>NC_141819.1:29662117-30862117 GCF_982586985.1 Callionymus lyra | reverse complement strand
GTGAGTCAGGAGAGTTGGATTTTAACATAAATTGCTCTGAAGGTTGAAAATGTGGTGAAAAATTGAGGGATTAAATGAAATTCCCTTTTAATCCCCGGGAAGATCTCAAGCTTTCTGAGAAACTGAGACTTTTGAGCTCCGAGATTCAACCTCTCAAATGATACTTAATGAATATCCTCTGATTTAAAGACAACAATCTATTCCGTACAAATGTTGTGTGTTGGCTGCGGAAGATAATTGAGTTAATAGAAAATAGAAAGAGTTTTGGTTTGACTCTCCGTCCGTGTAAGATTATCTTGAAGAGTTTCTGCATTTGTTCACTGACCGTCAGCGTCTTCCCTGCTATCTTTAGTTTGTCGCCGGGCGAGTGCGCTGAGGTTTTGTAGGTCGCTCGCGGTCAAGTAATTGGTGGTCATTAGCGGAAGAATGCTAACAAGTGGCGGCGGGTAATTAACGACGCGAACAATGAGCGAAGAACAAAACGCACAAAAGCCGCAATATTAAGGACGGGTGGGGGGGGGCGAGGGAGAAAGAATGGTGGGCATTAATAATTAAGAGTGTGACACACACACACACACAAACACACACACACACACACACGAGCCATGACACAGATAAAGGACACTAACCCCAACCAACCCCCCCCCTCCCTCCCTCCAAACACACTCTCACTGCTATAACTATATCAGGCTTATCGGGAGGTCGCAGGCGCCGCTCGCCACCACAATATCATTATTTACACCCAGATGGAGGGGCTCTATTGTGAGCCGGACTGCAAGTCTGAGATAGCCCAGGTCGAGATGAGGGGGGTAGATGGAGGGGGGGGGGGGGGACGGGGGGGGCAGCAGATTTATGTCCACCCATGTCTTGACCTCTCGGCCCAGAGGAAGATCTGTGTTGGAGAGGGTCTCATGGGGAGTCCGGGTGGGGCTGAGTCGTCTGTGGAGGTCCACATATGGAGGTTGGGGGTCCGGTGGGGGCCGAGGTCCGAGGTGGAGGGGCGGCTCAGACAGGGTCCGTGTTGAGAGTAATTGAGGGATCAGTGTGGGGCAGTTTCAATTAGGAGCAGGACTCACACAAAAAAAAAAAACACACACACACACACTGGTGACCACAGGCGAGTTCAGCATCATCCTTCTGCTCATGTAATCCAGAGTTGTCAAAGTTTAAGCCAGTCCCAGCTACCCTGGGCAGGAGGCAGAGGTGGGTCAACATAAAACACACGATCGAGTCTCAAAGCTGGTCTTCATGAGGTTGCAGCAAAAATCACCAACAACCTTCTCCGACTGAAGTTAAGGCAGAAAATAAATGAAAATAATTGACAGATCAGAAAAATCATTTTGTTTTCTTTTAATAACTAATATTTTCTGTCAATTTGTTGTTGTAGGACTTCTTTCTTGTGACGATCTGGCTTTTTATTATTTAATGAGGTCAGATTGACTTGTCTTTCTATTTAACCTTTTTTTATTATACATATTTTAATTCATTTTATAATTTTTTTAATATCTCAAGTCGTTTTTTTTTTTTTAAAGCAGACCGGTTTACAGACAAACAGTCTTAGCTTATGCAATGGACCTAATTAGCTAAGAGATTTTTTATTTATTCTTTTTTTTTTTTTTAAACTAATGGCAGAGTAGAGTCGATTATGGAGGGTGTTTAATAATGGACTAAGAAATGTGGATGAATGTGGTTGTTTGTAAAAAAAAAAAAAACCTCTCTTTTCATTGAAATATTTACGTTAGAAAATGTGCTTGATTCTTTCCCACTGAAACGTTTACTCCAACCACACCCACTCTGCTGAGAATAAAATGATAACAATACGTGGGTTAATCCAAACATGAGTGTTAAAATGAATTAAAATGACAAATTAATTGTATAATGACAGTCGCACTTTATTTAAAATGTTTGATAACTTTTAAATACATTTGAACTCGTGTCACACACCTGGATGGAGCCACGCTTCAGGCACCAAATCACACACAATCTGCGACACACAATATTGAGCAGGTGCTCGTAATGTCCGGGATGATTCTTGTGCGTACAAACACTCTGGTGACCGGTCGTGGTGGCGTCTCTGCCTCGGGGCAAAGCTTTCATGCTACATTTGCACCAATCCTCTAAAACTCTACCTCTAATCCATCACTGTGGACACACACACACACACACACACACACACCCAACACATGATGATGTTTCCTTCTGATTCCCACAAATAAATAAAACCTGCTCTGTGGTCAGTCGGTGGTCCGGCGTCACTGCCCACAGGGCAGGAGACAGCTGCTGAGGCAGATAAGACCACTGGACACACACACACGCACACACAGCCACACGTACACACAAACACAAGATTTGTCACAATCAAGTGTAGATTAACACATCTCCTCATGCTGGGGTTCACATCGGGGTCTCGGGCGACTGCCTGGACTTCACGCACTCCCAGAGACCTCCGAGAGGAACACTGATAGTTGTGTGTGTGTGCCTGTGTCCTGGCTGCTCAGAGGCGGACATTTAGATGATAAATGAACTGGAAGCCGTCATCGCACAAACAAACAAATGTTTAACATCCCACGCAGAGAATAAAAAGAGATGCGTGTACAGTGTGTGTGTGTACTCTTGTGTGTGCATGTGTGTGTGTTTGATTGCACAGCGTTGATAGCTGGGATTAATCCTGATTAATAGATGTTACAGCTGACCTCCATAATCTTATTACACAATCTGAACAGAGAGGAGAAGCCATGTCCAACACACACACACACACACACATTGATACACACACGACCACACATACACACACACACACACACATTGATACACACACACCCACACACACCATTTGGTACTGTGCCAAAAGTATTTAAAGTAACATAACAAACTCACATCTAGTTGCAGGCTGAGCCAAGTTAGCTATTAGTGCTAATAATGCCAAAAAAACTAGCATATATAGGAAGCGACGTCAAGAACACACACACCCATCTTGGAGTTTAATCAGTTTTCTTCATGTTTTCCTATAATCTAAACTTTTTAGCCCTGAGTGAAGTCCATAAATCAATGACAACATCAATGAAATGTACAGAACGACTCCATTCAAAGAGCCACTGTGTCTTTAAAAATCACAAAGTAGCTCCACATGCTAACTACGGTCAAGAAATGTATGTCCCAGTTCAGCTTTACGAGTCAGCATGTGACAATCGGGCCTCTGTACCTTACCTGCTGCCCCCATGACCCGACCCTGTATCAGATGGGAAGTTGAACTTACGAATAATTTCTATTTCCTGTGTGAGTTGTACACTTTTCCAACTCCTGTATGACTTAAAAAATAAGAGTAAATTAAAAAACTGACTTGACTTGAATTTGACATTTGTCCAGATGAGATCTAGTATTCAGTGGCATGTATTTTCTTCCATTATTCCAGCGGTGAAGTGAATCTTCTCCTGATGTCACGGACAGAAACAAGCTTTATGAGTTTTGGAGAAATTAATCATTAATAAAGTCAGTAAATGCTGCCAACTGTCTTTTTTCATTTTGCAGAAGTGACACACACACACACACACACACACACACACACACACACACACACACGCTCCTGCTGCAATTATTCAGGGTGTGACGTCGTGTCCCAGATCCGACTCAAGTGCAGACAGGGAGCAGGAGGAGTCCCAAAAGTGTGTCAGACAAAAAGGGGGATGGGAGGTCAGAGAGAAAGTTCTCGTATGTTCTCCGGATCGGGGATTTGTCAGCTGCTGCTCTGTCAGGTCGCCGTGACGACGACCAAACACGAATCATGCGACCTGCAGTCACCTCCGCGTGTTTGGTCGGTACACAGTGAGGAACCGGTCCGGTGAGTCGTGAGTTTCAGCCCCAGACACAGAACCGGCACCGACAGCTAATCGAGTCAAAGAGCAGGTCTCGGCTTCGCACGCTTCCCTGTTTGAGTTAGCGAGGCAGAAGCACGAGGAGATTAGCTTCCAGGATCTGTTCATTTTCCATCACAAGACGAGAACTCTCCGGGGTCAGATGCCCCGGCAGCATCCCAAGTTTAGCACATCAGAAGTACTTCATTTGATTCTCACTGAGTCAAAGTAACTCATTGTAGGAAGCCAGATCTGGATTGACTCTGACTCAACACACCTGTGTTTCATATATTCATATCATATCTGCAGGATTCATACTTGCACCACCTTTGCAAGAGTCTATAGATACAGGTCTGTACATTAAATCGTGAGTCGAAAATCCTCCTTGTGTACACAGAGAACTCAAACATATATGGAAGTGACATTCTGAGGCCTTTTGATCCAATGAATCCTTCATAGTTTACAAGGGAGAAGAAGTCGATCTAAGTGGTTCAGTCACTGCTTAGACGATAGTGTGGGTGAATGATTTTTAGGGCGACAACTTCATGATCCTTTTCCCATTCCATAAAAAAAGACGGGAACCAAAAGATGGTCTTGAAGTGAAATTAGGAGATGCTTGTTTTAACTGTATTCTCAAAGATAAGAAACACAACCCTCATTATTGTGTTGTTGAAAAGCTGTGTGTTATAACTTGAGAAAAACTTGTCACTATTGGTTGATAATCATCTATTGCGATAAACAGAATATCCGTTGGGAATTGAAGGTTTGGAATCTAATCATCACATTTGTATAGATTTTTTTCAGTAGAAAGAGTGAAAATAAAAGAGGGATGAAAGACAGCAAATTGTGTAATTCAAAAGTTGGTGACTAAATATTTTCCATCATTTTATGGGATGGAAATAATATATAGGAATGGAGTTAAAATTTTCTTCAATATGTATATCGTCAACCATGGATCTAATGGTAATAATTGGTCTTTGTCTTGTCAATCAGGTCCTGGTTATCCAAACAGTTGCGATGCCGCTTTACTGTATAGAGTTTATCCTGTTGTTCTTTTATTGGAGATTTGTTATTTTATTATTAATCAATAATATAGAAATGTATAACTGATCTTGGAAGTTGATTTAAATGTAATAATTGAATGGGGGGTGAACTGTGCAGATGACTTCACAAATATCTGGTCACAAGTGGATTTAAACTCGCATGACTCAGAAAAATTAACTTTATGTTGAAATGTAAATGGGCCAAGTTAGGAAACATCTTTTGCCTTGTGATTTCATGACCACCCCTCCCCCCTCCCTTCGGTTCTAACCCCCGTCTTTGTTCTAGCATGGGTGATTCTGTCCCGAGCTGAACCGGGTCTAGTATCCAGGCCAGCCTGAGTGCCTCTGCTGCGGCCGACCAGAATAGAGTCTTGAAAGAAGTTGTAAGTCACGTAAGCCGGCTCTTGTGGTGAAGTGGACCGACCGCTGCATTTGCCCACCAGCCAAACTGTCCATTTACCACCAACTCTTACGACTCTGGACCCTCAGCCGTGTGCGAACTCACACGTGTCATCTGGAAATTAATTGAGAAAATGACTTTTATTAAGGCAATGATTTATTTACTTGCAGTATGTAACAAACGTCAAATGAAGAGAATCCGGAAGCATCGAGAAAGGGAAAACAGATACAGTATCTTTTATGTCGCATGAGTCAAACCGTCGTTTCTATCGCCCACATGAGCTTTGACGTGTAAACCTACTGGATCACCTCGATTCATCGTGACCTGATGTTTCATATCTATCATTCAACAGGCTTTCATCGGCGCTAATAGACTCTTGCAAGTCTGCCAGGAATGGAATCCCAGGCAAGGACATGTGATGCAGACAGACTGTCGACCAGACATATAAACATTTAGTTTGGCCTGTAAAGACAGTGTTTGAGTTTCGTGCCCGGTGTGATCGCGTTTGACATTTGGTAAGAGTCGTCCAAAGTAGTCGATGCTGAGGGAGACCACAAATCAAAGTATGGGACTGAAATAAACGTATGAGTATCATACAACATTCAGATTCATTATCATTTTATTCCGGTCTATAAATCTCTCTTGGCTTGGTTCCTACATATGTAAGCACTTCTCTTCAGCGAACCAAAAGCCATTATTAGTTGCGTTCAAATTATATTTTGCATGTCTGCTCAATGTATTTGGACCGAAATGGGAAAAAAGGCTTTCAGTATTATCTGCCCTGTCTTCCTATAACATTGTCCTAAATGAACTAAAATGGCATTTATTATTTTTTATTTCACTGGGAGCTTTCAGCTCCATCTTAAAAGACGGACAACTCCACTGCACAGTGCTTATGTTTTTGCAATTGTTAATGCGAAAATAACTTTGTTTGTGTAGTTCCACTCAGTTGTGTTTCAGTGTTTGTTTTGTAAGTGTTGCCTCCGTCTTATTCAACTATGATGTGTGCTGCTGCCTTTCTTGGCCTGGTCGCCCTTGTGAAAGACATTGTGATCTCAATGGGTCTTTTATCTGGTTAAATAAAGGTTAAATAAATACATTAAACTTGTCACTCAAACTTCAACCCAGGAAGCAAACACAGTCAGATACACAACTCACACCCTCTTGTGTACTGACTCCTGTGATTGAGGCTGAGAAAGCAAAATTCCATTTTGCTTAGTAATGCCTCTTTATCAGGAAGAAATGTTGGTTTAAATACGAACATGTCGAGGTATGATGCATGAAACATTTATCAAGAGTATGGGGGTTTGTGACATGATTCATGAAGTATTTGAC
Source organism: Callionymus lyra (assembly GCF_982586985.1). Lineage (NCBI taxonomy): Eukaryota > Metazoa > Chordata > Actinopteri > Syngnathiformes > Callionymidae > Callionymus > Callionymus lyra. The sequence continues at coordinate 30,855,488 of NC_141819.1, read as the reverse complement.
TCATATGTTGGGACATGTATGATGTAAATATCTTGATCAACATTGTACTCATTTTTGCTCTATAAACTGGAAAACCAATCAAAATCGTAATCATTTATGCAGAATAACCTTCTTGTTGAGATGAAGAACATGCGGTGAAACTGTGAATTCTTGACGTCATAAACCGAACATCCAGCAGAAACGACAATCCTGAGGCTCTCCTGAGTCATGCATGGAGTCCAGTGTGTATCATGTATCTACTTCCTAACAAGAGGTTCGGTTTCAACAGCAAGACAGTTAAGCCTGATGGTGGTGTGGTAAGATTGTGTTGAGGATAAAGCATGAAGCAGCCGAAGTAAACAAGGTCACGCTGAAGCCTCTGAGCTATTTCAAGAGTTCACCTCTGACTGATCATGAGTCGATCACACTTTTACTTTTCGTCAGGTCAAACAGAAGATTTCAGGTCATGTTTTTATCGCCTGAGAGAATTTAAAAGATCCATCTTTCTGTCTGTAAAATCTTTCTTGTCTATGTATTCTGTTTATTTGATGGTTGTCGGGCGACTAAGCTACACCCTCTGGATTGAGTTGCTTCACAGGAAGATGTGACTTATTGAACTGTTGAGTCCGTCACATCTGACTCAGTACTTTACAATGATTCCTGGCCCTTATGTTATCTCTGGGTCAACAACCTCCACCACTGCATATGTATTTCTGGAAGCCAGGGAGGTCGTTCACCTTGACCGAGAGACAACACAAGGGTTTGACAGGAATCTGGTCTTACTTATCAAGCTGCTAGGTAGCAAACATCTTGTTGTCTTTGGGACTTCAAGTGCAAGAAAGATCATTAAATAAATTCAAGATACAGGAACTGTTGAGCCTCAAAGTTCTGACTGTAGTTGCTTGGATGCGCTGGTCGTCCAACTCATGAAGGTGGTCACAGGTTGTAGTCTTTCTAAAAGATCAGCTACTCTGACTTTTGCATCCTCGTCCAACATATCTGAAAGAGTCCTTAAAGTAATAGTTCAACCACAATTTAAACTTCGCTCATTTTCTACTCACCCTCAGTTGTGTACTTATGTACGTTCATTTTAATGAAGTGACTGAAGCTCAGCTGTCTTTGTCTTCATCTTCGTCCAACAAGTCACACTTAAAAACATCCAAACATAAATCTATATTTTAAGCTTGTTCGTAGCAAAAGCTCCATTTTTTTCAAGTTTGACTTTTTTGATGAAGATGAAGACAAAAATTGAGCTCCAGTTCCTACGTTAAAATGAACATACATTTCGTTCGATAACTCTTAAAATGAACAGATTACTCTGGAAATAATCCCAACATTTAGTCGACATGAGGGTGAGTAGAAAATGAGTTATGTTTGAATTTTGGGTGAACTAGACTTGTTTGAAATAAAATAGTTTTGAGTTTACTGGTGAATCTTATATTTCCATCTCAGTTACGTCGCTACAAAATTGGAGACAGGAAGCAGGTCCGACTCGTGAGATGTGTCCAATCTTCAGTGAGTTCCCTGAAATTTCTACTCTGAAAGTGAGTCAGAACTCGATGGAGGTTGTTGGACTCAAAGATCGTCCGTCTCAGAGGAAGCATGTTAGACTTAAAATTTGAACATTCAACTCTGCAACTTGCTGACTCAACATATCTACCCAGAGATTCAATAGGAAGCAAGTCCGACTTGCAACAGTGTTCGACCCCATTTCATCAGGACTTGTTTTGTTTCTTTGTGGATCCCTAGCCATGCCAAACGATTCTCTTACTTTGTGTAGTGTGAGGTGGGGGTTCACTGGGGATACAGTAAATGTGTGTGTGTGTGGTTTCTGTGGTGATTTATGTGTGTTTGTAGGGTAGCTGATCCTTTGTGCTCACTGTGTGACAAATACTCACGGTTGAAGAATCTGTTTGTTCACCTGCTACACACCAGCACACACAATGATAGTCTGTGTGTAAGAGGTCTGTTCGGGGGGGTTCTGCGTCACTTTTAGTGTTTTTCTGTGACCCCGTACTTCAGCTACACTGCAGGAGCATCTTGTTTCACTCATGTTGAATCTTTTGCTTCTTCTCACAAAGTTGTGGTAACTTGTTAAAAACATATGAAGTATAAGCTAAAAACAAAGGGATATGTTAGCTTGAATAAGCACAGAATTCAAAGCTGATTACTTTGGGTAGTGCTCAGAAGAAAAGGAAGATTTTTGTTTGTTAAGGAAAGGGAATATCGACAGTGAAATCACAGGGATTGATGACGTTAACCAACTTTTCAGTATCTGCGATGATAAACAATTACATTTTTATTTTGTGTTGCATGACTGTTTTCTAGTGTAAAGCATTACACAAAAACATGAAAATACTTGACTTTGTACAATGACATGCATTGCATTTAATTTGAAACAACGTCATTTTTTTATACAAATTCTCAACACAAGTATTTTAGGAGGAAAAAAAGCTCTGCAAAGTTTACTTCCTGTATAGACTGTAAACCAAAGGTCATCATACATTTGATAATATGGCTATTAGGTTTCAGGACATTTTCTCAGAATATGACCCAAGACTAAGGAAGTTCATGCCTTAAAGGAAGTAGCTTTGTTAAGTGCTTCAAGGAGTTTCATTGTATTGAATCTGAAGAACTGAGTACGTTTTATCAGCATTTTTAGACTCTTTGCTACATATATTGACACATTTGTCTGCCAGTAGATATTGATGTCCACATCTGTCTTGTTACTAATAATAATAATTATAATAATATGGCAAATAATCTTTGTTTGGTCTGCGTTTCACTTTTCCTAAATCAAAGGCCTAAACTTTTACTTATTATTAATGAAGCACTTACTTTTAATGTTGCTTGGAATTGACTGAAGAGAAAAAGGAAAATGTAAAAAGAAAAAGGTTTGTGTACAAGTTAAAGACACTAATTCAAAAATGTAATGTAATGTAACTCTTTGAATGAAATTAAGTCATTAATAATGCATTGAGAGTTTGAAATAACTTGCTCATGCAGGATGGTAGCTGAAGGAGAACCATTTAGGTGTTAAGCTAATTCAATTCAACATGGGCCTGCCTTCCAACATGACTTTCATGAGAACATTGGAGTTTTTAGTTTATTGGGAGTAACACATGTAATGCACATAAATACAGTGTAATACATACACGCTGAACCAAACTAGTCGCCTCTAGCCAGAATCCCTTATAGAATCCTTGTGAAGAAACAGTCATAAATACATGCGGGAAAAAAACAGATAAAATCTGCAGGTTTAATTCCCTTCATCACTGAGGGCCGGATGAAGCTATGAGTCGTCTGTCGGGGGCCCCTGAGCCAACACGCAGGCCATGTGAGCCAACAGTAGAGGGAGTCAGTCAAGGGTTAAAATCTTAAACTCTCTCAGCTGGCTGCTGGGCCGGCTGCCCATCAGGTCGACTGGCTGTGCTTCTGCATGAATAATGCTGAGTAATGGTGCCCCGCTGCCATGACAACCAGCCCGGAGCTGGGCTAGGGGAGTGAATATTGAAGGCGGAGAACACTGAGATATTAAAATGTGATCTCTTGGAAACAGAACATTCAGAGAAGGCGACTCAGCAGTTTCACACTGACACCAGAGCGTTGCATCATGGGATCAGGAGGTGGGGGGGGGGGTCACATTTCAGGGTGACATCACAGTCAGCCCTGAGCGAGACAGAGATGGGGATTGTTCCAGTCTGTGCTGTCAGCTGAATCCAAGTCTCAAACCCTGATCTGCACATGAACGCTGAGCAGGAGGGAGGGGGGGAGGGAGAGGGGGAGAGAGGATCACTAAAGGGAGAGGGCTGGGGGGGTGGCATGATATTGCAAACTGAAAATGAGAGCAGAAAAGAGGAGGGGTGAGGAGATTTGGCTCAGCTGGAGAGTGTGTACCAGTGTGTGTGTGTGTGTGTGTGTGTGTGTGTGTGTGTGTGTGTGTGTGTGTGTGTGTGTGTGTGTGTGTGTGTGTGTGTGTGTGTGTGTGTGTCTTCGCTGACTGTCCCGCGACGACTGAAGCAGGGCGAGCAGGTTGAGGAGCAACACGCCGTCTCTATTTTCAGAACAAAACACTGAGGATCGAAAAGAAAGTGATGTCATTTCAGCCAGCCGGCAGTTACGTCCGCGCTCACAGATATCAGCACCCGTTCAGTGCAGTCATATTGAAGGTCAACTGATGTAAGTGTGTCTTAAATAGATCCTGGACCTCTATTGTATCATCAGTATGTGTCTGTTCATACAACACTCTCTTTTCATTAAAATATTTAGTGTTTAAGCCCCGCCCACTTCAAAAGCTTTGTTTTTCTGGAGATAACATTTTGTTCGCCATAACCACGCCCACTCGGCTTTGATTGGTCGAGCATCAAGGTTTGTCACAGCACATGATCAAACCAGGAAGTCTCCACCTTCAAGGGACTCATTGTATAAACAAAGCGGGGTGTGATTACAGCTGGCTGGAGAAGGATTGAAGCCATTATTACATCAAAGGCTCTGCTCTTATAACCTCTCTTTCGCTGAGATTTCAGACGGGGGAGAACTTTATAAATAAATAATGAGTTCAAAACATGGTAATGATGAGAGACTTACTGCATCTTGGAGAGGAAGACTTCAACATTTGAAACATGTGAGTGAGTCAGGAGAGTTGGGTTTTTACATCAGATACCCTTTAAGCATCTAACTATTGTTTTCCCTTTTTCCTCTCCAAACGTGTAACTTGTTTCACCTCTCTACAAAGGGAGAGTCACAGAAACTCATGTAACACCCAAAAGAAGGTGCACCACTGACGGCGATACAGAAAACTCCCGTGACACAGTCGTCGAAGAATGAAGTCGGAACAGGTTATCTCGACAGTTGTCACTAATAAAATCCATCCCAAAATGATCCAACAGACATCTCACATCATGAAACAATCTCTTCTATGTGATATTTAAAATACAATTCCTAACCAAATAGTTACTTTTCATCTACATATCTATTAAGGTAAAAGTAAAAAATGTACTTGTGAAACCATTTCAAATTGTGACTAGTGTAATAACTCAAAATATATATAGACAGTTCTCTGGAAATGGTCCAAGGTACATGCATTCTGTAGAAAATCTACAAATGGTCATAATGTAGTGGCCAACGATGTGTGAAAACAGGATCATCAAAGACCCAAATAAGGAAACCACAAGTCGTCCTCGTGTTCACAGAACGGACGGATCAGGAGGACAACGGAAGACGAGTCCACAAGTCAGTGGTGCTGAAAGAGTCTAATAGAGCGTTGGAGACCACATGACCCCAGTCCGGGCGAGAACGCCCTTAAAATCAAAAGTTCCGAAGATCGCAATCCACCCGGGGAGGTGCGCCGGCATCAAAGAATTCGTCAAAGCAGTGGAAGTGATGTGAACGGCAGCGTGGCGTCTGGTCCACGATGTTCCAGGCTCGCCCTCAGAGATGTTCTCTCGCTCTGAAGGAATGCAGGGGGGGGGCTTTGTTCTATTCGAGAGGGAAGCTTAGATGTCTCAATGGAGCCTCTGAGCATCCAAGTTCTTAAGAACAATCATGATAAAACCCAAGAACCTGATTAGAGTGATTTACTTTTTTTAAAACAGACTCTGACGCTAAGAAGCTGGGAATGTCTCCGTAGGGCATGTCTTGAGAAGCTTCTTTAGTCTTTTCGGTTGAAAATAGAAAACATGAGAGCCGATTTATTAATACCAATTAAATATTAAACACAATAAAATATTTCTCAAAAGAATAACTGAAAAGAAATGTGATTAATTAACGATGTTATCAAGAGATTTGTTTAGTTTAAAAAATGTTTTATTGATTTAGCTTCTTTTTTAGTTTTGAAAAAGAAAATGTAATCGTTATAATAAATATATATTTAATAATAAATAATTGAAATTAATTGACATGAATATAATTTATATTAAAAAATAAAAGTAATATTTTTATCAAAGTTTACAGTTTGGTGACCAGTAAAATTGAAGAGGATTTTTTCTACTAAAATGTTCGTGATCGTCCCTCGTCAGCATCAAATCAAATCTCCGAGGTTGACTAATACACTTGCAGGGACAAACTTTGGGTCACACTCCGGTGACGACTGCAGCCGCTCCGCCTGCCCGATAAAAAAAAAAAGGTTATACATAATGAATGTAAGTGTCGCAGCGGATTACGCAACAGCTGGAGTGTGTGAGTCAGTCCACACGCACATCTGTGTTTGTAAGTTCTTCTTGTGCAACCAGACTCAAGCTAACAGTGATTTTATTTCAGTGATTCCTATCTTTTATATCTTTTGTTATTTGAGGTACTTTAAGTCAATGGTGTTGGTGCAATTTTATTGGCACTTTTTAGAGCTGACATCACTTCCTGTTTCTGAGTGTTTTCCCAGCAAAGCATGACATTTTCTTGGGAGACAGAAGTCTAGGGTTCTTTACTTTGGCTGCTTCCTTTGCTATTCTACCTCCACAACAATTATTGAACACAATATATGCTTTTTATTTTTCAAAATTTAGACACATTGATTAAAGAATATTAGTGCTATGTTATTTTTTATTTAGCTTAATAAAGCACTGAGTCGTCCTCACTTTTGTGATGAATCACGACCACTGATTTTCTAAATGTTTTAATCTAAGCCAGTGGCTGGCAATTCATTTATGCACGGAACCACATTTTATACACTTGCTGTTGTGGGGGGGGGGCATGAAGCTAAAATAAAGTAGGAGAAATAATACAATCTTAAGATAGATCTGATCTGAAAGATAAATATGCTTAAAATATACATATATTTGACTCCATTTTAACTTTTAAAAAATATTTTTTCCCAAATCTATTTGTAAATTTGTTTAAATCTTTGATAAAATGTTTAGTTTCCACATGATCATTTGCCCATGTCTGATTTAGACCAAAGATTTCTAGTTATTCAAGATTTTGTTTGCATCAAGTGTGGTCCTACATTTGTTTTTTATTTCGTCTACAAAGTCTTCCCAACAATTTGCACATAGAAATGAACACCATCATTCCTCTTTTAAAAAATGTACGTATTGTCAAATTTAAATACAACACAAAAGGACATCTCATTTTCGCTGCACCTTCCTGTCCAACAGATAAAATCAAGGACTGTCTTATTCCACATGCTAATTTAGCTTCTTAAAAAACCTGCTCTGTGGCCGACGGGCACTTTCCAGTGTGCATCATAAATATTTTACAGGCGTGACGGAAAAGCTTTTCATTAAATTTGCAAAAGGCCGGTTTTCTAAAAAAAAAAAAAAAAAGTCTCCAAAAGATTTAAACAACCAGAAGCGAGAGAATATGAAACTAGATTCTTGCTTGGCTGGAGCTTTTCAGTGATCTCGACCTTGGTCAGACTGCAGACATGCTGGACATGCCTCGACTGATTCCTTTTAAAATCACAGAGGCTCCTGTAGGCCTTTTCAAGCTACTCTAAGTCTGAGGCCATGGCTCTCCTTGATGGCACTGAACAGCACCTCCAGCTCAAGGTTTATTCACTTAGACTGCAGGAAGCAGAGATTCCACCGCTTCTTACTGCCCACTGCAGTCAAACTATTTACTGAAAAATATCATGTTTTTGTAACGCTGAGGCTACTCAAATATCCTGCATGTGGAAAGAGTAAAGTTGTATCAATCAATGAATGGTTCTCAGTTTTCTCTGGACTCTCTCTTGTAGATGGAAGCTCAGTCATCCAGGAGGGACGGCAGAATTGTCTTTGGCGTCTTGTCTAACTGGGGGAGGTCAGGGACAGACCCAGAGAGAGATGATGTTTCTCAGTTCGACTGGGAACCTCCTCTATCAGGGGATCCCTAGAGAGAGAGGAGCTGGACGTCTTTACTTGAGGCAGCTGCCCCTGCGACCTGACCTCGTATAAGAGAAAGGAAAATGCATTAATGAATGAATTTTTGATTTGGGGTGGAAGTCCCGAGAGGCTCCTCTTGAGAGCGAGTTAAATGCAAATGAAAGTGAGGCAGACATTAAAAATGCTGAGCTGTTTGCATTAATTGCCAGCACATACACCCGGAGCACCACAGGTGGTGTCGGGTCATGGCGGCTCTGTTCAGCTGTGTCAGCGCGTCGCTCTCCTCTCAGCGTCTGGCCTTTTTTTTTTTTATCTCACTCAACAAAAGCACAATAGCGAGCGTTCTGAAGCGGCGGCGTGCTCCTGTGTCACAGTGTAGTCTTGTGGGGAGCGCAGGTGCTTGACCTCAGTCGTACAGCAAGATAAGGCTCAGATCACACTGGAGTCACACTGTCCTGGAGGCTGTTTGGTTTTCCAAATGATCTCATAAATCGGTTGCCTAATGTGACTTGAAACATGCAAACAAAGTTTACTTTGTTAGACATCAAGTGACCTCACAGGGTTGTCGTAATGGGTTATCTCAGGCAAATTTACAGAGCTAAAAATATAACTTTTTTTTCCCAAAAACCCATCCAACTGACACACCTCTACTTCCTCTGGATCTGTGGATCAGTCCAGGCAAATATAACCCATTTTTATATAGCCTACAGCACTACAATGTTTCCTATCTTAACATTGCCATTATCGCAAATGAAGCCAACTGAGGCTGCAGCTAAAAAAATATATAAATATAAAATGATGAAATCATCTTCAGTCTTTACTCTTAAAATGGATACTTGCTTAACCATTCGAAAATGTTTCTATAAAAAGTTTACTTGGTCTTGAGCTTTTTCACGTGACTTACAAATAATTTTTTGACATTCAAGGTCTTTTAATATTGTTTATTTGAAGCCCATCTTGTAGCGTTAGAATTAGCAGCGATTCCCCAAAATATCCATTTTGCAGATGGATTATTTTCACAAGAATACAACTTTAAATCCAAATAAATGGTAGTTTCTTTAAATATATTTTAATTCAACTTTAAAATGATGTTTTTATTTTGTGAATATTCTGATGATTTATTTCTCGGGTAAAGTCAGCAGATGTTATGAAGCAGATGATGGTATTCAAAAAGGTTTCATGTTAAATACCTTGTCCCGCGTGATTAATATTAGTATTTTGACCATTCCGATATGTTCAATACACCGTTACAATAAGTAATTATTTAACAAATTTGATGATATAAGGGGAAAGAAATAAAAGCATTTGTTATTGTCAGGAACCTGCTGATGAAACGTACATGTTCAGTTTTAAGCTAACGTGTTGGCACCTTCCTAGTTTTTTTTCAATCAATCATTTTGATTTAAATTTTAAGATATAAATTGTACTTTTGTGAATTCAAACAGATCTGATAAAGATGAGTCAGCAGTGCCCCCCCTCGCCCGCCAACAGTCCAGTTTCAACCAAATTGGAATCCAAATGTATGCTAATGTTATGTAGCTGCTGAAATGAGACATCTGCTGCCACCAGCCCCTGCGTTCTGTGCACATTTTAATGTCAGAAATCAAATTGAAATTGAATTCCGGGTCATGTCAAAGGGTCACGAGTGTTTCCTGCTGGCGTGATTAAAAAAAACTAATGTGGCCGGATTTGTGTTGGGTGGCTGTGTCGCGACTCAGTAGGTGGCCGGTGATCTGGGCCTCCAGACGGAGTCTTTATCAGCGACTAAACCCTCTTTAAATGCGACATTGTAAGCGCCTGACTGGGTTCAGCCGTCTCCATGGTGACAGGAACTGCAAACACCTGAATCCCTCGACTCACCTGGTTCGTCTCACACACACACGCGCAGGTTCTTCCACAATTATTTGGACATGACATCATTAAAACGAAACCACGAGCAGCCGTGTGCGATAACGTCGAGTGTCATCTGCAGAGCTGATCATCATCCTCTGGCTGTTTAAATATTAACGTGGGAACCTGCCAGCAATTATCTGGAGGGCTGTTCCTGCCCCAGGTGCCGTCTTCCTCCCCCACCCCAGTAATTAGAGCGACAGGTGAAGGTCTGGGGACAGTGTTAGCCTCGTTAAATGGCTCGTGCAAAATGTAAGCTAGGAGTTGAAGAACTTTATTTAAAGGGCCGCTGTTGGACTGTATTTGGTTTAAAGGTTGAGCTACAGTGGCAACAAAAAGAATGTTGATTTTCATGCTATTGTGCAACGTATAGACAAGCAGCATTTTAAAGCAACGTGATTACTGACCCGCTCTAGTAGAAGAACTCACATTTCCCCAATCCTTAAAACTCTTCACTGGCTGCCAGTTTTTTTTAGGATCAACTTTAAAATTCTGGTTCTTACTTTCAGAGCTATTCATGGTCAGGCTCCTCCTTACATCAATGATCTGATCCAGCCTTACAACCCAGCTCGGGCTCTGAGGTCTGTGGATCAGAATCTTCTGATGGTTCCTGAACATGCTTTAGGACCAGAGGAGAGAAAATCCTTCCATGTTGCTCATAAGCTTTTGAACGATCTTCCTCTCTCTCTGTGTTCTATGGATCTACTCACTCCTTCAAGAAACATCTTAAGACCTTTTTATTTGTTAGGCTTTTCCTTAATTTTCTTGGAGCTGCTGTGTTTTTACTTTCAAAGGATGTATTTTAACTGACTATTGTTCTGTTGTTTTAAGCGCTTAGTGACCATCGATTTACAAATATATTACTTACTTACCTACTTTAAACCTGAATGAGCGATAAGTAACAATAATTTTGTTCTCAGTTCTTATTTCCAAAGGATGTGCTAGAAAATGTTAAGTTACTGATGCTTACAATCCTATCCATGTGGAGTTTTGAATTACCCTTTTGTTATCTCTGGTTCAACACAAGGGATACAACTAACACATTTGTTTTCATGCCTTTGGGTCACCTTGACCCTGAGATCACACTAGGGTTACATTTCTTTTAATTTAGAGTTTGTATTTCTGATCATTTGTGTTGATTTACATGTGTATGCCAAAGCATTTCGATTTTGCATCAGTTTTCTTGGAGAATTGTGACCCGGCCTGGGGGCCATTCTCTGCTTTTTATGATTTTACATAGCCTCCTTTTACTTAACAATACTACTCAACTGGAAAATATAATATACTTTTTTAACTGAAAAGATTGAAAATTGAAACTGAAAACTTTCTCAACATATTACAAGCTTTTTAGGAAACACTAAGTGAAGCTCATGAAATAAATGTTGAATAATACTGAGTTAAGTAAGTTAATTATATTTGTATAGCGCTTTTCTAGACCAGGGTCACAAAGCGCTTAAACAATCAAAACAAAACTCAATAAAATATATAATTAAAAGGTCAAGATAACACCAAGAACAACAAAATCCTGCCCAAATAAAAATGTCTTAAGATGTTTCTTGAAGGAGTCAGTAGATCCATCAAGCGGATGGAATTTACTGGAACCTTTTACCTGTCTCTCGGTTAATAATTTTAAGTTAAAGAAATAGTTGCATTATATTGATCTTGTGAATGAGGTTCCCTACACATGAACTACCAGTTTGTAAGTAAGTAAGTAAGTAATATTTGTAAACCAAAATATCCCAGTTCTTCTCACAGTTCTCGGTGTTGTCACTTCTACAGGTGAACAAGCTAGCTTTTACTAAATTTTACCCCCTGTAAGTAAGTAAGTAATTTGTATTTATATAGTGCTTTTCCAGACCAGGGTCACAAAGCGCTTAAACAATCAAAACAATACTCACTAAAATAGGCGTTGATTTTGTTTGTTGAACATGTTGATTTGTATAAAAGCATGTTACATTTCCTCATGTGTTTTTGCTATTACAAGTGCTTTATCTGCTCAAATGTATTATTACGCATAACTCACATTTTGCAAGTCCCTGGTAATTTTCGATTGGATACTTACTTAACCATTTCTAGCTGTTGTCTAGTTCATTTGAATAAAATGCTTGAGTCTTTTAACATGCCTTATTATTTTTATTAATACATTTAACATCTTTAAATATTGTGTATTTGAAGCTAATGTCATAGCTTAACATTAGCATTAATTTCCAAAATAAACAATTTTGCAGATGTTTTTTTTTCAAGAGTGTGTTGCATCTAGGGTCATTGGTGAGCAACCTCCACCTCTGCATATATAGTTGTTTTCGGGCCTCTGGGTCAACTTGACCCTGAGAAAAAAGGATTCTCACAAAAATAATCCATCTGCAAAATTGAGATTTTGGAAATCCGAATGTATGCTAATTTTATAATCACATCAGATTCTCTCTGAAAGAATAAAAAAACTGAATTAATTATTTGTCGGGTGTTGGTCAGTGTTTTTATTTTGGTGTACGCAGCGATTCATGCTTTTTTGTTATAAATTCTGTAGTCTTCCACAACCACGAACAATTCCACGTATATATACCAATATGTACTTGTCAAATAAAGCTGCTCTTGAATCTTAATTCAGAGAAGTAGTTTCCATTTAAATATCTATACTGTATCTAATATCTAATATTTGATTATTATATTTGTCCAAGTAAATAACGCTCTAGCTGACACCAATACAAGCCAGACTTTTCGTAGATATGACCATGGATGACTTCACCGTATATGCTCTGACTAATTCTCAGCTCAATTTATTTATGTTTAGAGAAATAAATGAAATCCTGTGTTATAGTTGGGAGCTGCTGATAGCCTGTGACAGCAGTATGTTTCTTCACTTTATAATATCATTGTTTGTATGCTCAGGCGTCCACAGCTTGGTTTGATAATTAATCAGTTCTGGATGGAAACTTAATTACAGTTTAAATATGGAATAGTTCGGGGGGTCAAGGGACTCGTCTCAGCCACGCTTCTCTTTTGATTATACATTCCATATGTAAATAGGCCACTGGAGGCCTGTCCTCGCAATTGTTGGGATGGTTTAGCGGGGAGCAGTGGGGCTGCTGATGGTCGCAGATTAATACCAGCGTTCCCATCACACACACACACACACTTCCTCTGGGTCTATGCTCTATTGTACTATGAGGGGCAGAGTCAGTTCCTGTGTCATTGTTAGAGATCCATCTGTCTGGCCTCACACACACGCACGCACAGACACACAAAACGAGCAGCAATTAAACCTGTTTGACACACTTGACGGAGACGAGCTCTGGGCTCGGTGTGTGTGTGTGTGTGTGTCCGGCACGAGCCATCTGTGACGCACACACACACATACACAAATGTCTCTGCTTCATAAAATAGCTTTCATTGGCTGCCCCCCCCCCTCCTTTTCTCTCACACACACTAGTTTGGTTTTCTCCTCCCACCTCCTTTTTCTGATGATTTCAGTTTAGGGATGAATGGATGAGGAGGTGGGTGGGGGGCCTGGTTAGGGGACGGAAGGCAGATTGGGAAGCAGACCTTTCATTGACGCCGCCTCACTGAAGTAGGACACCGGGCAGACGGGTCGACTGTAATTACTGCCCGCCCTCGTCTGAAGATATTCTATTGATACCAGGCTGCTAACAGAGATTAGCGACTACTAGCCGGACCCCCGGTCCGGGCACGTCTGGGTCTCTGGACACTTTGGGCCAAATGATCATGATAATACCATTGTTCTCTTTTCTATATGTACCACCGTCTGCCACCAGTATAGGTCACACAAGATTTATTAAGAGAATATGAAAACATTTTTTAGTTAATAGGTGCGTGCTTTTGTGCCTGAAAGATATTACAAATAGTCCCTTTCAAAGAACGCTTATGAAAGTTTTCAGGGTCTAATAAAAGTATTCTCTAGTCATTTATAGAAAAAGGTATTCAACCCTTTGAAAAGTTGTATTAGAACACAAATGTTTTAAGATGCAAAAGTACTGGAATGTCACAAATATTTTTCACAAAAATTTCAAGTACTAGTTGAAAAAGCATGTCTGCTCTTACTAACGTTTTTCCTCTTTCTAAAGTCTTGTTCTCTCTCTCAAAAGTACTTTCTATAAGTCGTTTTTCTTCTATGTATTTTCGGCATTCTGCATATCATTTTTTTTCGCCTCACTGCAAGGTTGCTGGTTCGCTTTCATGTCGGCAGGGAACCAACTTGTAACCTTTCTGTGTTGAGTTTGTATGTTCTCCCCGTGTTTGGTGGGTTTACTCCGGGATTGAATTTCATATTTGTTTTTTGCCAAGTGCAGAACCAAAACCACTGGACCACGAGCAACATCATAATAAGTAGTAAAACTATTGAACAGCGGTTATAATCGTACAAGTAAAAGTGACAAACCATCATGTCGACCAAGGGTATTTTTAGAGTAATTTGTTCCTTTTTATTGTTATAGTCGAAAATGTATGTTATAAACATACATTTTAATGTAGGGACTGGAGCTCAGTGGTCTTCTTCTTTCAAAAATATACTTAAAAACAATTCCTATGTCGAGGATTCATTACTAGGTGGACGTTAGACAAACACCATGGAGATATTAGGATGTTTGTGATTGAAGTGTGTAATTTTGCAGGAAGATAAAGCCGAACACAACTGAGCTCCGGTCTCTACATTAAAATGAACAAACATTTTTGTCTATAATTCCAATAAGGAACAGATTACTCTGAAAATAATCCCAACCTGTAGTCAACATGAGGGTGAGTAGAAAATGAATACGTTTTTTAATTTTTGGCGAACTATCCCTTTAACGACAAATCCATCAAAAGCTTTCCAAACCCATGCAGAGATCTGGATCACTACTTAAATCTCTTCTCGTCTATGTCTATTAACAATGCTGAATATTACCATGATAAACGACTACTTTCCGAGCTATGCAGTTCATCAACAAACAAACGGAGTCAGAAAACATAATCCCATTGTTGACGGTAACTAGGGTAATCTGTGAGCCAGAAATGCTCTGAGATCTAAAAGTGTCCTGCAGTCTCAGCAAAGTATCCCCTAATCTCACGAGCGAGTCTACAGAAGTGATAAAGGGAAAAGTGATGATGTAAAAAAATGCGAGACAGGAAGTGACGTCGGCTGTGACACAGCTTGGTGCGAGTGGAAGTCCAAGAAAGAAAATGATTAAGCGTTGGATTAATAGTAATTGATCAAATCGCATTTTACATTTTTTTGGGGCAATTTATGTACTTACAACTCAGTGACTCAAGTGATTTATGCATAATTTTTTTAATAATTTTATACTTCAGGTCTGGTTAATGGCTAAAGAGTCTGAGAATGTAATTGTGTGTTCATGTTACAAGTCACACCGACGTCCATCTGAACATTTCAAGCAACATCGCTGTGACTGGTGTCCTCTCATGTCCTTCCCCCGGCTGAGTCATTTCTTTACGGTATGAAAATCCATCTGAAAGTGACTCTTCAAACTTGCTTGATTTGTGTGTTCTGCCGCCGCTCTCGCTTTGCATGAGAGCAGGAACACACTGGGGAGTTTTGTTTAAAGATGTTTAGCGCCTGTCAGGGGAAACAAACCATCGATGACCTCGCCGACGTCTCACTTCATCACGTCCGCATTGACATTCCTGCGCGATTAGCTGATAACATGCAAATCATCTGTGCGGGAACGAGATGGATGAGTCGTCGCCATCTTTTGAATCAGTTGAAGAGAATGTGTATTTAAATATGAACACGTTGTAACTATAAAACCGTGGGAAGCTGTTTATTACTGAGGAATTCTCTACAAGAGACCAAGGCAAAGCCCTTTGTTCTCTTATAAAATTGGATTGATTAGGTAAATATTTCACTTTTATGTCATTGATGTATAATACAAAAGAAGAACCTTTAAGTTAAACAATACTTAAAAACTTTGAAATACTGTGCCAAAGTATAGAACATGAAAATAAATGAAAAGTTTGCAGGATTTATTTCTTCCTTTTTTGCAAGATTCTTTCCATCATTGTATTGCATGTTTTCTTGTTTCTACTATCATTACATATGGTCTAATGTTATTAGCAATTAATTCTGTATTATTATGCTGACATTTTTATGCATTTATGTGTGTTTGATCTTATATTCTTCTCCTTTGAAAATTTAAATACATTTTTTCTAATTATTTAATGGCTCCTCTTGAAAGCCATAATATTATGTGGCCCCTTTGAAAGTGAAATTGCTCACCCTTGTCAGACCTGGTTTATCTGGCTTGTGTATGACAGGAGCAGCTACTGGAGGAGCCAAGGAAGAGACATTTCTAGTATAATCTATATTTCATTCCTAATTCTTGGATGAAATTGGAAATGCAGCCGGTGTCCTACTTATTCCGGGAAAGTATTTAGTCGGGCAGCAGAAGCAGCGGGGAGTTTGGGGAGCCGGAGAGGATCTGACATGGAAAACCACAGAATTTGTAACAGGCTCTTCAAAGGCTCCACTCATTTCCCTACTGGCTTCTATGCAGATTGTGCACATGGGCAGCGAGGCTCGCCTGGCACTCTGCCGGGTACAAGCTGCTGTACCACTGTGACAGGGGGAAGGCGGGCCGGCCGGTGAATGCTGAGTAAGAGGAGCTGGGATCGAAGCGCTAACCTGACATCAGTTAGCTCGTATTACAGTGACGATTATTTCTAATGTGTGAAGAATATTGTTTTGTTTGTGTTTACTTACTTACTTGAGAATGGAATGATTTTTAAGTTTTAAAAATGGGCCACAGGAATGCCCCAATTTATCTTGAAATTAAGGTTACCAGGTTTCTGAAATACATGGAGCCAGGGCCTCAAGCTCCTCTGCTGTGGAAGCAATTACCAGCTTCAGTCCGGGGGGCAGAGACCCTCTCTATGTTCAAGAGTAATCTCCATAAAGCCCATAGTTAGGACTGACTCGGTCGGTTACATCTGACTACACCGAGCTCTCTCTCTCTGTATCCTACTGTACTTCATTATTAAAAACCACCTGTGCAGATCTAACTCACAAGGATGAGGCTGTTCACACTCAGTCTAGTTCTTCTCAAGGTTTCTGCCTGTAAAAGGAATTTTGTTCCTCGCAAATTGTGCCAAACGCTTGGACATTGTGGTTCGCTGGGAGCTGTATTTCTCTTCTCATATGTAGTTTAATGCAAACTGTGAATTTTATTTTGTTATAAGAGATTTAAAAAGAGATGTTATTGTTGTGTCTTCTACAATAGAGTTAAGACGATGACAAACTAACATGGCAGAGACGATCGCGGATGTGAACGACAAACTTTGGTTGTAGCTTTTGATGGATTAAACACACATCCAAGCACTTTTCTTTCTTTTTTTCTTTTTTTTTTTTTACAAATGAATAGCCCTTTTTTCAGCAAAAGACAAGCTTCAAATGCCTTTCCATTGTAAGACTTTGACTGTATTGTTGATCAATTTAACGTGCTGGTAACAGTGAGGGGATTTGCCAAGGAAGTTAAATAGTGGCGAAATCCTACTGTCACCTCGTCACGCCTATAGCTCACCAGTGTCTCACGTCCTCATACGTGTCCTGCACCGACCTCACTTGAATTCCTCAAACCACATCCAGAACAAGGAGCCAGATCTGGTTATTTCAGTAAAATTATTGAAACAAATGTAATACATTTGCACGGTTGTAACTTTATTTTCCTTTCATCCTTGTAGTTGTCAGAGTCTGTAGCCAACCTGCACGACATCAGACAAAATGAGAATTTAATAAAAGGAAACTTGTGTTTTTGGGACATTCCCAAAATGTAGTCACGGCAACTGATTGAGTTTTCTAAAACAAAGGTGGAGAAGTAATTCATTTTAGGGGCCACAGGATTTACTGCGAGTGTTGTGAGGGGCTGCCACGCCTACAGAGAGGAGCAAAGAGCCAAAATAGAATAAAATCAACATAAAATAAAACGATATGTGCCAATAAATGATGTATAAACAACACTAATAATTCTATAATAATAATAATAATAGCATAATTCAACACTATCAAACCCACTCTTTGTGGACTGGAGTGAGAGGAACCACTTGCAGCTGAACACCTCAAAGACCAAGGAGCTGGTCTTGGACTTCGGGAGGTCCAGGACAAAGCCACGTCCAGTGTCCATCAGAGGTGACGAGGTGGAGATAGTGGACAACTATAAGTACCTCGGTGTGTGGATGGACAGTAAACTGGACTGGTCCTGCAATACAGACCATGTATATAAGAAGGTCCAGAGTAGACTGTACTTTCTGAGGAGGCTTCGATCATTTAACATCTGCAAGAAGCTCCTCTGCATGTTCTACCAGTCTGTGGTGGCCAGTGTCCTGTTCTATGCTGTGGTGTGTTGGGGTGGGAATGTGTCCAAGAGGAGTGTCAACAGGTTGGACAGGTTGATCAAGAGGACTGGCTCTGTGGTTGGAATGAAGCTGGACTCACTGGTGACAGTTGCTGAGAGGAGATCATTGAACAAAATACTGTCCATCATGGATGATGACAGTCATCCTCTCAGCACTGTCATCAGTGAGCAGAGAAGCAGAATGAGTGCACGAATGCTCCTACCCAGGTGCAAAACAAATAGACTCAGGGACTCATTCATCCCTCGGGCTATTCAATTGTTCAATTCTGAGTTCGGGTTCAGGAGTGGAGTGAGAGTATCTGGATGTTCTGTTCCATGTTAGTCTTTGTATCCTTTGTCTTTGTTGTTTTTCTTTGACCTATGTTCTTTGTCTTTATCTTTAGACTTAGATTGTGTCATCTTGTTCTTCCTCTTTATGTTCTTCTTCTTATTTTATTTTTTATGTATTATTTTTTATTGTTTATGAAAAATTGCTGGCTATTGGTAAAAAACTATTTCCCGAAGGAGACCTCCTGAGGGATCAATAAAGTTTTACCTTACCTTACCTTAAACCGCTTCATAAAAGAAAGAAAATGGAGAAAATAACTTGAATATCATAATAAATATTAAATTAAATAGTTTGTTTTAAAATAATTCACTACATAACACTACTCTGATACTTTGCCATTGTCTGTTCTAAAAACAAACAGTTGAGTCACAGTGGACAAGTATTTATTCATGTTAAGAACCATGATGAAGATTCGGCGATACATGTGTAACGTAATACTATGATTGTAAAGGAATAATAAAAGATTATTCAGAAATCCATTTAAGCGTTTATCCACAACAATGGCCTGATATATCTTTGAATTGAATTATCATCAAACCATGACGTCTTGACAGCTTCTTCACATCCAACGTGATGTTCCTGTTGTAAAAAAAAATGGAACGACCCAACCCCCCCTCTGTAAGGCTCAACATGGCTCAGTCTGGTTTTGTCAACTCCAGCCTTCCGTCTCTCCCCTCGCTGTTCTTCTTAAAGATGGACCGAGCCGGCCGGTGTCGTTTGCGGCGGCCAACTCTTGACAAGTAGAGCCGGGGTTCTGCTTCTCCACACACACACACACACGGAGCGTTCGGTACCGTGTCCGCCCGCAGACGAGCCCACCTCCCCGGCTGCTGTCAGTCTGGTATGTCGGAGGCGGCAGACCCGGAGCTCGCCGAGTGACTCCCAGGTTAGACGGATAAGATCCAGCGGCTCCAGAACCTCACGCAGCGCACTCGAAGACATGTACAACACGGTGTGGACGCCGGAGAAGGCCGGCGAGGAGGGGGACTGGCGGGACACCATGATGCCATATTCCACGGAGCTGATATTTTACCTGGAGATGGACCAGCCGCCAGGTGAGAACACCGGCTGCTGCTGGCGCTTGTTAGCCGGCGCAGGAGACTCCTCGCCGGGGAGGAAGAGCGGCGTTAGTGGGGGGGGGGTGGTTGTCTCGTGTAAAGTTTAAGCTCCACATCACAATATCTTCTCTTAACTTAATTCGCTTTCATTTCTTATGTCTCACATTTCGCCAGTGAGTCTCCTTCTTTACATTTGCGCCTATTTTAGCTGGAGTTAGCTTAGCACTCAAAACCCATTGTTGTTGAATTATTCCCTAAATTGTATCCACAATAGTTTTAAAATGACAACACCTTTGCTACACAATATTTAACCTGTCCATCACCGCAAAGTGCTTTAAATGACAGCATCGTGTGTCAAAAACGTATTTTTTAAGGAAACCATGACTAAAGTCAGCGCTTGATGTCTATGAGTGTCGATGTCATGACTAGGTTCATAATTGACATCAATGGCTGCTCAGTTTAAAACGTCTACGCAGTTCTCAACACTTTTTCTTTTAAAGATTCTCATCATGTCATGTATTCTTGAACCAGCACCGGTGTCATCACCTGATGTTTCCAGAAATGATTCATCGAGCTGCGCATCTGAATGTGTGACACTTGCCACTGAAATGAGAAAATGTTCTGCTCATTTTCTGAGGCATGTCATCTCGATTTAGTTTCATTATTTACACTTGTTAATGTCCGTCTGAAGAATCTGCTCTTTCTTCCAGAGATGTGGGGGAAGGGATTTTGAATGAATGAATGAATGAATGAAACCGGTGTTTTATTCGCCCCAATCTTTTAGATTTCATAACAGCGTCCACTCATCTGTATCTCCTCGTCTTTTTGTGCGACTGTCACGGTCATCCGTGCGTTTTCATTCCTTCATTCATTCATTGTTCCTCTGTCACTTGACTCCCCCAGTCTCTCCCCCCTTCCCTCCCCCCCTCCCTCCCTCCTGTCTTGAATGGATCATGGCGCAGATGTGGGACGTTGTGTTGGTTGCAGGAGACACTTTTGGAGAGTGTCCATTTCCTTCCTTCCTTTCTTCCCCTTCCATCCTCATCTTTGGCTCACTGTGCAAGTGCAGCTCTCAGGAGGAATTTCATGTGTTTGGACTCTTCGGGATCAGACATTCCAAATTGAGAGAGACATTAACAAGTGTTTCCTCATGTGTTCCATCTTGTCATCCATTAGTCAACTATAAACCTCTTGTCATATAACTTCATATAATCTATATTTAATAGTCTATTGATTTCAGTACAAACGTAGGATAACATACTTAATTTAGTTGATTTAGCTCATTAAATATACATTTGTGTGTCTTTTTAAATCTGCAAAAAACTACTCCAAACGGGGATTTAATTACCAACTTTTCTTTGTTAAGCTACACAGCACGAGTGCGTCTTTGCTGTTCTTCAGCCGTGAGACTTCATCTCGCTGCTGTCAACTGTGGTAAAGGAGTAAAAAGGTGGGATGTAAAGGCAGCTGAATCACGTCACCGCCTCCTGCGCTCATTGTCCTCCGAGCTGCTGGTGCATCCGTGCACGTTGCAGGGTTGCCACCTTGTGCGACCACATTTGACTGAATTCCTCCCCAAAAGTTAGCGACACCGCTGCACGTGCTCGGTGGCAGCTTCGAGTCCACAAAGAGCTCATCGTTTTGTGTAACTGACACACAGCGCGTCTTTGTCTGTGCAGTGTGTTTTGTTGCACAAGCCCGTTGTGTGCATGTGTGTGTGAGAGAGTGACGGAGATGGACGGTGAAGGTTGGAGGAGCTCGCAGCGTCCCACAGATGGTCATTAGAATATTTATTACAGTGGAATACAACGACTGGCTGACAGTGAGGGTCTATGAAGACGTGAGCGAGCGAGTGTGTGTGTTTTTGGTGAGTGTGTGTGTGTGTGTGTGTGTGTCAGAGGGGATGATTAGCACAGGTGGAGTGCCACCGTCTCCCCCCAGGGAGGGCAAAGCCTTGTGTTTCCACTGGCAACTTTGTGAGGATGTGGGTTGAACGCCCGAGCTCGACTTTCAGTGGAAAATCACTAGAGCTGCCGGTTTAAAGAGTCTCTCCTTCTGCTCCTTCAGTCGCCAACTGCACAGCCCTTTGTCTCCTGGAAGCCTTTTAAACACATTTTTCAATCAATATCTCGATGACTATGAGGCATCAGTTTGAATCGTTGGGCTGACTTTCATAATGTGCTGCATGGTTATGTAACAGAACAATGAAAAGAGCCGGTTTTAGTTTAGCATTTGCTCATTACCATCCTGTTAATTTTCAGAGACAAATTCCTCTTTTTTTAAAAACATTTCCCTGTTTTCTGAGCCTCTTTTGTTGCAGTGGACCGAACAAAGCCTCATTAGAATGTTGCAAGACTTTTCATGCTCTACTTGTTGTTTAGAAGTATAATGCATCAACTTTTGAATCCAGAAAGGGTAGTTTTCACGACTGTTTATCTCATACTTGACCGTACTTTTGCATATTTCATGGCTATGCTGCTGTCTTGAATGAAACAAAGCCTCATATCGAGCGTCTTTATTCACCATTCTCACCGTCAAGGCTGGTCGTTCAAACTTAGTTAAATGTAATTGTTAACCATATCTCTGTCCTTCATTACCACCTTCTATGCCTTTGTTACTTGGGTGAGATGGCTCAACAGAACAAGTCCACACATATCACTAAAGGTTTTATTAATCTTTTGATGCTTCTCAGGCTTTATTTTGTTCATTTTTTTAATGCATATGCAAGATTTAAACGTGTCAAAGTGTAACCTTAACCTTTTGAAAATCTAATCAGTTTCTGAATAATTTACTTTTACATGTATATTTACGCATTTTGTTGCACTCGAAGTACTTTGGATTGAACTACTTTTCCAAAGGACATCACGGCTATGCATCAAACCGTTGGTTGATAAAGAAAAAATGTCAACTTGAGCTTTATGAAAGAGGTTCGGTATGTGGAGCCGAGGAACAAAGCTGCAGCAGTCCTGGTAGGAGAAGAGCGAGGAGGCTGCTGCGGCATCAATTATTGTTGTTCTATAAGCCTCTGTATATATGTACTTTATAATATGCACGATTAATATGAGCCTACAAAAAACCTCCAGCATCAATTTTGAACTAAAAATGCCACTTTTTGATCCAGTGATGGATTGAAGCTTGACGAGGAAGAGCACACTCTAGTGGAGAGAAGATGTAATGACGTCACTAAACACTTCGCTCCACTAGTTTAAATTGAGCTGCAATTGAAATTGATCACGATGATTGATGAGTTACTAATTGGCTTAATAATCAATTAAAGCCCGACTTCTGAACTGACACGACCTGTTTTGAATCGGCTAGATAACGTGATCCCTTTGTTCATTCAAACATCTCAAATTACCTGAAATCTCAGTTCATTTTGTTTAATAACATAATTAAAACTTCTCGCTAGTTGTCATGACAACAGTTGATGGAACAGTGGTTGTGTCTGGGGAGTTAGGTCGGCTTTATTTATACGTTTGTGCATTATTTCCAACGGAGGTTCTTGATGGTTGTCGTAGCAACTTATTGACAATGGTCAATGAGCCTGACAGTGGTCACTCTTTCAGCCTTTGTCGTCGTGAGTCACGTGAAGTGTGCAGGTCAACCTGATGGGGGCGCGGTTTTGTTTAGAAGGGTAAACCGTTTTAAATTTGGAAACCCTTCGAGTCAGTGAGGTGTCATTTCTGGTAGTTGAAGTTCTCCAGCTTGACAACATCACTGCTGAAACTATTGATTTGAACTTTGCAAATATGACATACTATCTGATAATTTATTTTTTTATAATTTTTGCATTAAACAGGGATGAGGACACCTCCTGTCATTCTTCCTCTGTGCAGTTTTCACCAACAAAGCTGAGAAGGAAAAGCTGCAGGATCTGTTGGTTCCACACAAACGACCAACTGGTCGAGTGGTTCTCTTTGTCGTCACGAGATTGATGTCCGTTGGTCGTTTGGCGTTGAATTAAAATCGGATGATTGAATTAGCCATGAATTAATGAACAGATCCGAACACGGTGCTTTGTCTCCTGCTCAGCTGACTGCAAGGAGTCCTCCCAGAACCAGCCTCTGTGCTGGTCTCTTGATCCTCCTCTTTTCTTTCTTCCCCTCACATGCTCCGCCTCCTCCGACCGCCGCCACGCCCTCCTTCTGCTCCCATTGGACAGCAGGGCGGGCCTCCGCTCTGGGATTAGCCATCCTGTGCTGGTCCCCTCTTTGAGAATCAAACCAGTGAGAGGTTTTCTTTCAGTGTGGCTGAGCGGCGAGCAGGAGGAGGCGGCGGACGTGGAGCGAGAGAGTGAACGTGAGAGAGGAGGAGGGAGTGGAGCAGCGGAAGGGAAGGATGCAGCTGACCGAGATGCAGGAGGATGGTAGGAGGCTCTTCTCTCCGTCTACTCCTCAAACTGTCATCTTCTGTGAGCTCCTTAGTTTATTCTTCCTGTTTCAAGAGGAAGTGATTTTGTACTGTGTTGCATGGTATCAAACTTTTTATAGTTGTAGCTCTTTGTCTGTTTCTGGGTTGGATTTTATTTTTAATAATGATCCTTGTCTCCAAATATGTTTTAATTTTTTTATTATCTTTGCTTCTTGAAAGGTTTTACTCTTTTTTTTGTCCTTTTAATGCTTTAATCTTTATCAGTTACTTTTTACATTTTATTTATATTTTAACGCTCTTATTTGCCTTTTTATTGCTATAACTGTTTTTTTTAGTTCATATATTTAATCAAGACTTGCTTGATTTTTGTTTATTTTATTGTTTTAAAATAGTAGTTGAATTTGTGTCAGAAGATGCATCAGTTTATCTCCATGTGTTTTTGCTCGCCTGCACTCTGGTGACGCTGGAACACACCCACATACTGTAGCTGCACACAGAGACACAACTACAGCTCCTCACACACACACACACACAAAGTGTCAAATTAAAGCAGATTTAACTGGTCAGTGTGAGAAAGTTGCAGTGGAGCTCACATGACTTCTTGAAAAAGCTTGACATACACTGACGCTTTGTATGGAGTTTTCAGTTGGTGCAAACGTCGCTCATTGTGCACAATGTTTCTGCAGTGTGTGATGACAAGTGGTGTCACTCTCTGTGTGTGTGTGTGTGTTTGTGTACATGTGTGTGTGTGTGCGGCTGAACGCTGCTCCTTTGTCTGCCGAGGGGGAGGAAGGGTTGAGGAGGAGGAGGAGGTGTGTGCTCACGATAGCCTTTGTTCGCTATTCCTCGGAATCTCATAGCGTCGTTTTAAACCGTCATAGTTTAACGATGCTTTATTAAATGTCTTTTTTTCCTTCGTGACATCTTTGCTATGCGTCTTCTGACACTGTGTGGACGGTTGTCATAACCCATATTTCTCATTTTCTATTTAAAACTGCTGTTTTCTTTTGAGAAGTAACGTGGCACTTAAACTCCCTTTTCACCCAATACTGCTTTTAACTGTTTTTGTCAAATGCTATTTTATTGTAGTTGAAACTAAATTTTACATTTCAAGAATAAAACTTTTAAATCAAAACCTTGTAAACGCTGCCAACAAGTTAAATCCATTCAGCTTTATCTAATAAAATGAATTTCTTTGAAATTTACTAATTTATTATGCATTCACTGTATGATGGAAATCTATCAACATGATTTAAATCTGTTTTTCTTTTCAGAGGAATGTCTAAATTAAATATTGTAATTTTTAACATCAATATGGACATTTTATAAATGCATTTTAGGTCATTAAGAATTTTCTCTTTGTCCAGTGGCATAAAGCTTTATTGCAAAACAACAAATTAAATCTATTTAAATGATATGCTATTTGTGTCAGGTGAAATCCTTTTTGTTGATTTTAAAAAAGGATAAGTTCCTTCATCTATTCGTATTGTTTTACTGATGAATTATCTGGATCACAAACCATTGATTACAAAAGAGCAAATGTGAGAACTACCAAATGTGTATCTTTTATTCAGGGAAAAGGATACAAAAAGTATTCTCAGGAAACTCTCCTTTCAATTTACTTCAATTAAGTAGTTAATAGGTTTAAGGCAAAATGCTGCAAATGCATGGCTGTTTTCTTTCAGACTCTTAAATGATTGTAAAGGTGATGATTTGTGGTGTTTGGGTTGCGAGTGTGGTTCTGCACATGCTCCGGTGCGTGAGAAAGTTGAGAAAGTGCTGACTGAGCAGAACGCTGCAGCTGCTCCGTGACAGTTTGGGCTGATAAAGAGGGAGGGAGAGGGAGGGTGGAAGAGAGGAGAGCAGGAGCTCTGGGCCGAGAACAAAGGGCTCAGAAGTCGACGTGCACCTCCAAGTGTTTTATGTCTTTGTTTTCTTTACTGTATATGCAACATTATCCTCAATGATCATGCTTTTGTAATCGACCCAGATCGTCTTTTCCTCTCATAATGCTGTCACGAATTTATAAAGTTCGACACCGATCAAGCAAGCAAAGTCAATGTTCCAGTAGATGAACATCTGTCATTACGAGTGAGAGACGGTGTAGAGTCGCTAACAGGACCATGTCATCGTTGACACTTCAACATAGCCTGAGACGGTTGACACCTTTGAGACACACTGTGTGGTTGTCTGTGTGTTCTCAGGCAGAAACATGTGTTGAAACTCTGATCGCAACAGTTTAACTGGACCCAGATGAGGCCGGACTGGTGCCAAGAGTCTATTTGTTATTTTCTCTTGCACAGAAAACACAAGCAACAAGTGGAGTCAGTTGTGCATTATATGTTTCCAGCCTGTGATTCCTTATTTTAGTTTTGTACCTCAGTTGATAAAAACAATTCTGTATAATCATTTACTGCATAACTAAGTGGTTTTTTTAATACTGTGTTTCCAATATTAAATTTCACCCATATTTTATTTAACAATTGTTAGCCAGTCTTTTGTTGTCATCATTATTGCATTGCTCCATGTTATTACTTGTTTTACAAATTATTAAAACGATTGTTCAGAAACTTTATATCATTTTATTTATTTAAATATTAAATAATTATTTTAAGGTACTTGGTTTTCTCTTAGTTAGATTTTATTTAGTTTTACTTTGTTTCATCCATAAAACATATAAAACAAAAATTATAATATTTAACAACATCTTTATTCAATTTGACCATTTCATGAAAATCAATCATTTCTAATCAAGTAGCGATGTGCAACTTTCATATTCTCTTCCTTTTGTGTTGTGAAAAGTGTGTTGTTTCAGATGTGTAGAACAGACTCGGGACAGGAGGCTGTTCCTGTCGTCCCTGAGGCTTCATCTCTTCATTGGCTGACATCTTTTAACAACTTCCTCTCTTCCTTCAACAGCTCTTCCTCCCAAACCGGCCAAATCCCAACAGTCCAGCTCTGTGGGGAACAACGGCACCAAGGAGGCAGGAACCTCACTGCAGGAGGCCGAGTGGTACTGGGGCGACATATCCAGGTAAATATCTTTGTTTCCGACTGCCACTGTGACATGGCGAGAGACGGTTTATAAGAAAAAGAGTTGGGAGCGTTGTGCTCTTCTTGACAAGGGAAAACTGTTTGGTATGCGTCGGCGATCTGAACTGCGATCAAACAAATAAAACGGTTCCACCAGAACGTTTCATCATCACTGGCTCACAGCTGGAGATCAGATCCAAGACATTTCAAACGATTCGCAGCAGGAAGTGGAAAGTCGCTGAAGGATCAGGCAATTTCCTTCTTTTTTTTTTCCAAAATAATATTTGGCTTTTCAACTTGGATCATCAAAGAGTCTTGATTCTTCTGGGTTTCTTGGGGCTTTGTTTTGTATCCAGGAGACATTGCAAAAAGTGGGGCAGAATCACTGGGAACACGAGGCCCGGCCTCTGGTGGTTCCTCGCTCTCTGTGTTTCCACAGCAGGCGACAAAGTTGCAAAGTTTTGGTTCTGGAAAACAATAGCTTTGTTTCCTTACTTTCCTTCTGTGAGTCAATCCAGGGAAAGTCCTTCAATTTAAGTTCATAACATGTTCAATTCTGTTCTTTACAAAAACAGCAAAACATTTTGTTTTAATATCCGTAGCACAATACGACATAGTTGACATACCCTTTAAAAAAGTAAATACCTTGTTTGCAGTCATCAAATTAATCCCAGCTGTAACATTGAAGTATATAGTGTTATTATTCTGTCGGTGAATCATAGAAACTTTTGTCTCCCAGCTTTCAAATCTATTATTTGAGGCAACTGAAGATTTCCCGATTTCCCTCGCAACAGAAATATCCTTCACCTCCTCTAGAAGAAAAGGAGATTTTTCCTGGTCAATTAAGTGACTCCCCTTTTCCCCCCTGGGTCTGCACCGGGGCCTCCCCCTAGATCAAAACTTCACTCGGGTGACAACTAGAAAACAGTAGTCTTTGAAACTTCAGCTCAAAACCTTTAATTTCTCCACAGGGAAGAAGTCAACGATAAGCTGCGAGACATGCCGGACGGAACCTTCCTGGTCCGGGACGCGTCGACAAAGATGCAGGGTGACTACACACTGACACTGAGGTGAGCACGGAAGATGAGGAGAATGAAACATTTCCCTTCCAGGACGCCTCTGAACACTCTCCTCTCTGTTCGCAGGAAGGGCGGCAACAACAAGCTGATCAAGATCTACCACCGAGACGGCAAGTACGGTTTCTCGGACCCGCTCACCTTCAGCTCGGTCGTGGACCTCATCAGCCACTACCGGCACGAGTCCCTGGCCCAGTACAACACAAAGCTGGATGTCAAGCTCATGTACCCCATCTCCCGGTTCCAGCAGGTCAGAACCACCACATTTTCTTTGCATGGGTTGTACTTTGAGAGACTTCCTGAAAACATTGGGTTTGTGATGAGTGAGCTTAGTGTTTGTGTAAATAAAGAATTATTGAAGGATGGGGGTTTAGACCATAAGAGGATCTTCTGATGACTGACCTTCCTCTCCATCAGGACCAGTTGGTGAAGGAGGACAACATTGACGCTGTGGGGAAGAAGCTCCAAGAGTACCACAATCAGTACCAGGACAAGAGCAAAGAGTACGACCGCCTCTACGAAGAGTACACCAAGACTTCGCAGGTGCGTCCACGCTCGGGTTTCCTGCTGTTGCCCCAAAACTCCCGGGTTCTGACTCTCTCCTCTCTTAACAGGAGATCCAGATGAAGCGGACGGCCATCGAGGCCTTCAACGAGACCATCAAGATCTTCGAGGAGCAGTGCCACACGCAGGAGCGCTACAGCAAGGACTACATTGACCGCTTCCGCCGCGAGGGCAACGACAAGGAGATCGAGCGCATCATGATGAACTATGAGAAGCTGAAGTCGCGGCTGGGCGAGATCCACGACAGCAAGGTGCGGCTGGAGCAGGACCTGAAGACGCAAGCCCTGGACAACCGGGAGACCGACAAGAAGATGAACAGCCTGAAGCCCGACCTCATCCAGCTGAGGAAGATCAGGGACCAGTATCTAGTGTAAGTCTCACAAACTTGTCAATTCCACATCCAACCATCTGGCCTTCTGTGGTCTACTGTATATAGAAGGATCTCTCTGCTCCCCGACAGTACGTGTCGATCACAAATTCCATCCGTCCATCTGATTGTGTGCACCAGAATATTTATTCAACGATCAGGAGACTACTTCCTAGTCACGACAAACTCCAGCTGTAACAGGTCTTCTCGGTTTCGCTCTTGTCATCCTCGGCAGAACATATTTACCCAGCGCTTCTGACTCTGCACTTAAATCCGTCAACTTGCACGCTCTCCCCTCGGGGAGGAACGCCGGCTCTCACGTCACCTCCAGACATGGTGGCGCTTCTCACGCCATCGCCGGCGAACAGTCAATATTTGTGGACTGGCTGTGTTTGATGAGCGCTCGTTGTTGCATGAACACACAGCCTGCGAGCACACGTGCGACTGCAGTTCTTGGAATGCAGAGTCACGCCGGGTCACTGGCGGTGTTCTGGTTCCTCGTGATCCACAGACACCAGGATCTTGACTGCAAATGTTTCCCTTCAGGTTTCCGAAGGCGGTTCTGATGTATCTCCTCTTTGTCTCCACAGTTGGCTCAACCACAAAGGTGTTCGTCAGAAACGGATCAATGACTGGCTCGGCATCAAGAATGAGAACACTGAAGAGTAAGAGGAGGAAGATGATGATGATGATGATGATGTTCATGATGATGATACCCATTGATGTCATGTATGTGTGCTTGTGCAGAAGCTACTTTGTCACGGAGGAGGACGAGAACCTGCCGCACCACGACGAGAAGAGCTGGTTTGTGGGCGACATCAACAGGACGCAGGCGGAGGAGCTGCTCACCGGGAAGCCAGACGGCGCATTCCTCATCCGGGAGAGCAGCAAGAAGGGCTGCTACGCATGCTCTGTCGTGTGAGTACATGGTCTTCACTGCCCCCTGCTGGTGCGAGGGAAATGACACGAAAATGACACATTTTTATTGTATTTTAGGATTAAAAAAGGATTGGTTTAACATTGTTTTCATGGTTAAAAATTGTCATTTTATTTTACAGTTAAAGTTGCAGGTAGAAATGTAAAAATAAAATCTGTTGTTCTACACATTTTTGAGTTTTTTAAGTTAAAAAACAATTCTATGTAATTGCTAGGAGGGGCGATATTTTAACATGTTTTAGTTAAAAGTATTAAACAAGATAAAAAGACCAAATCCAATGAGATAATAATTATTATTATGTTGCAACACAATTGTATATAAAGTTTAATGATAAATGTGTGTATGTTTAAAGTAATGCATATTAACGATAATGTCAATAATCAATATTAAGGAGAAGAATGAAAAAGAAAGGAACAAAGGAGAAATCATTTTTTACAATTGTGGAAATTTGATGTGATGAGGTTATAGAGGAGTCTTGTCAATGATGTTGGCTCGTGAGATCAAGAACAGAAGGGTAAAGACAAAAAGTGCAGGCACGGTGGAACAGGTTGAGACGACTCTGACATGAGAGTAGCAGCAAAAGTGAAGAGAAGTTTTAGTTGTATTTGCTGACGTGATGTTGGAGTCAGGAAGTTAAACTAGTCCATGACTTGAAGGGACAAGATCAGAAATCAGAATTTTAGAGGGATTTGTGGAGAAATATGGAGTCAAAGTGAGGGATGACAGATGTTTCTTCTCGAAGAGGGACGTTCAGAGAGTTGAAGACGACTCGTGTCTTTCATGAGAATGTTCCATCAGTCCATTGTCGTGACGTGTCTCTCCTTGTGTCTCCAGCGTGGACGGAGAGGTGAAGCACTGCGTCATCTTCAGCACGGCGCGAGGGTTCGGCTTCGCGGAGCCGTACAACCTGTACGGCAGCCTGAAGGAACTGGTGCTCCATTACCACCAGACCTCGCTGGTGCAGCACAACGACTCGCTCAACGTGCGCCTCGCCCACCCCGTCTACGCACAGATGCCCTCCGGACGCAGATGAACTGGCTCACCTCATGAAACACGGACAACGAAACCCCAACTTTTTTTAACGGGGGAGAAGAGGAAACTCCAGGAGAGAGAGAGAGAAACGCTCGCTGCACCGCTCACGCCGGCCATCTTTGGAGTTCCATATATTTTTACATGAAGTACTGGGGAGGGCATTCTTTCTAACGACTGCTTGATTTGCACAAGGAAGTTCTAAATGTTTGTGAATGTGAAGAATAAATAAGCGACCGAACGGAAGGAAGACTTCAGAGTTTCAGGTTGGACCCGCTGCTACCTAAAACTCCAGCCGAGACCTTTCACAACGACATTCCCTGCTCATCAGTGTGTTTTGTTCTTTAGTGACTGGAGTTTTGTTTACTCTGTTGAAGCACGAGGAGACGACTATGTATGACCGGTTCCTTTTCTTTTTTTTTTCGAACGAAATGTAGCATAACAAAGAAGAAGGAGAGGCCTGTTTGGGCGCTCCTCTACCTAGACTGCTGCTGGGGGGTTAGAAGGGAGGGGGTTCGCTTTTCTACTAACATTTTTGGGCTTCTTGGTTGTCACGACAACGCCGCAGATCCGAACAGAGACCAAAGCTGAGAGATGGGAATGGTGTTTGAGAAGTTAAGTTGGCCTTTTTTTTGGAAGGGGGTAGGGAGTTTAGGAGGGGCACCTAATGGAAGTAAAAATACATGCGAAGAAGCACTTAAATGTTCCTGGAGTGCAGTTGCATCTGTTCGTCGCACAAGTTTCTCTAAATTTAGGTGATAGAAATGGGCGCTTCTGAATGAATTTAAAAAACGTCACAGTAATACAAACCTTAAATCATTTTATATATATATATATATATATATATATATATAATTTATATTTTATTCTGTGGTAACATTTTTAATTAAACTGTATTTAATATAGTATAAAAACTTCTACATCTACAAATTAATGTTGATCACACTATGATGCTGTTATTTGCTATTACATTTATATAAAAAAAAAAGATCTATTCTAAAACCTTTATTAATGCATTGTAGGAAACCATTTTCTTAATGTATTTTATACGATTAAATTAGGACAATTTTAAGAAACTTGTGCGATGTAACATCTGTAGCCTGACACAACACTAGCAATGATGGGAAGGATTTTTTTTTTTTTTATTCCAGTTTGTTCAAAACCTGGACTGTTATTATTTACAATTTTTAGTCAGAAATAATAAGCTTTGATACAAAAAAAAATGTTTTTGGCTGTGGCTGTAGAAGAAGAAACTGAAAACTTGAACGAACGTGCAATGGAGCGTGTTGGTTGAGCCCGGAGAGAAAGTGATGCACTAAAACGGTCCGAGAGATAATCCGAGGATCCGTTCTTTTATCTGTTTAAATTATTTTTTATTTCTGTCAGCTGCGGCTTTATAACCAGTTTCCCCTCTGTCAAAGGTTTTACAAAAAAAATAAAAGCATCTCGAAAATAAAATATCTTACAAAAAAAATCTTTTCCCCAGAAACAAGTTTCATTCAATTGATTCTGATTGGCTGGCTGTGTCACCGGGGTCCTAGTTTGAATTTGTGGGTATTTTTGAGGAGCAAAGTTTCTACAAAGATGCTGGTTACAAAGTCCAAACCTGCTTTTTGTGTATCTAGTGAGAAAGCGGCGTGAATGATGCAACATTGGTTGTAGCTCACCATAAAGTTATCGACACCCGTCTCTACGTCGTCCCCTAGCTGCACCGCTTCGCTACGTTGTCACACGCTTTTTAAAAAGGAGTTTTATGTATCCGATATTTGTGGAGCTGAAAGCCATTTTCTAAAAGGAGTCTTATTTTTATGGTTGGAAATATTGTGGCTGGTCGTGGGTTAACACTGTCTCACTCGCTGGCGCAAATTTACTTCTTATCCTGACCTCTGACTCGATGTCTCACTTATTAACCAGTTTTTAATACTTTTTGACTTAGTGAGTTGGATAAACACGCTTTACTTTTTAACTTTTAAAGGAAAGAAAGGTTTGCAACAAAAATGGCATCAATATTCAGCAAAATATTTGGATCTTAAACGCATCATTCATTTTGTAGTCGGCGATATATTCCAGGACAATTTTTACAAAGTCACATTTGGTTGATCAATGTAGGTTATCCTGAGATTAAGTTCAGATTGTTTAAAGTCGGTAAAGTTTGCTTAAGATTTTCTTGACAGTTTTTGCAAATCTAGACTCGATACTTAAATCAATAATACAATTTTTTTTAACCAGTTGTGGCAAAACTCCGATGTGCAACATGTTTGTGATATATTTTCAGTCTTTATCGTCGGCACTCTTATCTGTCAGCTGATCACGACCACTTGTTATTAAACTTGATTTGCAAATAATAATTGACGATGAAATTGTTATCTGGTCAGGATGCTGGTAGAAGTTCCCATTTAGCTCGTTTTTATTTCCACGACCTGGTTTTGTGAAACATGGGGAGACAACAGAACGGAGTTTGTGGATAAAATCTTGAATGTAAAACGGATCGTTCCTGGTCCCAGTTAGAGTTGCGCGGCGTATCGTAAACATGAAGCCTCAGTACCGAACACATCAGGTCTGGATTATCACTGTGACGGATTCGTTGTTGGCTCCAAGAAAGCGTTAACGCCGATAAATTCCACTTGTAGTTTGGCCAGCTGTAACTTGCAAACTTGTTCCGGAAGATCATTCATTTAAGTGTATACGATATAATGTTTCATTCACAAACGATTTCCACGCACATCGTAGCTTTTAAATCCAACTGTTTCCCTCCAAGTCCTTTTCCGTCGCGGCTTTTATCAAAGCGCCAACTCTCACGGTGCGTTTTCAAAGTACAGGCCCGCTCTGTTCACCAGAACGTTCTACGGTGAAATGTTGGGACACATACCCTCAGGTGTTTACATGTTTACCTAAAGAAAAAAAAACTAGCCTACCAGCGATTTCAAACACGCAGCAAACAGATCAGGGTTTTTTTCTGCAACGAATCTTCAATCACTCAGTCGATTAAGCTAAAGTCGTCAACTCCTTCCCGCTGAGCACCACACTCCGACGTTCTCACCCGAACGGGAGAAAAAGTTCCTCAAACATTACTTGAACCACATTTGCTCACTGTTGAATGTCTTTATACGAAAAATATATTTAACAAAAAAATATATTTCACTTTTATTTTATTGTCACGGCAGCGGTTTTGTTCCAGAGTTTTTAGAAAAACGATGTACAGTGTTGGGATTCAGGATAATAAGAGATGTGACTTTCAGAGACTTTTACTCAGAGAAACGTTTATTTCTTTTGCAGGTCGGGAAATAGCACACGTGGTCAACTGCAAAGAGTCGCGTTGATATTTTACTTATGCATCCCGTTTAACACAGAGATGTCAGAGCTATCAGAAAGAAATCTATATATACGTAAATATTTATCGTACACTTCAAGACGACCGTTTCTTTTCCCTCAAGTGTTTAGACCAAAGATTTGATTTCCTGTTTCTGGAAGTTTGTTTGATGTTGTCACGATGTTTGAACGAACCACAGAACGACTTTGATGTCTGATTTGTAAAAAAGAAAAAAAAAAAAAACGTTGTCGCTTGTCGGGACAATTTTTCTTTTTTTATATATAACGGGAAAGACACAGACAGAAGTGTGAAGCTTCTTTTTTTCTTGCAGAAAATTGTTCACATGTTCGAGTTTGATGTCCGGATGAAAATGTCAAATATTTGTCTGTTAATGGAATTTAAATGTGTCCTGCAGGAGTGTGTACACTTTCCATTCATAGACATTGTTGGCTGCAAAACTTTTACAACTTTATAGTCTTGAAAGTTCTATTAAATTATACCACTTTTATCATAATGTACTTTTCTCTCAAGCACATGGAGTAGAAGGACATACATACTGAGACAGTTCTACACATTTATAGAGAATTACAAGATGAAATGTCTAAATAAAATCATACTTACTTACAAATAATGAACTTTTTTTATTTAATTAATTTCACTTTTACTGTATTTTTCAACAATCATTTTCAAAAAAAAATATTATGTGCAATATATAATTTGATTAAATAATATTTACAATTATTTCAATGCTATATACATCTGCTCAATTGTTAATGAATGCATTTTAAAATAATAATATAATTAAATAATTGTCAATTAATTCAATGTAATATTCTACTATTTTTTTCTATTCATGATTTCCCTTTTATTTCAAAATTTCTAGTAGCTTTTTATTACTTTAGTTTAATCAAAATATTTATTTAGATTTATTTAAGTTAATCAAATGCAATATTAATAGAAACACACAAACGTCAGGTATTTCATGCTAGAAAATCACCACTATAAACATAAATATTTATAAATAAGAGTTTGAATAATGGCATCTAAAGAGAAAATATTTATTTCTTGAAGCATTCCTGCAGGACACGTTCCCTCCCAGTGTTCCCGTCAGAACCCGCGTCCGTGTTCTGGTTCTGTCTTCTTCAGGTTCCTCACCAAACACATGCTACTCTGTTGTAACGGGCGAAACACCGCTAGGCTGCCGGGGCTGCAGCGAACCAGGAACTTTTCCTGGAGGAATCATGGCCGCCGCTGATGTTTCGAAGAAGTCGCTTCTTCAGCTTTTCATTTCTGTCGGCATGCCACGAGGTGCTTGGATCCAAGATGGACGCCGCCGCTGCTACCTTGTAAATTCTGATTTGGTCAGCGAGCGTCCGCCCTCACGTTTTTGTAAATACCCATGCCGGCACCACGCATGTTTGTGCGGCGCTCAGATTCCCGCCCAGCCCCGCCCCGACTGTTACGACCCCGCCAACGGTGCAGTCTCAGCGACACCCCGACTGTTACACAGCAACCGTCTGTTCGATGCGCTGCAGAGTTTTATTTGCAGCCGATTCTCACGTGTTGCGTCTCTGATCACATGACCCAGCACAGCTTCTGAATCCGCGCGTGACAAACACGGCCTGGAGATTTGAATCGTTTGAAACGTGTAAATGACGCCCCGTCCCTGTTTTCCCGCCCTTTTTGACGGCTCTCGCATGCAACTTTGGTACTATTGACTGTTGTTTTTTTGTGTAGAAAAGTCAAATAAATGTCTTTGGAGAAACAAAAAACTTTGACTCTGCCTTTGTTCACAAACACTACATACATATCCCAGCTAGTTCGGGCAAGAAACATAGGAGACCCTGAACCGGTCGCCAAGCTATCGCAAGGGAACACAAAAACAAAAAAACAAACAGTCACACACTCGCATCTACAGGCAATTTGAAGTGTGTTTTGGGACTGTGGGAGGAAACCAGAGTAAACCCACATACTGGGAGAACACACAAACTACACACAGAAAACACACATCCTCCTTGCTGTGTAATACAACATATAATTCATTTGAATCTTTACTTAATGTCTTTTCATATTCATTGCATAATTAATAAATAATAATATATTATTAATATTCACATGTTATTGTGGATCTTATTAAATATTAATTAGTGTTGAAATGTAGACGTTCATCAAACGGAGTGTTTATTACATTTATGTAAATGTGTGCCAAACATAAGCTACATCCATCACCTTTAATCAAACACAATATTTGTGGTGTTGTTGAACAAGTCTTCTTTATTGACTGAAAACAGCTCAACTAGTGAAGTTAAGTTTAAAAAACACATCAGTCGGGGATTTGAAGGTTCACTAGGGGAGTGTAGATGAGCTGCCTGACAGGAAGTAGTTGAGGAGGGGGGGGTTGGATGGGTAGGAAGAGGAGGAGGGGGAGGAAGAGTTGAAGCGAGGACTTTCCTCTGGTGGGCTCTCATCATCTCATTTTGACATTTTCTTCTGCTGTTCGAGTCCAAGGCCGACTAACTTGTTTTGAGCTGTCAGATTCTTTAAACGAGTCCTGGCAGACCGGGGTGCTGATGTCTGCCCGAGACCCACTGCTGCACTTGTGGTTGGTTAGACTCACACAGACACTAGAACTGGGAGTTATACTGTGTGGTTGGAGTCTTCATTAGACCAGGATCCATGACTGTGTCAGGAATAAAAGAGGTGGGCTGGGTCAGAACCACTGGTTCTCTTAGGCCACAATGATGGACTATGGTAGGTACTTTGGAATACAATGCTGTAACTAATGCGGGAACTGGACCAGCATATTTGAGAATCTAGATTGAATCTAGGACCACCTCCTCAGACCACATGGTTAAAGCCCCTAGTCTGGGGACAGGAGCCACAGAGGGCCTTCATGGACTCCCTGATACATTCACTGCATGAAAGTACTATTGAAGAAAATCTGTTAACATTAGGTCAACTTTGACAAAACGTAGAACTCCGACAACACAACAAGAATCGCTACATCACAAAAATGATGACACCACGTACATCTACAATAACACAAAAACTGACCAGAAACTGTTTCCTTCAACTGAGAAAAATCTATAAATTTAGGAAAATGTTGTCACAACATGATCTGGAGCTTATAATCCATGCGTTTGCAGTTGATACAAAACTCTGCAGCGAGAATAATGACCGCTCAAGTAGAAGAACTCACATTTCTCCGATCCTTAAAACTCTTCACTGGCTGCCAGTTTCTTTCAGGATCAACTTTAAAATTCTGGTTCTTACTTTCAGATCTATTCATGGTCAGACTCCTCCTTACATCACTGATCTGATCCAGCCTTACACCCCAGCTCGGGCTCTGAGGTCTGTGGATCAGAATCTGCTGATGGTTCCGCACAGGCTTCCTGACCAGAGGAGAGAAATCCTTCCAGGCTCTTGCCCTCTGCGTTTGATGGATCTACTGACTTCTTCATAGAACCATCTTAAGACCTTTTTATTTGTGCAGACTTTTTCCTGATTTTCTGGAACTCCTGTGTTTGTCTTATGTTGTCTTGACCTTTTAGAGTTTTTAAATGTGTAGATATTTTTAAATGTGTATTGCTTTTGATTGCTCAAGCGCTTTGTGACCCTGGTCTAGAAAGGCGCTTCACAAGTAACTGTTACTTACTTACTTACCTACAATAAAATTACAATAAAATATCAGTTAAAACTCCAAAAACATAAATTAAACAACCTCGTCAACACCCAGGCCTGCTGGTCGGCCAAAGAAAATAATGTAAAGAAAGCAATGAAATTGGAGTTTAAAACATTGAGGAGGACTGATGGAGGAATGTTTCAGAAGTCCAATTAACGCGGAGGAAATTAAAGCACATTAGCAAAACAAGCCATCTGTTAATACGCCACTTGGCGCCGAGCGACTCCGGCAGACGAGGAGCCAGAAAGCAGATTTCTCCTCAGAGAGTTGGAGTTTTTTTGGTTATTGATGACGGCGCCGTAATGACACGTCACACGTTACGTCTGGATGATGGAAGCGCTCTCGTTTAAACTGGATGCTAATTTCACTCGTTAAGAAGCTAACGAGCGTTGCCATGACGCATGGTCCGCGACAGCTCGTTAAACGTGAAGACATTTGTGAAGAAATATAATAATCGCTTGTGTAGAGACAGATTGTCCATCTCGGTTTTGATTAAACTCTGAATGTTCCAGGACAAATGGAGTCGTTAGAACAATAGTTGGATTTCATGTCATACTAGGTTACTGATGGAGGAATGTGTTTACATGCAGAGATGTGAAAAACAGTTTCACAACTTCATGATTTATCTTTTATTTATGCATGTTTGTTGCCTAAAAGTTTCAATTTAAAAATGACAAAAGAAAACACAATATGCACTTTTTAAATGAGGGTTTTTTATTATCAACTTACATGGCCATAGACTAAAACATTGGCCTTAAAAGCAGAGTTTAAAAGAAACAATAATTAAAACATATACAGGCAAAATATGTATGTAAAAAAAAAGACCTTAATTAAGAATTAAGAATTGATAAATAAATTACCAAAATTATTTTTTCATTTGAAAAAACGGGAATTAAGAAACTATGTGCCAAAAGCAAATCAAAATAATATTTGGTATCACATAAGAATGTTTGAAAAGAAAATTTGAATTATTAAGACATTAATATTTAAGTTAGTAAAAGTCCAAAAAATAGTTGCAATTAAGAGAACGGGAAAAATACCCAAGGGAACTGATCTTTGAAAGTAGTAATGCTAATCATAGTAATAACAAATAGTAGTATTAAATAATTCAAAGAGAAATAAGACCCGTTTTTAAAGAACAGACGACCTCAATTTACTACTTATTTACCATTGAAAAAGATTTAGGGTCTTTGCTAAAAAAAACAGCAGATTCTATCAAATTCAATAAAAAAGCCAAAGAAAAATAAATAAATGCGCTGCACCACATTGCCCTCTGGTGGAAAATAGAAGTAACAATTATGTATCCAGAATAAAAGCTTAACATTTAAAAATGTTTTACAAAAAGGACAATAAAAATGGATATTAAGGAATAAGGAATATGTCTCTTATTGCCAAATAAATCGTAATAATTCAAAACTATGATTAATTATTTTTCAAGATCTCTCAATTCTATCCACAAACATAAGGATTATTCAGAGAACTGAGGGAAGATCTCTGAGCTCTGCAGATGTTCGAGTAAATAACAGAAGGAGGAGGATCTTTGACTCATAACACAGAAAACCTCCATTAGCGTCTCTAAACATGTTTGGACAGAAAGACAACGATCGAAGTCAAACTGAGTTCAGTCGAGTGAAATAAATTTGTGGAACAACTTTCATCTCCTCCCTCCGGCGCCCCTGAACCCTTTGAACGAGGAGAGCAGAGCGAGGAAGCGTGTTAGTGGTGAGCACGGTAACGATGCTTCTTGTTTGTTCTACAGTGTTTCGCCTCACAATGACAGGAGGTCACCGGGGGCCCTGAACGCAGCGCCTGGAGGTCGTCTTCAGCATAGATGGAAACAAGACACGTGGGAAGTTGTCCTGGTTAAACCTCGAGAAGTTTCCAACGCTCAGGTTGAGTTTTTTTCCTGAAACAGATTGAGCTTAAAAAAAAGGAATGGAATAAAACTGTGTTGGATAAAATCATAGATGGATGGATGGATAAACCTTAAAAGGATGGATAAATATAGAAGAAGATGGCTGAATAAACTCATAGATGGGTGGTTGGTTGAAATGATAGATGAGTTAATTAATGGATAAACTAACAGGTGGATAGATGAATGAAATGATAGATTGTTAGATGTACGGACTGAAGAATGAAATTATAGGTTAATTAATAGATAGATGAATGGATGGGCTTATTGATATGGAGGATGGATGGATGACATGATAGATTAGTGTACAGATGGATAGATGGATTATATAGTGGATGGATAGAATTATACATTGATAAATGTGTGAATAAACTCATAGATGGATGGATGAAATGATATATGAGTGGATGGGTGGATAAACTCATAGATGAATGGATGAAATGAAATATGAGTGGATGGGTGGATAAACTCATAGATGGATGGAGGAAATTAAATATGAGTGGATGGGTTGATAAACTCGTAGATGGATGGATGAAATGATATATGAGTGGATGGGTGGATAAACTCATAGATGGATGGATGAAATGATATATGAGTGGATGGGTTGATAAACTCATAGATGAATGGATGAAATGAAATATGAGTGGTTGGGTGGATAAACTCATAGATGAATGGATGAAATGAAATATGAGTGGATGGGTGGGTGGATAAATTCATAGATGGATGGAGGAAATGAAATATGAGTGGATGGGTTGATAAACTCATAGATGGATGGATGAAATGATATATGAGTGGATGGGTGGATAAACTCATAGATGAATGGATGAAATGATATATGAGTGGATGGGTGGATAAACTCATAGATGGATGGATGAAATGAAATATGAGTGGATGGGTGGATAAACTCATAGATGGATGGATGAAATGAAATATGAGTGGATGGGTGGATAAACTCATAGATGGATGGATGAAATGAAATATGAGTGGATGGGTGGATAAACTCATAGATGGATGGATGAAATGATATATGAGTGGATGGGTGGATATACTCATAGATGGATGGATGAAATGAAATATGAGTGGATGGGTGGATAAACTCATAGATGGATGGATGAAATGATATATGAGTGGATGGGTGGATAAACTCATAGATGGATGGATGAAATGATATATGAGTGGATGGGTGGATAAACTCATAGATGGATGGATGAAATGATATATGAGTGGATGGGTGGATAAACTCATAGATGGATGGATGAAATGATATATGAGTGGATGGGTGGATAAACTCATAGATGGATGGATGAAATGACATATGAGTGGATGGGTTGATAAACT
Source organism: Callionymus lyra (assembly GCF_982586985.1). Taxonomy (NCBI): domain Eukaryota; kingdom Metazoa; phylum Chordata; class Actinopteri; order Syngnathiformes; family Callionymidae; genus Callionymus; species Callionymus lyra. The sequence continues at coordinate 30,814,455 of NC_141819.1, read as the reverse complement.
CATAGATGGATGGATGAAATGATATATGAGTGGATGGGTGGATAAACTCATAGATAGATGGATGAAATTAAATATGAGTGGATGGGTTGATAAACTCATAGATGGATGGATGAAATGATATATGAGTGGATGGGTGGATACACTCATAGATGGATGGATGAAATGATATATGAGTGGATGGGTGGATAAACTCATAGATGGATGGATGAAATGATATATGAGTGGATGGGTGGATAAACTCATAGATGAATGGATGAAATGATATATGAATGGATGGGTGGATAAACTCATAGATGGATGGATGAAATGATATATGAGTGGATGGGTGGATACACTCATAGATGGATGGATGAAATGATATATGAATGGATGGGTGGATAAACTCAAAGATGGATGGATAAATGACAGGATAGAAGAATGGAAAGATGGTAAGATCCCTCCAGAGTCGGAGAGTGAAGCGGGGTGAGTCGGGTTCAGCAGCAGGTCATCTGCACGACATCTCCACTGTCACGGGAAGACTCCCGGTGGGTCCCTTCACCCCCGCAAACTACTGGAGCCCTGGATGCCCCACAGGAGTCGTCCTAACAAGTGCCTGACTGGAAAACTAGGCCCGCCTCACATGAGGTTACATCAACCCATCCTCACCCTCATTAACCGGGGCTCCCCCAACCCTCTCCTCCCCTCCCCCGCCGGCGTCCTCGTGGTGTTTACAGCGACTGTCACGTCGCCATGTTTTCCCACATCAGAGGATCCGCCGGAGTGTAGCGGGTGATCATGGGGTCAGCGAGTCTTCCACGCGTCCTCAGGGGCGTCTTAATCAGCCTTTGAGTTTCTCGTTCTGTGGTCGGTGGAGGGTCTGAAACCTCGCTGGCTCTGACGGCTGCGCTCTCTACATGCCTTCCTCTGGTTCTAATTGTGTCCTGTGAGAGTCGACTCGTCGGGTCTGTGAGCAGCCGGCCCGAGATCACCCCCTGCTCAGCGGCGCTCGCTCGTGGACCATGATTCTGAAGAAACCCCAGCAGACTCTTTAGCTCTCGTCAGCGTGTTTACCTCCGCGTGAAGTTCAGAACCTGTTTGGGATCATTTAGCATTTTGGGACTGGAGTCGGAGCTGGACCAGTTATTTTTGTTTCCTGTACGGCTGATCGTTGTTGCTCAAGAGACTCACATCATTTTATCTCATTAGCAGATTTAAACTACCTTTAATCAAAGTGGCCTCGACCAATCAACATCAAGCTTCAATGTGACGTCCAATCAGATCTGATGGTCTCTGCCAGATGCACTTCCTCTAAATAATTTATTATTGTGTCAGGAATTTACACATTTTTTTACTTTCAATATTCTGTGTTGAGAGTGTATTTTAATGAAATTTACTTATTTTAACTTTTTATTAATTCTGTTTTTACTAACCTGTTAATAGTTTTGTTCATACATTTACTTTAATTCAAACTATTCGCTTTTGTCATATTATTGAATTTCTTTTGTTCAAAAATATTTCTTTGTGACTGGTGTCATTATTCTTGTTTTTTGTTTTTTTTTGACAGGTTCTTTGCTTTAGAAAAAGGTAATTTTAGTTTTCCTTGAAGAACAACAGTATTATTCTTTTATTTTTGTCAATATGATCATTAATTGCGTTGCTTTCTTTTTCGTGCTTAATGGAATTTTACTTATTATTATTATTTATTTTTTTTAATTTTTTTTTAGAAAGGATTTCTTTTTTTTCTTCCATAGAAAAATATCCGGAATGTGAATGTTTGTTATTATTATATTTGATTTATTTAGGTACATTTTTTTAACTTGATTTCTTGTTTCAAAATGTAATTTTATTAAGAATTAATTGGTTCTGTTGATTATTAATATGCTTTGAACTTTTGCCTGATTAAAGATGGGGTAGGTGTTCTCCAATGTGCTGTGAGAAAACTGCATTTTAAATGTAAAAGTTCAGAATTCCAAGGACTCAGAATTATAGATTTTCGTGTTAAACCATTTCATTAATCAACTGGAATTGAGGTGTTACGGTGATCAGAAAATAAGTTGAAGGAAACTACAGTAACTTAAAGTTTTCTTTTTAGTCTGCATAGTTGTTAGGATTAGTTTCAGATTCAGGTTTCTCGGAGTTGTGTTCGGAGCACTGTGAGCTCACAGAACAACCAGGCTTGAAGTCATTCTTACGGAGCCAAGAATCATATCAAAATGATCCTTCATGAACTCAACATCCCCTCTTTGTTGCCCTTCCTCCGGCTCACTCAGAGATTTAGGGATTTGCAGCACATCCTCCGATTCATTCCGCCCTCCCGTCACCTGTCTGCTCTCATCTCCTCAATCTTTCTGTACATTTTCGATTTCCCCACGAACTGACAAACGCTGGAGTCAAACTCCGGTCACCGGCTCCAGCTCAGCAGAAGTCAGCGGAGCTGCGGGAGTGAATCGGATCCACCGGGTTTCTTTTTATCTCCGCTCGCAGTCGGAGTGAATTCTGACACCAGGCAGGGGAGGAAGGAAAAACATGCATCTTGTAGGATGCTGCGATCTGGGGTTCACGTCGAGGCCACGAGATAACGAGGGGGGGGGGGAATGGACTCGCTTCCCTCCTCCGCCTCTGATCTGCTCCCAGGTCCGACGGCGAGGGCCAGAAGTGGCAATTACCCGGAATGATTCGCACCCGTTTGTTGTCGATGATTCACCATAAAAATACATTTCTCAGTCTATTAAACAGCTCGCCGCGTCTGAGATTTGGTTTCTGCCGGAGCCGATCGATGGCCAGAACCCGAGGCCGCCGCTCCATCATCCCATTACTCCCTGTCAATCAATGCAGAACACATTTTAGGGAAGTGGGTCGATGAGAAGGTGACTTAAGTGAGAGAAGGATTGTTTCTGAACACAGTGAGTATTAATGACGCCATTAAACCGGAGGCGGCTTCCACCGCTGACCTCCAAATCACGACAGCAGTCCGACCTCACACTGACTTGGGACTCGTGTTAAGAGGACTCGATCAGACAGGTGAGTTTTCATGTGTATCTCCCTATACTCAGTTTCATCGTTTCCCCTGATACATTTAAAATGTCAAGTAAGCATTACTACATTTGTACTACATCCATTTTTGCTGAGCGCATACACAGCAGCGGCAGCTTTTGGTACGAGTCCCGCATGGACACATGCTAGCTCTGTATCTCAGTCGTTTTTTCCTACAAAGTTAAAACAAATATCATACAATCACCTCACCAAATATAACACATGGGAGAGACATCTTAAGAGTCCTTAAGTGTGGACGTCCGCAGCCTTAATAGTCGTGTAGCCGATCCAAAAGGTCGGACGATTGGCCTCCAATGGCCGATTGATTCCACGCGGACAGCTGGGATGGATCATGTGACCTCCACGTGTGTGCCACGGCCATTTAATCAACTTAGTCGCAGCAGTTACGATGAAGGATGGTCGCGCCGAGGTGTGAGGGGTCACCAATGTCCCTCATCTTCCCTCACCTTTGGATTTCACCGAGGGCAGCAGAACACAATCCTCTTCCACTCGCGTGCTGTGTGGCAGTGCTGCGTCAGCAGATGCAAATGACCCTCGACTAAACTTTGGGGGAAAGTAGGATTTTTGTTCTGAGAAACATATTATCGGACATTTCTGAAAGTAAACAGGTTCTACAATTCTCACTTGGTGACGAGGTATATGAAGCTCTTTCCACTTATTTCTGTTGATGAGAAGAAACAAGAGTCAGCAAAAAATGTTTTTAAAAAACCTCTTACTCATCGAATAGTTTTATAAAAGCTTATTTTGGCTATGGTACATTCTAATGAGTGCAGATAGAGCAGGTCATTTTTGATCAGACTCAAGGTCAGATGGTTAGGAAATAAAGATTGCCACATCAATTTGACATATAATTATTTGACAAAGAAAGTAGTCTTTGTCAAACGTATTTGACAAAGACATGTCTCTAGTTCAACACTGCAAAAAATGACCAGAAACTGTTTCTTTCAACTGAGAAAAATATCTTAACTTAGAAAATGGTTTCATAAAACAATCCGGAGCTTGTAATCCATGCGTTTGTATCTTCTCGTCTGGACAATTGTAACAGTTTATTTTCATGTCTTAACAAGAAGGAGCTGTCTCGTCTGCAGTTGACACAAAACTCAGAGAGAATTCTGACCCGCTCTAGTAGGAGAACTCACATTTCTCCGATCCTTAAAACTCTTCACTGGCTGCCAGTTTCTTTCAGGATCGACTTTCAAATCCTGGTTCTTATCTTCAGAGCTATTCATGGTCAGACCTCTCCTTACATCACTGATCTGATCCAGCCTTATACCCCAGCTCGGACTCTTAGGTCTGTGGATCAGAATCGACTTATGGTTCCTCGCACACGGTTCAGGACCAGAGGAGAGAAATCCTTCCAGGCTGTTGCTCCTTAGCTTTGAAACGATCTTCCTCTCTCTCTTCGTTTGTTTATCAACATCTTAAGACGTTTTCTTTCTGGGACTCCTGTGTTTGTCTTATGTTGTCTTGACCTTTTAGAGGTTTTAAACTTGTAGGCATTTTTAAATGTGTATTGCTTTTGATTGTTCAAGCGCTTTGTGACCCTGGTCTAGAAAGGCGCTTCACAAGTAACTAATACTTACTTACTTACCTACAATAAAATTACAATAAAATATCAGTTAAAACTCCAACAACATAAATTAAACAACCTCTTCAACACCCAGGCCTGCTGGACTAGAAAGGCGTTTTACAAATAACTATTATTTACTTACTTACTTACATCAAATGATATCATTGATATTGCTTTTGATTGTATAGTTCAAATAAAAACTGATTCCTAAAGTAAAATTACACATTACATCTATAAAACTTGTAAACAACTAAGTAATATTTGTCAAAAGTTCAGGAAAAAAAATATGAGCCTGAGGTGCCAAGTCAGATTCCGCCAACTGATAGAAAAGAGTAATTGCAAACTGTCATGAATACTGAAGGGTCTCTGAATGGTTCTGATTTGGAAAGTTCTATCCCTGCTGTGTTAAAGAGACGAAAACCCAGACAACATGCTGCAACTTATGCTCTAATCGGATACCATCGGGTAAATGTTGCCACATTTTCTGGAGATGTCATGAAAAAGCAGTTGAAAACCAGTTTTTGAGACATTTTTTGCATCCTTGCCTATCATAGAAACATCACTGACAAGAGTCATTACACAACTTCCTGACAACAAGTGTGTTGTTTTCTTCACACGTTAGAGATTGGTTTCCAGATTAGTTGCACACCAACAGTTGAAGTTATTTTTGGTGTATTTGAGCTTCAAATATTTGAAAGAGTGTTCGTGCCTGCAGTCTGTCACTGTGACAGCTCCGAAGCCGACGTTGTATATTCCAACTGAACTTAAAGCAGGATGTTTATGGAGGCTGAGAAACTGCATAGGTCGGCCAAACAGACTGAGAAGTGGATTTGACGCCGTATGGAGGAAAAGTTTTCATCAAACGTGAACTCAGGTGGCATTCAAGAGTTTTAGTTTAGAGTTGGAAATATGTTGCTGTGAGTTCGGGAATCATTCAACTGACTCAGATTAACGAGTCAGATCATGATTATGTTCATTTTTTTCTCAAGTTAATACAACTGCTCAAGAACAAGAGTCAATGTTAGTGTGACTTTACATTTATAGAATAGGATCCAACGGAGCAGGTTCTAGGAATGAAATGTCTGAAAGTTGAGGTACTATGTACATTTATTTTAAATCTGAAGTCAAATTTTGAATAGTTTTAGTAAAAACTCTTAGCATTTCTACACTGACATGAAAATGGTTGATTTAAGAATCATTGAATCAGAACCATCCTGTTGTCATCATAGATTCTAAGAGCATAACGCAGTCATTTTCTCGTGTACAATTTGAAGAGAGTTCATAAAGTTGAAGTTATTGATGATCAAGAAATGAAACTCATAAAATCATATTTTTTAAATGTTACTGTAAACATGTGAAGTATGAAGTTTTAGAGCTGCTGTGTCTGACTCGTTCCATGGACTCACTGAGACTCACCAAGGTGTGTGGGACTCAGAAATCAGAATCATACCAACTTCCTGTCAAGCAACTCAATCACAGGAACTAGATGTTTGGGATTCAGCTGTTTGAATAAGTCCTTAACCCAGGCAAACAAAGTACTGACATTACAAGCTCAAGGTTCATGGATTCTCACCTGTGTATGTGATTGACTCAGTTAGATGTGTAGGATTCCGATATTCCATGAGTCAGAACAGTTTCTTGTTCTGCAATCTGAGTCAGAAGAACACATTTAAATGTGAGTAATTAATTCAGCTTTCCCAGGAGTCTGTCTCACTTCCTCTTGAGTTACTCACCTCACTACCTATTAGACTTTTTCACACCTGAGGAGATTTTTGGTTGGATACTCAGAATTATTTTTTCAGTACAGAGTTAAAGAAACATCTGCGTACCATTCAAACTTCAGCCAGTTGAATCACATGGATGAGTTTTGACTTCTGTGATTCCAGCAGTCAGTGTTACTGACAGCCCTAAGTCAACTTCTCTCTGTCTCATTAGATGTGTTGGACTCAGTGACTCCACAAGTCTGAGTCACTTAAAGTTGAGTTTCAAAGATAAGAAATTAAGAATGAGACTCCTGGGAGCTTGATGGCCTGACAGGAAGTGCCTCACACCCGACAGCAGCAACAGTTTCTGATCCTGTAATGGAGTGAAAGAATTGCTGAAGTCGAACGTCTTAAGTTAGGGCTCCTAAAATCATTTCACCGTGGAGACTGACGGATCCTTTCTTCTCGTCTCTCGTGTGCGACGACTCGCCTGGATTTTTATTTTTTTTAAATCCTATTAAAGTTTCTGACTTAACATTTCAACAGCTTCATCTGAGCAGAAGTTGGAGCATCAATAAAGCAGATCCGTCTCTGAAGGAGGCAATTACTGCCAGTGTGAAATGGATTCAGAATAATGAATCAACACCTTTAGAAATGAACGCTGCATCCAACCACAGATGACTTCTGGGATAAAATCATTAGTCGGTTCGCTTCTCCATCAAGAGGTCGCGGTTCACCTGGCAATCGATCGATTATCCGATGTGGGCAGTGATCGAGCGGGCGGCCGAGTAGATTGATTTCCTGCAAACAAAATATCACTGCGATGAAGGTGCCTCGGCTCCAAACTCAAGGTCAGCCTCGACGGGCTGCTGCATCAACGACGGAAAGAAACTTTTATAGACAACTTCAGCACATACATGTTAGTGATACGGTACGAAGACAAAATAATTGTAGCATTTATTTGGTGTGTTTTTTGGGGGAGAGGTTCTTATTGTTTCCTTTTATATATATCGAAATAATTCGTTTTAAATGGTATAAACTGTATATATATATGTTGGGTTTTTTCTAACCTCAAGTGTATTTCTATAGTTTAGTTGTTTTTCTGATGATTTAGTCTTTTACCTGTTACTTCGATTTCTTATTTTCTGTTGTCAAAAACTTTCCTAACTATGTATAACAACCTTCTCGCCAACAGGAATTTGTATCAATAACCACGGACTAGACTTTTCTGTCATCACAAGACACTGAAAACACAACTCAAACCTTCGATACATGAAAAACATAGCTTTCTTTCTTTTTCCCGGTAAGATTAATCGTCGACTCAGTTGATCACGTGTCTTTCGTGACATACAAACACCCTTAATCATTGAATGTTGTCAAACCATTCAGGACATGAAGTGATGAGAGTTTGTTTGTATACAGTTCGTAATTTGTGGTTGTATTGCAGCATATCTTTGTGAGCGAGTCAAAACTGCTCAAATTTTATCCGCAGAAACACTAAATCACCGCGAAAGACGTCGAGTTAAATCGTCTAATTGGCCCGAGTCACAGTCACGCAAACATTTGCTCACTTTCACTGCCAGCTTTTGTTTTCACTCGCACGCTCCCCAGTTTAATCTCGCCCGCTTCACGGCGTCGCCGGCGAACTATCCGGGCGGAAACCTGTCAGAAACGTCATGTCGAAGGACGCCGAGCTCCTAAACACAGCGCTTCAGTTTGCCGACACACATTCCACTGTTGTGCGCTTGATTTATGCAGCCATTAGCGACGGGTATGGCTGAGCCCCTTAATTGGACGCTGCGTTCTCGTGGCCTTACAGGAGCGAGAGTTTTATGGAAATATACTGCTCAAGGAATGTTGCTGAATTCTCCTTTTGCTGCTGCTGTGAAAAGAATAAATGGGGTAAATAGAGATTCATGTGATTCAGAATTAGGCAGCAGACACAACGCGGCCAACTCATTACTGGTCCGTACAGACGAGGAAAACCTGCCAACGAGGACAGAGAACACACACAAAGACACAGAAACCAATTTCGCAATTTGATAGACTCTTAGACGCAAACACATTAGCGCACAACGAAGGCGGGATGATGTGACTAGCATGGTGAAGGAAGTCGTATTGATCAAGAGCGTCTTCATGATTGCTGGTAATTTGACTTTACGTACGCACGTATCACAACCAACTGATGTGGATGTTCATTGGCTCACATGAATTCCCATGACGCTTTTCTTTGAACTTTTACAAATGAATGTTCAAGATTGCTACTGGACCAGCAGACAAGTGTACTCCAGTTGGTCCAAATGTCGAACCACAAGCCCGTACACCAATGGCGCCGATTCTGATTGTAGTAAAAAGACTGAGATGCAACCCTTACTTTGGTGCTTCATATCGGAATCCCTTCCCTTTTGTGTTACCACAAAAATCTGGAATTGAACTGCACAAATCACTTCCACGTATCACTGGTCACTGGTGACAGTTTTAAGGCCTCAGCCATCACTAAATATGTCTTTACTATGGCACCAAGCCTCAGAAAATGTTTCAATGACCCACTACCCCCACAAAATTGAAAGATCAGACAGATGGGAACAGATTAGTTTGAAAAGAACTTTGAACTTTTAGAGTGTTTAAAAAAGAGAGATCTGTGAGAATATGTTAATGAATGTCTGAGAAAAGTGTAGAAAAGTGCGTGATTAGGGGTTTTACGGACTTAAAACATGTATAAAATATAAAAAATAAAGCTGATTATTTAGTCTATTGCGGGTTAATTTTGGAACGTACCCCCCCCCCCCCCCCCCCCCCACAATAAACGAGGCACCACTGTAAATACAACCTGTTTATGGGTCCATCTTTTTAAAGAGAAACCAGAATAGAGCTTCCATAGATTCAGCTTCATGGGGAGTTGTGTTATTTTTCCATCTAACACTTTTTCCTGGTTGTTCTATTTTATTTTCGCCGCTTTCATCAGAAGGGCAGTCCGTGAAAAGATAATGCTGACATACTGTAAAACAGGTCTGTGGTGCCAAAGGTGTCTAACCTCTATAGAGATTAAACAGTTACTAACTTGGTAACTTGGGAAGATACAAGTGTGTGTGTGTGTGTGTGAATGGTTGCATGTCTTTGTGTACCCGGCAACAGAATATAGTCCTGTTCAGGATGTCCCCAGAATCTCACCTGAAAAAAACAGGGAAAGGCTCCAGACCCCAAACCATCATCATAAAAGGTATATAATGAATGAATTAATGATATACAAGAAGGTTTCCTGTGACAGAAGGAATCCACCAGACCCAAGTCACTAAGACTGTTCACCAGGTTTAACTAGTGTGTTATGAAACACATCCTGCAAGACAAAAAATAACATCAAAAAAAGATGGCGAATCATCAAAGTCACACAAATAAAATGTACACAAACACATACACACACAAACGTATGCCTGGGCCGATGTTCGGTGATTTATGATTCTGATTGCGGCATCTGGACAAGAACACTCGTCCTCTTGTGTCCACTCCACCACCCACGCCGTTTCACTTAATAATGATAAATCGAATGAGCAGCCGTGAGCGCTGAATAATGGATGCTGCTCTCGTCTTCCACTGTTCAAATACCTACGTAGAACTGCATGAATAATTAAAAGCTTCATTTCAAGGCTGTCTTTTAAACACAGAGAGTGGCAGGGATGGATGGTCGCTCAGATTACTGCGGCAACAAGACAACAGCATTTGAGTTCAGGGTCCTGAATGAAACCGACGATTTGTTTCAGATATAAATAAGTCTGCGTTTGCTAAACTGATTGTGGAGGAGATTCACAGAATCTGGATGGTGGATGATCCTCACAGGATTCCACCTGATGACATTATTGAGCGATGAAGTTTCCCTGATTGAAGATTTATCGTCTGTGAAATCCCCCAGCTTTTAATCAACTCTTAATGTCCAAATATTCAATCTTACTGCAGACACCTGATGCAGCAGGAGATCACATTGACCCGCGAGTCCCACACACCTGGGCAAGTCTCTGTGACTGGTATCATCGCACCGAAAAAGGTCTAATTCTGTACGATTGGATTCACCGATTGGATTCACAGCAGAGTGAATCTGTGTGGTGGAATGGATTCAGATAAAGATTTAAGGGGCTCAAAAGTGTGTTTGACTCACTGAAACAGATCTATGGCTTCTGAACCTACAAGTGATGTCCTGTGACTCAGTGCTCTACACTAAGTGATTCCTTAGGGGATAAGGTCCCACTACTCTATGCACTCTGACTCTAGTTGTAAGACAGACTTACACATGCTAATGACTTGTACAATCATTGAGAGACAAGAAACAAGCATGTATAATAACTACCTTCTAATACACGGGCAAGAATACCTGTAGCTTATTGGCCTGACTGAATGTAGGCGTCAGGCTTCGTCCTTTAGTACAATTAGCTCACTTGGCAGAGGAACATATGGAGGTTCAAGACCCACACCAGCTACCTTTTTATTTGTTATAAGCTATTAATATTTATACACGATGATAAATAGAAAGTATTTAATGCTATTACTCATTTTAAATAAATTAACAATGAATGCTGGATGATGTAAAGACTGAAAGAAACACGACGTTCGTTAACTTTATTTGCACCTCTTTGACATGATGGATTCAAAGACAACATGATTGCTATTGTGAGTTCAAGTTCAAGTTTTTATTTGTCAAATATACTATATGCATGAAATACAGCATAGATCAAATTGCAGTCCTCTCAGACACACGGTGCAAAACAGGCAGTAAAGAAAATGGGTAAACTTCCATAGGTAGAAAGGATATTAAATTAAACAGTCAACAAGACATAAAATAAACAATCAACACATTCATTATCCAAAGTTTGCCGTGAAGCTAAAATAAACGAGTGATGGAGGTGTGATGCTCTCAAGGCAGTGGTAGTTGATCCAAGGTAGTTAACCAATTACTTTCTTAGACTGATGTTCGACCCGCCCACTTCATTTGCATACGGACAACAAAATGCGAAAATTACAAAATCAATCAATGTATAAATACCTAAATAATTGGAAGACAAAATATATAAATAAATTGAAAAATGTATATTTTATGTAAAATAGCTCCATTCTTTGACGAAAGTTAAATCAGATGTCATTTATTTATTTTGACATATTTATATTCATCCAAACATTTATTTATACATTTATACATTTTGTTAAGTATTTAAGTAATTTATCGTCCTTCAACCATATGCATGTAGGTGCACAACACAAAAAAAACACAAAAACAAAAATTTGACGGGAGAGAGCGGAGCTGCATAGACTCTTTGTCTGTGAGCCGGAAAGACAGAAATTAGGATTTTTCCGAATGATACATTAATAATAACAAATTCTATTTAATACACTGTGAACTTACTTTTATTTTTCATATAACACTTTGAGTTATACAAAGGTTGTTTTTTGTTTATGGTTTTAATCCATAGGTTTGTGTAATTGTAAAATAGAAAAGGTGTCTTATGTGTCTGTTTAAGTTCCTGCATAAATAAAATGGGCAAAAACCTGTTTTCGCAATCTGTACATTTTTTAGTTTTTATATGTTTCTGTTCTTTTTAGTTTTTGTTCTTACCTTTTCTCTGAATTGGTTAATCGCAGCATCCAAGTTTACAATGATCCGCACACAAGTAACTTAAAGTACTGAGTTACTTTTCAAATAAGTAACTAATTATGTAACTTAGTTACTATTTTAAAGTAATTAACCCAAGTCACTGGATGGTAAGCAGGACTCAGTTGGAAACATGTAAGTAATAAAGTCCATGACAGGAAATTGTCTGACTCGTGTCATAATTGAGTCCCACACACCTAAAAAAGCTGTGTGAATATTTTTAAATTGGACCCTTGTCTCTGAAATAGTTGACCAGGTTTAACTTTCTCCAAATTCACATCCCCACTTATAGCCCAAAGAAGAAGCATTTTATGGTTATGAAATATCAAAGCCTATCATTCTAAAAGATGAAGTGATGTCACCTTTCATGTAGCTAAATGCTTGTAGGTGACGCAGATGAAAGTTGAAAAACAAGAAACAATAAAAATAACCACCTGAAATAAACAACGTAAATGAGGCTCCACAGCCCAGAGTCCTCGCTCTCAGGAAGGTCAAAACTCTTGTAGAGTTTTTTAGCCGGTATTCACTTTCAACCTTCACAGTGTTTATGCCTGTGGAGTTGTAATCCCACCCGAGGTTTTCACACAAGAACAAAAAAACTCCACCAGAGTGGAGAGACGAGTGAAGAATTCAGATTAGCCCAAGTTGAGATGAGCTCAGAAATAACGAGCGCTCCTTGAGGCATTTAGAATCTGTGATCGTGCAAAAATTATTTGATCGGAACATTAAATAATAACGTGGCCTTCTTCTGTTTTTGGCAAAAATCTGAAATTTACTTCCACAATAAGACTTGTGAGCTGATCCAACAAGGGTGTAAGACCTCAGTCTATTCCACAGCCCCATGTGGCCCCGATGCACGGATCGGTCACAGTTTAAGCATCAGAATTTGAAGAAGAATCTTTTAAACTAAACTGCAGTGGTGATGAAGTTCAAATTGGAAATCTAATGTTATACCATTTTTCCAAAATATTTTGCGTGTTCTGACTTTTACAGTCTAGCAGAGTGAGACCTGAGCCGATGAGCATCAACACTACACTCTTATATTTCACTGGCCTAAATCCTCTTCCGTACAGGCTAATTGAATCTGAGGTTTTTGACATCCGTAGGAAAGAATCTGTTTAGGATGCTCTGTAGCATGAAGTGGGGCTCGTTTCTGTCATGATTTATGTTGTTTTTTATGGGTACAGCCTTCTTTCATTTTTTATTCTTCTTTTGATTTGACAGCTAATTTTCATTCTTCATCACTTTCCCAAGACTTCACTGTTGCGCCATGTATGAAAGGTTGTTTCTTCCAAAGAGTTCTCCTTTTTTTTAAAAAGGTTTCTTCCTTTCAATACTAATAAAGCAAACCTCCTTTCTAATCTATTCACTCATATAAGTTTAAATCACTTTACTTTGACTCTTCACACCTGATAAAGCTAAAAGGAAGTAGCATGAAGACCATCCTCCTGGTGATATCGTCCAGAAAAAGGTAATGAGTGTAGTAACCTGATATGAAGGTACTCCATAAGTGACATGAATTTGGTGACCATTAGAGTTATAATTGCAAAGTTATTACGAAATGTTTATGAAATATTGCAAGACAATATTTATTTTAGGATATCCAGAGGAAATTTTGAAAAACTAATGAGTGTAGTAACTTGTTATGAAGGTTCTCGATAAGTGACATGAATTTGGTGACCATCAGAGTTGTAATTACAAAGTTATTACAAAATGTATGTGAAATATTGCATGAAAATAGTGATTTTGAAAATTAAAAAAACGAATGAGTGTAGTAACATAAAATGGAAGCCCTTCTTTAGTCACATGAAGATGGTGACAATAGGACTTAAAATGAAGCAGTTCCCTCCGGACCACTTGATCTGCCATCTCTGGCCCAAACAGGGTCGCCTTCGATGTCGGGGCGTCAAGGATGTGTCGGCGTGGATGACAAGTTCAGCCAAATGTGTCTCCGACCCATCTGGGCTGTTGAGCAAATCTGTCCTCCCAGTAGAGCGAAGGCCCTGGGACATCCTCAGCCTTCATCTCCTCGAACTCGTCTTGCAAGGTGACATCCTTTGACTTTGCGAAGGCCAGACGATCCACTGCACCACAGAGGAAGGCCATGTTGTTGGCCAGGCAGGCCGTTCACCCCAGCCTTTTCACAGCCACAGCTTTTTCAACCAAGTAAGACTGTAATTCCTTGCGAAGAGTGATTTTTTTGTTGTTGTTGTAATTGTTGTAATTGTTTAGTTTAGAATCTGTAGCTTTTGTTTTATCGTTAGCTGATTTTTTTTTCCTGCCCCAGCTCAATTTGTTTAATTGTTTTATAGCCCTTGAGCCTTCCTCCGTTGGCGTGGATTTCTTTTTAAACAATTAAAAGTCTGCCTCGTCCTTCTCTGCGCCTGAGTCCTGTTTCGAGTCGCAGCCTGACAGCTGGAGTATTTTCAGACAACTTTTGTTTTAAGTGTTTTGGTTTCTTCTGCCACAGTCGGACTGGATGGAAACACTGAGATTGTTTATTTACGCTGAAATGTCGGACTCTCTGTTAAGATTAGCCACGGTTTTGTTTATGAGGAAAAAATAAATCTCTTGTTAGTTCATAATTGACAAACGATCATTCAATAAAGTTCAACATCTCCTCCATTGCAGGATAAATGTATATAAAAACCATTTTAAAGTAAAGACGTGAAATAGTGAAAAGGCTCTTAACATAGATACATCAGAGTGATGAGGACTTGGGATTTAATGGGCCGACTGTGTTTAGTTCTTGGCTGTTTTATCCATTTGCTGTTAGTCTTTAGATCTGGGATGCCAAACTAAATCACACAAGGGGCAAAAATGTTTCCACGCTGTAAGATGCTGGCCAGAGGAATAAATATTTACCAAACTTTCCCTAACAGGAAGTATAAGTCTGAGTTTGTCTTTTAGTTTTGGAGCCTTCATGTATCTTTGCCTTGCATATGTTATCCTTCCCAAAACAAATGTATTAACCTCAACATCAGTTTGACTGTTATTGGAAGTGTCTATACAACTCAGTTCACATAACTTACTTTAATTTCCAGCCAAACATTTTGCAGCTCAAATGACTTGGTGGGCTGGATTCGGCCAAGATTTCGGGAGTTCACTTTAATTTTTTAATATTTTAACATCAATTAAATGTGCATTTAAAATGAGAAATGTACACCAAATTTACTTTAAAAGTTCAAGTCTTGTTGACCCTGAAACATTTGTTTAACACACAAGTCACCCACCACTGCACCACCAAGAGAAGTTTATAAACAGCACAGTTGTTTAGTGACTCAAGTGTGTGTGTTGTATCTCTGTAGAGGTTCAGCCAGTGATTAAAGGTGAAGATAAACGGCAATAGTGCAGCAATAGAGTGAATCAGGAGAAGGTGAAGATCATCTTATTTAATATAAAGATGATAATAAAGAGAGATTAAATGAAGACTTTGACCCCCCCACCTCACACCTATTAAAGTGATATTTCACCCGAAATTCAAATTTTCAATTCACTCTCGTGGGTTGGGAGAATTTTCAGACTAATCATCCCTTTTTAGAGTTATAGGCAGAAATAATAGTCCATGTAACAGTCGCGGCCATAGCTCACTTTCTTCGTCCAAAAAGACTCCCTTAAAAACATCCATATATCCCAAGGTGCTATTCTGTAATTCACCACTTGTAGTGAAGGCTCGACAAGAGAAAGTGTTCCAAATAAATTTAAACAAGTCTTTAATTGAAGCTTGTTTGTAGCTAAAAGGCGTATATGCTACAACAACAGGAAATACTCACACAAGCTCCCAGTGTAGACGTGCGACCATCATATGCACATACATGCCAGTAACCACAAGAACAAGAATTACTATTAAAATCCCTAGAGAATAATCGAACAAAAGGAATCAAAGACTCTTACACGAACATGTACTATTTATTTTATGGAACCTCCTCTTCTTTTCATCTATTCATTGATGGGACTTTCAAAAAGTTTCCGTTGACTCTTCACACCTGATGAAGCTAACAGGAAATAGTATGCAGAGCATCGTATCGTCCAGTTCCACCAATCATAGGTGAGAAGCTTCTGATGGTGAAGAGATTGAGATCATGAAGCAGCAGCAGAGTTGACTCACACTCACAGACGAAGACATGGCTGTAGAGATGCTGCTGCTGGTGGTTCTCTTCTCCAACAACATCCACGCTGAAATCCTCAAGATGAAAGGAACGTCTCATGACTTCATCCTGAACAAAACAGCTGATGACTTCTGCTTGATCTCAAGATGGAGCGGTGAGGAGAAGAAACTTTTGTGGAACTCTTCACATCATCTTAACTCCAGTCTGCAGAGAGAAGCTTCTCATCAAATATCCACTCTGGAGGTTTCAGACTCGGGTCAGTACCAAGAACAGTGCTGGACCCAGAACAACGTGACGCACGAGAGGAACTTCACTCTCCTGGTTTGTGACCGATCGAAATCGCGTGAAAAGGCTTTGTACCCGCATGTTGGACAGACCGTGGAGCTGACTTTTGACAGAGTGGGACCAAACCAGAGTCTCCAGTGGGCTTTAGAATATAGAAACCTCCAAATAAAACAAATAGAATTTCCGATAGATGATGAACTATTCTCTGTGTATAAACTTCAGTCAGTAATTAACAAATCATCTCTTCTTGTAACAATTGACAGACCCCTTGGCTTTACACGCTATTTCAGTTTCGAGAAGTACCATCAGACGTGTGACGTACTCAGTCGTTACACTATACATGTACCACCTGATCGTATTTTCAGACGCGTGGGAGAGAGTCTGGAGCTGAACTGCTCTGACATCAGTGGAAACAAATCACATGTGTGGAGTATAAAATCAGTGATGAAATATGAAGAGAGTCAAAACCACACTCTGATGTTTCCATCACTGACCTTGAACCACACAGGTAGATACATCTGTAAATACAGTGATGTCTATCTAGAATTTTACGACCTGTATGTGTGTCCTGAGTCTGACCCGCCTGCTGTTGAGTTCTTCACTGGAGGAGAAAACATGACTTTACAATGTGGCGACTGGAAACAGCCTGATGAGATTCGTTGGTTCATGAAGACAAACAGAACTGAAGGAAGACAATCACGTGTACGAAATATTCCACAAAAAGACAGAATCTTTCTCTCTGACATGAGCCTGGTGATCACTAACATCTCTCTGGAAGACAGCGGAGAGTTCTGGTGTTTAATTATGAAAAACAAACATTGTGTGTTCACATCTAAGACCCTTGTGATGTTCGGAGAGCCAGAGGTTGATCACCATCTAGTGAGGTCTGTGCTGCTCAGTGTTGTGATCTTCATGATGTGTGTTGTTGTTGTTGTTGTTGTTGTTGTGGTCTGGAGGAGCAGGAGTAGAGAGCAGCTCCCAGTACCTGTGGAGGAAGTGGAGATGTGTGATGTGTCTCCAGCGTCAGCAGATGTGCAGTCAGAGACTCTCTGAGGTTTCAACATGATCCACGTGTGTTTGGATGAATCTGCTTTTCTTTGACTTCACTGTTTGTGTGTAATCAGTGTGACTCTTGTTTCCTCCTCAGTGTTAATAAAGTTTAACCTTGAATACCTCAGCACACTTCAGTTTTTCTTCTCAAGAAGCTTATGTGAACAAAAATAATACTAATAATAACAAAGAAGTTCATAAAAAAGTATAAATGTTCAGTGACGATGACAATGTATGTTTTTTTAAACCTCAAGATGTAACAGAGTGGTCACACTGGAGAAAAACCTTTCAGCTGCTCTGATGATAACTTTCACAGTAAGAGAGAGACCGAAAAAGGCTTCTTTCAGTGCCCAGTGTGGTTTATGTAGTTTATCCAGCTTCATGCCAACCACAGAGCCAGCCCTCCTGATCAACCTGTCCAACCTGTTGACACTCCTCCTGGACACATTCCCACCCCAACACACCACAGCATAAAACAGGACACTGGCCACCACAGACTGGTAGAACATGCAGAGGAGCTTCTTGCAGATGTTAAATGATCGAAGCCTCCTCAGAAACTACAGTCTACTCTGAACTTTCTTATATACATGGTCTGTGTTGCAGGACCAGTCCAGTTTACTGTCCAGCCACACGCCGAGGTACTTATAGTTGTCAACTATCTCCACCTCGTCGCCGCTAATGGACACTGGACGTGTCTTTGTCCTGGACCTCCCGAAGTCCAAGACCAGCTCCTTGGTCTTTGAGGTGTTGAGCTGCAAGTGGTTACTCTCACTCCAGTCCACAAAGTCACGTATCAGACTTCTATACTCGTCTTCGCTGTGGCAGTGTCGTCAGCATACTTCTGGACGAGACTCCGCTCTGAGTTGTAGCAGAAGTCTGAAGTGTAGATGGTGAAGCGGAGAGGGGCCAGTACTGTCCCCTGAGGTGCTCCTGTACTGCACACCACAGTGTCAGAAGTGATGTTCTTCAGCCCGACATACTGTACTGTCGATCATTGGGATAGTCCGAGGTCCAGGAGACCAGGCCAGGGTTCACATGCATCTTTTTCAGATTGACTTCAACTCAACCATTAACTACTTGCAATGTAACACTGCAGCACAGTCAGGGGTAAAATGTAAAAGTTTTGTTTTCTAAAAGAAAATTTGCCAATTTTTCAATGCTTTCTTTTTTCTCAAAATAATTTTTATTACAGTTGCATTACAATAAGGTGAATAATGTAAAAACCTCAAAAAGCCCCAATCCAAAGTTTATTCAGGGAAAATAATTGATAAAAGTAAAAAATGTACAGTGAATGTACAAAAAGATGCAGATATCAAATCGCTTTTAACTCATTACATTAAGTTATAACCAGCTTGTGTACCAACACAGTAGGGTTTGGAGCAGTTCTGATTAAGATCAGAAATTGCGCTGCTTCTTTCTATTGCTCTTGTGAACTTATACATTTTTAGAAATTCTCAAACACTTTAAACTTTAGACTTTAAACTCCATAGAACATTGAACAATCATACAATACAGGTACAAAACAAGAATACCATTTTTGAATGTATTTTCAGTTGTTTTTTTCATTGGTATCACTATGTCTGTTACCTTAAACCAAGTTAATATGGGCTTTTAGCCATGCTTCTGAGAGTTTCAATTCATGTATAATCATTTTGTGTAGGCGACTGATATCTAGCTCATCAACGTCAGGCTCAAGTGTCAGTCGTCATCACTTCCTGAATGCTATGGTGATAGATAGCTGCAGTCCCTCGTTGGTATCAACTTACAACTCACTCAGATCTTCACGCACATGTGCTTGTGTGCATATGCGGTTCTGCTCATTACATACCAATATGCAGCCTGGATGAGAAATCACTGAAGACAACCGAAACATAACTATTTATGTATATTTGTATTTTGTTTTTTGACAAAACAAAATTAATTTAAAAAAAAAAGATCTCTTTGTTTTCAGGAAGAGCTCCATAGACAAAATATAAGATGTTATTTTAATCAAAACATCAGATTTAAAAAAATGTGATGTTTTTTCCTTTTTTTTGTTCTTCATTATTCATTTTCAATGTTATGGGTATTTTTTTGTTACTTTAATTTTAAAACACCAAGTTTTATTATTCTCTTTTATTCAATTCTTATTATTTAATTCTTTCATTCTGTAATGCCACCACAAAAAACTCATGTGTTGTGTTTACAACACTGGAGATAAAACATTCTGATTCTGATTTAATAACAACACTTGTTTGCTTTTTTTTGGGGGGGGGGGGCTGTAAATAAAGGTCTTATAAATGTTCACAATATACAATATATACTTTACAATTAACTACTATCAAACCATTACATCTGCTTTTCAGCTGTTGGTGACTAATAAGGCATTTGCTTTTTTTGCACACAGAAGATAACACAGTAAATAAAAATTAATTAAATGAAAAAAATAAAATCGAATAATATAAGAATAAATAAATATAAATATAAGAACTATAGAAAAAAAAAGATGCAAAAACAGTCAGTGTATAACACTCAGTTTAATGTGAATGAAAGTGGAGATAGTGGAAGGAGACACTGGTGGGAATTTATCTATTTATGAATGATATGGCAGTGGGTAGTAAACGGTTCCTGAGTCATGTGTTTTTCTTGGGCAGAGGGCCACCAATGCTCCGCTCAGCACTACTCACATTCCGATGCAGACTCTTCATGTCCTGCTGTGTGGCCGCTGCAAACCACACAGTGATAGAGGAGAAAAATACACTGTTTAATCTGGTTGCTCAACTTGTTGAACAAAGACAATAAAGTTTTCTTAATTTCTCTCTGATAACTGTCAAGTAGAAAAGAATAAATTAAATTAAATAAATAGAATTAAAAGGGGTCATTTACTTTATTTCCTTTACCCAGAACACTCAAAAAGCTCTATCAGGCGAAAGAGAAACCATCTGGAGATACACCAGCTACACACATCATACCATTTGTGTATATAAGTGTGTGCAGTGAATTAATGTAAACTGATTATTTCCCAATATTAAACAAATTATCACATCTTTTTTTCAATTTAACGATCTCACTTGGTTCCATAAATACATATGCAGTGGTTCAGATTGTTCACCTTGACCCAGAGACAACACAAGGGATACCACAAACACATTTGTCCTCCGACCCTGAGATAACACAACTGTTAAGTAAGTAAGTAAGTAAGTAATTTATATTTATATAGCCCTTTTCCAGACCAGGGTCACAAAGCGCTTAAACAATCAAAACAATACTCACTAAAATATATACTTTAAAGGTCAAGATAAAACTGAGAACAACACAGGAGTTCCAGGAAATCAAGGACGTTACAAAGGTATAAGGGGATTTATATTTGTATATATTTTTATTTTTTGCATATATTTATTTTATTTCCTGTCAAATGTTCAGCATGATTTTTTGTTTCCTTTATGAAAATCTTCAAAACAATCTTGACACGACAGCCTGAATACGTTTGTATTGTAGAGCACATTTCAGCCTCTAGATGGCAGCATTGTAAACTCAAGCAGCGTCCTCAGAAGAAGTGAACTTGGCCACGTGACATACAGGAAACAGTTATCGAGGAGGAAACGAAGAGAAAATGGATCCGTTCCTTCATTTTCTTCTCCCCGAACATTACACACAACTCTAATAAGAGTTTAAGATAAAGAGAATCCTCCTGGAGATGGAGACCGATAGTCCAGGTACACACGCCGTACCCTTTGTGTATCAAAAGTGTGTGCAGAGAATTGTGCTGTAGTGTTAGTCGTTGTGTCGTGTTGTGTTGTCACTTGACTCGTGTTGAACTGTCTTAAGTCTCAGCCTCAGTGAGACTAAATGGAAAAGGATCGAGTATTGTTGAATAATCACTTGATTTATACTGCAGAGAGATCGCTCTTTTATTTTCATTTTCGACAATGTTTAATGAAAGTTAAGCATGTCCTGTAACATACAAGGTAAATGTGGCCACTACTTAAACGTATATAAATACACATTTAGTTTTAAACGGTGGTGAAGTTCAAGGGTCAGTAGATGTCAAGATATATCACATTAAAAAACAAACCTTTTTCTTCCAAAAGTTAGATCTTACATTTTACTCTCAAGCAAGTTTCGAAGTTATTATATTCTTTATATATTCTTACTATAAAATGCGTATTTCCTGTCAAGAGTTAAGCATTGCAAAATTATTTAATTATGAGTTTGGGGGAGTGGAGCAATATATATATATATACACAAACAGACAGACGAGACAGTAGTATCATCTTTTAGCTCCACTCCTGCCCCCAAATTCAAAATTATAAAGCCTAATAGCACGAGGAATGAATGAGTCCCTGAGTCTATTAGTGTTGCATCATATATATACTGTATATAAATAGATGTATAGATATTTCAATGCTTCATTCAGGTTTTTGTTAAATTTTCTCTGGTTAATTGATATAACATGTTTTTAAAAAACTATAATCATGACAGTAATCGGGGGAGTATATCCCCTCATGCTCGTTGTCTCACCCACAAGTAATTTAACCCCATTTGTGTGTGAAATGTATGCAGCAGGAAACCCTGGGTTTTTGGCATTCAACAATATTTTGGTAGCTTCTATCTTTTTGTAGCTACTAACAAAATAGACACCTTTTACTGACTATGTTTATTGCTAGTGTAAATTCCAGAAGGCACAATGGCAAAAAATAAAGATTTTCACTATTAAAATAGTTGTCAATTAGCAGTTTCAAGATCCAGTTTATGTTCATAATTGTGAATTATGATTTATTTAAATCAGATACATGATAATTCTACATGATTAACCGTAATTAAAAAAGAAAGGTCTAATCTGCCCGTAGATTTACTCGCGTCGTGTCAAAACATAAACAAAGTTTGAGTATTTCAGGCTTCTGTTTGTGATTGAGGCAAATAAAGGGCGTGTGATGGGTAGACTGATCAGTGGAGCTTTCTAGGTCAAGAATAATGTATGTCTGATGCAGTGAAGAGAGAGGAGCCAAAAGGCAATTGACAAAAGACTGATCTACTGCTACAACAGCAACAAGAGGTGACAAATTGTTTCATTGTTCAGTGACTCAAATGTATTTGTGTCTCCACAGATGTGCAGCAGCTGCTGGTGGTTAAAGAAGAAGTTGAGCAGCAGGAGTGCAGCTCTAGTCTACAACCAGATATTATTTTTGTCAAAGAAGAGAAAGACAATGATGACAAAAAGACAATCACTTCCATCAATTTGAAGAGTGATTATGATATTGAATATAGAAGATTGACTCAACAAATTAAAACAGAAGAAGATGGAGACGACAGTGGAAGATCAGAACCAGCATGTGACCTGGATAATTCTCTCCACCCTGACCACCAGAGCTCGCTATGTTGCAAATCTGACACTGATGACAGTGAAGACTGGACAGAAACCAGTAACAACCAGTCAAGTTCAAACGCCATGGAGAATCCAAAAGATTGTTTCAATCAGGAGAGAGATGATGACGATCGCAATTCACTGATCTGCTCTGAATGTGGCAAGAAATGTTCTACAAAGTCTGGACTGACTCTACACACTAAATCCTGTTGTGGACCTTTGACTTGTTTAGTTTGTGGAAAATGTTTTGAAAAGAGACATAATCTGAAGATACACATGAAAATTCACACCGGAGAAAAACCTTTTAGCTGCTCTCAGTGTGGAAAATCCTTTAGAAACGAAGAAGACTTGAATGAACATGTGCAAATTCACATTCGAGAAAAGCCTTTTATCTGCCCCCGATGTGGTAAATGTTTTAAAAGCAAAAACAACTTGAAGGTTCACATAAGAATTCACACTGGAGAAAAACCTTTTAGCTGTTTTCAGTGTAGTAAGACTTTTACACTGAGAGGGACCCTGCAGAAACACATACGAATTCACACTGGAGAAAAACCTTTTAGCTGTTCACAGTGTGGTAAATATTTTGCACAGAGAGGAACCCTACAGAAACACATGAGAATTCACACCGGCGAAAAACCTTACAGTTGCTCTCAGTGCGGTAAATGTTTAACTCAAAGAGGAAACTTGAAAAAACACATGAGACTCCACAATGGAGAGTGAGCTTTTATCATCTCTCGCAGTGTTAAATGTTTCTATATACTATTTCCTAATTACACTGGAGAAAATATTCAGCTGTTTACAGTTGCACAGATAGAAACTGGAAAAAAAGACAGCAGATCAGTTAAGATCTCAAGTCCAATTGTCCCAGATGTTCCAACATACACGCAGACATTGAGTAATGTCACCTCCATGACAGTGGGTAGCACTTTGGCCTCTCAAGACCTTCTGTTTGAACCTGTTAATAAGAAGTGACTTAAAATAAATGAGAAAAACATGTGGCACAGGTTTCTGGATTGAATATACACGCATCTATATAAATATTATATATTCAGATAAATTGTTGGAGTGAAATAGCTGCTGATTCAAAATGTTCTAGTTTCAGATATTTTAGAATGTAAACTTTGATCATACAATGAATTGCTTGAGTTGTTTCTTGCATTGTCTTGAATGATCTATTGCTTCATTATTGTATATGTTTGGATTGTTGAAAGAGTCATCCTTGCTTTTTCGCATCTGATTTGAAATACATTTTTCAGAGACATGGTTGTCATCATCATTTTTTCTCTTAGAAACTAAAACTAGACTTTATAGATTTTTCTTTGGTGACTGCTTAGTTAACTGGGTTAATGTAAAGCACATCGTTATTATAAATATTACAAGTATGGATAATAGAAACAAACTGGTAAAGATAACATTCAATACCCCAGCTTTGAGATGTTCCTAATTTCTTTAGTGCACTGGACAAAACGATGCTGCAGGAATGAGCATTGCAGGAGAATAAAATTAATCTCTAAATCTATAACTAAAATCATGTGGAGGTAGAAAACTTAACGTTTTAACTTAAATTCTACAATATAATAAAATTGAATACGCTTGGCTGTGTTGTAGTTCGTAATTTTAGCCGTCAGATGGCAGCAATATGAAACTAAAACCAAACAAAGACGTCAGAAAAAGAACATTTTCACACGTGACTATAGAAAATGATCTGCTCTCGCCTCCATTTTCTTCCACCAGAACACGGAGAAGCAGCTTTTCCAAACGGAGGAAAATACAGCTGGAGATGGAGACCATGGATCCAGGTTCACACGCACGCGGAATAATGTATTATATTTATGGTATGATTAGTAAATTGTAATGAGGTTTCGTACATCATTAATATGAGTGTAGAGCATATAATGGCGCAAGCGATCGTGGAAAAAGGTGCACTGAAATGATACTAAATTAAAATTATAAATATACTAACTGGTAAAATACACCTTCATAATTTGTAGTATAGTGAAGTAGTCAAGATTATGTTTTTTAGTATATTAGTATCAGTGCAAGTTACTTCAAACGTGTAGTTGATATTTGCGAAGCTTTTTTCCTTCTTAGCTACTCGCACGTAGTTATTTTTTATGATAAAAAACATGATTCAAAATGTAACGTAAAGCATGTCATAGTCATGTGTATTACTTACTTACTTACTTGTGCCCACACTGATAAATATATTATAGTCACAATCACAATAAAATAAAGCACCCTAACTTTCTGATATCCATCTAGGAGTTACAGTTCGACTCAAATTAAAATCAAAATAATATATTTAACAAGTTGTTGTCGGCTAACGTTACCTACCTCACGCAGTGTTTGTTTGTGTCTCTGCAGATGTTCAGCAGCTGCTGGTGATTAAAGAAGAAGTTGAGGAGCAGGAGTGCAGCTCCAGTCTGAATCAGGGGAAACAAGAACATAATTTAAATATAAAAAAAGAAGTCGAGGAAAATGAGGACAGTGCCCGTTTGAATCTAGAGAGACACAAACTTGATATTATTACTGAAGAAGATGCGGAGAAAATACAAGATGATGGAGAAAATTTCCCCCGGTTCTTCGACACTCCTGTGAAGATTGAATACAATGATGCCACCAGAAACCTGACTCCACACATGAAGGAGGAAGTGGATATCTGTGAGAGACCAGAATCAGAATGCTACTTGCATGCACCTCTCCCACCTGACCACCAGATGTCGCTGTGTTCTGAATCTGACACTGACGACAGTGAAGACTGGAGGGAAGCCAGTAACTCTCAGTCGGGGTCAAACTCTGTGGAGAATCCAAAAGTTAATGTCAGTGAGAAGACAAATGATGATCACAAATCACTGATCTGCTCTGGATGTGGAAAGACATTTCTTTCCAGTTCTGGACTCACTAAGCACAAAAGATTATGCTGTCTAGGACCTTTTAATTGTATTTTTTGCGGAACATGTTTTGTAAAGCGGAAGACCCTTAAGGATCACATGAGAATTCACACTCTAGAAAAACCTTTCACCTGCACTCTATGTGGTAAATGTTTTACTCAGAGTGTGAGTCTAAAGAGACACATGAGAACTCACACAGGAGAAAAACCATTCGTCTGCTCGCAATGTGGAAATTGTTTTGCACATTCACAAGACCTGCAAAAACACATGAGAATTCACACTGGAGAAAAACCTTTTACCTGCTCTCAGTGTGGTAAATCGTTTACTCAGAGTGGGCATCTAAAGAAACACATCAGAACTCATACAAGAGAAAAACCTTTTATGTGCATCCAGTGTGATAAATCTTTTACTCAGAGTGGGCATCTGAAGACACATATTAGAACTCACACTTCAGAAAAACCCTTTACCTGCTCTCAGTGCGGTAGATCTTTCACTGAAAGAGGGACTCTGAAGAAACACATGAGAACTCACACAGGAGAAAAACATTTTACCTGCTCTTATTGTGGTAAGTTTTTTTCTGAGAGTGGGATTCTGAAGAAACACATGACAACTCACACTGTAGAAAAACCTTTTACCTGCACTCAGTGTGGTAAATCTTTTACTGAAAGAGGGAGTCTTAAGAAACACATGATAACTCACACTGGAGAAAAACCTTTTGTCTGCTCGCAGTGTGGTAAATGCTATGCACATGCAGAGAGTCTGACGAAACACTTGAGAATTCACAGTGGTGAAAAACCTTTTACCTGCTCTCAGTGTGGTAAATCTTTTACTGAGAGTGGGCATCTGAAGAAACACATGAGAACTCACACTGGAGAGAAACCTTTCATTTGCTCGCAGTGTGGGAAATGTTATGCACATGCAGACAAACTGAAAAGACACATGAGAATTCATACTGGTGAAAAACCTTTTACCTGCTCTCAGTGTGGTAAATCTTTTACCGAGAAAGGGCATCTGAAGAAACACATGAGAACTCACACAGGAGAAAAACCTTTCATTTGCTCACAGTGTGGTAATTGTTATGCAAATGCAGAAAGACTGAAAATACACATGCAAATACATACTGGAGAAAACGTAAAAGCTGCTTCCAATGTGGTAAACATTTCTACAAAGTATAAGCCATGACAGTCACATTAGTATCCACACGGCTGTGGACATTGTATTACATTGAGAAGTGATCTAGAGAAACTCATTCAAGTATATGAGAGAAAACCTTTCTGTTGCTCTTGGTGTTGGGGATCATTTACACGGACTGAAAGTCTGGATACACACGGAAATATATGGTGAAAAAAATAAATATAATTTGTTCTCAGAGTGGTGCTTACTTTTCCTGTTGTTGGTCTCTGAAGAAATGTTTACAATTGCTGAGCTAAAATGTATCATATTCAACAAAAGCTTATCGCTAGAAACTGAGAAGTTGGGAATATGCCTCTAAATAATTGTGACAACTGCATTCAGTCGACTCAAGGGGGAGGAGTGAATTCTGTCTCTGATAAGCAGAAATACCCTTCATTTGAATCTGTCATTTGGGGCTGTTATATGTTACCTTTCTTTCAAAATCACATACATTCTAGGCTAACTACTTTATACACTGTATTTGGATTCATAATACAACTGTTGCAATGAGTCTAATAATTGAGTTCTGCCTAGAAAACATATATTCGAATGACGTCCTTGTTTGCTTGACAAGGCCTGCTTCTGCTTTGGTAGTCTCCAAGCCACTGTCAACTTTAATGAGAAGAAAAGATGCTACATTTTATAATAAAAAACATTGTACTATCTTGAACATCCCTAGGGTTCCTTGAAACATTAATTATGTTAAACTTAAAAACCGAAATCCAAAAAGGGAACATACATTACATAAAAGGACTGGGTTAACATTATACTAAATATGTATTTGATGGAAAATATTTCATTTTTTATCAAAGTGCAGAAGGATTAATTTATTATCTTTGCTCAAAATGGATTGAAATATTGCAAGTCGGCTACTGTATGTATTGGAACATTGGTGGTATATTAGTTAATATTGCTTAGTAGTACAAATGAAATAGATTTTAACTTCTGAATACTGATATGTATGACTTGAGTCTTCAATAAAAAATAAATCTTAAAAAAAAAATGAAAAAAAGTTGGCATTCTCTCATTTAGACCTCGATACAGCTTCATTTTTTTTAAAGATACCTTTGACAAGTTTATTGTCATAACTAAACTCTGTACTTGTCTGCACTGACTCAAACAAAACATGACGTTCATTTTGATTAGTTGTGTCTGTTGCTGTATTTCTTCATTATGGTGGGGTTTGATTTCTACCACCGCCCCAGCTTCATGCTACATCTTTCAAGTTAAGTAATTGGTTGATTTTAAAGTAATCAATGACGGCATCAAACAGTCACAGTGTCCACAGCTTTTGTCCCAAGTGGCTGGAACATGTTTTTGTCAATAGTCCTACTTAACTTTAACATGTTAAAATCCAGATGCCTCTTCTAAAACATATATTATCTATTTAAGTAAGTTTATATATGTATTTTTATTTCAACGTCAAAAAATGTTTTGTTTTTAATCTAATCTTAAATGGATTTCTAAGCTTGGACGAATGTGTGGCTGTGTTGAAGTACACATTTCAGCCTGTAGAGGGCAACAGCGTTAACTCGAGCCAAACAACGACACCAGAAGAAGAACACTTCCTTCCGTGACTCAGTCGTAAACAAACGGATCTGCTTTCGCCTCCATTTCCTTCCAGCAGAACTCTGAGAAGAAGCTTTTTTAAACGGAGGAGAATCCTGCTGGAGATGGAGACCTCGAATCCAGGTACACACACGCACGCGGGAGTATTTATTCTACTTGAACGGTGTGAGTTACAAAGTACAAAGTTATGGCTGTTCTGATAAAACAAACCCTCCCAAGTATCGATACGTGGTAAAGAAGGACACATGAATACGTTTAAGACGAAATGCTTGTTCAGTAAAATAAACAACGTCTAAAAACCAACTTTCATGATCATTGGCTCATAGCAGGAACACACATCTATGGCAGATACGCCTTCCAGTGCTTAGGGCGAAGATCTAACAAAAATGGCTGATATATTATTTTGAACGCATCTGGTCAGTCCTGTGTATTATTGGACAGAGACTCGAAACTATTGGCTCTTAAGATGGCCGTGCCACGTGGCCTTTGTAGAAAGTTGCAAAGGGATATGACCTAAATTACGCAGTACTTGTTGGCACCATCTAAAGATTTTTATGTTTTTTAATTAAAAAGTGACTGAAGTATATTAGTATCAGTGTTGATCA
Organism: Callionymus lyra; assembly: GCF_982586985.1. Classification (NCBI taxonomy): domain Eukaryota; kingdom Metazoa; phylum Chordata; class Actinopteri; order Syngnathiformes; family Callionymidae; genus Callionymus; species Callionymus lyra. The sequence continues at coordinate 30,785,488 of NC_141819.1, read as the reverse complement.
AGTTACTTCAAAATGGTAGTGCATTGTTTATTTATTATTATTCTAATTTTTCATTAGTTGTATTATAATATAAATTATCTTAATTGTAAGGTGTTACAAAAATGTTACGTTACTTTTTCATTACTTTCATTAAACTGTTGTTCTTGTGCTTGCTCTCAATACATGAATATAATGGTTGCATTTATGATTCACAGCTAGGACTGGTATATAATATTTTTGATACTGGGACATAGTTCCAGGAGCGCACACAGTCTACTGTCTACACTGGAAGCGCTCTGCAGTGTACCCGGAGTACTTCCAGTTTATATTGCTTGTTATATTTGAAAATAAAATATCTCGGCAACTGGCACCAATGAGTCCAGCTTCATACCAACCACAGAGCCAGCCCTTCTGATCAACCTGTCCAACCTGTTGACACTCCTCTTGGACACATTTCCACCCCAACACACCACAGCATAGAACAGGACACTGGCCACCACAGACTGCAGGAGCTTCCTGCAGATGTTAAATGATCGGAGCCTCCTCAGAAAGTACAGTCTACTCTGAACTTTCTCATACACATGGTACTTATAGTTGTGAACTATCTCCACCTCATCGCCTGGATGGACAATAGACGTGGCTTTGTCCTGGTCCAAAACCCACTCTTTGGTCTTTAAAGGTGTTCAGCTGCAAGTGGTTCCTTTCACTCCAGTCCTCAAAGTCACGTATCAGACCTCTGTACTCGTCCTCACTGTTGTCCTTGATCACAGTGATCATCCAACAATGGGGGTGGTGTACAGACAAACCATTTTGTTAACTTGCAGTGCTAACTTTGGTGCCATTCTTTTTATATATAGATCTGTGAAAGTGAGCCAACTGTAAAATTAACAGCCAATCACAGTTAGCTTTATCATGTCTTGGTCAGGTGATTTATCTACAAAACAAAAGACGACGTATGTTTTCAATACTTTGTACAACCGAAGCACAATATTATTGTGACAGAGATAATGGGATAGAGCTACATACGATTTATATACACTGATTAATATATTCTAGTCATGATGTTTCTGCATATTTAGATATTTTGACAAATATGTTGAGATCAGATACATTAGCTGAGAATTAACTTCACTATACGTCAATATATCCGTTGCGTGTTTGTGTTCATGTGCTAATCCAAAGTTTGTTACCTTCAAATTGTGTAAATTATAATATATGAATGTGTGTGACAGGAGATTCACTTATATGACAGAGTAACAATGGCAACTGTGGAAGAATGTGCTGGAAGACCAGTGTTTTCACTTTTCTTTACTCTGCACTAAAGTTTGTGTGTAAATATAAATGTTTACATCACACTTTTAATGCGTTTTGCAGAAGCTTTTAAAGCATTTGCAATGAATATTTTATGTCTGTTTACAAGTGTAATTAAAGTAACTAAGTGAACCCTCTCCCTTTATTTCAATGTATGCTTAATTTGCCTTTATCTTAAAAATGGCTTAATAACTTTATCTTAACAATCACAAAGAAATACACTTTATTGTAAATAGTTACCTTGTATTGTATTAGAGAAAAATGCATAAAAAAGAGGACAATTCTATTATTATGGGAAGTTGATAATGATCAGAAATCATTGTGAATAGATTTTCTGAATCGAAAATCAATTCTTAATCGAACACGATTTGATTTTGACTGGTATATTTCAAACGTATTACACGTCCACTGCTACAACACTAACAAGAGTTCATAAATACTTGGTTTGTTCAGTGACTCAAGTTTGTTTGTGTCTGCAGATGTCCAGCAGGTGCTGATAATCAAAGAAGAATTGGAGGAACAGGAGTGCAGCTACAGTCTAAATCAGGAGGGATTCAAACCCGATCTCTCTGGGGAAGTAGTGGATAAAATGCATAATGACGAAAAACTGGCCATTCAAGTGCTTCACACTCCCGTTGATGTGAAGAGTGAAAGCGCAGATGCACCCAATAACCCGACTCCACAAATGAAGGCAGAAGTTGTTGAAGACAACTGTGGAGGACCAGAATCAGACAGTTACTTGGATACACCTCTCCCACCTGACCACCAGAGGTCGCTGTGTTTTGAATCTGACACTGCTGACAGAAAAGACTGGAAAGAAACCAGTGTCCCGCAGTCAGGTGACAACTCCTTGAACAATCATCAGGTTGATGCCAGTGAGAAAGATGATGATGATGATCCAAAATCACTGACCTGCTCTGGATGTCAGAAGAAATGTTTTTCCAAGTCTGGACTGACTAAGCATATTAAATATTGCTCTCAAGGAATTCTCACTTGCTCGTTTTGTGGAAAACGTTTTTTAAAGACGAACAATCTGGTGGAACACATGAGGGTTCACACCGGAGAAAAACCTTTCACCTGTACTCAGTGTGATAAATCTTACGCTCAGAGTGGCCATCTGAAGGTACACATGAGAAGTCACACTGGAGAAAAACCTTTCACCTGCGCTCAGTGTGATAAATGTTTTACTCGCAGTGAGCAACTGAAGAGTCACATGAGCACTCACACAGGAGAGAAACCTTTCGTCTGCTTGCAGTGTGGAAGTTCCTTTGCAAAAGCAGATAGCCTGAAAAAACACATGAGAATTCATACTGGAGAAAAACCTTTTCCCTGCTCCCACTGTGGTAAATCATTCACTGATAAAGGGAATCTGAAGAAACACATTAGAATTCACACAGGAGAGAAACCTTTTACCTGCTCTGAGTGTGGTACATCTTTTACTGATAGTGGGCATCTAAAGATACACATGAGAATTCACACTGGAGAAAAACCCTTCACCTGCTCTCAGTGTGGCAATTGTTATAGACATTCAGGGGGCTTGAAGACACACCACCGGGTCTCCAAGTGTAACCCATGACACTCGCATGAGGATCCTTAAAGCTGTAATACGAAGGGTATCTGCTCTCAGTTTTGACATAGTTTTACATGTATTTCGCGGTCTCCTGCTGATGCCTCTGCCCAGCTACCAAACCAAAATTCTATTTTAATCTTTTAAAGTTGTATGAAAATACAAGACACAATGTAAAATATATAGTGTGTTCATCTTTATTGAATAATTTAATTAATGTTCTCAATTCATTGTCATTCTTCATTGTCTTCAGGATATGTGACCAAATTTTTTTTCTGTCTTCATTTTGTTGCCATTATTCATTAAAAGCAAATTAAATCACTTATTTTCCGATTATCATGATTTCAATATGAATTAAAATGAATGTGTGATTTCTCTTATTTTTTTCCTTCCTGTAAACTTGAGTGGAAAAACGTTTTCTGTTCTCCTGAACCTTATGAGCCGAGCATCTCCCTACAATCGCCTCTTTTTTCAAAACCTAGTTGATTTAACAAATTACAGTAACAGAAATAATAAAAAATATGCATCACATGAGATAAAATAAACTTTAATGGATTTGGTTACACCCTGACAAGTTAACTTTGTTTCTTGCACTATGACTATCACAAGATTTAAATGATTAAAATAATGCTCAAGTGCAGTTTGTTTCGAATATATATTAGGTTACAGGAAGTGCACAAAGGTAGTACAACCCACTTGAAAGAATAGCTTGTTTTTCACAGCACCCAGATAATAAAAAAAAAACCTTGACAGCCATTGGCAAGGTGTCTGACTTAGATCAATAGTTGGCAGAAATCTCTCGAAGCAGAACGTGCGATGCCTCCAAAAGTTTTCCTTCTACACACCTAAACTAGTTTGTCAGCTTTTCCCTGGTGGCCTCAGTGTTTCTCTGACTTTCAGGGTTATTGCTGGACAAACATCTTTGTCATACCAAACCATTTGTTGATTCTTCTGTAAATGTGCCAGTAAGTGAGGAAGCAGAGCCCACATACTTAGATTGTATTACAGCTATCAAGACAGTTGTTTGCTGAAGGACCCGAATGTGCACGGTATCAATCAAGAGTAGAAAGTTGCTCAACAGGTAAATGTACTTAATGTTAATGCAACTTAATATATGCATCGCACTGTGACTTAATCAATATGTTGATCTCCCTCTTTTCAAGTATCCACACCTCCGAGCTCACCAGTTCTACTGCAGGTGACACCATCCACCAGGGGCAAGCTTCTCTGTATCCCGAGAATCAGACATGTTAGTGCAGTGGAAATGTACTTGAAATTTGCTAAACAAAAAGAAGAAACAATACAATGTGTAGTTTTATTTTTGTTAGAATGGATCTTGTTACATTGGTTTATTATGGAACTGGTTTTCAAGTGAAGCAATCTATAGGTACAGGTATCCAAATGTCTCGATTGATACTACCCGTCATTTCTAACCCACCCTCTTCTGCCATACCTTCTCTCAAAGGACCTCTTGAGCTGCTGCTGGATCAAGGATCTCCTCCAAGACGGATCTGGATTTCTCTCTTTGATGCTCTCTGCTATTTTATACATTGACTCAACTATGGAAGTGATTTTATAACAAGTTTATGAGAGGCCAATTTCACTAAAATATTTTATTTCAGATGTTGGCCATTAAGATGATCAATATTGGATTGAAAATCAATGAAACACACAACTAAATTGTTCTCAGTCCATACTTAGAATAGATGATGATAGAATAGTGGATGTGGGCACTTAGCGGCAGGGGAGATGGAACTTTGAAGAACTGGAGGATTGACAAACAGAACATGCGTATCTACTTCTGTGTTACATTTGCAACTCTAATCCAAGATGCTCCATCAGTTCTAAATTAGCTTGTGTTAGAAGCTAGTATATATCCTGCTAGGGGCTGGAATAGAACAATAGGGAGGAGTTGGAATCAATGTGTGCTAGGCTTGGTAAGGGTCATTATCACCTACAGAGTTTTAGCAGAGAATTACCTCTTATGGAATCCACCTTATTGCAAGTCTAATTACAACATTTTGACATTGTGCTATTTGTGCAATACAAGGGAGTTACAAAATGTTATTCTAGCCAGCACCTGTCTGATGGTGTCAAAATGTTCTTCTGAAAACTATTGTAAGCTCTTAATTGTGTTGTCACTTTAAATTCTGAATCAAAGTCTCAGTATCCACTAATATCAATGTCTGATTAATTGTGGCTTGTAGATATACATATATATGATAAATAATACTTGAGCTACACATCAGCAATATATAGCCACCAAGTATCATTGTTAGTTTGTAAAATAAGTTAAATCATGTGAGAAACCTATTCCTTTTCAAATATTGTTTCTGACTTTGCGGGTTATCTTAGTCTCTACTCTGATATGGACAGGACTGAGTCAATTGCATAGCTTATCATTTTATTTTATACTTGAACATTTACATTTGCACCTGTAAGAGACTGGAAGAAGGGAACATGAACCAAAGGTAGGCAGAAATTTCAGAACTTTAACCCCAGTATTCCCTTTTTTTCACCAACAAACCAAGTCAATGAGTCCAAAGTCTAGCTTTGAATTATCCACAGAATGAAGAAAATACATGACTGTGTTCTTTTAAGCTGACTGTCGATGCAATACATTCACCACATTCCACATTCAGTGAAGCTGAATTGTTATTTTGCAATGTGCGTTTTCATATGACTGCTCAGGTGTACTCTTTGTGTAAAATACTTACCACACAAAGAGCAACTAAAAGGTTTTTCACCTGAGTGAAGTCTCATGTGATTTTTCAAACTGTTTGCATGTGCAAAATACTTCCCACACTTGGAGCAGCCAAAGGATTTTTCCCCAGTGTGAGTTTTCATGTGGTACACCAAGTGCACTCTCTGTGTAAAACATTTGCCACACTGAGTACAGCTGAAAGGTTTTTCTCCAGTGTGAGTTTTCATGTGGTTACTCAGTTGTGTCCTCTGTACAAAGCATTTTGCACACTGTGTGCAGCAGAATGGTTTTTCACCAGTGTGCAGTCTCATGTGGTTCTTCAGAATGTTTCCATGTGCAAAACACTTACCACACTCAGAGCAACTAAAAGGTCTTTCTCCAGTGTGCGTTTTCATGTGCATTACCAAGTGTACTCTCTGTGTAAAACATTTACCACACTGATTGCAGCTAAAAGGTTTCTCTCCAGTGTGAAGTCTCATGTGGTTTTTTAGAATGTTTCCATGTCCAAAACACATACTGCACTGCGGGCACCTAAAAGGTTTCTCTCCAGTGTGAGTTTTCATGTGGTTCATTAGATGACCCCTCTGTGTGAAACATTTACCACACTGGGTGCAGCTGAAAGGTTTTTCACCGGTGTGGATTCTCATGTGTTTCTTCAGGTTGTCTCTCTCTGAAAAGCAGTTGCCACATTGAAAGCAAATGAAAGGTTTCTCCCCAGTGTGGATTTTAATGTGTTTCTTCAGACTGCTTCCGTGAGAAAAACAATTACCACAGTGAGAGCAGCTGAATGGTTTTCTCTTCGAGTGAACTCTCATGTGAACATCAAGGTTCCATCTTGATTCAAAACATTTTCCACAAACTGAACAAGTCAAAGATCCAGAGCATGACTTTGTGTGTTTTGTTAGTCCAGACTTTGAAAAACATTTAATCCCACATTTAGAGCAGATGAGTGATTTTTGATTATCTTCATCTTCCTTTTCACTGACATGAACATTTGTATTCTCCAAAGTGTTCAAACCTGACTGAGTTTTAATGGTTTCCCTCCAGTCCTCACTGTCGTCAGTGTCAGATTCAGAACACGCTGACCTCTGGTGGTCAGGGTGTACAGGTGTATCAAAGCGACGGACTGGTTCTGGTCCACAGTTGTCTTCATCATCTTCCATTTCAATGGGCGGATTTAAGCTGCTGGTTATTTCTTCATCTTCACTTTTAACTACAACAGAAATGAGGGAGAACTGAGTGATCTCTTCTTTAATGAGATGATATTGTTGTTGGTCTGTACTGAGACTGGAGCTGCACTGCTCTTCCTCAACTTCTTCTTTAATCACCAGCAGCTGCCGGACATCTGCAGACACACAAACACACCAGAATCAATGAACAATAAAACTAATTATGCCTATTCAGAATTTGCCAAAAAAATGTTTTTGCTTTGAAAATATAAAATGTCAATCAATAAGCAATAATACAATGTTTCCCATGCTTAGAAATTAGTTTATTGGTCAAATAATTGAGGGGATTTTTTTTTTTTATCATACATGATTGCTGTTGCATATCACTGCGTAATGAAAGTAATAAGACAAAGGATCGGGGAAGGGAATAGATTCAGTCAATGAACGGATAACACACTTAAAAAAAGGATGAGCAATATTATTGACTATAGATCATGATGCGAGGCATTACAACTGTAAACAGATCAGGAAGGATGAGTGGAAGATTAATGCAACTAAAAAATGGAGTATAATAATTAATTTGTATAAAATGGAGCAGTTTTGTTGACTAAACTGTTGCCTGTTTTTTGTCAACCCTCTTGATACATTGTTCAGATGTGAAGGCAGCAGATGTGACTGCACTATGTAAAAACATTTGAGCTGCCATACCTGGCAGATATTTGAAATCATTTGAATGAACTGAGCATGTGAATGCACTGTCAAAATACATATACTGTTTACAAGTACAGTTTTTAAAAATGACTTTGTCCCAAGGTGAAACTCTGGCAAGAACATGTGGGAAGTGGCAAACTTGAAATGATCACATTCACAAAGCGATGGCAGGACTTTTAAGATTTCTGCATTCTGTGAGGCAATGGGCTTAAAATTCTTGATAAGAGGCATATATTTTTCTTCAACCTCAGGAAGAGCTTTGTGAGTTTCTGTCTTCTTGATATCCGCTCTGTGTTCATCAAAACCTGCGCAGGTTCCACAGTCACTGGAAATATGATTCATATATTTTTATTAAAGTATCATTTTCTTTGTGTTTATTTGACAGAGACACGTGTTGAGAACGACTTTATGTTGTGATCATATGCCACAGATTTACTTTTCCTCTATTTTTAATTGTATTGTCTGCTGCTGGTGTGCCTCGTGATTGTTTCTTCCACAATAATGTGCCTTTGGTTTAAAATAAGAAAAAAGATTCCATGCATCGCACACGTACAGAGAACTACTTCACGCACAGCACCTTTAAAAGTAAACCAATATCAAATGTTTCATTTGCTTAAGAGAAAACACTGTGAAGCAGTTTCACCAGCTTATGCCATGATTCCATGTGAATACTCAGCTGCACACCTCGTCTACATAAGATTGACAGCGATATCAATATTGTTGTTTCCTATTGTAATACACGATTATGTGCGTGCGTGCGTGAGTAGGCGCGTGTGTGTACCTGGTCTATTGGTCTCCATCTCCTGCAGGATTTTCTTTCGCCCCGTCTCTACCTTATAACACAGTCATATGTCGTGGAAATCTGTCAGCAGAGCAGAAGGTAAGTGTGTCTAGTGTCTAGAGGACTCTCACAGGAAGGATTCACACAAGAAAAAGAAGGATCTGCTTCCGTGTTGTGTAAGAAGAAAATGGCGGTAAGGACGAGAGCGTTTGTGCATCTGTGACAGAGGGCGCCCTCTTGTGGAATCAGGAGGAATTTCATTACAACGATTGACAATGATTTATTTGTAACCAAACACTAGTCGTTTTTTTCAACAGTTTGTCGAAGGATTAAAACCTCTAACAGGTTAATACTTTCGGACGTTCAGACGTTAGTTGAATGAGTATTTGATGATAGGGATTTATAGCCGCTTTCTAGGAGTTTGATCTTTGAGGTGCTGTATCATTTGAAGAACCACAGAAATGATAGTCGTGGTGATAAAATGTTAAGAGATCATCTAAAGGATATGAAGGAAACATAATCAGGTTCCGGATGAGGCTGGAGGAATGTCTACTGAGATTTTTTTTTTAAATTAAGTTGCAGAAGGGGAGCAACAGAAAGACAAAATGGTTGAGGGTGAATTACCTGCGTTTATAGGGAATACTGACAGGCGTACTGTACCTAATACATTTTTGATTTATGGTGATGAGCATTCAAGATCAAGTGTTTTTAAAGCAGTGTCCAGAAACCAAACAAGTCAAAATACAGGGTATTATAAACAAAGTCCCACACCTAAAATACACATTTTTCCATAGTTTGAATCCTACCAAGTCAATTCTTCTATGTCTACTGAATCATGAGCAAAATAATTGCCACATTGAGAGCAGGTCAAATGCTTTTCTCCAGTGTGAGTTTTCAAGTGGTTCATCAGTTGAGCTTTCTGTGCAAAAAATGTTTCCACACTGAGCGCAGCTAAAGGGTTTTTCTCCAGTTGACGTCTCAAGTGATTCTTTAGGATGTTTACATGTGCGAAACACTTTCCACACCTAGAGCAGCAGAAAGGTTTTTTTGAAGTGTGAACTTTCATGTAAACATTTCCCACAAATTGAACAAGTTGAGAGGGTCAGAGCAGGATATATATATATATATATATATATATATATATATATATATATATATATATATATATCTAAGCAGCTGGCAGGTACTGGTCCTCTACAGTTGCCTTCATTAGCCTTTGTTTTCATATGTTGAGTTAAACTGCTTCTTGTTTCTTCATATTCACTTTTTACATCAACCAGAATGAGGGGAAATTGATTTGCATCCTCTTCTTCTTTTACTTTGCCCACATCTGCTTTTTTCCTGATTCAGACCCGAGCTGCAGTCGTGCTGCTCAACTTCCTCTTTGATCACCAGCACCTGCTGGACATCTGCACAGACAGAGAAAAAGACTTCAGTGACTGAAAAATAAAACTGTTTATGAGCACTTGTGTTGCACCAGTGGACTCTTACACAATAACGATTTAAATATAAATATACTATGGAGCTTATTTTCTAAAATCACCAAATGTGTACACATTCAGAAAGGTCCAGTCTTCCACTGCTGGTTCTTGATCAATGAATCCCTTGTTTTTCTTACAGCTCAATTGGGTGACCTGAACAAAAATAAATAGTTTGTACGTATATTTTTTAAAGTTCTTCTTCTTTTTAGTTCATGTGTTTTTATTGGTATTCAACTTTATATATTAATCCTACCAAGAAGGAGACTTGAAATTGAAACACAGATACATAATAGCTCACGTTAATACATTTTTTGGAAGTTGTGTTTTCTGTTGTGATCATGTCAAACAGAAAGTTTGTCTCTAAATCTGTGAATGAGTTTTCAGAGTCAACTCGTACAGCTGGACGTGTTGCTCAGTATGTCAGTCAGATATAAATAAATATAAATTTAATTTGCTTGTGTTCTCATATGTGTCCATCAATCGAGTCCTAAAAACTTGTGAGTAGAAGACGATAAGCAACGGTTATCAGAAGACGTTATTATTTTTACCCTGAAAGCTGCTTCAGTAAAATGGATGTGGCGGCGGATCCCCTTCTTTCTAAGGCGGAGGGCGCCCTCTCGTGGAAACTTTCGAAACGCTCCTCAACACATTATTCAACTTGTCATCGCCTCAAAGTGTTTAAAAAGTGTAGTGAGGCAGACGCGTTACAAAAGATTCAACTATTGCACTGTTTTAAAACAATACTTTGATGTATTCAATTACTTCAGTTAATGTCACACGTATCATTTTCCGAACTCAAAGTCAAACAACTTGAAAAACCATCCGTGACTCTCTTGTAAATGTGCTAATACTGACATTCTATTATCTATTCTATTTTCTTCAGGTCGCTTTCTCTTTTTCTGGGATGTATTGTTGTGTTGTGTGCGTCGTTGGTTCTGAGATTTTCATTTGTTATTATTTGTTTATATATAGTATAGTATAATTTCCTAAGTGTGAATATAAAATGGTTTATATTATTCCTATTTACTATCACTCTAAGCAATACATTCGACTTTTTTATTTGGTATTTATACTATTTTCATTACTTATTGTTGATATTATTTGTAGTAACAGTAAACATGGGATGAAGAGGTGGGGTACGTGGAGTAGAGGTAGGTTAAAAATAGGAATTCAATTGTTTGGGATCATATTTTTACCCCCCAAAAAAGTTAAAAGAAAACAACCCCTTAAAAACAGAAAACAAATAGAATTATTTATTTATTTGTATAATAATTGAATTCAATAATATGAACATTAAAAGGTCGAATTTGTTTTTTCTTTAGTATTTAAATTCAAAATTTGGATATTTGGCAAAATGAATGTCTTTATTTTTACACATAGTATTTGGTATTCTTAGACTCTTAAGGTCACTGAAGAGCTTAAGAGTCATAGTGGGTGAGGACCTAAGGTTCTGAACTGACCGTCGGATTATAACAACCTGCTTGAATCCTTTGACATCAGGAACCACAGATTGGCCCTGAAATGTAGATTTCAAGACAAAGTTCAATCATTGTCAAGAAAATACCTAAATTGACGCGTGTATTGATCTTGTCACTTGATCATCTATGCGTCACATGATTGGCTGAAAGCTTGGTACTCTTTTGGTTTTGTCTGTTGCACTGTTATACCAGCTTTAATATTGAATTTGAAAGGCTTTGATTAAAGAAAAAAAAGAATAGAAAAGGCTACGAATTCCAAAACGATTGAAAAAAAACAACACAAAACCAAAAAAGTTATGGGGAGGAATTATTGTTATTAAAATATCAAACTCTGTAAAAACCGTGTACAAATTTTGAAAATGCTTCACTCTTTTTAATTCAATTGTTCAATAAAAAAACAACCTCTAAATATTCTAATTATGGATTTAAATTGTTTAAAAAAATAATTCAAATATTAAATAATTTACTTAACGTGACAAGATTTTAAATGTTAATTCAACCACTCAATATTCTGATGGCACTGATATACTTCCATGTTAAACTACCATCCAATAGTTCCTTTCGTAGAAATATACTTGATTTTGCTTGCAGAAATAAAAGTACACTAAAACGTGCATACTGGGAATTCTGTTAGATTTAAAATTTAATTGAATTATTTACAGATTATACAAATTGTATAATAGTCATTATATAGTATTGAAATAGACACTACGGTGAGCAAGAATCTGGCACTTAATGTCCATATTTCTTTAAAAATAAATCATACTTGGAAAAAAAGTGTACCTACTCTAGCTCCGCCCCTCCTGGATCCGCCCTCTCCTCCATTTTCTTCTCCCAGAACATTGAAGCAGCTCGTCTGTGTTCTTTGTTTGTGGATCATCTGGTGGATGATCCACAAACAATCCTTATCCTTCTCAGTTTTCATTTCTGCTTCGAGGAGCGACGTCAAGTCTCTGGCGACGGTCAGCAGCAGCAGAGGTTTCTCGATACATTTGTGTGGAACCAGAGAGAGAAGGAGAGAGAATCCTGCTGGAGATGGAGATCACGAGAGCAGGTATACACGCGTCAACACGAGCTGTTTAAAATCGACTCCTAAAAGTCTGGCCAGTGGATTACATCCCATCATGAAAGTGTTGTGTTGGTACAGATTGTGCCTGACTTGTCATCTGTGCTGCCGCCTGCTGATGACGTCACGACATGATGCTCTGACTGCGGTTGATTTATGGTTTTAATCGATTAACTGGTACTATTCCTACGCGTTAAAAATAAATATATACAGAACAATAAAAATATATGTGAAGGAACAAACTATGAATGTGTTTTTGGCTTCAGGTCCAAGGGAAGCAGAACATGAGAACTGTGCGTCTTTTTATTTTTCTTTACAATCGAAACTCAGAGCATTTAGCAGTTAACGTTGAGAAGGAGACTTCTTAAATAATGAATATCTTTAAATATCTTGTTTTATAATGAGTCCTGCTTATAAATTATTGATGTAACCCTCAACACCAATGTTAAGAGAGATGCAGGCTTTTTTATTCATCAAAAAAAAAAAAAAAAGTTTAATAAAGTCATTTTCCAAAAGCTCTAATTCAAAGAAGAAGTTATTAGTCACTGCAGACTCATTTTTACTATGTATATGATACTATTATATGTTTCATCTGTATAAATAAACAGACGGCTGATATACAGATCCAATGTGTTGTATGCAAAGTGGGACACTGGTCAATCGTTTGACATATTTTTATTATTATATTATTCTTAAGTGTTCTTATTTTATTTTGATTATTTTTTATGAAAAATTGCTGTATTTGCTGTGGCTATTGGAAAAAAACAATTTCCAGAAGGAGACCTCCTGAGGGATCAATAAAGTTCTACCTTACCTTACCTTATCTTATCCATAATGATGAAAACCCTTCATTTTGACTTTACAAGTCATCCAACAACTGTTCATGAATGGTTTTGTGGTTTGGTGACTTAGGTGTGTTTGTGTCTCTGCAGATGTGCAGCAGCTGCTGGTGGTTAAAGAAGAAGATCAGCAGCAGGAGTGCAGCTCCAGTCTGAACCAGGAAGGGCGACAGCATTATCTTATCAAAGAAGAAAATGAAGAAGATATAGACATTGTCAAAGAAGAAGAAGAAGAAGATGCAAACCAGGTCGCCTTCACACCTGTTGTTGTGAAGATTGAATATGATGAAACGAGCAGCAGTTTGATACAAGATATTAAAACGGAAGATGATGACGACGATGACTGTGGAGGACCAGAACCAGACAGCTACTTGGATACATCACTCCATCCTGACCACCAGAGGTCGCTGTGTTCCGAATCTGACACTGATGACAGTGAAGACTGGAGAGACATGAGTAACACTCAGTCAAGTTCCAATTCTGGGGAGAATCCAAAAAGTCCTGTCGGTGAGAAGAAAGACGATGATGATCACAAATCACTGATGTGCTCTGGATGTGGGAGGAAATGTTCTTCAAAGTCTGGACTAACTAAGCACATAAAGTCCTGCACTGGAGAATCTTTGACTTGTTCGTTTTGCGGAAAATGTTTTGAAAAGAATCAAAATCTGGAAGTTCACATGCGAGTTCACACTGGAGAAAAGCCTTTCGGTTGCTCACAGTGCAGTAAATGTTTTATTCGTAACGACCACCTGATTCAGCACATGAAGACTCACACTGGTGAAAGACCTTTCAGGTGCTCACTGTGTGATAAATCTTTTGCACAGAGATACACCCTGAGATTACACATGGGAACCCATACTAGAGATAAACATTTCTGCTGTACTGAATGTGATAAGATATTTAAGGCAAAGAATTTTCTAAAGATACACATGAAAGTTCATGCTATAGAGCAGCCTTCCTGCTGCTCCGAATGTGGTAAATACTTTAAACAAAGTAAGACCTTAAAGAAACACATGAAAATTCATACAGGAGAAAAACCGTTTTGCTGCTCTCAGTGTGGTAAATGTTTTCTACGGAGTGACAGTCTGAAGGAGCACATGAAGATTCACACAGGAGAAAAACCTTTCATTTGTTCTCAGTGTGGAAAATGTTTTGCATACAAATCCAACCTGAAGGAACACATGAGGGTTCACACTGGAGAAAAACCTTTTACCTGCTCAGGCTGTGGAAAATGTTTCAGTTCATCGAGACAAATGAAGAAACATGAGAGAACTCATACTCCAGAGAACGTTTAAACTCATCTGTAACCATGAATTTTGACTGTAAAATTGAAATGATTATTATGTCTAGATGGAAGAACTGCATTCAAGAAAAATGATCAACTTCTAACACGAGACTAAACAAAAGCTTGAAATTTGTTTATAATAAAATACATTTCAACTTACCATCTTGAGCTGAACGAGCCGCTGCAGAGCTGACTCATTATTGGAGAGAACAGGACTGTGTCTAGTCTCAGGATTCAAACTATAGTACTTGTAACCAACATCTATTAAAACATATCCATAGCCTGCTATTGAAGTGTTACAGCCTTTATATTACATATACCGTCTTCATGTGCTGTATTGTTTTACAAATTAATAATCTCCAAACAAAAGCAACTGTTACAATAATAAAATTGAGCGTAATTTGTTTTCCATTGTTTTCAGTCGATAAGTAGACCTGTTTTCTGTGTACCAGTGTATATACAGTATATATATATATATATATATATATATATATAAAAGCAGGCTTGGTTTTTCAACACGCATCCCCCTCATTAGACTTATATACACTAATTTATCTTTACACTTTTTGTACACACTGTACATGAATTGATGTTGATGGAGTCATTATTTATTTTATGTCTGGAAAGCATAACCAAAATTGTGTCAGTCATTGCACTCAATATCTAGTGTCCGCAATGCCTAATCCTACTATAGAGAGGTCATTTGAATTAGTATACTGTTGCACATACTTTAAGTCTTCACTGCTATTTACAAAGGTTTGAAAAGCCCTTAAACATGGTATGTGACCTTTTGGAAAAAAATAATATAGGAAAAAATATATATTCCCAACAGATTCCATATATATTGCATTTGCTAATGTTTACCAAATAAATGAGAGAAGTCAAAGCAAAAAGGGCATGTGCTGGAAACGCACAGAAGAAATGAAATAAAAAAGTGTCCTGACAGAAGCAACCGTTCTGTAAAATATAAATTATATTTGTAGCTGGTTATATAATTCACATATTATAATCCTCTTCATTTTTAGCACAGCATATATAATATTAATAAATACAGACTTAAAATAAGAACTTCTTAAACTGGTTAATAAGAATAATGGCATTAAATATATTTGATCAGATTCAATCTCTGGTGGTTGTTTGTGATGCATAAAGTTGATCCTGAAATACACAGACTTAACTGTTTTGGATTTGCATTAAAAAAAGTCATCTTACTATAAGTGTTCATGTTGTGAAAACGTTTGACCTAACGTTTCTTGGGTTCTTTATTCTATCATATTTAATTTATTAAGTTGGAATCTACGTTTGTGATATGTTTATGTGCAATATCCTCAAACTAGACTTTGCTAATATTGAACAGACTGAGCTGCTTGCTTGAATTTAAAAAAGTAACCTAGTTAGTTGTGTTACCCGGTTGCTCCCTTATCTGTGCTGTGGTGGTCAAGAGCCTATCCCAGCTGTTTAGGGCAAGAGGCAGGGGATGCCCTGAACAGGTGGCCACTCTTTCAAACAGCACAGAGATATCAGAAACCCTCACTTACACCAAGGACAACTTATATATATATATATATATATATATATATATATATATATATATATATATATATATATATATATTATATTTAATAATCGATCCGGGATTATGAGGCACGGAAAATGAATAGATGAATGAATAAAAAATGTATCAAGATTTTTACTCTTTTCAAAAATATTATTTAATCTTTTTTCTGAAGGATCTTGGATTATTTAATTGCTAATTTATTCCTAACGCCCTGTAACCGGTGTAGCTCGACGATGTTGAAGTACACATTGTAGCCGTTAGATGGCAACAGTTTGAACTAATCACAAGTAACGACCTCCGAAGAAGACGAGGTCTGGCCCACGTGACATACAGGAAATGGGTTTCAGTGGAATAACGCAAGTGGAAAATATATGTTTTTCTTCTCCTAGGACATTGAAGAAGCTTCTTTAAGCGAAAGAGAATCCTGCAGGAGATGGAGAACAAATACACAGGTACACAAACACACTATTGTGTAGTAAAAGCGTGGATATTAAAGTATATTGTCGACATGTCAACAGCAACACTTAAATAATCGTGACAAACTTATACACATCAAACTAGTGAATTTCAACCATAAAGTGTCATCTGTGCTGGAAATGATCTTCAGTAGGTTCCGTAACGTTGCTGTAATCTCGAGTGGTTTGTCTAGATCGCATTCACGATATACATTTTAATACACATTTATGACCTTTTATTCAAGTTTCTGTCTTTGGCCTTTGTTCTTCCGGTAGTTTTCAATTCCCTTGGCTTGTGTAAAAGCAAGTAAGTAAGTAAGTCATTTTTATTTATATAGCTATGTCTAAACATGTCAGACTATGTCTGACACACATATATATATATTTGCCTTTAGACAGAGCGACTGTTGCTGGTCTGCACCTGTGAAGAAACTGTTCTTCAGCCTGGTTTTACATTTCACACTCAAGAATGTTTTTTAGAAAGTTTATAGCCGTCTTTTTTTGTTAGAATGTGGGTGACACTGCTCTGTTTTTGCATCAGTTTGGGGAATAAGGAAATGTACAGCAAGAAGGTATAAAAGTCGAATATTTCGATTGTTTTGTTGCTTCATTCGTACATTCTCTAAAAAACATAGTGTGGTGATTGTACGAGTGAACGTGGGATTCAAGGTGATATTATGATTACGTCATTTTCTGCTGTTGTAAGTTGTGATGGTTGATGAGGCCTCATGATGCAGCATCAATTGTTGGAGCTGAATCCTGATTCAGTGTCATCATTTTAAAAGACCATTAAATGGCACTCTCTGCATTATAATATTTGGCTACAAACTCAATGAAACGTGACATCATTTTTAAAATGAGATCATCATCATCCATCAATATTTGTAATATTAATTTGTTGTAAGACTGAGGAGGAAGGTGATTCGAAATGGTCTCCAGTAGGAAATGATTAAAAACAATGATATATTGTAAAGAAAAACAATAAAACTAATCATATTACAGGGATATGAATGCCTCACTCTTGCATGAATTTCCTTCTTGTAGTGACAGTGAAAAGCAGCCTTCAGGCCTCATATGGACTTTATGGTACCACATAGTAGACATTCAATATGAGAACAAGGTTTTAGTAGCAAAGAATCCATGTTATCAAGACAGTGCTTGTGTCAGTAACTGAGAAAAAAAATGTTTTATTAAACAACCATTGATTCTTAGTTCTTTTAGTCTTCAGTTTGATTCTGTTTCTACAATACATGAACAAAAGTTGTAATAAGTGACACCATCGAATAAGAGTTATACAATGGAAATTCATCCATTAATTGTAGCGAATAAGTGAGTAGCTCCTGGTTTGTGATCTTGTGAGGCAAGTCTTCTCCCATGGTGACACACATATACTGTAATTAAATACTTTATGCTCTTTGTTGAGTTTTCCCTAAATACGCACATAAGCATAAATAAAACAAATCTTTTTTGGACCTTGAAACTTTTTACACATCAACAAGAGTTGTTTGATTGTTCAGTCACTTGCATGTATTTGTGTCTCTGCAGGTGTTCAGCAGATGCTGGTGATTAAAGAAGAAGTTGAGCAGCAGGAGTTCAGCTCCAGTCTGAATCACGACGGACAAGAAACTCATCTCATCAAAGAAGAGGAAAAAGAAGAAGAAGTCACTCAGTTTTCGCTCGTTCACGTTGATGTAAAAAGTGAATGTGGTGAAACAACCAGCAGCTTCACTCAACACATGAAAACGGAAGTTGATGAAGGCATTTGTGGAGAAGCAGACACGGTCATCGATGTAGATACATGTCTCTATTCGGACCAGCAGGGGTCGCTGTGTTCTGAATCTGACACTGATGACAGTGAAGACTGGAGAGAAACCTGTAACACTCAGTCAGGCTTAAACTCTGCGGAGAATCCAAAGGTTCATGTCAGTGAAAGGAAAGACGATGACGATGATGATGACAAATCGCTGATCTGCTCTGGATGTGGGATGAGATGTTCTTCAAAGTCTGGACTGACTAACCACATGAAATCTTGCTTGACTTGTTCAGCTTGTGGGAAATGTTTCGAAAAGAGATACTCTCTGGATATTCATAGGTGCATTCGGACTGGAGAAAATCCTTTTATCTGTTGTCATTGTGGTAAATGTTTTACACGCAGAAGGAGCCTGAAGATTCACATGGTTGTTCACTCTGGAGAAAAACCTTACAGTTGCCCCCATTGTGATAGTTGTTTTGCACACAAGAGGAGCCTGAGGATTCACCTGAGAATTCACACAGGAGAAAAACCTTTCAGCTGTTCCCATTGTGGTAAATCTTTTACACAGAAAGGCAACCTCAAGAAACACATTAGCATTCACACTGGACAAAAACCATTGAGCTGCTCCCTATGTGGTCTGTGTTTTGCACACACGGAAAACCTGAAACAACACATGAGAATTCACACTGGAGAAAAACCCTATAGCTGCTCCCAATGTGGTAAATCTTTCACACAGAGAGTGATCCTTAAGCAACATGTGAAAATCCACACCGGGGAAAAACCTTTCAGCTGCTCCATGTGTGGTAAGCATTTTGCTCGCAATGAAAGCCTGAACACACATGTAAGAATTCACACTGGAGAAAAACCTTTCAGTTGTGATCACTGTGGTAAATCTTACAGGCTTAGAGACAGCCTGAAGAAACACACGAGGACTCACTCCAATGACAAAACTGCTACATAGGGAAGTTTTAAACCTGTTGGCCCAGGGACACAATCATTTTTTTAAGGACTCTAAATTGCTGGTGGTTATAAGTGTTCGTCAGGTTTAAGTTCAACAAAAAAAATGTAAAAGCCGTAATCAGTAGGTTTGTTCTTTTTTGGTATTTTTAGGTACCGGAATATTTAAAAATTACATTGCCTTGATTAATAAAAAACTGAACTCATTATCTCATGAACAAGTCATTTCCAAGTCCAAAACCTCACTCAATTGATGATTTTGAATTGTTTTGGAGAAGGCTTTATGCAGTAGTCTGAAAAAACTATTAATATAAATATAAAAATAAATAAAAATTATGGTCAGCAGCAGACACTTGTTGCAATGAACTGTCAAGGTGAAGATTAATTAATTACAGTAATGTCCTCACACACAGCCAAAGTAAACGGCAGTAGATACTTGTTCAGGGCACAGAGTCAGAATTCCTGCTTTTTGGAGATGTTTAGAAAAAATATTCTCATTAAAAAATTACTAATTACACTTAGACATCTTGAAAACAAAATTTTGATCATTTTATCAAGCATCAAGCAATGATCGTGACTTATTGAATGTTTTCTTCTTTAAAGGTACTCGTTCAACAAAGCTGTTCCGACAATGATGTTATTTTTAAGTTCTTACATTCAGTGAGCATCACCGCAGTCCAAACCTATTATATTCCATTAAACGAGTTTTGAACACTTTATTCATTTCAGGGGTCAGCAAAAAATTCTGTCCTAAGTGAGTTATTGCTTTTTGCAAACTTGTCTTTAACTACCACTCATTTAATAACTTGGTACAGACATGGGTTACACAATTTTAAACATAGGTCGTTACAAATTATTGTGTGTTTTGTGATCAGGAAAACATTTACTTGTTATCCTACTTTATTATTTTAGTGATAGATAATTGTTAATCATTCAAAATGTATTTGTCTTCATTTATTTAATTTATTACACGACAAACAGGATTATTTAAGTTTTATCTGAACAATTCCTGATGTTGAGGCTTCAATAAAGGATGGACATTACAGACAAGTACCACGGAGGTATTTGGATCTTTTTAACCCTTGTGTTATCTCAAGGTCAAGGTGACCCAAAGGCCGAAAAATTTGTTTTTGGTGTCCCTTGTGTTTTCTCTGGGTGAAGGTGAACAACCTCCACCAATGCATGCGTATTTCTGGAAGCCAGGGAAGTCATTCACCTTCACCCAGAGGCAAATGTGTATTTTAGTGTTGTATTTTCATTGTTTATTGTTTGTTAGTAAAATCATTGAGGTTTTGGGAAATAATTAAACAGATATGCGTGTCTAGGGAGGACACATATCATTATTTTAGTTGGGTAAGGGCTGACCTTACATGTAAACATCAGACTCGAACAGGCTCGAACACAAAAGATTCCCCACGCCTCTGGTCCAAGACCATGAAGAGAAAACTAAAAAAAACACAGCTCAGGAGGAGGTTAAAACCAGGAGCAGTATTTCATCAAAGCTGTATCACAAGTATGACAAAGAAGCTGGACCACTGGGGAAGAAAACCTCAGAAGACCCATTAGCTGGCATGACGTGTGGAAGATGTCCCAAGGCAGACTTGGCTTTCTGCTCAGGGCAACCTATGGCACCTTGCCATGCCCCAGAAACCTCCACCATTGGTATCGTAAGAAGGTATATATTTTGTCAACACCTTATCTTTATATTCAATTGCAAGTGAAGCGAAGTGAAGAACATTGTTAAAACCAGAGCGTTTCACCACATGAGTCATTGCTGTTCAATATTAAACCAATCATCACAGAAAATGTTCAATAGATGTTAATAAGTGTTTCATGCTGTTACACAGTAGGTGAGGTTTTGAGAACCAAGCCCTGGTCACATGGTGCAAAAGTTATATTAAGTTCTATTTGGTGCTCGCCCTCTAGACCGGGGCAAACAACCCTGATTGCTCCTGATGGTAGACTTGGCGCAGGTGTGCAGCCTACTCCCATCAGTATGTGTGAATGGCTGTCAAAAGCACTACCGAATTTCCCCTCGCAGGACTAATAAGGGATTCTAAAAAAAAAACTAAAAAAAAACGCGCCGGTTATCTGGCGTCTGGCGCCGGTGGGCAGTCCAGTGTGGTCGGCGCCCCCAAGTCCCTGTGGTGTGTCTCCCTCAGTCTGGAGTCTGCGTCCTGGGCGTTCCTCCCCTACTAGACTGTCGGTTCCGGGTTTGGTGACCCGGTGTTTCTGGGCGGGACTGCCATGGAAAGAAGCGTCCCTGCGCCATTACGCACTGAGGGGGGTTCTAGTAAATCCGGCTCGAGTACATGCTCTGTTGATTCAAGAGATAGAGACGCGGCTCGTGTGCTGCCCTTTCGTCATCGGTCCATCCTAGGACAGTCACGGTGGCGGGCCGAGGGACAACCCGTTGTCATCAGAGCTTCGGTTCTGACAGAACATTATTCGCCTGGTTTTACTTTATTCCAGATGGCAGAGGGAAGTAATCAGGCAGGGCTTTGCGCTCCAGTTTGCCCGTCAACCCCCAAGTATTTCAGGGATTCTCTGGACACGTGTGGCGGAACAGGAGAAGTTATCCTGTCTGAGAAACAAGGTCTCTACTCTGTTGCAGAAGGAGGTGATAAGTTCAGTTCCAGCAGCAGAGATGATGAGTTTTTCTCCAGGTACTTCCTTGTGCCAAAGAAGACCGGTGGATGAAGCCCCATAATGGACCTCAGCTATTTGAACAAGTTTATAGCTACTCGCCTGTTTTGGATGTTGATGGTAAAACAGCTGCTGACAGGTGTAAGTCCAGGAGATTGGATGACATCTATCACCCTGACCAACGCGTACTTTCACATTCCGATAGTCAAAAGACATCGTAAGTACTTGCGTTTCGCCCCCAAGGATCAAGTGTTTCAATACACTCAACTCCTGTTCGACTACTCTCTGACACCCAGGACCTTCACGTAAGCTTTATGCCTCCAAATGAGGGATGTTCTCTTGCTGGTGTACAGACAGGTCCCTGGACCACAGCTCCTGATTGGTCCCTGCTGTCCTGTCTTTCCTGCAACATTTGCCGGGCAGACTGTGGTGACACTGAGAGTGTTAACATCGGCCATAGCAACAAGGCACGTCAGGTGCTTCGGCACGTACCCACTCTCTGGTGGTGCGTTTCTTACGGGGGGCCTACAGGCTTCGACCTCCTGTGAGGCCTTCCAGCCCTCAGCGGGATCTACAGCTGGTGCTGGATTCTCTCGCAGGCCTGACCTTTGAATCTCTCGACCAAGTCCCACTGGACATTTTGTTTTTTGAGATCTCGCTCCTTCTGGTAAAGACATCCATGAAGAGAGCGAGCGAGCTCTGTGCTCTCTCCATTAATCCAGCTGACAACACAGCTGATGGAACCTTGACGTCATGTGATGACAGCAGGCGATGTTGTGTTCCTCCTGGGGCTCATGGCAGCAGCTCACAGTGCGGTGCGGCTGCAAATGAGTGACATTTTGTCTTTTAAGGTTTCACTCCTTCTGGTCCTGACATCCACAAAAAGAGCGAGTGAGCTTTGTGTTCTCTCTATTAGCCCTTAGTGTCTTTCTTTTTGAGTCGAGGATCCATCAGTGTCATTGCGTCCGAATCCAGCGTTCTGTCTGACCCAAAACAGTAATAGTTAAATCGTTTAATGCTACTTTTGAAGAATCAACAACACATTATAACAAATAAAACAAACAAAAAATAATAAGGCGAAGAAGAAAGTGTGAATGTTTATTCATTAAAAAGTATAGGCTGTATTTTACTTCCGTAAAAAGATAGTTTTGCTATGTTTGAAACACAAATTCCTTTGTGGAAAGATATTTTCTGATTTCAAAGCCTGAATACTATCAATGAGATTAAAGTTCACTATTTCAGCCACTAGAGGGCAACAGTGTGACCTTATTACAAGATACTTGGAGAAGGAAGAAGAGGAAAGACAGGAAATGGTGGTCGCTGGAATCTCTTGTCTCTGTCTAAAGATGGTTCGTAGAATAAAACATTTGCTACATTCTTTAGGTGACAAGAATTATGAAGAAAATGTTATAATCTTGTTATACTTATGCGCTTCTGTGTTCCTTTCAACGATCATCTGCTGACAGTTTCGACCATAAAAGAGAGAACGATAGAGAATCTCGTTTGATATGGAAATCAAAAGACAAGGTAAACAAACACACACGCGCACACGCACTAAAAAAACACACTTTAGAGTTACTGGTTCTTGTAGTCAGTGACGTGCGCTGAATTATACAAACCAAGGGTAGATTATTTAATTGGCTACTGGTTATTTCATATCTCAACAGCATTCTACACACACACACACACACATAGGGTTATAGTGGAAAATGTATATACAACTCTGTCTTTTAGGTGAATTTAAAAGTTAAATCATTATAATATGTCAATAAATACAAATTCATTTTAAATATCAAGCCCCTTTGAGCGCGGCAGAGTATTTTATGTATTTTATTGCGGTTTTATTTCCCATCAGCAAAACTATATGTGTAACTTACAAACATTAAACTTAAATAGTTAAAGACATCAGCCAGACTGTGTAACATCAAGGCAAATAAATGAATCTGCAAGCATTATATTGGCGACATTCAGAGATACAGCAACCAGTGCGCGTCAATTGCATGTATCAATGCAGTTTGTGATGGATTGCGCATTGAGAGGTGAGGCACTGCCGCACATGACTCACCTGACCGCATGTCCCTGCTTGTAGTGTGTTAAATGTTTGGATCATTGTCATTGTTAAACAGGTAAATGATGACAACATCTAAAGAACAAAAAAAAACACAACACAAACAGTCTTACATGTGACAAAACTAGTCGGTAAAATGCGAATAGGATTTTATCATGAGATTGTTTCTTTCAGTTAATCATTTTTGGGGATCATCCAACAATTTTCTTTCCTAATGGGAGTGAATGAACTGCACTTTGACTTTTGAACTATTTTTCTTAATGTTGTCTTTCATTAATGAGGTCTGTGGTTTATCTATTTCTGTACATAAACTGAATAATAAGTCATCTTCTGCTACAACATTGACGAGAGTTCATAAAAAAAATAAAATAATAATAATAATAATAATTTCTCTAGCGACTCAATTGTGTTTGTTTCTCTGCAGATGTTCAGCAACTGCTGGCGATTAAAGAAGAAAGTGAGGAGCAGGAGTGCAGCTCCAGTCTGAATCAGGAAGAACAAAAACCTCAATTTATTAAAGAAGATGCCGATGAGTTTATTCAAATACCTGTTGATGTGAAGAGTGAATATCATGAAACAAGAAACATTTTGACTCAACAAGTGAAACCAGAAGTCAGCTGCTGCGATACACATCTACACCCTGACCACCAAAGCTCGCCATCTTCTGAAGCTGACACTGATAACAGTGAAGACTGGAGAGACACAAGGAACACTCAGTCCGGTTTAAACTATGTGGAGAATTTAAAAGATCACGTCAAGGAAGGGATTAATGATGATGATGGTGGGCTCAATTCAATGATCTGCTCTGGGTGTGGGATCAAAAGCGCTCCAGAGTCTGGACCATCTCAACACATAATATCTTGTTGTTTTGCACAGAGAGACAGTCTGAAGAAAAATGTGAAACACTTCAGCTGCTCTCAGTGTGGCAACTCTTTTACACAGCATGACAGCCTAAAAAAACACATGAGAATTCACACTGGAGAAAAACCTTTTAGCTGCTCTCAGTGTGGCAAACGTTTTACACAGGGTGGCGGCCTGAAAAGACACATGAGGACGCACACAGGAGAAAAATCCTATCCCTGCTCTCTATGTGAAAAATCCTATCCTTGGAAGGAGGACCTGAAGAATCACATGAGAAGTCACACTGGAGAAAAACCTTTTAGCTGTGCTTTGTGTGGCCACAGTTTTACACACAGAAACAGCCTGAAGGACCACATGAGAATTCACACAGGAGAAAAACCTTTCAGCTGCTCTCTGTGTGGCAATTGTTTTACACACAGAAAAAGTCTTAAGGACCACATGAGAATTCACACAGGAGAAAAACCTTTCAGTTGCTCTCACTGTCATAAAGCTTTTAAACACAGAGTTAGCCTGAAGAGACACATGAAGGCACACTGTTGACAAACGTTTATTCTGCTGTCAGTGTATAATAACTTTACACATAGATGAAAATCCATGTCATCAACTTATGAAATGTGTCCACTGAAGTCCTGCATGGCAAATTAAAAGTTGACACAAGTGGTAACTGCGTCTGCATACATGAGCATAATATTGTACAAAGTGTATCAATAAAGCAGATGTTTCTGTAAAAGGGGAAGCATTTTATGTTTATGAATTTACTGCAATGATTATTTAACCGTTTACATGAATACTTGATTAATGTTGTTCAGTTTTTTTTATTTTTGTGTCATCTTATTTTATTCTTCACTGATACCACAAAACAGTATGATGTTGTGTTTACAACACTGGAAATAAAAGTTTCTGATTCTGATTTAGGAAGAGTGTGCATATCAATATGCAGTGTACTTTTGCGTTAAATTGTACTTTTATTTGCACAAAGATGCAACCCACAGAAATGCTAATAACAAAAGTTCTGCTTCTGTCAGTGTGGTAACTCAAATGGTTTGACATTTCTGAGAATTGTGAATTTGAGACTGGTCTAAAGCTACCAAATAAAAGATGAAGTTAATAAATTAACCATATGGACTCTAATAAAAAATTTGATCTGTAGCCAACTATAAATTTAAAAAATGAACGTATACATTTCAAACAGTTAAAGCTTTATCCATTAAAAAAACGTCAGTTTCATTTATTTTCATGATTATTAATGATCTGTTTAAATGGCTGATTCTTTCTGCTGCTTTTTTACTTGTTTTTCTTCCAATTTGGATATGCTCAATATTCACGGGTTTTTCATAACATATTTTTATACGGTTTTAACAGATCTACATGTTTTTGATTTTAATTATAATCAATTTAAACCAAAGTAATCTGGTTGGAGAAGCATTTCTGAACATTAATTCATCCAGCCCTTTGCACCACAATTAGCACTGAACTGAGTCAATTATGTTGAAAACTGTATTTCTGTCAATGTTGTCATGTAATAAATGCCATATAAATACTGCATGTCAATAGTTCCCTTGACAAACTACAGAAAGATTGAAAAATAAAATGAGTCTATTCTTTGAATATATTTTTTTGGAGGGACTTAATGTATTTGCACTAATTTTTGGCAGTATCTTTTCATTTGAGATCTTCTAAAATGCATTAACTCACCTGCACAGTAAGATTGTTGGATCAGCAGCAGCCATGACATTTTTGTTTTACATAATATACAAGGTTACTTACTTACTTTTAAAAATGATATTCCACCATCTAAGTAGCACAGACAGAACTAAGCCAGTAAAAGAGATATCAGGTAAATAATTAAACTTATTGTCTTTACTGTTTCATTAGTGTAAAGCTGGTAACTCAGTTGTGGCCAATCAGTAACAAAATGTTAAAATCCCAGCATCATGTAGCTTTGAGCAGCACTGGCCTCCCCTGTAAATCACTTGAAGTTAATGGAGAATATTATAAGAGTAAAACACTCCATCAAGAAAAACTTCATTCAACTGGAAAATCTAACATCGTTGTTACGAATCAACAATGAATCTGTGAGAAAAAATGTAGGACGAGAGGAAACATAAAAAAAAAAAACTTTTATTATCGTCGCAGGTCAATTTGACAACATGCTTTCACCACATCAAAGGTAAAAAGATATTGCACTTTAACTGAAGCCCGTCTCTTTACGAAACAAGACGCCGGGGCGTGCTTTATTCAATCTTCGTCCCGCTCATCTTCATCAGTGACACACAAGAGTTGTGCACAGACGCGATGATGTCACAAGTTCACCTGAGAGCACAGACGAGGTCGACGCATAGTCTTGAAAAATCCAAAGAGAATCCATAGCTTGCACAGTATTGATCAGTCTGTAGCAAAGACGAATGGTCAGTTCACACAAACACACACACACACACACACTGTAATGTTATAAGCAGTGCACACTAACAACAGAGTGTTACCACATATAGTGTACACACAGTAATGTGCACAACCGTTGTATACACGTGGATATATAGTAGACTCAAACAATATCCAAGACACACTCAATATGTGCGCAGCATGGATAGCTCACACACACGCACCATGAAAGTGCACATTAGAAACAGAAATAATGGCCATCACAAAAAGAAAGATACACAAACCTTGCATGCACACACACACACACATCCCACAAGGGCACATTCTTTAGTTTCCCAAACAAACAGGACAAACAAACATTTCAGAATTATAAATGCTCCCACACACACACACACACACACACACACAAAAAGGCAACATATTTTCCAAACATGCACAGACCTTGGTTAGCAAACACTCGCACACAAAAAAAACAACAACATTGTAATGTTTGAGATACGTTTTGTGAGCTGTGGCTCAATAACATTTTGAAAAAATATTTGTTTCTTGTCGACTGACCCGCCTGTGCTCTCATGGCCGCCCGCTGATACAAACAAAATGCACAACAATGTGTGTGTGTATTCTGACATGTTCCAAAACGCACACCTTATGATTTAGACAATTTCATCAAGTTCATTTTTAAGATTCATCGGCTGAAAAAATGTCTGACACCATAGAGTTCAGACCACAAAAACACAGAGATGTAAACAAAAACACAAATAGGCTAAATATGTTTGAGTTACAATCAGACTCGGAGTACATGTGTGTGGCTGTCTGTGTGTGTGTGTGTGTGTGTGTGTGTGTGTGTGTGTGTGTGTGTGTGTGTGTGTGTGTGTGTGTGTGATTGTTTGTGTGTGTGTACCCTGTGAATCAGAATCTTTACTGTCGTTTCCACTGACGGACATGAAGGTGTGTCTTCACACAACCTCTCAGACAAATCAAGTCATCGATGCTCCACATGTTGTGTGTGTATGAAGGCAAAATGAACACAGTTGCGTAACTGGGCCAGGTTTGTAGACTTGTGTAGTGGTTTAATTTGAGCACGAACACAAACAGATTTGTCAAACAAGAAGCGTCTGCACATCCAGAGGTCTGAGTCACATCCGTCTGCACAGAGACACGTGTAGAGATCTCTAGGCCGTGATCTGACCCGAGTCACAGGTATTTCTCAACTGAACTGACAACTGTGCACACAAGCTTTTGCACACACATCTAAAGAGCTCTCTGGTCTGAGATGATCGAGAGCGATAAGAAAATACACACGCGTGTGTGTTATACTGATGAGTGGGAAGTTATCTCAAAGCCACCGACACCAACATCGACCCCTCGTCTGACTAACACTTACAGAGAACGACCAGTTGTGATGAGTTAAGCAACACAGAGCTCTAGAACATGTGCGTCAACGGGAATATAAAGCTTGATACCTGCCCTACACAAGTGTGTGCGAGAGGTTCTCTCAGCACACATGCCACGGTAGTGTGAGCTAAATCTCTCTCCACCGCAACGGCGAGCTCTGACAGGTAACGTCGGAGATCGAACGACATACAGTGGCGTAAACTTCAAGATGGCAAGCTCTGAAAATGTAGCTCCTGATAATGAAGCGTCAAAAGATCGACAAAAGTTGTAGCTCGGCGTTTAGTTGACATCCAGAGATAAGTAAACATCCTCTCCGTCACACAGGTTAAGAAAGGTCAGAGTGAGGAGAACATCCTGGTAGACCAGAGAGTAGCTCTCTACCTCCATACACAGGCTAGTTTGAAGCTCTTTTTGAAGCAGTTAGCTTTTCCCTCATACATGGTAGAGGTTTTGAGCGCCAACGTGGTGAACATCTGACCCTCTCCCAGGAGCTTCTTCAGAGAAAGTGAGAGTTTTAAATCCATACAGTTTTAAGCCCTAGAGTCCAGAAGAGGTCAAGGGTCATTCATGTTTTGTGTCAAGAGTAGAACCTGTACAACGAAAACACAACAACCTCAAATGTGGCCGAGTTTTGGCAAGAGCCCTCGCTCAGTTGCTTCCCCTGAAATGGTTTCCTTTCACCGCTCGAGCAAAACAAGAGAGCAGCGACTTTACAGGCTCAGCACAGTTGTGTATAAAACAGATATAGAGTTCTAAATACTCACACGGATAACCATGCATGACACGCACACTCTCCCTCATAGACACACACACACACACAAAGCTTGGCAACTTTTGAGCCGAAAACAGAAACAGAACACAGCAAGTTGGTCCAGGAATGAAACGGCTGCAAGACACAGGAGCCGGAAAAGAACGGCGGCGACTCAACATCTGACGTGTTTTAGGGGTGATATGTACATAGAGGATCTCGACGGCAGTTCGTTGCCAGTGTTATAGAGATTTTATTTGGTGCAAATTTAGGACTGAAAGATGCTGAAGCGCTGGCGTTCTTTTCCCTCCCGAGTCTGAAGTCTTCACCGTCCGTACAGTCCACTTCTAAAAAGTCTGGACTCACAGGTAGCACAGGAGATCTGGAATGAAACATATACGCCTTCTGAAACGCTCAGGAAATACTGGATCCGTCCACCGCTCATCATGTGGTCAACGGTTCCAGGACTCATTGGAATAGGCAGTTTTTGAGTGGTTCGGCGCTGCTATGTCTTCTTGGCTGTGTCTTGCTGGGCGGCAGCCGCGGTGCTTGCTTTCTGTGTTACAGTCTTCTTGCTCTGAGGCTCAGGGTTCGTCTGAGCGCCGACTGCAGCAGACGCTCGAGAAAGTGTAGCAGCGGTTGCCGTTGCAGCAGACGAGACCCCCGTCTTTGGAACTTCCTTGCATGGCAGTGGTACGGGGTCCTTATGAGTGGATCTGGGAGGTCTCTGAGGGGCAGCGGGAGAAGCCCCTCGCTCTGCTCTCAGCCGGCTTTGTGAGAGCCCAGGAGACTGCGGTGTCGTGGGATGGGGAGGTATGTCTAAGGCGACACCGTGGGGCGTTTTATCCGACGGGCTGCTGAGTCTGACCGGGCCCAGGACACTCTTGGCAACCGTTGCAATCTGCGACACAACTTTTTCAACGCAGCTCTCAGAGGCCAGAGAGGCAGAAGTGGAGGAAACGCTTGATGCAGTGGTGGCACAAAGTCTACGATTGTCTGCCTCCTTTTTCTCCTTGGGGACACTCGGAGATGAGCAAGAGGGGCGCTGGTTCTCCCTGATATCTGTTGCACTTGAGGAATTAGTGATGGGTTCAGGGGTGTTGGGAGGCGCTTTAGTGGGCATGCTGCTTTCTAGAATGCGCTCTGCTACTTGTGGTGCTGATGGACTGGACTTGAGCGCAGGGGTCTTAAAGTCCAGCGGAGGGGTCGGCTTTGCAAAAGTCTCTTTGTTGACTGAGATGAATGCACTGCCTGCAGTGGAAAAGGGAAGGGAACCCTGGGGGGGTTTAGTGGTACCGCTTAGATCCAGACCTTTCTCAGCTGTAGGATCTTTTGCAGCTGCAGTGGCACTACCTGTGCTGGACTTCCCTTCAGTGACAGGTGCCAGGGTGTGAGAGGTCACAGGTCGACCAGATGGGCTGAACGTGGCATGAGGCGTGCTCGGCGAGAGACACAGGGAAGGGAGAGTCCTGCCAGGGCCTGTTCGGACTGTGGTGGGCCGGAGCAGGGGAGGGGTAAAGGTGGTCACCCTGCGTCCATCCTGGCTGTCCTCTGAGCCGTCGTCCGTCTCGTCCTCGGATGAGTCAACCTCGTGGATGGCTTCTTGCTTCTGAAGTGACTCCCTCCGTTCGGCTCTGTCCTGGCGTATTGCAGAGAGTTTGTCCTTCAACTTGCTCTTCCCTGCAACGAGGCCCAGCGAACCAAGGCCCCCGTCCCCTTCCTGGCGTCCAATTTTCCGGGATGAAGAGTGTTTCTGCAGACTTCCTTTCTCGACGCCACGCCCTGCTGAGGACAGCAGACTCTCTCCTGCAGACTCCTGCAGATAGAGACATGCAGGCTTGAAACAGTATTTGCACCAATGGCCAAATTATCAATGTCATATTACACTTGTGTAAACACTACACAGCTTAATTGATACATGTGCATGTGCAATATTGACAACACACACTTTACTTAGCACACACAAGCTATTGACAACACACTAGTAACTTGGAACAGGCTAACTATTGACAACAAACTAGCTACTTAGCACATGCTAGATTTTGACAACACACTAGCTACTTATGTTAACTACTTAGTACATCCTGTTGTCAATAGTTAGCCTGTTCTCAGTAGCTAGTGCGTTAGTTCTGGCTAACTATTGACAACACACTAGATCCTTAGCACATGCTAGCTATTGACAACGCACTAGCTACTTAGAACAGGCTAACTATTGACAACACACTAGCTACTTAGAACAGGCTAACTATTGAGAACACACTAGCTACTTAATGACAACACACTAGCTACTTAGAACAGGCTAACTATTGAGAACACACTAACTACTTAGAACAGGCTAACTATTGACAACACACTAGCTACTTAGAACAGGCTAACTATTGACAACACACTACCTACTTATAACAGTCTAACTATTGACAACACACTAGCTACTTAGAACAGGCTAACTATTGAGAACACACTAGCTACTTAATGACAACACACTAGCTACTTAGAACAGGCTAACTATTGAGAACACACTAGCGACTTAGAACAGGCTAACTATTGACAACACACTAGCTACTTAATGACAACACACTAGCTACTTAGAACAGGCTAACTATTGACAACACACTAGCTACTTAGAACAGGCTAACTATTGAGAACACACTAGCTACTTAATGACAACACACTAGCTACTTAGAACAGGCCAACTATTGAGAACACACTAGCTACTTAGAACAGGCTAACTATTGACAACACACTAGCTACTTAGAACAGGCTAACTATTGACAACACACTACCTACTTATAACAGTCTAACTATTGACAACACACTAGCTACTTAGAACAGGCTAACTATTGACAACACACTAGCTACTTAATGACAACACACTAGCTACTTAGAACAGGCTAACTATTGAGAACACACTAGCTACTTAGAACAGGCTAACGATTGACAACACACTAGCTACTTAATGACAACACACTAGCTACTTATAACAGTCTAACTATTGAGAACACACTAGCTACTTAGAACAGGCTAACTATTGAGAACACACTAGCTACTTAATGACAACACACTAGCTACTTAGCACCTAGGCCTGACTATCTATAAGCCACTACCATCCCCCTTTAAATGGCAGACTGATGTGTTACTAATGCAATGTAAAGTATTGACGGAGATGTCACATTGAATTTAACTGACATTCAACTGATATTTGGCAGATAAAATTGTTAATTTAGATGTCATACCTGTAGACTGTGAAGACTTGGTTCTCTCTGCAGAATTTCTTTTTTGAAGTCTGAATGTGAAATATCCAGACTGTGCTTTCTATTCCCCACACCT
Source organism: Callionymus lyra (assembly GCF_982586985.1). Classification (NCBI taxonomy): domain Eukaryota; kingdom Metazoa; phylum Chordata; class Actinopteri; order Syngnathiformes; family Callionymidae; genus Callionymus; species Callionymus lyra. Next base: position 30,752,967 of record NC_141819.1, on the reverse strand, counting down.
GAACTCACTGAACCGGCAGACGTGTTTCCAGAGGAGGAGGAGGCCGAGCTGGTCAGCGAGGAAGCCAGCTTCTCTGCAGACTGGACCCTCTTGAGAAGCGGCGAGCGAGGTGGTTCTGCACTCTTTGGTCTGGAGATGTGCCTGACCAGCGGTGGAGAGGAGTGCAGCTTCACTGGGAACGACTGACCCCCCATGGACTGAGCCAAGGGGTGCCCTGATAGGGGCGAGGGCGAGCGCTGGGGTGAGCTGCTCTGGGGCGTTGGGGAGGGAGTGCGGGCGAGAGGGGAGAGAGGGATGTTGCCAGCAGACTTGCGTCTGGGAGAGCGATACTGGCGCTGCAGTTTGGGCGCAAGACCATGAAGGGAACTGGGCCGGATGTGTCCTGAGCTGGCAGGGGAATTCGGGACACTTGAGCTCGGGGAGCTGCTCTGGGATGAGTTTCCGCCAACTGAAGGTACAAAATAACATGATTAGAAGCACAATTGGGATTGACACGCAGATTTCATCAGACAACTGAGGGCTCACCCGAGTGAGCGGAGTCTGGAGTGGACCGGTAACCCTGAGTGGGGCTCCGAGGCGACAAGTTGTGGGTGGGGGACCCGGGTCCACTCTCTCCTGAGGACAAGGATCTGTTGAGGGAGGAGAGACTTCGACTGGTGTGAAGGAGCGACGCCTGTTTGGTAATCTTCCGGAACAGTGATGTACGTTTCTTACTGAGGGACACACACACACAAATACACACCTTTAGTCTCACACGAATGATCCTATAACAGGATTTGACATTTCAAGCGAGCACAGCTTCATGTGCATCTAGAAAATTCCATTTGGAAGCAGAGAATATTGGCTTACTTACTCGTTCATTCAAGAAATCCAATTGGATATAATTGTCTTCATGAAGTAGTTAACATTAAAACAAACACACACACCTTTCCTGTCCCTCTTTGCTCTTGCTCTTCTTGTTGCGTCTCGCCATCTTGGACTTGTTTGTGGTCTTGCGGGCCGGGCCGACTTTGATCGACGTGTTCTCGAAGGGAGTCGCAGCGATGGAAACTTTAGCGCCACTCTGAGGACAGCAACATCATTATTGTGTTTGTGTCGAGATTTTCCTTCATGGCACCGAAGTGTGTAAATTGTTCAAGTGTTTTCATAATGTAATAGCAAGTGTTTATTTGTGTGACGAGGCTTGTATGGTCACGTGTAGTGTGTGTCGTTTTTGGGATGTGTGTCTTTAAAGTGCATGTTTGTACCTTCAGGATCAGCTCCACCACATCAGTGTGGACCAAACCATGAACCGCCTCCCCGTTGACGTGAGTGATCAGGTCCCCCTCCCGCAGCCCTGCCTCGTGGGCCGGTCCTCCATCCTCCACGTGCTGCGGATGAGAAAACAAAACTGAGCTTGTTGTGTTGCTGTCTCCCTTTTGTTCGCTGTAGTCACCGAACATTAACAAACTACTTTGTGCTCTGAGAGGTCACGACTCACCCAGACCATGTGATGCACCGTGTAGATGTCCGAGTCCCCCATGTATACCCTGATGGCTCGCAGTGTGAAGCCGTACTTTTTGCCAGAACGGTGGATGATGATGGCAGGTTTGACGTTGGTCACGGCCGGGGAAAGGTCACGACTCGGGGAGGAGTCTCGCGAGGACGGGTTGGACGACAGGGAGTGCGGGGACATGGGGCTGGCCAGAGGAGACGCGGTGTAGTGGTCTAGAGTCGAATCAGAGGTTCAAAGTGAGATGCTTGTCAACAAAAGCGACCTGTTCTCCGTAACTCCTCGCTCACCTGCTGGGATCATGAGCGACAGAGTCGTGGCTGAGGCCGACTTGATGACTTTGTTCAGCGGTCGGGAGGTCGGGGTCGTGTGTTTGTCTGCGTCTCCGGAGAGGAGCCGGTGACGAGCACGCCGAGCCGCCAAGTCGCTGATGGCCTTAGGGGTCGCCGGTGAGTCGCTGACCGCTGGAACTTTAGTTGTTGTGGTGGCGGCTGCGCTCACTTCTCCTGATGTTCCTGCTGCAGGGAAGTGAAACGTCAGTAAGTCTCTGATCCTGCGTACGATCATCTGTTCTACGCTGTAAGAATCTTTTTTTTAGTGGTTCTATGTTGCTACTGACGTGTTGGGACTTGGCTCTGCTGAGTGGACGTCGAGCTGGTGGTCGGGGATTCGTCCAGTTTCAATTCTCTCTCCAAAGGCAGCTCTGGGATGGCAAGGGGAAGCTCCTCAGACCTCGGGCCCCTGACTGCACTAGATCCTAGCAAGCTGGGACTCTTCTGAGAGCCTGAAGAAAAACAGAGACAGCCAGACTTTAACAAAAATGGCTTCAGTCCTTCAGATCTGTCTTAAGCAGGGAACACTTCAGACCTCCTTCCTCTTCGGCGGAGATGGCGAATCTCGGCATCTCGATGATGGCAGAGCAGCAGCGTCGCCGGACCGTGAGAGGCGGGCTGGAGTCGCTCTCAGTGTGGGACGACTCCGACACAGAGAGACGCTTTCGCAATCTGAGACAAAGAAGGTCAGACATTTATATTTCCAGCTAGAAAATGTGTAAATGACACAAAAAATGAAACATCAATAAGTGGCATTTTACAAAGAAGAATAAGTAAGGCTACATGTTTTTGTAAAGAAAACTAAAGGGTTTTTACACTAAACAAAAAGCTTACCTAAGTCGTACTAAATCATTACATAACATAAAATTAGTTTGAGGTCAGAAAAAACAACCAGGATTTTAAGAGAAATAAAGTTCTGACTTTCATAGATGTTTCTTTAGAGTCACAGTAAATACGACTCACATTTCGGGGGATCCCACGAGCCAGGATCGGTCTCTGGACTTGAGCCCGCTGAGGCTGTCGATGCGGTCTCCTCCCTCCTCACTCAGGCTGCGCTTGTTGGGAGGAGGCGTCCTCTTCTCCTCGTGCAGAGAGAGACGTTCCATGCTGCTGTACACCTGCGTCCAGGTCAAAATAGATGTCAGCATCAGGATGTCAATGAGGAGAGTTTTTTTGCTTTCTGTACTTTGCTGAATCGAGGCGAGCAGGAGGAGAACTGCCGGATCTCCACGTGCTCCTCGTCGTTGGTGTCGTCCTCCTCCTCCGTGTCCACGTGATGGTAGCGGTCGGACCGAGCTGAAGAGACAAGTGCACACGTCAGGCGTCGAGTCGGCTGAGCAGCGTGGCGGTGGACGATGAGACGAACTGTCAAAGTAGCTGGTGTCGTCCTCGGACTCCAACTGAGGGATGAACTCGGCCTTCTGCCTCAGGAGACCATTCCAGTCCAGCTCGGTGAAGAACGAGTGCTGCTTCACTTCGTAGGCACTTCCTGTGGGGCGAGAAGAAGAAGTGGTGACGAAAACAGTGAGTGAAAATGATACCACTGCAGTAGCCAGTCATATGTCATAGTAATGTCTTCCCTTTAATTATTGTCAAATATCTTACCGGTTCCGAGTCTCTCCAGAGGGTTCTGTCGCAGCAGCCTTGTGATGAGGTCCTGAGCGTCTTGAGGGAGAACTTCCTCCTCATCCGGCCACGTGATCACATCTGACAACATAGACATTATTATAAAAACATCAACATGAGGGAGAACTGTAAGAACTAAATTTTCAGAATCTAAGCTATATAGACAAATATATTTTGAAATGTAAAATGTTTTATATTTACAGGGTATCTAAAGCAGATTTTTTCAATTAAATACATTAAAATGTTTTAAAACTTTTTGAATATACTCTTCATTTTTTAAGCTTTTACAAAAAGCTTGTTATATCTGTTATCTTGATAGCTATTTGCTACAATTTATCATTTTTTTACCGTGAACAAAACAATATTTTTAAACCACAAGAGTTATTGTTCAAGGACCTGTTTTGTTTAATTCTCTTTATTCAAGTTAAGCTTTCCATTTTAAATTAACTTGTTTCATTATGTTGTTTTTATCCTACACCACTTGTTTCTATTGTATTGTGTGTTTTTCTTGTATGTGTTATTTCATCCTATTATGTGATTTTATTGTGAAGCGACCTTGAGTGAAAGGCACTTTTAATTTAAATGTATTATTTATTATTACTAATTATTTGTTATTAAATGGTTGATCACTCACCGCTGATCACCTGACCGAACAGTTCCTCCGGGGTGTCTCCAAAAAACGGTGCGCAGCCGACCAGGAACTCATAGAGGATCACCCCCATGGCCCACCAGTCCACTGGCTTCCCGTAACCCTGGCGCAGAATGACCTCTGGTGCGATGTACTCTGGAGTCCCACACACCTGCAGGTGAGGAACGACGGTCAGAGGTCACGTGATCTCAGGCTACTCAAGGGGGCGCCAGAAGTCGCACCTGCTTGTCCAGAAACTCGCGAGTGTCCTTCTCGATGTGACCCTCGTACAGGTTGGTGGTCAGACTCATCAGTCCGATCTTCGACAGGCCGAAGTCCGTCAGCTTGATGTGACCGAGAGACGTGATGAGGAGACTGTGGTGGAAACAATCACGTGTTCACATTTGACAAAAATACACTGAAATGATTTAGGAAAATGCTTTTGTCAAATTGTAAATGGTTTATTTGTGACAAGTTACTTGTCTGGTTTGAGGTCTCGGTGCACGATGCCGTAGTTGTGCAGGTATTCCAGCGCCAGGACAGTTTCAGCGAAGTACATGCGAGCCATGTCGACGGGCAGAGGTCCGATGTTCTTCAGCAGCGTCGCACAGTCGCCGCCTTCGCAGAAGTCATGTGAGCGAGCGACACAACACAGACCCACCAGTGTCTGCACTCACCCTCCACGTACTCCATCACCATGCACAGGTGGCGCCGCGTCTCAAACGAGCAGAACATGGACACCACGAAGGGGTTCTCTGCGAAGGTCAGGATGTCACGCTCCACGAAGGCCTGCTGGATCTGGTTCCGCAGGATCAGGTTCTGCTTGTTGATCTTCTTCATCGCGAATCGCTGACGCGTCTCTTTGTGGCGCACCAGGAAGACGGCGCTGCAGGACAGGAAGTGGCGTCACTTCTATGGTTGTCAACAATGTGACATACAGAATTTCAAATTAACTCTAAAATCAGAAAACTATATGGACAATATATACAGTTTACTTAAAATTATACCTTTAATTTGGAAAAAGAAAAACACTGTAGAACATTTTTTGTCATTATTTTCATCAACACATTTCTTTAGTATTGTAAATTAATTTCAATTTGAGTTAAAGTAATTTGACTTATATCAACCTTAACATTTTCAAATGATTGTATTCTTTATTTTATTTTTACAAATTTATGTTTTATTGTAATTTAGATGAAAATTCATTCAAACCAGAACACTTTCCTAAATTAACTAATACTAGCATCAGTATTTAGATGAAAAAAAAACCCTATGAAAAATCATTTAAAATTCTTTTTTTTTTTTGGTTATTTCCAGTTATTTTCTTATTTTTAGTTAATTTATTTGTTTAGTTAAGTCAGATAAATCTTGTTTTGTATGGCATATTTTAATTAACTTAAAAACTTCAAACAGTCAACTGTTTTTTTATTTTCACATGGTTAGAAAGTTCAGTTTCTTGATAATACCAATAATAAAATATAATGTTTGAATTGTATTCTTTAATTAATTATTGTTAATCTATTGTTTGGTATGTATACATGATCACTAATGTCTAAACACGAGTTCCTGTTTCAATTTCCTTGTGGTCTACAAACCAGCCACTAGATGTCACTACAGTGTTCCCAGTCGTACCCGTATGCTCCGTTACTGATCAGCTTGATTGTTTCAAAATCTTCTTCTCGAGGAGCTTTGGTTTTGGGCGGCGGGGGAGGAGCTGGCACAGTCGTCGCTTGACTCTGAAACGAAGACACGTGTTGAGCAGAGAAGATACGAGAAGACGTGCGTCACGACTCACTTCAGCTGAATCGTCAGTTTCAGGTGTTTCTGGGTTTCCGCTGTCGTAGCTGCTCAGCTGGGCCATTTCTGCAGAGACACCCGTCATCAACTTCATTTTCTAACATCGCTTGATTGACTTAACTTTCTTAACTTAACTATACGTCTGAATTGACTTAAGCTTTGAGTATCGCTGTACAACTTTTAAATACGTTGATCCTTGTGTTTAGTTTTGTTACAGTGGCTTCATGTTAAAAGGGGTCAATCGCTCTCACCCTCCAGGGGGTCCCGGGTGAGGCCCAACTGGCTGATGATGTAGCGCGGGATGTCGGACTTGATGCCCTGACCCTCTTTGGCATGACCTTCGGCTGCCTCCAACAAGTGGTAGAACTCTTCCGGGTCAAACTCCTGCATGAAATGGAAATAGCACAGAAAACATAAGTTACTTTAGTATCCATCACATGATTTGAACAAAATCTTTGCAACGGCGATGTGTTTGGGTGCAGCACAACATGGCCGACTTGATTAACATTTTTGATTTATCACTTCAGGATTGTCATGACTTTAGTGATCAGCCTACGGACCGGGACGTTTCATGACTTCAATTTATTGAAAACAAATTCTGTTCTTCATCAAAACCTGCACCTGAACACATCATCGGTTGTGGCTGACTGGACTATCTTTCTTTTGAAAGGCAAAACATGAAGAAAGTTTTAGTTTTTTGTCAGATTTTATTAAGATGGACCTTTTATTAATATTTGTTTTACTATGATTTGTGCATATTTGTGAATAGAATTATCATATAATAAATGATTTAATTTCCAAAAAGGCAAATCATGAAGACAAGTTAATAACAAGATACATAGTAATGAGGATTATTAATGGGAACTTGACAACACAAACTTAAGTGTAAGAAAGACATTTTAATTCTCTTTTTAAGTGAAGGAAAAAAGTGAAAATCTCAAAGCAGAAATAAAAAGTGGATAATGATGCTCATACAGAGTTGTAGAGTGTCGAGTTCATCAAGTTAAGAAAATAAGTTTCAGTTCAGGAACTGATTCAAGTCCTAACAGTGCATCAAAAAACCTGTACAGTGAACAAAAAAATTGAATAACTAAAGTCCAGGAGTTCAAATCTGTCATGTAAATATGTCAAACAGTTCAAATTCAGCATCTGAGTTTGATTATTCATGTCTCTTTGAACTCCTCACCATGTTAAAAAACGGGATCATCCAGTTTTACCCACAGAAACACCAAGTCTTGTTTAATAACAGTATGGATTGAAAATGTATCTTTACTTGCAAAATGTGACAAAAGCAAAACAAAATAAATGTAACAACTTCATTGTACGACTCTCGCTGCACTTGAACGCACCAGCACTGATCTGTGTTTGGAGCTGAACTCAGAGACTCGGTGAAGGACGCAAATGTTTGACAACTGATGACGAAAACATGAATAAATGCAGTCGGAGCAAACATTCACTGGGGAATGTGGCGGGAGAGCGACAGCAGGGGGAGCTAAACTGTTGCAGGCGGGACATGTGAAGGTCATCGGTCTTGTTTGATATGTGATTGTGCTTTACATTATGACCCCCCCCGGTCCCCCGCCTCCATGTTTCCCTTGATAACATCATTGCTTTTCAGAATTTTGCAAATGTTGTTGTTGTGTGGGCGAAGTACAGTTGACGGCACACATTTATCATCTCCACTCGTCGTCTTTAACCTCGTGTCCTCTGACGAACACACGCTCGCGCACACGCGTGTCACATCTTCAGCCGCAGTGATTAGTCAAAACTAGTCATGTGAACGTCTCGTCCTCTCGCCGCCGCCTGTCCTTGTTATTTTCCTGCGACTTCCTTCCTGAACAATCGTCAGTCAAACCGACTCATCTAAACTATTTATTTACAACCGTGTGTGTTTCGGTGGGTTGTGTTTCTTTTTGTGTGTGTGTGTGTGTAGATTAGTTCACACACAGATCAGCGCAGCACTAAATTGTTTTCCGTCGAGCTTCACCAAATTAAATAGGAATTCCAATTTTCCCCGACTGTCTTTAAACCCATTAGTGTGGAACGCAGCAAAACTAATTTCAGGAAGTAAACAGACAAGATCCAACAGGAAGTCATGATCTTCATGATGAGGTGGAGACAAGAATGAGTCGCCAGAACTTTACTTTCAATCTTGTTTGTTTTTCATGTTTCTGACAAACAAATGCTTCTTGCTTTACATCTTTTTCCAAAGAGAAAATAATTTAAATAACCAAGGTCTTAAATAAAATGGATTTAAGTTCTACATTATTTCATAGTAATTGTTTTTGTTGCTCCCTGGACTATCAATAGAAACATTTATTTTCATTTTACTTAACCCTTGTGATATCACTGGGTCAAGGTGACCCGAAGGTCTGACAACAAATATATTGACCCTTGACCCAGAGACACAAGGGTTCAAATAATGTATTCATCATTTATTTTCATTACACAGGCTAATTGTTATCTCTTTGGTATTTCTTCTTAATTTAATTTGTGTAATTTCAACCTTAAAACTAAAACAATGAATAAAGGATAAAGTAATCAGACAATTAAGTAAAGAAAATCAATTAAATGAACTACAAAATATGAATCAGAAATAAAAATATGAAACAAACATACAGAGAAATTAAGTTCACCTGCAAAAAATCAGGTCAAAAAAAGATAAAAATACAATTTACAGTTTGATTTAAAATTTAGATATTTTTTTATTTAATTTTATCTGTTTTGAGTAAGTGGTTGCTATGGTTGATTTTCAATGCATTCCTTTTATTTTTCAATATTTTTATTATTTTTTTAATAAACAAATATTTTTCATGAATCAATAAGATAAACTTCATTTTAAAGACTAAACTTTCATGTCATAGTTTTTATACTTCTTGGAGAATATTACATTTTACATATCGTTATTATGCTGTAAAAATGTATAATGTCAAAAATATGTCAGCATACTACATAAGCACCACTTCCACTTCATGGAACTCGACATCACTTTGCGTTCGGTGTCTCTTTATATTTCGGACCATCTCACCAGACACTCCAGCAGCCGGGCAGGTCGAGCGATGATGATCATCAGCTTCTTCACCAGCTGAGTGACGAACGTGACCTCCACACTCTCGGAGCGCTCGTGAGCCTGAGAACACAAACACACCACATGAGGAGCGATAATGAAAAGTACACAAACGTCTTAATGAAGCTGTTGAATAAATGATCTGAAGGTTGAGAGCTCAGCCGTCATGTGATCGTAAAATAAAGTACAACACAAACATGAAAGGTCATGGGGTCAAAAGGCTGAAGGTATCAAACTTTCAACAAACAATAACATTTCCATGACCTTTGACCTAATTTATATATATTTTAAAAAATGTATTATATATATTTGAAACCGTTGGCTTTAACCCATTCTTTTTGTCACTGACTTTAGAGGCTGATCTGTTATTATCTTCTGATTCATTTTCCCGTTTGAACATTTTTTTTTAGAGGTTGAATCAAAAGCTTTTTTTTGTGTTGAGTTTTTTATTTTGAGGTTGTAACTTTTTCTTACTCACATCCGTTCTCCTGCTGGCTTTTTAGTCATTTTAGTTTGTTAACCTTTATCTACATGAGAAAAAAGGCATTAAATATCAATTAACAATTAAAATAACATTATTAATCTTATTTACATAAATAAAACATGTAATTATTTGTAGAAAGGTCACAAAAGATAAAAATAAATTCAGGACAAAATAATGAGAAAAACAAATTTAAATGAATGATACCGTTATTTTATTTAAGTACGATTTTGGACGATTTTCTATACCCGGACTCTAGTTATACGTTTACACGTTTTAAATAACTCAAGGCTCCAGATCTTTCCCAACCATGTTTGCTTAAGATATTCCTCGACTTTCCTTGAACACAACCTTAAAATTTCTGTTCTTCTGTCTTATTTCATGTTCGTCCTTCACAAACTAGCAGAACGAACACGGGAAGAACCACCGGAGCGCCCCAGTCCTCCCGCCGCCGAGACCTTCTCTAAATCACTCTGGCGCTCCGTGAAATGTCTGACAGCTCAGAGACGGAGTAATTTATCCAGCGATCAGTCCGACGTATATTTGTGTGTGTAAATGTGAGTGTGGCCTTCTGCTACTGTACAGCCTCTCAGGTGTGTGTGTGTGAGTGTGTGTGTACATGCGTCTGTCTGTGTGGGCTGAAACAATTATACTGCAGCTACTGTACAGCCTCTCAGGACTGTGTGTGTGTGTGTGTTCTCATGCATGTATTCATGAATGTACGGCTGCATTTATAAAAGTCGGTGTCAGCAGGCTAACAAAGCACCGCTGGCTCCTTGTCGTTTGTCTAACAGGGCCGTGATGACAGACGTTGAAGGCCCGGGGGCTTCCCGAGCCCCCCGATCCCCCACTGAATAATTTATATCTGTAATGAAACCTGAAGAGACGACTGGAATATTTGAACTGTACATGCTCGGTAAATATGTATTACTCTGAGTTATGGACGTCTCACTCCCGCTGAAAGGAGGCTAATTATTCAGTGTGTGTGTGTGTGTGTGTGTGTGAGACGGAGCGTCACACACTCCCTAGTGGCCGTCCAGCAGACACCATATTCTATTCCCTGATATAATTGGCGGTTCAGCGTTATAACTGCTAAATATTCACCTGGAACTGAAAACAAAATTTGGATCAGGAATTTTCAGGCGATTTAATACTGCAGGATTACTTATCATTTGGTAGATACTTTGCCGATTAGGGAAATAGGATGAATATTTGTGGTGTGAAATAAGGAGCGAACCGAATTTTACGATAAATATTCCATGACGTATTAGCGGGAAATTTCCGAGCCGGAACGCCAAGATGGGGAAGTGACTGAATTTTAAGTCGCCAAGCCACCGAGAATACAGCGTGAAATACTTCCTTAAAATGGCTCGGATACTTTTCCTCATTATTTTCTTCCACATCGATGCCGTTTCACACTTCGGAGCGAGAAGTCGTGACAAAAAAAAAAGTTGATGAGTTAAAGCCTCTAGAGTTGAAGTTTAGGTCCTGGATCTGGAGTTAAAATGTATTTGTTGTTCATCTTTTTGTAGCAAAGCTCAAGTCCAGCAAACAACTGAAATTCATTGTTTTATTAAAATGTATTAAAATTACGTGATAAACTAAAAATAAGAAAAAACGACAATTAAAAAGAGGAAATAGGACCAAGAACAAAATGGAGAAAAAAATGTATAGATAAGAATTTTTATTAAGATATTTTAAAGACAAATACAGAATAAACTAAATCCTTCTGCTCATTGTTTAAGAGGTAAAACGTGAAAAAGTGAAAAACTTCATTTAAAAGTGGATAGAAGGACCAATAAAGTAATTCCAGAAAAAATAAAACAACAACTTGACTGCAAGAGAAAACAAAGAAAGTAATTAGAATAACAATTTAAGCTCTGATGTTCGACAGGAGAGATGAAAACATCCTTCCTCGCTCTCTCTCTCCATCAGCTCGTGCCCTCTTTCATCTCAGCACTTCATCCTCAGCCTCTTCCTCAGGGGTCACGACCCCATTACAGCCCCCTGCAGGAGTCCACCTCACTCTCCTTCACCTCACGGCTCGTCCTCACCTTCATCCATATCCACCCTATCGAAGACCAAGTTTACCATCACCATGGTAACCCCTCGCCCCACTGAACCCCCTCCCCGGAGACCCAGTTATACCCCTGCAGGTCATCAGGGGGGCAGCGGAGGAAACTAGCCGCTCGCTCGACAGCACTCATCCGTCTTTTAGTGTCGATCGTTGGTTGGACTCTCTGTTGTCCATACGAGTTTAATTGACACTTCTGGACTCTGGAGTCGACATCGTGTGATTTCCTCACCTCTACTGGACGATATAGATGCATCGTCAAGGTCAAGCTAGGGTCGTTTACGAGCAAACAAACACACAAACTAAGAGAAACAAAGAACAATGGAGTGAGTCGGACCAACAAACAAGACTCGATCGCATGTGTGCGACTCGTGTGAGTCTCAACAAAAACTTTGAATCCATCAATTCAAGCCAAAGCGAGCCAAGAGTAGCAGGACTCCAGGGATCAATGAATTGTCCTCGACAGAAGTGACAACAAAGGAAACAATGACTCACGAACGGTAACGACTCACACCGAGAACTCACTGAGACACCTGTCATTCAATACTGACCAGATTCCTTTGAGCAACTCGCTCAAGTCATCACAAATCTGAAGTTGGTGGTCCAGTGTTTTTACGAGTCTGAGGTTTTCCTCGTGTTCCTCAACATGGTTGTTCTTTCATCTCAATGCAAAGGTCTGTATAAATTCCCTTTAGCTAGAACCTGTCGCGTGACTTCTAAGAAGTTCAAAGGCAGTTTTGGCTCCTGAAACGGTGAAATATGCCGACCATACACTCTTTGTGGATGAGGAGAATGACCAAAATTTAAATAGCTAATTATTAAAAACCTAAAGAGAAAGAGTCGACTGAACATCTCCGCTTCAAGTCGGGAATCTTTGGGCGTAAAACACTAATCAATCATCACAAAAACCTTAATTACTGAATTTTTAATAACATCCAGGTTTTTAATGTTTTAAATAAATGAATATTCAACTAAAATATACTTGGACAAAAAACACACAAAAAAAATGTATGACATTATTTGTAATAGAAGAAAAAATAATGACTGAAATTATTATTCTGTGGTTTTAATGTATAATTTAGTTGATCTTCACTTAAGAGTACATATCTGCATGTTGTACATATTGTTATTATAAATAATAGCAGCGTTCGGATTAAATTATTATAAAAAATATGTGTAAAATAGTAGAAAAAGAAAATATAAAATATTACATTTCATAAGTTGAAACTTCTAAATTAAGTATTGTAATTTTATAATTTATTTTCAAAAAATATATCTATTAATTTTCTTGTTCAAAAGGATAGATAGATAAAACTTTAAACATTGTTTATATTTTAGTCATAAAAAAGGAATAAATGACCTAGTAAACTATGGAATCCAAACTTTGAAAGAACAAATTAAAATACAAGCATATTACCAAGTAATTGAAATAGAGTTTAACTGACATTTTATTTATCAGATCATTGATATTTTTGTTAATTGAAACAGCAGATTAAACGATCGCATCAGAACCGGACCGGACTCAACTGTGAAGCACGCCTCCTCCCTCTGCTCCTCCCAGCTGTGAGCCAGCATCTTCCACTTGCTCCTCCTCGCCGCCTCCCCTAGAACCTTGCTCTCCTCCTGCTCCTGCACCTCCAGCCTCCTCTGCCACGTGATGCCCGACATTGCTGCTCCGACCAAAAATCCACTTCCATGTAAAAAGAAATCGGGGAGTCAAGCGTCCCGGCTCCGACCCGGTGGTCTGTTTCCACGCTCCGTGTCACCACCTGCTGCTGCGTCTCCAGACTGACTGATGATGTCATCACCGCGCTCGTATTGTGTCTGCAGCCTCTCCAGATGTGGACCAGTCCAGTTCCAGAGGAATCCAAACAATCCATCCACCACACGTCAGCCAATCAGGAGTGGGACCCTCTCCCAGCCCCGCCCCCCTCCTCAAACCCTCACCCCTCCTGTTTCGCGAGACTACTGGAGTGTGAAATTAAAATCCAAGATGGTGGAGCGTGTGTGTGTGGGATATTTTGGACTTGTGTGTGTGTCCTGGGTCAATAACGGGCCGGTGGGAGCCATAAAAACCAGACCCCCCGTTCTGGGCTGAAGGACCCCTGAGGCGCCAGGACTTGAGCTAATAGAGATGTCACCGCTGACACATGTAAATACAGCAGCACACCTGACCAAGCGTCCGCCGCGAGAGCGTGCACGAGAGCGTGCACGAGAGCGTGCACGAGGCGCGCCGCCGCGATGACGATGGCGAACACGTCATGGCGTGAGTTGTTCTACGGTAAACGGAGCGTGACCGAGGCGTGATGTCTTCATCCAACAGACGTGTAATTCCGCCGTTAACGACCCAGCTGAGACTTGATTACACGTACGACTTTTGATTTATTTTTAATAATCTTTGGGGGTTCATGACGAGAGTGCAGAAATGACTATTTAGATTCCTTATTAAAAATCGAAATTAAATTCTGAATTAATAATAATAAATAAATAATATTATATATATTTTATAAATAATTTTGTTTAAAAACTGTGTTATATGAGGTTAAAAGTTTGTTTAAAACAAATTTGGGCATTTTTTGTTACTGAATATAAATAAATAAATGAGCATTTATTTATAATAAATAAAAAAAAGGCCATGATTTTCTATTTTACAAATAAACAATTGACTTCTCTGCGCCAGAGAAAGAGACAAAGAGCATTTATTCCCCCTTCCCGATATTCCCATAATGCTTCACTCAGACAGTGTGATGGATGTGGACATTACGGTCACGTGACGCCACATCTGTCACAGATCTGAGCTCTGCCGTTGAGATATTACGACCCATTTCTCTGACTTGTTGCCCGGGTGAGATGATCGAGAGCGAGTTGATGAGAAACGCTGGACTCACATCCTGCAGAAGCCTCTCCAGGTTCTCCTGGAGCTCGTAGAAGTAGCGCGAGGTGATGAGGCCGTCGCGACTCTTCTCCAGGCAGTCCCTGGACAGCTCGATCAGCTGGTGGTGGATGAAGCTCAGGACCCCGTCGGCCAGCGGGCAGACCTTGTCGGGGGCCGATGAGCTGAGCATCTCCCCCAGACGCTCCTCCATCTGAGCCGTCGCCTGGAGGGGAGGGGGGGAGAGAGGTGAGTCATTCTCCGAGGATGGATAAAGTGAAGGCACAGGGTCAGCGGAGATTCACATTTAACAATGATTGATGGACCTGATGATGCTTCACCTGTTGACCTCACTGCACAGCATCTCATCAAAAGATGTTAAATATGCTAGAAAGAGACAAAAACCTGCTGCCATATTTATTCAGTGTGAAAGGCCACATTTAATCAGAATTTATTGTAAAAACGGATCCAGTGGACTCGACCAAAAGTCACAGATCATTCCGTCAAATCAATCATTTGAGGTTGACTGATGACTCATTTTTATTAACCGTGTGATGAGAGAGACAGTTCAACCACAAAACCTGCTAAATTGATGTTAGAAAAATAATTTTAATATAATAATATATTATGTCTTTTTTTTTATATTAAAGTAACAGATTTAAATAATAATAACTTATCAGTGAACAGGTAATAAAATAAACTATACAAATACAAACTATCAAATTTAAGCAAAAAACTTTTTCAAAAGGTTTTCTAAACTTTCTACAAAAAAAGAAGAGTTTAAATAAATTGTTGTTTACAGAATAAAGTTTCTCTGTAAATGCAAAGTAAAAGAAAGAAATCTACTAATAATAATGTATATCTGCTTTATTTATTTTATCTTATAAAGTTGTTAAATAATAATTATTTCACACATTCTTTCGTTAATCTTTCATTTGTTTTTCCAAATCATTTTGACCTTCATTAGTTCATCTAGTCCGGGCCAAACTGTGTCAAGGGGCGAATCTTAGCCATCATTGGTCAAGTTAAGTTAAGCTGTAGACAAGCTAGCAGGCGTCTACTGGACAACTTAAAAGGTGCAAAACAACAACAATATTTTTTGTTTGACGTAATAACTGTTCACAAACCTTGGGGAACCTCTCCTTGTACACGTGGTTCATCATCACGATCTCGTGGTCGAAGGAGATGGGCGACCGGCCGGGACTGAAACACAGAGCAGTTAATACTTCTGGGCTGACACTCACACAATAATACATGTAGCCACACTGTGATTCAGAGGAATGTGTACTAGTATTGTACTGTATTAGTTATACTTTACAAAGACACTTGAGTTGATTGAGTTACACAATGTAACATTCCATAATCCCCTCACCCCGATTAGTGGTGTAATATCCTACTTGTGATGCCAGATGTGACACTACCACTTTCTCTTTTACTGCACATGCCTAGCAAAATTATTTTTTGGCTCAGAAGATGATATTGACGGGTGTTTAATTCATGAAGCTCCTGACTAGATGGGACAATGAATTGAGGAGAGAGTCCACATCGGAGTCTCGGAGTTGCAATTTCCTGACCAGAGTGAAGCTCGCTGACAGAATATCAATCCATCGTGCTGTCAGGGGAACACTCTGGTGATGGTCGCACACATGCACGGACAAACACACAATAACAAGACACACACTAACCCTGTCCATCATCCTATTTTCTCGACAGCAAGAGACTAAAAGGTCGAGGATGCTGCTGCTTTTGGTATTTTCTCTCACTGCTGTGTGTGTGTGTGTGTCTGTATGTGTGTGTGTGTGTGTGTGTGTGGGTGTGTGCGTGTGTGGTTGTGTGTTAATAATGTTGTATCAAGTGTCCTCGTGTCTCAAACAAACATCAGCCTAAGCACTAATGTCCCAGTAAAGCTTTACTCTTGCTGCTGCTCCACCCTGTTGCAATCTCTTCTTCGCCGCCTTCTTCTTCCTCTGGGTTCGACTGAGCTCATATAGTTTGTATTAACAGTCATGGATCTGTCTTTTGTTCTCTCTAGCTCAGACCGCCACTGCCTCTTCACCTTCACCACTCATCCCTGTGTCATCATCAAACTGAAATATTCTAAATGTTTTGGTTTTATTAAACTAATAAATAAAATAAATATAATATTAGAAGAAAGAAGACTTTGAAAAGATACATTTGTTTTAGGTTTTAGTGTGTTTCTATTTTTGTGAGTCATTCTGTCGCTCTCTCACACACACACACACACACACACACACACACACACACACACACACAGAGCAATGATGTCATCCAGCAGCAGCTCAAAGTCCAATTACCAGTGTAATGAGACAAGCAGGAGTGTGACATCGAGAGACATCACTCATCTCACACACACACACATACATTCTCACGCTCACATGCTAACTGCTAACTTAAACTCAAGTTCATTGGTGGAAAACATCTTCTAGCTCACATCAGAAAAAGCCTTTGGCAGTTTCTCTACTTTCTTGTCTCTTCTGAGAATCTTATTCTTCTGTTTTATTAAATTCCAGAAATTCCTGGGCTGAATGAGACGTGTAGAGAAAGTCTAATTAAAGAGCCACGCTTGGTTACGGGACATAAAAGTTGCCCTGAGGCTCTTGCAGCGAAACACCAAGACACCGTTATTTTGAAAAATGACTGTCGACACGTCGTGGAAGAAATTGATCTGCTCTGATGTTCACCAGTTATTAGAGTCAAGTGGAAAAAAAGATGTCATGACAAAAGAAGGCTTTGATTTTGTTTCAACAATAGGAGCGATTATTATTATCATTATTATAATACTGTTATACTACTATTATATTATATTCTTTTTTATAAAAGACATGACACACTTGCATTTAAAATTAACAAATACAAATAAAGGTAAATAAAACACAATTTTTTATAATGAGAAAAAATATGAGCGGTAAATCTATACATGGAAAATAAGGAAAATAATTAATTACATTGATAAATAACATCCTTAACAAAGAGGTCATTGTGTAAAGCTGGCCAGGTTCACTCGTTCAGGTGTTAAATCGAACGCAGGGAATTCTCAGAGAGGCGGCCGGAGTGATGTTCCGGTCTCTCCTTATAAGGAAAAGCCATGACATCACATGCAACAAAACTCGCTTAAAGTCCAGAGCAGCTCATTGGCTGAGACGATAATAGAAGTAAATCAGACGTGACAGTCAATCAGTCGGTGTGTGTGTGTGTATGTGTGTGTATGTCGGTGTGAGAGAGATAGAAAAATAACATTGACGCGGCACAAGCGGACCGGTCGACCTGGGAAATGAGTTAGCTAATTGACCGTGACAGAGAGCCGGGCTTAGCGGGGATGAGGTGTGTGTCCCTGTGTGTGTGTGTGTGTATGTGTCCTGTTGGATTGTGTTAGACGACACACAAAAATGACAAAAATCTCTGCTTAAATGATCCAATTGCTGATTTAAATAAACCTAAACCCAAAATAATCCACAGAACTCAAATACATTAGAACATCGGATACAATACATCTCAGGTACTCTGGCACATTAGCTATATTAACTCAGCATATACAGTATAATATGTTTTAACTACAATGGGTCATTAGCACATTAGCTACGTTATCACATCAGCTATATTATATCTCACTCGCACTATGTATCTGCTTTCTTTTTACCTACAATGGCACATTGGCTATCATGCCTGAGAGCTTACCCACTACATTATATTTCAAATACATTGGCAACATGAGCTAATAAGCCAGATAATCTCTCATCAGAAACAGGAGATTAGCACATTAGTGTATCAGCCTTAATCTTTTGCCGGTACAACGTTAGCTCATAAGCTACATTTATTCTCAGCTACGATGGCACATTAATTCCAAACATTGGCAAATATGCTCCATTACTTCATGAGCTACACTTGTTTGTTTTTTCTCACAAAATTATATTCAGAAGATTTGGAAATAAAAGTATCCAGAATAAAATAGTTTCCGGACACAGGAGGCAGAAGAGAAGCCAGTCGACCTCACACTGACATCCATCACAAGCACAGCAGCTCTCAGGCCTCCTCTGTGTCCACTCCACTATTTTCTGAGCAGGACAATCTCAGATCTCTGAGAGGAAGATAAGAAGCCGGAGCAGGCCGGAGGGGAGGTGTAATAAGAAAATCCAGGGGTGGTCTGGGTTGTGAGCTGGGCTAGGAAACAAAAGAGTGAAGGTTGCAGAGATGGACGGATGCTTGAATCTGACCTTTCAGACGCTGACATCTCTAAAGGTTATGTTGTCGCACTTGTTTAATTATTCAAAACTATTTAATGTCATCATCCTCATCGTCAGATGCTTATCCCTGTTGCAGGTGTCAGAGGCTCTCCTGGACTGAAATAGAGGATGCTAGCACACTTAAGCCTGGATGATTTTTGGGACATTGTGTGGTAAAGATGTGGTCGTCAGGATGTGCTGGTGGTGTTGCTGGCTAAATGAACCCTTTTATTAACTAATCCAGTCTCCACAGATTTGATCTGCACATGTCAAATGTGACTCCCAGATGGTTCATTAAGCAAGGTTCTCAAGAACTCATCATGGACCCGTCTTACCTGAGGCTGCGTGAGCGGGGCCTCATGGCGGGGGAACGCCGGCCCTCCTCGTCCGTGATGCTCTCCGAGCTGAAGTGTTTGGTGAGGAAGTGCAACTCGTCGGGAGTGGGCTGGAATGGCAGCTGGTGCAGCTTCTCCTGAGATGAACAGGAGGACTGTGAGAGGAGGAGCAAAGAGGGAGCACAGATTACAACCAGCAACTACTGAAGGGACTAATAGAGCATCTACAAGGATCTAGTTCAAGAGCACCACACAGACAAATTAGCAACATTTCCCATCTTTAACTTTGTTTCATTTGAGATGATTTAGAATATGATGGCCCACCTTACTTGTGGTGCCAAAACAGTAAACCCCCATGATGCCTTTTTACACGCTTCTCTTTTTCGTGATAGTTTGTTGCTACAATACTGTATTTACATTCCACGTTTATTTTGCTATGACAAAAGTGATTGACGGCTCGGATTGTTTGTCTGGGCGGCAAAGCATTATGGGAGCCGTTCAGGTCACGGTGAGAGGGTTGTTGAGAGGGATGGAACCTCATATGCAATGTTAAGTTTGCAAGTTGAAAATAAATGTTAAATAAATATAAATTGAAAAAATGAAATGGTCACTTGTAGGATTGTGTTCAATGCAGTTTTTTAAAGGTAACAACTGCAATAAACAAAGGACCACTGTAACACAAAAACTATTTTCTTATTATATACTATTTTTTTAAAATAAGAAATATTTGAAAAAAATGTTGGGATATTCATTCTTAGCCTTTTATGTAGTAATTAGTACCTCGATGCTAATAAATTAACACGTATATAAAGAACTTTCTACCACAATAGACGTAGGTGCTGATCAATAAACCATGATTCATTCACATCATACGTCAATAAATGATCTTAAAATGAAATATGAAATCAAATAAACTACTTACAGGGAACATCTGCCTCTACAACAGAGAACTACTTCTGTCATCACAATGTTAATTATTTTTGTGTTTTATGTTTGTCCTTCATGGCCACCGTTGATTTCAGTTACAATTCAATCCACACCAAGGTCCAACTCTATCTGCTGTACACTGAAGTCAAGTGGGACACTTACTGAGACGGTGGAACTGGGTGTGTTGGTGCCATAACCGGAGGAGGGCAGCGAGGCCAGAGACCAGCGTCTGCCATCAGTCCTGCAGGAGAGAGAGAAGGTGGAGGTCACACAGAAGTGGAGACAGGAGCGGAGAGCTGAAGGTCACAGCAGCCAAACAAGAACCAATATGCAAAGGCCAAGAATGAGTTACAATCCAAAGATTCACCACACAGAGGCGTTTTGAGGCATTAACATGGCATTCATGTGTTTTCTGCCATGCAGTGTGAGAAAGGAGGGGCAAGAAGTCATGTGACATGTCAAAGGTTAACACTGTAAGTTACCTGTCGGCTCTGTGTCCGTGACTGCGAAGAGAGTGAATAAGAGAGTGTGTTTTTCGTCGTCCATCACACACACACACACACACAGTTACACGACCGCGGAGACTCACACAGACCTGACATATTACCGTTCACCACATGGTGTCAGTGTTGTCACAGTTACGTGTGAAGGATATCCATACAGGTTTATTTCTTTCAATATAATTCTATATTTCGATGGTAATTTTAAACCACCAAAAGTTGATTTAATGATGATCCAATTATTCAAGTTTTCCACACAGATTACAAACAGTTTATGCTGATTATTTTTGGTTGAAAATAGTTGTATTTATTGGTTCAAAATAAATTTATCAGCTGGTCGGAAGCAACAATAACTATGGGATAGCAAGTTTCTAGTTTGAATGAGGCCGCTTACCTGCGCGCTGGAACAAAGGAGAAGTGTGCAGCAGTATTCGGGGAAAAGTTGCGTGGACTGTCCAGAGGACTGGAACCTGGAACCAGACAGAGGAGAATATACATTTGTCTTGTGTCATTAAAATTGAGGCACAACATATAGGACAAGATTAATTCATACATTCTAAAAAATAATGACCATTATTTTATTACAACTCTCGTAAAATATGCATCAAGGTGACCAAGACATGTTCTGGACGCAGGGAGGATGTCTTGGGGCAGACCAAGGATACGCAGTTTGTCCTTTATTTACCTTGATGAACGTTGACAATGTTAGTTTAGTCTATCCTGCTTTTTTTCCCCAGAATAGAGTAGAAGTTGTTCTACTGTTGTGGCAAACAGTGACCCAGGGTCATGTGTTAAACTAATAACAATATACATCCAGAAATGACTACACCTCCATAGACGAATGAGACATGATCGATAGAGACTTTGATGGATTCCTCCATGTTAGGACAGACGACATGAAAACAATATCATCAGCAAAAGGTCTCCTCAATCATGGCGAATCCTCAATCGCACGTCTACAGGTAGAGAAAGTCTTTCTTCCAATCTTTGTTCTCCTGCCAAAAACTGATGGTGACCTACTTTAGCGGCAGAATCAACATGCAAATGCAAAATCTACTTTCTACGCTCCAGCTCTACTGCCGTCTCTCTTGAGAGATTCTTGTTTGGAAACACAAAACTCAGACATAATTGGGAGGAGCAGCGCCGCCGTGGAAAATAAATAAAAGTTCTCCCTCACGAGTGTGAGAGAAACACAGACTCCCTGATTCTTAAATATGCCACTGACGAGGTTCAGCAAACCCAAATAAGAAACAATAAGCTCTTTTATATTTGTTTGCTTAATATCTGACTTTGGCTTCTTTGATTTGAGCTTTATAGTAACTTCAATACTGAAGGATAGGCAGCACTGTTGAATATTGATCCATTGAACAGACATGGCTTCACGTGGAATATCTTCAAATAAACCCAAAATTCAAAATTAATTTTAATCTCTAACGTGGGAACATGTGAGATGCATCAGAAGCAGAAGCAGAAAAAGCAAAAGTAGGACTGGACCTAGAAGAGCAGTCACAAGAGGGATAAGACAGAGAAATTAAGCCGTTCGAGGAATTTCCTGGAGTGATGGCCGGCGGCGCCGGATATGAGACTTCAAGTTGATTAAACGGTGAGATGAACGTCGTTATAACAGCGAGGGATTGAGAGAAAGCGACGCAGAAAAGGATAATCACCATCTCGTAAAGACGCCATCAGATTTAATGGCCGCCTGTCGAGCGCATTTATCCGCCGCGCGTCACCTCGATGGACATTACCGCGGCTGCTCCAGCTAGCTACTCCGCCGCCGCCTCAGGTTTGTCCAACTGACGTTCAGATTACTGATATTTAATTTGCGGTGTTTATTTCCTCAACCAGTCTTTGGGGTGGAAAAGAAGTCGGCGTCGTTATGGCAACAGAGCTACCAGAGATAGAAGGAATACTAACCATTAGAAGGTTGGATGATGGATTCAGATTCTTTGATTTGTAAAAGTTGTTCGTCAAGTCGTTGGATGATCTGAAGTTTTACTACATGTTGAGATTCTTTCAACAAACAAGTTGAATATTTGTGACTCTGATGCTCATGTTTATCTTTATATATTCACTTGGTGAATGTTGTAGTCTTTGTAAAGTTGGAGGTCCAGAAATGCAGTTACAAGAAGTATTGATTTGTAGTTTTATTCGGCAGGTGCGTGTGTAGTTTGTACATTGATGTTTGTGGTTGTTTAAAGTCTCTTGTGTGTAGTTAGTGGGTGGATATGAGGAGTAGCATATTATATGTAAAAAATATATATATTTTAACGTTATATTGTCCTCTACATAGATTTCAGTATATATGTTTTGTGCAGTACAATTGTAGAATTTTAGAATTATAATCCAAACAAATTCTATTGTAATCAGATTTTTTTCAACTTTAATCAAACAATTTTCAACTGTAATTGTTATGTGTCAGAGCAGTGGTCTCCAAACCCTTGTCCGGGGACTGGTACCAGTTTATACGACTTATATAAATTCTATTGATTATTACTGTCTGAAAGGTGTTTTGAAAAAAGATGGCATTTTCTCTGCGACTCTTGACACTTTAAGACACTTGTTTTAGTTAAGTTTACTTCAAAAAATTAGCCTGTAAACTAGTGTAAAAACCTTTTAATATGAATGTCGGTCCATCAATACAATGCCCACATTAAACCGGTCAGCGGTTGAGGACCCTTGTAAGTATATGTACTATATACTGTAGTGTGTATTATTATGTGTAAAGAATATGAAAGCGTTTGTTTCCTAGTGTATATAGGGCCTCAAAGTAAATACAGATCATAAAGGTAAATAATCTCTTTCTAAGCCATGTTTGTGGCCTTAATTCAAAACTGCATTATTAACGTAAAAATCTAAAGTATTTATTGCGATTAGAAATCATGATTTGTATTGGTCCAGATACTTTTCAATCATGAGCACAGTGCTTGGCGTGCAGTTGAAACTCTGTCCATATATTGCTCTCTTTGGTACACCTAACATCACCAGTGGACTGAGCACCGCACTGAGAGAAATGGTTGCATTTACTTCACTGCTTGCCAGACGCTGCATCCTCCAGAGCTGGAAATCATCTGATGCTCCACCAATACCAAAATGGCGAAACAATGTACTATCTTAAATTGGAAAAAAATAAATACACATTAAGAGGCACCACAGAGTCTTTCTATGTCAAATGGAAACCTTTCATCGAATATTTTACTGAACTTCAGGCACTGCCTGACTGAGAAGAAACTATATTTTTATGTGTCATTCCATCGGTACTGTGAGATGAGCCGGGGAGAGATGGGGAGGGAGGGGAGCACACGGGTATGCATATTAAATTCATATTGAATTCAAATGCTCAAACCTTTTTCTACATTTGGTTTGTTATCTGTGTGTTGTTTATTTTTTCTTAGTTAATGTATTACTTATTTTTATTTTTATTTTTAATTTTTATTTCTATTTTATTTTCTGATTGGGGGGAAAAGAAACAAAAATCTTTTTTTTCTGAATTTCCCTGATCTGTTAAAAAAAATGTGTGAAAATGTATACACTGTTGAATATGTCTCAATGAACATATTTAAAAAAAAAAAAAAGAAATCATGATTTGTCACAGCCCTTCATTGTGACTATCTAATCGACGGACAGGATTGGTATACGTGTGCGCCTTATCATATACAAGAGTCTGATAGGTTGTTGAGGTAGTGAGTCTCCAGAGAGCGAATGAGATGTGAACCACCATGTGAGAACCAACACAAAAGAGTCACCCGCACCACTCACCCTCCCTCACCCTTCTATCCCATCAAACATAAACTGATACCCTCCCTGACAGTTTTCCATCTTTCACATGCATGTTGCTGGATTTATCTTTCCCGTCTCCTTCAGCTCTCTGTTCTCCCTCCATCACCCTCGATCAATATCACATGCTCTCATTCTTCCTCGGAGGGGGAGTCAAGTTTTTTTTCGTGTGACATGCTGTCAGTTAGGTTTGACAGAATTCCTATCAGTGTGTGATGTGTCACCAGGCACACATGAAATATGAGTAGTGTGTGCTTGGACTTGTGTAGCTTTTTTTTTTTCAGCAGGACCTCTTTAAATTAACATCAAGCACTTCCAGTTGTATTAATCCTCGGTACTGAACGAGTCTGCACTCAACAATGCATGCTTACATTAATCTCTAAATGAATCTGCTGATAAACAAACTCGTTTAACCCGTAATCATGTTGTCGCAATGAAGTTCTACGAATGCAGTGAGCACGGCGTCCACCAGGGGGCTCACCTGAGTCATCAGGAAGTGAGTCAAGTGATTTCATGACATAACAAACACAAAATATAAGTGTGTAAATCAAGTAGACGGTTACCCGTGTGTCCATGTAGGGGTGAGTGTGGGCGTGGCAGAGTGGGCGAGGTGCTGGACGTCACAATCAGACTCTTCCGGTTGCTGGTGCGACAGCTGAGGACACAGACAGAGACTCAGTTTAGAGCATGTTTACGGACAAAGACACAACATTGGATATTTGAAAGAACTGTTCACTGTTCACTCACTGATACTTGACAAATAAATTCATTCATCATTTATACTTCCTTTCTCGCAACCAAAGTTATTTAAATGACTCAAATGCTTACCCTCTACGACCAATTCCTATCAAGTAACCTCTGACCCAGATACTATTTACCAGTTTTGAATAAGTCTGATCCATTTCCCGTCCAGCCACTTCAGTCAATTAATGTCTCTTAATTTCCACAAGTGCAATTATCTGTATTCCGAGCACAGCGTGCCACAAGATCCATCTAATGTCTCAGAGGGACTCAACAACTTTAATCTCACACTTGACTCAAACCCACTTTCCAGGCCCCTCCATTTTCTATTTGGCACTGGTAGAAACTAAACCACCACAAATATAACTTCAACTTTAAATATTCTTCATAGAAACAATTTTGAACAGAACTGACACGACAGAACATTTTTTTAAGTTTGACTTTGACACTTTATTGAAAGGACCTCCTGTGAAATATCCAGCTGTTCTGACAGCTACATGGTTTTCATGCGCAGCATTTGCATAAATTTGACTCTGAAATTTCATTTATGCAAAGTTCAACGTGAATCGATGCATATTTACTTGTTCGGTCTGCTGACAGTGTGACTTCTCACCCTCTATATCGGAACCAGTCCCATTAAAAACCACGCATTCAGACATCTAGAGTAGAAAATTGTTTTCATATTTTGCAGTTGGCTTCAGATTTCATTTTAAAAAGCCTGTTGACATTGGTTTGGATGCGAGTTCAAAGCTTGTTTGACTTTCAAAAGAGAAGAATAAGGAATACCCTCCAGAGGCACACAGGAAATTAAGTTTCAATAATTTAACCCTCCATATAATCTAGTTTTTTTTACACAATGACGACAAGAAATTCTTAAAGGGCAACTAATGTGTCTTAAATAGATCTTGGACTCTATTGTCCTCATCAGTATGTGTCTCTTTTCATTGAATAAATGTGTTAAATGTGCTTAACCCCGCCCACTGAAAACACTGTTTTTCTGGAGATTAAATCTGGATTACCATAACAACGCCCACTCTGCTGTGATTGATCAAACATCAAGGTTTGTCACCACGTGTCAGTGATCCCATAAGTATCCACCTCGAAGGGACATGTTGTATAAACAAAGCAGGGGGCAATTAGAGCTGGCTGGAGGAGTGAATTATCCTGCACAATATGCTTCCTTCTTGTCACCTCTCCTTTGCCGAGAGGAAGACTTCAACATTTGAAACATGTGAGTGAGTTAGGAGAGTTGGGTTTCAACATTAGTTTCCCTTTAAACCTTATTTCTGATCTTTCACAGATGATGCCATTTGATTTTAAATGACATCACACATTAGAGGTTCATGCTATCCTAACAAGATGAAGACCATCATAAGCAGAGATTCATTTCAGAACCAGAAATATAAAATCCATCCCATTCCTCACAGGATTCTGCTCTGGAACTTCAATATTAAGAGTTTGACTGCGACAAAGGGAGAGTGTACTACATTAGACCCCAGATCCAAAAAGAGAAGCAGATCGAGACTAGACTTCCTTTAAAAGTCCAAAAACTATTTTATATTTCACACTATGGAAGTTGCTTATTTAAGCTATTCGAGTGATACTCGTGTTTTGAAGAGAGGCGCAACTGTGCATCAGCTCAGCGTGTCATCTCTCTGCTCCTGAGAAACTCATAACAGCGTGACAGTCTGTTGACAGCGGAGATAAAGAAAAACTGCTTATGAGCAAACAGCAATGTGGGCATCACTCGGAACACAAGCACATTTATCAGGAGTGTGTGTGGATATGGAGTCAAGCTCATTTCCCGCAGCCCACTTATTATCTGAGGTTTACGACAACACAGGAAATCAATGTGTTTGGTGTGCGTGTGTGTGTGTATGCATGGGTGAGTTTGTGTTAGTGTGTACACTATTTCATGTCTTGCAACCAATATTTCTGCTTCACATCAATTACGCCAACACATTGATGATGTCGGTAAAACTGATCAAGAAGCAACATAGTGAACACATGTTGGATCTGTGCTAATGTAGCTAACGTACAAACAGATGTTGAACAGGGAGAATGTGCACTTTTTTACCGACTTAGCTGAAGAGCTCATTTCTTTAGCATCAGTCATGTAAGCCCATCTTTCGTACAGATTAGTGAGTTTGTATGTGTTTGAATCTTCAAGTTCATGTTTGTGTTGATGGGTGTGCGTATGCCTCTGATCACATGGGTGTATCCATCTATCTATTCACGTCATCTGTTACAATCTTTGTTTGTTTGTATTTTGTGTTAGTGTGCACCAGTGTTCACGTTAACTGTGTCTTTGTGAATGTGCGTTTTTATTTGGGAATATCTCCGACTTTGACTTTCTTTTGTACTCGCCACATCTGTGCATGCGAGTGCGCGAAAGCATTTGTGTGCCTGTGTCGACTCTGTGTGCGTTCGTGAATGTGCGCGTTTGTCAGCCTGTTATTAGAGGAAAATTGCAGCTCTTGTCTGTTCCCAGCTGGAGTATCACTTCCGTCTTTGATGGAAGAGACAGCGACTATGGAGTCAACGACACACACAGAATCACAGACACACAAACGCAGACACATGAACAAACGCACACACACGTCAGACAGGATGACGTCTACGGAGGATGACGGAGTACCTCTTGGAGCGTCGCAGCAGACCTCTGTCCGGCAGCGAATGGTTGGACATCAGCGTCCAGAAGGAGTCAGACATTGTCACAACACCATCGCCGCGACGACGCTCGGCTTCAGAACACACTTCCTGCCGCTGCTCTGGCAGCGAGCAGAAAAGCATCCTCTCCAGTCTCTAGCCCCTCTCCTCACTCTCCCTTCTCACTCTCTCTCCACTCATCAGCGCCCCCTTCCTCCCTCTTCTCTGCCCCCTCTTCATGCTGCCTACAAATGCTTAAACTACTTAGAAATGAGGTTTCATGAGGTTTTTCTCACGGGTTTCTGGCATGCGAGTACGCTTTAAGAAGTTGTGTGCTAGCAAAGTAGTTAGTACAAAGCATATCAGGTAGTATGGTGGTAAAACACTATGTAGGATGCGACTTAACCGGTTAAAACAACTTTTAAAAATGTCATACAGCCCAGAAATAAAATTTTTAAATAAGTATGATTTGTCTGGTCTAGCGAAAGACTGGAAAGACTTGAAGGCTGCATCAAATGAACATCTGATTATGTCGTACTGTCAGATCCACACACACACACGTCTAAATAACTACTTTTAAAAAGCAGCAGAAATAACTGTCATGTCTCCTGCACTGTTTTTGTCAGTACTATTTTAGTACCAATGAAAAAAGGAGCCCCTCAGGGGCAAATAATTGCAGAAAAACAGCCGAACTACTGCAGGAACTTCTACACTAAAATCGTTTCAGGAGAATCTACAATGTCTCACGGTGACTGGATATCTACTGCAGAGCTTTGAAAAGTCTATGTTGCCGTCAAGCCGCATTACCGCCAACGAGTGTCACACTGTGCGCTTTGATGGACAGATTCACCTCACTCCGCTTTAAAATACAAATACCGTGACCAGATGCTTTTTATCTTTTTTTTGTCGTCAATATTGCAGAATCTCTGTATCGAAGTAGAATCATTATCACAAACAAGCAGTGAGAGGTACACTTGACTGTAACACGTTGCGATTACATTTCACGGATGTAATGTTTGGTGATGTGAAAATGGCCCCACTTAGTATTTGCAGCAGATAAAAGCATAGGTGAGGAGCCAATGTTGAAAGAGCGGTTAAAAGGTGACAGTCATAACAAACATTTTGAAGCTGACAAAGCCTGTATAAGTGATGTGGTAATGACTTTGAAATGCTACAGCTGCTAAAATAACATGCTATTGAATAAAAAAACAACAACTGAATAATAAAATAGAAATGGGAAGCAAATTCAGTGGCATCAGTGACATGAGAATTTGCAAATATACTCAAACAATATTCTTGGTGTTAGAATTGCTGGAGTAGTTTTTGTAGCAGTTTGATCATTTTTAAACATGCTAATGCACCTGAGGAGTTAATGTAGATGAGATCGAAGCTTAGCTGAAGAGCTAATTTAGCTAAACTACTATCTTAGCTGAAGTGCTAATGTAGCTTAGATCACACCTTAGCCAAAGCGCTAATGTAGCAAAAATTGTAGTTTAGCTGAAGTCCTAATGTAACTAAGATCATTGCTTAGCTGAAGTGCTAACGTAGATAAAATTATAGCTTAGCTGAAGAGCTAACGTTGCTAAAATAGTAGCTTAGCTGAAGTGCTATTGTAGGTTAGATTGTATCTTAGCTGAAGTGCTACTGTAGGTTAGATTGTAGCTTAGCTAAAGTGCTAACGCAGCCGAGATCATGGCTTAGCTTAAGTGCCTATATAGCTAAAATCCACCCCTAGCTGGAGTGCTAACAAAGCTAAAATGTAAGCTTAAGTGCTAATGTCGCTGAGATTATAATGAGGTGCTAATGCAGTCGCCATTATGAATGTGAGCCTGATGGAAGAAAATATAATAATCGGATAATAAAAATTATTTATGACACTTCCTGCTATTGGGTTCTTTCTTTACCTGACCACATTTCATGTTCCTCTATTTGCTAATATACATGTTTAATGTGTTGTAAAAATATTTTACATCGACGCAACCATGTTTTGAATACAGCTGACACACAAAAATTGTGGTTACATTCTGTATGTTGTTTTGGCTCAGTGAAGGTTTCACTCAAGTAATCAAACAGACGCACTTCCTGTAGCATTGGTGTGTTAGCGACACACACTCTTACCTCCACAGGAATGGGTTCCCTCTGTGGTGAACAGGGGCCGACAGGGGCCCATCGGCTGAGCAAAGCAAGGGGGTCGAGGAAGGGGGGAGTGAGAGGGTGACGGCAGGGGGCGCAACTAAGGAGGGATGGAAGGAAGTAGGAGACAGCAGGTGCTGAAGGAGACTGCTGTTGCCGTGACAACGCAGCTGAGCTGGTGACCAGATTCTGCCAACAGAGGGAGGGAAGGCAGGATGAAGAGGATGAAGGATTCTATATATGAATATCATTTAATAAGTCTAATAGCTTGCTGGGCTTATAGATCACAACTGTCCACAGTGTCTGAATGATGACAAAACTTGCAATTTAAAAATATTTTTACATGATTTGGTAGTTGCCCTGAAGTTGGGACTTTAATGACTTTAAATGGTAAGACATTTATAAATAGTAATAAGCAAATATTTTAATAAGGTGTTGTATAAATAAATAATTTCAATATTATACTTTACAGACTATATTCTAACAAATTCAGTCTATGGACAAAACATATAATAAAGAAAACTAAAACACATTAAAAAGTACAGTGGGAGCAATTTTAAAGTTCAAAAACAAAACTATGAATCTTTATTTACGAGAAGTGTTTAGGTGCGTGTCCTGCCAGCTCCTCAGCCGTGACTGAGTGTCGTGTTTCAAGGGTGTAGCGGTGTGTTAACTATAAGTGTGAACATGTTTGTCGCCAAGTCAGGCAGGACACCGTAAAGAGGCATAAACATGGCTGACCTCTGACCTTTCCCATGCACCCCATTGTGAAAATTGACATTAGCACCCTACTTCAAAACTGAAGTAGTCAAAACAGAATTTGAAACTCGAACTAGACATAATTCCATGTCCATACTGTACAGCGTGCTAACTAGCTTCTATAGAACTTGTTTTTTTCTGGCAAATACTTCTCACCTCAGATGTTGTTGTGTGTCCTCACAACAATTCAACAGTTATTTTTGGGGTGTTTATGTTTTAGATTTATCTTTTCTCTCTACATTGAAGAACATAATCCTAGAGCACAGTCGTTACAGTGAAACTTGAGAAATGAGCTGCCTCTCTTTCAATATTAGGGCTTTAAGCCAGTGGTAGTGTGCGATATTGCTTTTAGTACAGACCATATGCCAAGTAAATATTTGGTCAATATCGCTGAAACACATTTTAAAATGTATATGTGACGCATGATCAATCAATCAATCTGGCCTTTTGGTGTTTTTGTTCATATTTTTTCTAACCATTTGGATTGTTTTGCCAAAAATACATTTGAATAACATAATAAGCATTGAATAAACAAAGTGAAAAAATCTAATGATTTTTTTTTATTATTATTTAAACAAAATTAGTAAATGTAAAGTGTTTTGTGATTATTTATGAGAAGATTCTTCTTCAATAGCAGACTAGTCAAAACATTTTTTTGGTTTGTTGTGCAATCACAAAAATAACTACAATCCTCTATGGAAATGTCCAAATAAAATACCAATATACTTTGTTACTATGTGACAACATTCAATAAAAATCAGGTAACAACATGGACTTTTTAAAGTCTTTTAAAAGCACTTTTCTTTTTTTTTTTTAAATTGTACTTTTGTATCTTATTTGGCAGTTTAAGTTTTTGTTGTATTTTTTTAAATTCCATGTTTAAACCACTATTCACTCACTTCAATAGCACTATATCTATTGAGATATATTAGTATTTTACTTATTTTTTCAATTATTTGTTTTCCAGAGTGTCATGTTTATTTTTATACGTTTTTTTCCATGTTTTGATAGGCTTTAAGTGACAAGCATTTTCACTTGTTATATTTATCTCGTCAATCCTTTTTTTATTGTTTTATCTTAAGATACTTTTAGAAAAGATACCTTTATTTTTAGGGGTGTTTTATCTGATACCCGTGTACTTCTAAAATGGTGCGGAAACTGGGCTCTCACACAAACGTTCTTAAGCCGTTTGTTTTTCTCAAGTCTTGACACATAACGTGTTCCAACTCTAACAGACTTTGTGGGTGTCATTTTCTGTCAGTATTATTCCGTAAATAGATCATGTGTCTGAGGTGCTTTGAGTTCAGGTGCTGCCAATCACAGATACTGATATGACTCGGTTTTGAAATACGTGTGTACCGTCTGTATTTTAGATTATCTCAAAAGAGAATAAGACCGAAACAGAATCACAGAAATCTGGGTTGCTTTTTCTCCTGGTTTCTACTGCCTTAGATAATAATAATAATAATAATAATGTCAGAACCAGTGAGATAATAGTGCTATGATGTATGACACCTATTTTTAATAAATTCTAGGGTTTTACAGAGTTTTTTGGACATTTGCAATTTTGTCATTTGATTAACAAACTTTATCTTATTTTGGCAAAGAAAACAGATCTGGACACATTAGCATCTTTTTACATTTTTTAGCACTTAGCTAATGCTTGGCTAACATGCATGACCTGCAACTTCAAAGGACTGTCAAGAGAATTATTTTTATAAACTTTCTTAATTATTGATATTTACTCAATGTAGATTTACTTTAGTGGTCAAGCTATGAAATGTTTCAATATCTCATTCTTACTGGAGTCGGAGGTTCGGTACCCCAGCTTTCTCCTTCCTCCTCTTCATCTCGGGTCCCGGTACAAAAAGTTCAGACCTAATCTGCCATAATCCAGTAATCTGCATCAGATTATCCACCAATCAAAACCATCCTGGTGGCTCCTTCGATGACTGGAACTGTCCACCGCTATCTTGAAAGACTGACCAGTCTTTGTGTGTCCGTGTGTTTGTGTGTGTGCATGTGTGTGACGTCAGCACCTGCTCTTATCGGCACACACACAGTTATGTTAGGTATCTGGGCTAGAGTGTTCCTCCAGCAGCGTGCACAGGCTTGCTGACTCACAAACTATCAGACGACCCAAACACACACACCTACACACACACACACACGCAAACAGACAATCCGTGAAGCTATTTACAGATACACGCGCACGTCCCGGACAAGTTGGTTCCCTTGTCTTGGCTGGTAATCCACAACAGGTGAAAGCTAACACGAACTGATCCACTCTGGAGTCCAGAGTCCCAGCAGAGCAGGTTGGGAGGGGAGTCGAGCCAGAACGATCCCCAGGAGGAGAGCTCTGATCCTGGGCATGCTCGAGGAAAAGTCCCCTTCTCTTCCTGGAAGCTAATGGTCGGTCAGAGGACTGCCACAAACAGCAGTTGTAGAGGGGGGGAGGTAGACGTGAGGGAGGTGGTTGTTAAGGAGGCGGGAAGGCGACTAGGGTAGAAGCTGAAATAGACTGGAGTGGCACCTCGGCTATGTGAGGTTTCTGTTGGCCTTGGTCAATTAGTTGACGATAAGATTTGAAATTTGAAAAGGCTGCATCTCCGCAAAGGTATCATCTATTCAGAAAACAAGCATATGAAAGCAGAAGTTGATTTTTAAATAAACTATTTACAGAACCAGAAGCGGAACGTACGGAAAGGTTATTTAGACGTCAGACGATGAGGAAGACGGGAAAATAGAGAAGTTCTATCAACCATATGAAACGCTCCGAGACAAATCAACACTTCCATTATGAAAATGTGGAACTTGTGTGGAACAACAAGTGAAATGCAATAGCTGACCAATGTGGAAGTATCTAAGGAAACTATAACAATATTTCCACAAAGAGCAAAGACTACAAATATCAGTAAATAGCAGCAGATTGGGCCCTGAATCCAACTAGTAAGAATAATAAGATCGTACATTAACAACATTAACGTATGGGGAAGCAAGAAAGAATGAGTTGTGTGTGAATAAATATTTCTTATAGTGCATTAGAAAATGAGGCTGTTGAAGGTTAAGTCTGAACTAACCATGTGTTTGAAGGTCAGAGCTGCTTTACTCATGTTATTTACTGTTAAAAACTGCAGTTATAGACTCATCGATCAAGAACAGTTCAGCCTGTGACTTAAACTGTGTTTTAGGTTTGGTGCGTAAACAAGAAGGATTGTTTTAAACTGTAAGATCAAATGTCTACGGTGAAGATACAGACTCTAAGAGGTCCTGAAGAGGGGCAAGCGCTCGTATTCCAAAAGCTCCGGGACACAAACGACCCCGATACACCACATGTAGCAGATTGATCATTCATAAACAATGTAGCGGTTGACAGGCGGACTGGAACTACTTCTCCCCGCAAACACACACAAACACACAAACACATTCACGATAAGTGGTTCTATGGAAAAAAGAGTGAGTGACAGATGGACAACACACGCACACCTCTGGGTTGGATCAAACCGTCACTCAATTTCTAGATTAAGTAAGGTCACTTTGACAGAAAGAACCCTGATGAACTTCTCACCACATTTGACTGACAGATGATGAACCGCTGCAGTCTCGCATAGTAAGCTTACTAAGTGTTACACAGTAGATCAGCTGGCACACACACGGAAATAAATTGGAAAGCACACAAATACACTCTCCATACACTGATATAAATAGCATTGAGCTTGTAAAAGTTGGATGCTCAGCTGCCCTGCGAGCACACACACACACACACACACACACGCACACACACCACACACACGCGTGCACGCACGCACACACACACTGAGCTTTTACAGGAAGTCCTCCGAACGACTTGATCTCAACAACAGCTGACACAAACCCGCAGGATCACATCAGATCAGATTGTCGTTAGACTCTCGCTGACCCGACGGGTTTGTCTGTCGACAGCGTGATGGTGTCAAGTTGTGAGTCTCGTTACAAAACACTGCCACAAACACCAGCGGAAAAAAAACAGAGGGGATGATGGGAACTTACAAGCTGCCGCGTCTGGGAAGACTCAGCTCCTTCTGAAAGACAGAAAAGAGGACATTAGTGTTTTGAGATGCAGTTCTGCTGCTTCGCCAGAAGGAGGCAGAAGAACACAGGGAACATTCAGTGTCAAGCTCAATACTTTATAATACACTTTATATTGACCAAACAAAAGCAAAGATCCTCAGAGTTTAGGTGTGTTCCTGTGTGTGACCGTGTTTGTCTGAGCATGTTCTTGCTTCAGGTTGTGTAGTTTTGTAAGGACGTGTGTAACCATGTTAAATGTCTTGTGTGTTTCGAGTGTGTACATGTGTGTGTGTATGCTTGCTTGTCGGTTTTCTTCGTGTATTTTACCTCCATATGTGTCTACTGTGTCCCCATTTGTACGAGTCCCAGTGTGTCTGTGTGTCTTTGTTCTACCCCGAGTGTGTAAATGTCTACACATGTGTGAGTTACGTCTCTTCCTTGATTTGCATTCTTTAGTTCTGCGCCAGGAGACCCTCACACTCGACTGCTCCACCCGTCAATCATCTCAAAAACAAAACTGCTTCCCTTCGCACATTTACAGAACAAAGACTCGACGCACTTGACACTCTAGCGACACACTCTGCACAACTTCCTTCTGGGTCCTCAACGAGGAGAAAAAAGTCTGAATGAACCAGAAGTAGTCTAAAATCTTCATGATCACAAACTAGACTGGAAAAAATAAATAAATAAATATATATATATATATATATATATATATATATATATATATATATACATACATTTGATTGGATAAAATGAATGTATGGTATGTTTTCATTCATTTGCATGTTATATTTAAAGTAATCTCAGAGTAATTAAAAAACTTTTATTTTCTATTTAGGACCTTTTAAAACTAATTTATTTATCCATTGTTTTGTTTTTTTATTGTCGACAAAAGACAAATATATTTACCACGGAAATATTAAAATGTTAAATTATGATAAAACATGAGTAAATTAACAGTTATTTTAGAGGAAAAAGAACAGCTTTTTGAAAAAACAAAAATATAATGAATCCACAACATCCTATTTAGAAGCTATATATACAGTATATATATAACTATACATTGTATTCTCTGATTCAAGTAACCTATAAGCCTCAGAAGTCTGGAGCGAAAGATTCTTGAGCCATAACTATGTGATGAAATATCGAGGCAACGAACAGCAAGATCATCTGGATGACACAGAGAGAAGAAGAGAGCCAGACAAAGATGAGAAGGTGCTGAACCAGTCGAGGGGTGAGAGTGACATTTCAACCCTCCAGTGCTGCTTTCACTGTCAAAACCAGCTTCTGCTAACAGCCGCCGACGCTCCGGGGGTCCGCGACGGCTGGATGACCTCAAAAATGAAAAGATGAAAGAAGGGGGTGTCGAGGAAGAGGGAAAGTTCAGGACACCGGAGCAGACGGACCCTGATGATGATCATCAGTTAGACAAATTAAGATTCCAGCCCACGAGGCATTCACAGATGCCTGTGAGAGATCATTTACAATCATAACAAGCCTCGCCCTTTTTGAAGCCGATCCACATTTACTTAAAAATAAAAAATATATATAAATGTGAAAAAATGTAAATGTAATATTTTATTTTAAAAAAGTGAAATAAATGTGAAAATTGCAACAACAAAACAATTAATAAAAACTGATAATTTTCATGAGCAAAAAGTACATTACAAGGCAAATAACTCCTTGAGGGCTCAATGCTAGAGGAGCATTTATAGCTGTTAAATAAGACATTTTTAAAAATAATGAACAAAATATGCAGGAACAAATACAAAATCGTGTTTTTATATAACAATGTTGAATGAACAATAACTGTCCAAAATGCAACCCGTCAAGTCAAGTGAAATTTATTTTATTTTATCGATTTAATTGTATTCAGTGTTATATTTCTTTGTTTTTTGCTAGCACTGAACAAAGCTGGGCAACCAATTTTTAACGACATTGAATTCTCTTCTAAACTTGTTTCAACTTCTTTGCCCTTTATGTGCACTGACTTCAAATAGTAAATATGTCGATTATTACCACACGAAACAGCAAAAGTATAAACTCAAGTGCGTGTTTTTCCTGAGTTTTAGCGATTTAAACTGTTTTACTGTGTATTTAACAACAACATGATATATATTTTTCTATGATTTTAGAGATTGTTACAAAGATTTTCACAAATTGCATTGAAATTCGCTTTAATTGTTATTTTATTAAGTTTGAGGAGCACCTTTTTTTCACAAACGTAGAGATGTGATGCACTTTATCTATCAATATAATTTTGCCTACTATAATCACTGCCTGAACTCCATGGCAGATGTAAATAAATATAAATTGTGTTTTGTTTTTTATCAGAAGAACCTAGTAAACTCCAAAAAACGTTGGGATAAATCTTATGATGAGTTGGTTGGACAGAAATGCAGTCAAACACAACGTCGCCTGAAGAGAACAAATGCAATCCACACTCAAAGCTCCACAGCTACACCAGGTTCTGATGTTCAATTTCACGGTTCTTCAAGTTCTCTGGCAAGACACTTTCATGTGGATCAGGAACTCAGCCCGAGGACTTTCTTCCTCTTCCTCATCTTTTGTCCTCTGACGCGGCGGCACAGCGGGGAGTCCGGACTCTTCGTAAGGCAGCGGTAACCAAGCTGGTAAATAAAAGCTCTTTGATATGTTAAACTGTGGGTCCAGATTAAATTGTTTTTTTAAGAGGATGACATCATCCGAATCTCTCTGCGGTCACCATGGATGAGCTCATCCGTGGCTCAGCTGCTTGCTGCTATAGGAGGATCAGTAAGACGCGTTGAAAGTGAAAGACAAAAGGTCGCTGTGGTGCATCCAAGCTTTTGGACGTGGAACCACTTTGAGTTCAAGTACGATGCTCAAATTGGGTGCTGACCAAATCAAGGAATTTGGTCCCAACCAGCACAGTGGCTCAATGAGATTTGGAGAAGAATATGACTCTTCTGTAAAACCATGACCGCTAATAACTCCAAATACTTTGAGCAGAAAGGAGGTCAATGTGACCAAACCATTTTCGCAGCTACACAATCAGTAGCCGCTGTAGTCTGTGAGACATTGTTACTGGGCCTGACAGAAAGAAATAATCAAAGAATTTCATTCATTATTACTGCCTTGAAAGGTTGAACAATATAGTATGTAATATTAGTCTTTTAGTCTACGAGTCTGCAGGGCAAAAAAAAGGTTGAGGAACCCTGCTTTAATCAATTGAGGGACAAAAGACCAAAATCTGTTTTCTGCACCAACAATGGTTTTATCTCAACACAAGGAAATTGTTGCATTTGCTGCTAACATCATATATGCATGACTACCTTAAAATGAGTACGCCAAAAAATGTGACCTTTTATATCCAATCAATCTTTGACAAAACCAAATTCATGTCCTCGAGTCTTGCACTTTAATTTCAAGTAATTATATAACTTAGGGCCACTTCATTTGAATCATTAATGCTCATCACACAAAATGTGAATTTTATAAACAAGAAGAAATAAGGAATTACAGAATTAGGACAAAAACAATAATTGCAAGAAAATGGTAAACCTTGTAATTGTTTAAAAAAAAAAAATTCAAACAACTCAAGCTTTGCTACGATGCTCATTTCTATGATTCAAGTGAGCGTCTCCACTGTCACAACTACTCATGCTAACAACCTTGCTGACGGTGTTTTGCTACGAGGGTTCAGGTAGAAAACAGGTCACAACAAGGGACTGTAGGGGAAC
The DNA here is from genome assembly GCF_982586985.1 of Callionymus lyra. Taxonomy (NCBI): domain Eukaryota; kingdom Metazoa; phylum Chordata; class Actinopteri; order Syngnathiformes; family Callionymidae; genus Callionymus; species Callionymus lyra. The sequence goes on along the minus strand of NC_141819.1, from coordinate 30,714,761 downwards.
CGGTGGTTCCTCGCTCAGACATGACGCTCTTATTCTGTCAGTTCCAACAAGTGGATTTGATGATGATGAGCGGGACTTCAGATAAACACACCACCAACCTACAGCAGAAACGGTTCTCACGGTGCTAGCCTACTAAATACACCGACCACCAAAGAGGTTTAGCTGGACTTTGAAATCATGGGAGCTTGTTGGCTTGTATTGTAAAAAGTAAGCTAATATTAAAAGTATTATATAAAAATAAATTCTCTACATAGAACCCCTTGGGTCGAATATCATTTTTTAAATATTAAACTTAGGAGTCCATTTAAAAAAAGTCAGTACGGATTGTAAAATCTGCTGAACCATCAACGTCCTAACACTTCTACCTCCACGCTTGGCAGTGAACAGCTTCCTCATGCTTCAGGTCACTTTTATACTTGTAAATTTAAAATAGCAAAGGATCTATTCATGTTCTACCTCAAAGAAAGATGACTTCAGGATCAGGAATGTAACATTTCTATGTGCAGCCCTCTGGTCTTCCTCTCTTCAACATTATGTGTCCTACCTGGCTGATCTCGGGGGTCACCTGGGCGAGAGTCAACTTCAGCCCGAACCAGCTGACCGATCGCCTGCGAGCCAAACTCTCCCGACCTGGTTGCTCATTTGACCACGGACAAGCCATCGCCACGACAACCATCCTGAAGAAGCCAGGAAGCCTTTCTTTCCTCAGAGACTCTGATCTGCTCTCGCTCATGCCGACTCCAGGTCAATAGTCCACTTCACTTTCCAACAGGAGCCGAAAACAAAACTAATCAGAGCTCACAGAGATGGTGTTTCCATAATCCCGGCAGGATTAGAGATATAACCGCACATTTGGATTTACATTACTAATGCACAGCTCGTTGCACTATTGAAACTTATTGAGAAATGCTGGAACAGGGTCAGAGCTGGCAGATTGTGTTTTAAAGCTTCAGTTCAGTTTACGCCTTAAATTATGGAAAATATAAGACAACTTTCTATACTTAGCGATATCTCATAAAGGTTTACATTAAAAAAAAAGATTTTCTCCTTCCACAGTGTTTTTTTGCAACTGTTACAAGGACGATTTTTCTGCATTTTTTTTAACCATACTTCTACCTGCAGGCCTGGAGATCTAACCGGTCTCCATTTTGAAGAATTAAAAAAAAAAAAAAACACACATGATCTTTTCTGCTGACTGATGTTAACCACTGTGAAAAACAAAACTGACCAGAAAAGAAGTTAAGTGAGGTTTGCGGTGATTTCTGTGGCTCAGAGGCCTTCATCAATATTTGATGAAGCCCCAGAGCGAGGGCGGCAAGATCAGTCAAGCGTGTCCGAGACGACGAGACCAGGAGAGACGAGGAGGAAGAATATTTCCATCATCATCTCCTACCGACACACGTCGCCATCGCCACCTTAAGGCGGGATAGATGAGACTCTGCAGATCAACAGAAGGAAGATGAAAGTGAGCGTTGAGGAGGACATGGAGCATGAACTCGGCATTAGATCTTTTGAGATGTCCGCAGCAACATCTGATAGTTTAGTGTCAGAGCTGTCTGGACTGATGCCATATCAATAATTTAAGAATTATATCTATCTGGTGAATAATACATGTGTTTGAGGTTAGGAATTACACCGTACTCTGGCTAATACTGCTGCTAATCTGTATTATTTGAATTTGTATTATTAACTCTTACTACTAAGTGATGTCTGATGCCAATAACTCAAAATAGTCTCAATCCACATCTTAAAATGCAGTGGCCTAATAATCCAGACATTTATGGTGAGAAGATTCATCAGCACGGTAAGAAAACCAGATTAAACCAATATAGGCATATTGTTATTTAATATGTTTGATAATTTGCACTTAATCTAGGTGCTACTGATCTAGTCATCTAATCTGGATTAACCTCCTCTATACTCTTTCTAATCATATTAAGATAATTAATTTATATTAAACATATTGTTGTATTGGTTGTGATTAATTTCTCCTCGTTTTTAAAATGCATCTCATGTAGGTTTTAATGTACTTGGTAAAAAGGAAAACTTAATTCTCTTACAGCATCATCCCGACAATGTTGTAATTAGAATGAAATAAAATCTCTTATTTGTCAAAGTGTAGTTATTTATTAATATCAGCATAACTACACTAGGATATTAGGATCAGCATGTGTAGGACGGTGTAACTAGATTAAAGCAGCCTCCAAAATTGGGTTTCAGATTTGTTTTGTCCAGTATAAGAGCTTGTCAGAAACACATTAAGCTTTTTGACGCATTGTTAAAGATGTTTACTGGTCGAGTTTAATGATCGATGATGTTTTGCTCTGCCTCGTGGTTAATCCATAAACTTTTCTGCGGCTCCGGAGTGCAAGTGTGAGATTTAGTACTCGTTGAACTTCTAAATCCATCTGGCTGACTTGAGTTTGGCGCGAGGCCACGGCCGGGAATTACAGAAACAAACGTGCCAGCGAGCCGACGCACAGACAGAGTCAACAATCCCTCTGTTTGTTTGTTAGTCAATGAAGTAAACAACATTAGATTATGAGGATTCAGTATCTCTCTGTGTCAGTCTCGCGCACAGCAACTGAAGTGAATCTTCAAACACCTCTGGTCTATCGACTTCGGCTAAAAAACACAGGAAACCAGGTCGTGTCCTGCTTACCGAACTATTTCCTGCCACACAAAAGTGGAACAGTGTGGAACTTCGAGGGGAGAAGCTGCAGTGTGTCACTGTGATGGAGTTTTTAGGAACTGGGGAGGTTTGATAGAGACCCTGACTGGATCAAATGATCAGGCATTGATGGGGACGTCACAAGATCAGTAGGTGTAGTAAGTGTCACATCATGACTTACTAAGAGAGTACTCAGGCCCCGGGGCCAATTCCAGCTCACTGTGTCATTTTATGTGGCCAGCAAGAGATTATTGCTAGAGAATGCTAGTTGATGAGTCGTGTTGACAGGCAGCTGGGAGTTTCTTCAGAAAGTGATAGATATTATTAATGTAAAATGATGGTTCTCATGCCCTCAGAAAATCCAGTCATCTGTGTGAGTGCCTAGAGCAATAGAATAAAAATAGTTAGATGAGTTCTTAAAACACAATGAAAAAGACGTTGATTATTTTATAACGCAAAGGCCAATGACACAGACGATCGAACAACACCAAAGCCAAAAATGTAACTATGAAAATGACGATAATTAAGACCGAGACTACACAGTCATGTCCACATAGCGACAGACAAACCTAGACAATAAAAAACACCATTCACCCGTAACTTCACAGTCAAAACCAACACGGTCTACAACACATCTAATCCAAAACACAACTATCCATAAAATAACTGTTTGACATGAATCAAGAAAAAGAAAAGCCATATTAGTATACAACTGTAGGAATTAGACCAGGAGTCCAAAATGAAAATGTCAGTTCTTAACGGATGCTGCCTGCTTAACAACTGACAAGGAAACATAATTTCTCAGAAAGATGATTGTCCAAAAGAAAAGTGTAGAGTCCGAAAACTCTGCAGGAAACAACGTAATCTAAGAACCCCCGAAGACACATTTCTTTGTCTTGATGTAACCAAAAGACTCCTTTTTGTGTTGGAAAGTTCAACTCACCTGAAGGCCTCGGCGCCGCAGAATACTGGAGTCGTCCATGATTAATCCCAAAAGGTTTCCTTTTTATTTGGTCAACTTGAGGCACTTTTTCTCAGATCAAATCCTCGCACGATTCAAGGCCATCAACAAAAATTTCAACTTTACGGATATCTGTCATTTCAGTCCTGTTGTCCCATCATGCAATCGTTCTTAAACTACTTTCCATTGTCTCTCGCTGGAAACTCTGTCGATGTCTCTTGCATTCATCCCTTCACAGTACGACACAACTTACAAGTGTCTTTTTCTTCCTTACTTTTACATCAGAGCCCCCTTTCTTTTCTTTACCCACATATGCCCATTACCCTGAAGCACCAGTCCAGCAGGCTTAATAGGGTCTAGGATGATCCATTATTCATTAGCTCAATACAGTAATGAAGACAACTTGGCCTCCAGCGTTGATGGAGGGGTGCGTTGGGGACTTAATCAGCTGAAATACACGTGGGAGAGCTGGAGACCCTCCAGCTTAGTCGAAGGAAAACTCTTGTCAACACTTGCAGATGTGATGTTCAGGTGAGGGGGATCCAGAGAAGAAAAAAAAAAATCAAACACCAGGGAATGCTTAATCCATATCCGAGAGGGGAAAAGGGATTGTGTCTATGACTGGCTAAAAAAGCCTGAAGACAGAAATTTAAGGGTGTTCAGTAATCCACCCTAAGACGGTAGCCCAGGCTTTGTCAGCGGTTTGACCGATTTGATACCTGAAAGTGTGCGTCCCTCAGTAGAGATTATTTTTATTCTGCAGCAGGTGAAGAAAGACTCTTGCTCTGCTGCCTGAGGAGATTAAAGTGAATGGTTTTGTGCCTCTGCGAGCAGCTCTAGCTTATTCTCAGATTGGTGAATCACTCAAAGGAAATGTTTGGTCATTTCATCCTCAAGTACTTGAGTCTTTGTCTATGGTGAACTGTGAAGATACCAGTTAGAGACCATCAGTTGTTCGGCTGTTTTGTGATCCGTTATTCTTGGCCTGAAAATGTACCGCAAAAAAAAAAGTTTGATAATTTCTTACTATCAGCCCAGGAGTTTGTCGGGCATCAAGGAAGGGACAGGAAAGGTACCTTGATGCATTATAGTCTTAGGAAAGATATATTGAATACCTGTGATCAGAACTATTACAATGAAGTTGTAAAATAAATCTACATACCAAAATCTGACCAGAGTTGAAGCTGAGAAGTACTGTGAGAATGCTGATTCTAGGTTACCACGGTGCCAGTAAAAGCTGAGCACAAGTGAGATGAGTCAAAGACTAAATCGAAGATCGGCATCTGACGCCAAAGAGCCAGTGGGAATGATAGAATCCATCTGGGCCTGACTCAGAGAGGGGCCTGGATCTGCTATAATAGACATGGATCAGGAACCAGCGTGATTCCTTAATTAGATCTGAGCCATTACAGTCGAAGAGAGAGTTTCGTAAGCGCTGGCAGTCGTGCTGGTCAGGTCAAGCTGGAAATCCCTGTGGGTCAAACACCAACGAAAGTGTGTCGGAGAGCGAAAAACAGCACCCGTAGAGCGAGGAGGCACCTTGAATCCATCTCCATGCCAACGGTGCGGATGACCGAGAAGGAGCAAGAACTTAAATCGCTCTCTGCTGGAGACCTGTTTAGGAAATATTCGACCGGATGAGAGTCTGTGGAGAGGCCGCACGGAGAAAAGTCCCAGAGAAATCTATATTGAGGGTTGGTGAACGTTGAATCAGTGGATCACGGATGGAGGAGGAACATCCGAGTCCATCTCCATGCCAACCTCCCCTCACGCGCTCTGGTCATCTCTCCATCTCGTTCGCGGCGACGTCCGGCGGAGAGCAAAACAAGGACGAAACGCTTGTTTTTCCTCAAACCGTGGACACCGCTTCTTCCTGCTCTCCGTCTTCTGTTATCGCTCTCCCTCGCATGTCAGTGCGCTCACATGCTCACACTCCTCCCTTCTTCTTTCATCACACCCCTCCCTCTCGCTCCAGCACCCTCATCAGCAAAGAGCGGATGTGTCCAATCAGAGGCGAGCGTGGAGCAGAGACCCAGGAATGAATGGAGCTCGGTGGAGCCTCCTCCCACCAGCTCTTCAGCACTGCTCCTCTCCTTTGCTGCCGCTGATGGAAGCAAGAGGGTGTGTTTGCGTCGCCGCACACAAATGTGTGCTTTCGTGTTTTACTGCTGCTGAATAAATCATGAGCCGCGATCAGAAGAACAATCCCTCATTCAGCAGGATGGATCAATCCAACCAACAGTCGCTTTCCCGTCTTTTTCTTCTGCGACACCGTAATCTTGGTTTGAGATTTATTCTAGTGACGAAACATTTCATTCAGTAATTCAGAGGATAAAGGAAAAAATAAGGCACGTCTTGCTTTGTTTGTCAGATGCGAGTCGAGAAGGAAGAGAAAATGCAAACTCATGGTTAATGTACAACAATACCCATTTCTACTTGTTTATATAAGGGTCTGTGAAACATTCACCTGTGTGGCTATAGAACAAGTTACCAAGTTTTCTACAAACAAAGTGGGCAACTTGTTTACTCACTGTTCGTTTTACCTGGTTACACAACTGACTACATCTCAAATTGTCTCAGACTGATCGCTTCCCCTGCTGTGTAGAAGTCGAGACGAAATCCACCTCTCAAGGCAGGGAAAGAAACCCGCGTTGTCTGAATTCATATCTCTGTTTTTTTTGTCTGTGGTGTTAAACTCCCCGAAAAAAGATCACGACCATTTTAGGTCTTGGGATAACCAGTTTTGTGATGCAGGATTTATTTTTCTGAACACACTAAAGTGTTCCTTGTTTTATATTTTTCTCCAAGGTCCACATCAAATAAACAACATCTACAAAACATTTTTGTCCACCTTATGATAACAATTCTGTCAAGTTTTTTGAAATAACTGACTTAGTAAATGAATATCATTGCAGCGCTTCATTACACACTTGATTCCCCACAGGTGGGTACGTTTACTTTCAATTTCTACAAGTCAGTACTTTTGTTCTGCTACATTACATACATATTCAGTGTGAAATATTTAGGAAGAAAAAAATAATGCTGACACAGCAGAGACGACCCAAGTCAAGAAATAAATGCAAGTGAACTGTATCAGGGAAAAAGGATTTTAATGTGCATATAACCAGTAAAGTACTACACTGCTCCACTGCTTCAATGCAATCAGTCCATAACTAATTTTGGCCTTTCATTTAGAGATTTTTATGTTGTTGATATTGTGTTACAGATGAATTAAGTCTCACACATGGGTTTGTAATGTGAATTTAAAAATGTGTCTCATTTTCGATCATTTTTAATTTACCGTCTCTGTAGGTTTAATAATATCACTCCTTCAAGTTGTGTTGTGTGTAAAGTGCAGATACATCATGTTGTGTTAGTGAATACTCATAAAGGCAAACCAATGCAACCCTAATAGACTCAGGGACTCATTTATACCTCGTACTAATATAATTAATCTTTGTATCCTGTTCTTTGTGTTATTTTTCTTTGATCCATGTTCTTTATACTTGGATTTTGTCATTTAAGTTATTTTTATTGAATTTTGTTCTTGAATCTATCATCTGTGTTGCTGTATACTGGAAAACAATTTATTTAAAGTTTTATCTATCCATCTCTATCTATCTGCTCTCTTGAGTTAGACCTTTATTTTACTTATCAGTATGCATCCGTTTGCACAAAACTCTCTTTTAAATTCAACATTAGACATTAGAAAATGTGCTTAAGTCCCGTCTACTGAAAAATATTTGTTTGCTATGCCCACTCTGATGTGATTGGTCAAGCATCAAGGTATGTCACCGCACCTCATACATCCTCGTCCAAGTTTCTGCCTCGAAGGGACACCTTTGCTAAAGAGCACCAACATAAGGTCACAAAGCTTCTTTATCTGGGCCCTGGTAGCTCAACATGTAAGACAGTTCTCCAGTTTTAGATTCACAAATCACAGAACAAGTGTTATATATGGGTGTTGGTCCTTGTACAGGAACACATCTTTTGAACACTGGGTATCAAGGATCAAGATTCAGGTCTTGTACAGGCTTGGGTACTTAATTATGTTTTATAAGCAGAGGAGAAGCGAAGGAGGAACATCTTAGGAAAGAGTCTGGAGGTGTCTTGGATTCGTCAGAGCACAGTTGGGAAATTGAGGGCGACGTGCTGCGTCCTGGGCTTTCAAGCTAAAATTCAATTTCCGCTTTTAAAAGAGGGAGACGGAAACGGAGGTTTGAGAATTAAAGGTAGAGACGGCTGCTGTCGCCTACGCTCAGAGACAAGCCGATGACTCACAGGATGGGGATTACAGACCAGAATGAGAGGGTGTAAGACTCAACCTAACAAACTGTTTACTAAGACGTGTTCTTTGAACAGTGTTTTAGGTTTTCAAATGTTACTCTATCATTCAGATCTGGAAACCCTTCTGGGCTGGTAGTTTCCAGTCAGAACACAACGTAAAACCTGCCCGACAGAAGGAAAATAAAAAACGAAAATGTTGATGTCAAAGTTTAGAATGAAGCCTAAAATCAATGTTGTCGGTATGATGGGTCAAATGGTGCGGTCGGGATGTCATGGGGAAAACATAGATGCCACCTCACCGCCACCCTGGCCAGAGCCTCCATGTTAATGAGAGCAAAGGTCAAAGGGGCCACACTGGAATGTGCACACAGGAACAATGAGCGCGTCTGACCCCGGCTTACTGACCGGCTCGACTCACTGACTCCAAAAACACAGGGAAGCAGCGGGAGGACTGCTGATCCTGCTTCAACTAGGGCCATCCGTAAAGTGACACTATATTAATTGACAATTTAAGTTGATGGTTTGTTCACAGAATCGAGAGCCCTTTGAGTGTTTTAATTAGTTTCCTGAGAGGTTGGTTCACTGATACCTGGACTCAGAGCAGACAATGCGATCTAGTTAATTGTGATACATTAACCCATGAATAATTTTTTAGATTGACAGATGCTGTTACCCTATTTTCGGACTGCAAATCCATTAATTTCATCCTTTCATTTTCTTTCTTGGAATTGCACCTTATAATCCGGTATTATTTCTGGTTGTATTTACTGACCTGTGTTAGGCAGCGCTAAAATATGTCAAATGTTTAGGTACAACTTTGGTAAGCTTCGATGCAGCACTGCGAGGCCCCATAGTACTTACTCCACATATTGTCCGTAAAACACAGTCAGTTAACCGAGTTAAGTTCTGCGGATATGTCACTGATTTAACTAAAAGTTAACCCAAGAGTCATGAGTCTGCTACTGAAGTCAACCTTTGTGTTTGGTTGAATACGTTATATGTATGCAGTGATAATCCAGTGATAACTTCTGCATTCTTGGATTCCGACATCCAGGGTGAATCATTGATTCAACAGAAAAATATATTTTTTTAGATCACACTTAGTTAGTAAGTAAGTAAGTAATTTTTATTTGTATAGCGCTTTTTCAGACCAGGGTCATAAAGTAATTAAACAATCAAAACAATATTCAATAAAGTACAGTATATACTTTAAAGGGCAAGATAAAACTGATAACACAACATAAGTAAACCAGAGTTAAGGCTGTCAAGTCCAGTTCTTTTGAATCAGGTAACTTTTAAAACTGAACATTAACTGATTCACCTGTGAGTCATACACACAACGGAGTTCGTTACTGTGACTGAACGTATCTCAAAAATCATTTTCAGAGTGTGCACGTGACTCCACCACACCTGAATCTCTCACCGTTTACCAGGTTTAACTTGCTCCACAGAATAACAAACTAGAAAAAAAGAAGATAGAAGGAGATAAAAGCGAACAACTCAATTAGTTAAGCTCTCGTAAGAAAGACCTTGAAGGAAATAAACGTCTCAATAAAAATGGATATGAAACCTGGAGATAAAAACGCGACAAAAAGAAGCGTCTGTTTGGCTGTAATAGTTATTAATATGGGGTCGTGAATGTTTTTTACTGTGCACTGACTAACTAACTAATTAAAGCAAAAGCCTTGTCCCGCTGTGGTTTATGTTACTGGAGGTTAACTGAGGGGCCTCCCACCCCATCACTTATACCAGCAGGTTTTTATAGCCCCTCACACATCAGCAGAAGATACCAGCTCTTCTAGATCCGACCTTGTGACCCACATGATTTCTTAGCCACTCAGCGTTTTCAGGCTATTTGTGGTAAGTGTGAGGACATTCCAGGATTAGATCCAGAATGAATGACTAGAATCAACAAGACCTGAAAAATGAAGTAAATATGATGCTTACTATTATGTTGTTTTTTTTCAATTACACGTATTCTCATATTTGTCAATACAAAAATCATGTTATCTTTTCCTAAAAATGAAGAGATTGAGTGCAGAGACCAAAAAGTTTCCTCGAAAAAAAGGTCTAAGATAATAAGCTGTATCATCCACAAGAGACTCAGAGAAGAAGATCAGCTCTTAGATAATTGCGTCGTATTAAAGTAATCATTCCACTTGGTATTGCAACACACCCACACACGACTAATCCACCAGACAGACACACAAAGAGTGAAGTGAGTCCTGCCAGACGCCGCGGTCATCAGGTTGTGTAACGGAGCAGTGTAGATAAAGCGCTGTTGTCTGTGTGACATCATCGCTCAGTTTTCATGAGTCGCTGGACCGTTAGTTCAGACTGACCGGCGGCCAGCTGGACGACCATCTAAGATCTGCTGTCTGAAGTAACAAAGCGAAACGAGATCAGAAAGTGTAGGAGAGTGGAACTAGGAAAACAGCATGGATACCATGTGTTTGTGAGTTGATATTTACACATCCACATGAGTGACGAACAAACGTAAAAACCCATTTAAAGAAAGCTTTATGAAATACACATACATACATTCATAACACACACACTAAATGACTTCACAAACCCACAGATACAAAACACACACACAAGCTAATGCACAAACAAAAACATTGCTACATGGACCGGCACAAACTATTGACACACACACACACTAGAAGGTCTCAGGAAAACATACACAACATAACACACACACCATGGGTCTTTGATCAGGTCTGTGCCTGCTGCTTCCTCACAGCAGGACGGATCTTAATGGCGAATGCTAACGAGAAACTGGCGAGGAGAAACGTTGCACAAAGGCGGAGTCTGGTGTCAGAGAGTTGTCTGCAGCCGTCCTAAACCCTTCACGACAGGTTGACGCAGAAATGTAGGACTAACGAACACAAATGAATGCCAATGACGTCTCCTTGTTATTGATGAATGATTCATCCTGTCTGAGAGTGCAGTGAAAACACGTGGGTCAAGTAACCAGCACAGGATCAATCCAACTCAACATGACAATCAGCAGATTGCGCTCAAAGTAAAACGCCTGTTGTTCCAAGAGTATGATAGAAACTGTGCTGGTATCAAATGAATAATAATATGAAGCAAACTATGCTGGGGATATAGCATTGTTGCTCCAGGATGAATAGAGTGGTATCATGATGGTAACATAAGTGACCTGTGGTGGTAACACAAGTGAACTGTGGTGGTAACATAAGTGAACTGTGGTGGTAACATAAGGGAACTGTGGTGGTAACATAAGTGGACTGTGGTGGTAACATAAGTTGTTTTTTTTGGTAACCTAAATGGACTGTGATTGTAACATTAGTGAATTGTGGTAACATATATGGATGGTAATGGTAACATAGGTTGATGGTGACGGTAATATACGTGGATGGTGGTGGTAACATAAGTGGAATGTGGTGGTAACATAAGTTAATTGTGGTGGAAACATAAGTGGAAAGTGGTGGTAACATAAGTGGAAGGTGGTGGAAACATAAGTGGAAGGTGGTGGTAACTTACGTGGAAGGTGGTGGTAACTTAGGTGGAAGGTGGTGGTAACATAAGTGGAAGGTGGTGGAAACATAAGTGGAAGGTGGTGGTAACATAAGTGGAAGGTGGTGGTAACATACGTGGAAGGTGGTGGAAACATAAGTGGAAGGTGGTGGTAACATAAGTGGAAGGTGGTGGAAACATAAGTGGAAGGTGGTGGTAACATAAGTGGAAGGTGGTGGAAACATAAGTGGAAGGTGGTGGTAACATAAGTGGAAGGTGGTGGAAACATAAGTGGAAGGTGGTGGAAACATAAGTGGAAGGTGGTGGTAATATAAGTGGAAGGTGGTGGAAACATAAGTGGAAGGTGGTGGAAACATAAGTGGAAGGTGGTGGTAACATAAGTGGAAGGTGGTGGAAACATAAGTGGAAGGTGGTGGAAACATAAGTGGAAGGTGGTGGTAGCACATTTGTACCGTGGTGGGAAAGATAAAACACAATGCTGACAAGAATCATCGTTCTGAGTGAAAACACACAAGCAGCAGTTTTTCAAACATCTCAGAGAAACACTTTATTCATGATTAACCTCGAAGGACGGCTGATGACTTAGTTTGTGGACTTCTTCTGAGGTCTGTGTGCTGTGGGTTTTAATGAACCTCAGACCAGATCAAACGCCTGCTGCAGAACCTGGGTGAGAAGTCAGAGCCGAGAGAAGGACGAGGAGAGGATGCAGAGTCGGGATGAAAGTTGTGCCAATTTGCACAAAGCCTGCTCTCAGCTGGAGGGGAGTCGATAAGAAAATGCTGAGTCAGCGAACACAAGCTTCACGCTGCGCCGGTCGATGTTCCGGAGAGAGAGAGAGGGGAAAACACAAGGACAATGTTTGGGCTCAAATCTTTACATCTTCTCCAGAACACTAACAAGTTTCTGTTGTAGAGAAGGTTTTTGAAGACGCAGCAATACATTCAGGGATTCAAACACATGTTCAAGTTCTGTCTGCAGCTGCACGCAAACATTTGTGGGAATCTCGGATGGATCAGCTGATAGGAATATTTTGTGTGTGACAGCAGAGTTCAATCTCAGGTCAGATTCTACTGTGACAGAGCTGTTCAAACACTCTTGTGTGACGTCCCACAGGCCGCACAGACCAGGCTTTGACACAACATTGTTGTCGCTGTCCAAGTGCTACAATCGGTCGTTTGAGGGTCTAGCTCAGGGGTCGACTGTACCACTCAAAGAGCCATTTGGACCCGTGTCCTACAAGAAAGAAAACCCTGGGAGAAATATTGAATAACTTGAATAAATAAAGAAAACGTTAGTTAGTGATCGTTCAGTCAAAATTCAAACTTCACTCAAAATTTTACTTTTTTTTCCATTTTATACTTTCAAAAAAGTGAGTGAGACGCATTAACCTCTCCTCTTCACTTCATCTATTCACAACTTTTGTTCACCTTTTACCCATTTTCTCGTCTCGACACTATAAACCTGGCCAAAGTGTGGTCCAGGTACTAGATGTATCCCTTTGACTGTATTCATGCAGCCCACATCAGGTTACAGTTAAACTGTAAAAATAATCAAGTATAAATACTTCTGTTTTTACTTTTTAACCATTTGAGTCATTAAAAAACATAGTTTGATGACTTTTCCCCCCAGTTTCCTCTCTTTTTTATTTGTCCTGTTTAGAAGAATATATTTTGGATATAAATGTTTTCTTATTTCATATTTGTAAATGAAATATATTTAAAGGAAATATTAAACAATAAAAATAACCTGATTTATTTTAAGGCATCACTTAATCTTTCGCATTTGATTTTTGTTGTTGAAAATATAAGAAAAATGTTTTTCTTCAAATTAAATGAATGAAAATGACATAGCATGCAATCAATTATTATTTATATGTCCTTTTTATTATCTTTTTATTTTAGGTTTTTCCCAAAACATTATTAAGCTCCATTAATCTGTCCCTTCTTTGTTTTGGCTTGATGGCCCCTTTCAATAAAAGTATATAACGTGGCCCCTGAGTGAATCTAAACGCCCACTCATGATCCATAAATTAGTTTTGTATTAATATAACAGTATTTTAAAGAAGTTTTTAAATACATTTTTCAAATAGCACATTTCAGAAACACCTAAACTGGTTTATGTTCTATTGAAAGGGGAATAGTAATGGACGTCTTTGAGTGGAATAACAAACCCAAAAACACTCTCCCACCCGCTGACCACGCAGAAAAGCAATGGACACGTGTAGAGACTGTCGAGCGAACAGTAGAAAGACGAGAGCGATAGAAAGATGGAGGAACAATTGGATTACAGCTCCATTAAGAGCGGGGCAGTCGGGAGAGGGTGACATCATTAGAGCCCAGAGACTGACGGAAGCTGCTGTGCTGCACTCAGTTTGACTCTCAGATCCGAGCAGAAATATAAAAAGATGGCGTCATGCAGAGTTCAACTGCTCTCCCGACTTGACGTGACTCTCCTTCTGCACGCCTGTCTTGCTACCTTCAGTTCGTCTGTCCTCTGCCTTTGTCCAGGTTAGCCATGACATGATGAACCATCTGGTAAGATAAGAACAGCAGGATGACGACACCCGAAGACGGAGTTTGGTTACAGGTCTGGTTAAAGAGGGCACCGAGGGTGACCTTGGACCTTGAGATCTGACCCACATCTGTCATTATCGATCAGTTAAAAGGAACTATCGATGGGCTCCTCGGGGGACAATGCAGAGATCCAGAGAAGCAGAAAATGCTGAGTCATCTCGATGATGCCTTCATTATTCATACGCATGGAAAGATTGAAAAGGTCATTGGAGATTTCAGTATCTCAGTCTTACTCCAAATAAATCAGGAAGAAAATCCAGATTTTTTGTATGGATATTGTTTGCTTTTGTAATTGAAAGCTGCTTCATTGTGTCCATCTATTTTTATGATAAAAAATATGATGTCTAGTTTTTATTCTTTGTTTTTTAATTCTTGTGACAGTGGATTTTTTTAGTAACACACATTTCTATAACAGTGTTTTACCTTTATTTTCTGCTTATCTTAAATTATCAAAATATTTTTGTTGGGTAGAGTTCTACAGGTTTTTCTCCCCCATAGTTGTCTACATTTTGAAAGAATCGGGTAACTACTTTGGTTAAATTAAATCACATTAATTAGCCTTTTTCCCCCTCATTATTTCTTTACATATTTGCAGCTGCTGCTGAAAGCTAACTGCAGTAAACTACACATTTTGGATCTGAAAAGCTGGTCCAACAGTACATTGAATAAAACAATGTTAACTATATAACATATGGCACAAACAACTTAAAAATACATGAGTTGCAAGAGTTCAAGTCCCGGACGAACCGGTTGGAGAGATGACAAAAAAAGAAATACACCAATCAAAGAAACATCAACAAAAGCTAAAAAAAAAGAGGAAATTTATATTTAATTAGTTGATGCCAATATGTATATATATATATATATATAAGGTATAAAACATTTTTATATTTTAAAAATGTATCTTACATTTTTTTCTGATAGTCTTGTAATTTATAGATGTTAGAAGTTTTTTTTTTATTAAACCGTTTATTCCCTGTCAAAGGTTGAATACGACATGGATAATCAAATAGCCAGATAGGCTAATATATTTAAAATTAAATCCTCTATTTTTCTTAGCTAAAACTTTCTATATTTCTCATTCAAAGAGAACACACGGTTGTTTGCAATGTTCGTGCTAACAAAACGAGCATTTAGCCTGTGGATTTCTTAGCATTAAAAGTAGCTAAATTCCCGTAGCACTGGTGGATTTATGGAGAAACAAAGAAGGGAGTAACAAGGTAGAGAGGGAGGGTAGAGGGGGCTGGTTTAACTCGGTTATCGTGATGGATGTGCGACATTAGAGCCGAGACCAGAGGAGTCGTACTTAAGAGCAGGAACATACATCAGCTCGTAAGGGTTTCTCCTGAATCAGACAGGAAGTAGCTCACTCTGCTAATTAACAACTATTCAATTACTGTATGCGTGTGCACGTGTGCACGTGTGTGTGTGTGTGTGTGTGTGTGTGTGTGTGCGTGCGTGCGTGCGTGCGTAAAGCACTCAGTAGCCAAGGTTGAACAAACACTTAATTACCAATGAATTAGCGAGAAGCTTTCCAATTAATGTCAATCAATTACTTTTATCAGCTTGATATTGACGTGCTTTGTTAGTTTGTTCGGATCAATTGTATTTTGTCTTGTATTGTATATCTATATATGTAAAATAGTAGTTGCGTTTTTCCGATGTTAGAGGCCAACTAATGTTTTGATTTAAGTGTCTCTTAAATAGATGTTGGACTCTATTGTACTCATCAGTATGTGTCTGTTTGTACAAAACTCTCTTTTCATTGAAATATTTACATTTGAAAATGTGTGTAAGCCCCGCCCACTGAAAACTCGATGAAATCTTGTTCACCATAACCACACCCACTCTGCTGTGATTGGTCGAACATCTGGGTTTGTCAACGTGCATCATCAATCCCGGACATCTTCACCTCCAAGGGACTCGTTGTATGAACAAAGTAGGGTCTGACTACAGCTGGTTGTAGATCTGAAACCCATTATTACGCTATAATAGACCTCACTCTTGTAACCTCTTGTTCACCAAGATTTCTGAGGAGAACTTTTTCAAGTAATAACTACAAAACATCGTCATGCTGAGGGTCTGGGAGTTTTCCCATTAGTTGCCCTGAGCTGCTTGACAAAATACCTTGGAAAATGAGCCTGTAGACTGACCTGTCAGCTTTAAAGAGGATCGAGAAATTGATCAGGTCAAGAGAAAGGGGGACAGGAGGGACCAAAAGCCCTCAATGAGAATTCAAAGACGTCCCATTTGGATGAAGCCACCTTTAACTTGACCTGATCTGTAAATTCTACTGTGACAGTAGACGTTACATTTTCTTTTCTACTGATTTGACCTTTTTATAAACTGCTTGTAACAGTTCATCTACTGTACATCAATAATTGTCCTTCTTAGAGGATAGGAAGATATTAACATTTTATTTGGTTGGCTCCATTTTTATGTGGATTTTTTGGTAGTTTGTCACATTTTCTTAGCACACAGTCCCTCTTTTCTTTTTGTATTGATAACAAGCTGTCATGGTATCAAGTGAGAAGAACGTTGGTGGACAAGAAAATGTATAAAAAAAACGTTGTCGATCGGCCAACACCGGGCTCATCTGCTCTTCATCCGACTGAAGTGTTTGAGATGTTTCCCAGCCAGAGCGCAGCTGTCATCTCTCTAGGTTCGTTCTCACACAACAATGTTTGAGATTATTTTTTCGGCGATAGAATTATTCTGAGTAAATGAGATCGTAGAAATCTGTCGCCTCAAGCTACAGAAGAGAGTCTACCTTGTCCTCTCAAAGAAAAACACACAGGCATGAACACAGACACACACACTCTAAATATTTAATGCTCTTGCTTTTAATTGGCATCAGTCGTTCTGCATTCCAACACAGGGGGTAGGTGTGTGTGTGTGTGTGTGTGTGTGTGTGTGTGTGTGTGTGTGTGTGTGTGTGTGTGTGTGTGTGTGTGTGTGTGTGTGTGTGTGTGTCGGCGAGATCAACAGAGGAGGCTAATGAACCAGCCTCAATTTGGTGACTTGGTATCAACTCCATCTCCAAAAACATCCGCTACTTTTGGTAATTATCATTAAAGGAATGTGAACTATAGATTGCAAGGGTTGAAAAGGAAAAGAAAAAAATCAAATGAAACCATTAGCACAACATTGAGCTAGTTAGCATATCCAAGCTAAATAATAGCTAAAACCGCTAGCATGGTGGTAAATGTTAAAAAAAACAAGAGAGCAAAGAAAGAGATTCACCTCCAGCATCAAACACCTCACAAAGAGAAACACTAAGTCATTAAAGAAAGAAAGACAGAAAGAGAAACTCTACAAGAGTTGGAGGTCAAGGAGGATAGAGGAGACCACTGGCTGCAGGGACGACTCAGACATTAATGGCCAATTAAAGTCTGTCACCTTGAAGAACACGTTCTGTTTGCCACGAAGAAACACAGCTCAAGTGTAAAAAGGATGTCTGCGTCTTTCTCTTGCCGAGCCGACACTCTGTGATTTATAAGCTACTTTAAATGTGCTCGTTAAGTTTGGGATTTGATTACCAGAGAGAAGGAAATGTGTGAACTCAGTGAGCGATGACATCATTATGGAGAAGAAAGTTTTCTTGAATTGTGTTTGTATTTTATACTGGCCGTCGTCAAGGAAACCTAATCCATTTATTACAGATGCTGCACAGTTTAGGGTTGTGTACCAATTGTGCACTGCTTTACAGTACACAATAAGACAGTGCACTGACTTGCGGAGTGCGCAAATTTAGACAGAGTAGCACCGTTTTAATTCAAACACTTCTGCTACACACTTGACTCGACGGCTTCTTCTTATACAACTTTTTAACTTTTTGATTGCAACCAGCTGATGAAACCCTATCGTCATCCCTTGAAAGCGATCTTCTCCAATTGAAAAAAGGTATTGAGTTGTGTTTCATCATTTTATTATTGTTGTCGTTGTGTTGTTTTGTGGTTAAATGAGTGTTTTCTCGAGGCATTTACGCCGGTATCTGCTCCGAAGTCAAATTGTCAGTGACGTAGCTTTCGTTTAGAGTCGTCTACGTCAATAAGATGGCGGCCGTTAAGGGTGGAAAGCGTCCATCGATCCACACTCAATTTTCTGGCCATTTGAGTGCACCAATTGAGTGCTCATTGGAACTACATTTTTGCACACTTCTCATTGGGACGCACTTCTGCACTCAAAATATTAAGTGTGAGTGCAGAAGTGTGTGATTTTGGACACACCCCAGGTTCTACCAAACTAAACTAAAACTTGTTCCCAGTTTCATTATTGACTTGTTAAAGAGTCTGTTGCCACAGACCGTTAGTGACAACTCAACACAAACCAGCTTCACCTGCACATGAGTTGTTGATCGAGTTTCAAAAAAAGTTCAAAAAAACTTTGCAGTGATGCCGAGTACGAGCAATTATGCTGGTAAAAATATCCCATCTACTCGCACACAGTAGCAGGGATGAGTTCACTGAGAGGGAGTAAGATGTAAAGAGTGTAGCTTAAGTTATCGGGTTAAAAAAATGAGCATGAACATGGTTTTATTTTAGTCTAGCAGCATATAGTTACACAACTTAATAATCAAACAAATGCATAATAAGTATTACTTATACGTTTCATTATTCAACATTTTTATAAAACTATTTAGACAAATAAACCCTTCATACATTCTTGTCGGCACGGCTACGGTAGAGCCTTTTGATAACTTGGAAACAAGGTCTAACAAATCTACAGACATAAAACTGCGTATGTGTAAAAGGTTTTCCTCCTTTTTCTTCTGCTTAAAACTCATTATTGGTACCAGGTGCTGTTGCCGTCGCAGTGAGTCACCTCAAGAATAAACTGGACTAGAATGTGTTTGTGTGCGACGTCATTGGCTGCATTGGTTCAGTCGAGGACACTGCAGTCGTGGAGCGAACTCGCTCACCAGAACCTCCCTCCTCTCCTGCTGTCTCCTCTTTTGTCATCCAGAGATACACAACGAGTGAGTCGACCCTCACAATAGAACCGATGATGGTGATGAACGTTGGAATCAATGATCAAACGTTTAGTCGTCTTGTCAGTCATCAACTATATCTCGTTTCCTGCACCTGCCCCATGGTCTCCTCCCGCGAGGAGCTGCACATCAATCCTGGATCCTCAGTAGATCTGCTTAGAGTCTCTTGAGATTGCAGACTTGTCAATCAGGTTCTTTTTGTGAGGAGTTCATGGGATCAAATAGACATATTTGAAGATAATAATTTAAGGTTGAATCTTCAATTTTAAATGAATGCCACCTTAGATTAAGAGTTGCTGATCCTCAGTCCTGCTTCTTCAAAAACACTAACAAGTAGCTCTAACATGTTTATTTGACATCTAATTCACGCTGTCCTGAAGATGCAGATAGTCTTTACACTATTTTGTGTTTATTTTTCCAATTTCTCATGTATTTACGATAACCGAGCCTGTGAACTACCAGTAAAAATGGAAAATCGCAAAAAATATATATAAATATTTCTATACAAAAACATGCATGAAAAATATAATCTAGGGAAAGTGTAAAAAAATGAAATTCTGATGAAAGCCGATTAATCCAAATTTGAATTTAAAAACAATATCTCTTGGAAAGATAAACACGGTTTAAAATTAATAATTGAAAATGAAAAAAAGGGACCAAAATCTCAGTTTTATTATTGGTATTATTCTGTTTGTACGTCACAATCCAGACTCCATCCTAGTTACATCTATCCCAGAAAAATGTTGGGTCAACTGGGAGACTTTTCAACTCATGATAAAGTGTCTTAGTGCCAGCTCAGCTATGGAGGGTCAGTGGTGCTACTTCGAGTCTCTCCTGAATGACCGAGCTCCCAACCTTATCTCTAAGGTAGAGTCTGTAGGCAATTCATTTGGCCACTTATATTAACCATCTTACATAGTTTGTGACCATAAGTACTAGCAGAAATGATCTACCAGTACATTTAGTATTTTGTCTCTTTTTTTTTTGCTCAAGTATCCTTTTGAGAGTTTCTAGTTGTTTTTTTGTTGATAACAAAATAATTTACAAGGCTCGTTTTCCAACCAAGTTCAATTGGTTATCATCAACTAGCAATGCTAAGCCATGTCTACCATTAACCATCGACTCTTCAGACACAAATGTCTTTTGCACCTTATTCTGTACAAAAATTCATTCAGTATTAACTCCTGGAGTCTCTCTGATGGCTCCATCACAAAATTGAATATCTTTGTTACATTTGCGACAATTTTAGCCCAAACTTGAAAACAAGACAATCAACAGATATGGAAATCTTAAAACTCCCCAACTGGAAGTATAAACCTCTCTCCCCAGAGCGTCTCTTCTTTCTGTAGCTGCTGAAAACTTTCTAAACACAAAGAAAAGAAAGCAACAGAGCAGCACTTTTAAGCTCGTCCTCTGTACCGTCAAGCGTCTCCTGGCGAAACTAAATGCTAATAACATGGTAATGAGACGCCGAACAAAACACCCGTGAGGCTGTACTTTGTCTACAAAGTGTCCAGGTGCCAAACACTGGAGGGAGAGTCCACCGGCACACACCACCTGCTTCTTTCAGAGGTAACCTGGCAATGATTGCTCACACACTCACTCACACACACACACTGAAAAGTGTTTGACAAAGAGCAGGAGCAGGAGCGAGCGCACCCTTGTCCATTAGTTAAGTGGTAAACACCATCTGGAGGTCCGCAAACTCAGTCAGTCCACTTAATAACGCACAGAGGGACGTGTTGTCCGAGAACACACAAACACACACACACACACACACACACACCTCCAGGAAAATCCTAGGGTCCATTTGTTTCCTTGTAAAACGCACAATAACGCTCAATTTGTCACCGTCGCTAATCCAGATTAGCAGCTCAACCTTCGAGGGCTGCTGACTTCAGCCCCTCTTGGGTGTCATGACGTCCTCGCCACGTGGAGCTGGTTCCGAGTTGATTCATGTCCTAATAAAGTCATCCCTCGATAAGACACAGAGCCTTCAGTGAACTCACCTACTTAAGATTGTAATGAAGTGGTTAGAAACAGAGAGAAAGTTGTTTCTGATTTTAGATCGTGTTCAGTCAAAGCCAGATTTCTTTTCTGCTAGTATAATTCAAAAATATTGAATGGCAATATATCGCTCAACATAACTTCAAATATACTAGCGAGAAATCGCAATTAATTAACTTATGAAAGGACAAGTGATGGTAAGAAGAAAATACATGACAGTTTATCAGTTAACATAAAATACCAGCGGGAAAAGGCCTGAATGATTACAGTCTCATGGCAAGTGGATGAGACGTTCCTCTGGATCTGAACACTGGAAGTCAGATGCAGACAGAAGAATGTCCTTAAACTAAACAACAAAACTTGAAATATCTCAACAGCCATTCTCTCATAAAGGAAATATTTCCTTTTTTTTCATTTACATACTTGTAACTAAATGTTGGTTGTGTTGACTCTTTCTAATTGAAAACTTTCTTAATGAGTCAACATAAAAATAATCTTGATTTATCTTTTATGCATCACCATTTTTTCCTCAAAGTTTTTAACACACATTTTTTCTTCCTTTAAGTTTTTATTCTTCTGGTCCAGACTTATCTTTTAAAAATAAACGAATACAAATGCTAAAAAATGGTGGTCAAGTGGTCAATAAAGGTATAAATAAAGGTATGGAAGGACAAACGGCAGATTGTTAGAGGTTATAGGAACAGGCTCAGTCCATACAAACAGGTGTTATGCTGCTTGTGAACCACCAGCTTTAACAAGCTGAACATGAATCCTTGGCGCCCTCTGCTGGTTCTCTCAAGTCCACACAGACCACACTGTACTGTCAGCCATTACATTATAACCACTGTTTAGTCTTAACGTGCATCTACATCTATGAAGCTGCAAAACACACAAGTGTGATCCAAACAAGAAAATGACTTCACGAGTATTTCACATCAATGTCGCAGAAGGAAGACAGTTTCTTCAGCAGCCAGCAGGTGTCAGCGTGAGGCTTAACACTGTTGATCTGCAGAGTCACTGCAGCAGTGTTTGTGCGAGGAGACGTCATCGGTCTCTGTGAACATTTGTGTTTATGTGTTTATGTGATGTTTGTTTTTCATTGCATGCGTGTTCAAATGTCATCAATTTTTGTGTGGGTTGACAAACAAGTCATTTACATTGACGTATCATTGTTAACATTTGTATTTGTAGGATGATGTGTGTTCCTTTGTGAGCGTTTCTCTGCACGAGTGTTGTGTTCCACGACAAAACGTTGAGTCATGGTCTCTGGCTCTGCATTCACCCCTGCATACGTCTGCACCAGCCCTCAAGCAGTGACTCAGCAGGTCCAGAACCAGAGCAACAGTCTGGTGTTTCCTGGTCAAAATAAGGAACCCCCTAAACTCTTCACACTCAAGCAGCAGGTGTGTGTGTGAGTGCGTTTGTGTCACTGACCGGTCCAGTGAGCGACGGTGCCGACTGTCCCAGAGCCTGGCTCCTCATCCGCACCATGTTGCTGACGTCTCCTGCCGAAGACCCTCCGGGTGCTCCTGACATTCCCTGCCAGGTCAGCTGACTGACCCCTGCATGCAGACTGCTGGACAGAGGCAGCAGCTGTTTACCTGCACAGAACCAGAACCAGGAGGTGAGTGAGCAGTTTTGTGTGTGTGAGTGTGTGTGTGCGTGTTACCAGTCATGGCCATGCTGCTGCGGCGGATGCGACTCTCATCTTGACTGAGCTGCCGGTACAGTTTGGATTTGGTGGCGGCGGTGGCCGACGGTGAAAGGTCGGGGTTGCTCATCTTCCTGAAGAGCAGTGGTGGAGGAGCCATGAACTCCCTCTGGTGGAGAAAGGTGAGACAAACGGTGAACACACCTCAGAAAACAAATCTATATTCCTGTTTATGCACAGGATATATAACAATATTTAACACGCTATGAGAATAAAGAAACCTTTTAGAAGGCACATGCAAACACACACACAAGCGTACACGATTTTCTGAAAATGATTCTGGAAACATCTGCCATCTCCATGGTAACAGAGGCGAATGTTCTTTCCTCCCTCACAAAAAGGAAAGTTTTCCAGCAACATCTGGGCAGCTACAAGCGTGCACTCGCCCACACTTGCAGACACAGACACACACACACTAGAAATGTTTTCGAGAAGCACCTCTCTACTAGTAGACTCAAGTCACCTCGTTAAAGCTGTAAAACCGACAGGGAGGAGAGTGGGGGAAGCAAGTCTGCCAGCAGGGGGCGAACATGAGGCTCCTGAAATCATGACATCATATATAGTTTTAAGTGCTTGTTCCATTTAACACCTGCACTTTGAGTCAATGTCATCCCAGGTGAGCATTCTAGATCTTTGTTTGATAAATCATTGTTTAATGTTCTTCATAAATGTCATCATTGCTTTAATGCCACAGCCATGTTTGTTTACTAAATTATTACGTTGGTTTTCCTTTATAAGCTATTCCAACAGCAATCTTTTTAACACTCCATTAACATTTTCAAAATATTATTTAATCATAAAAAAATATATAATATTTTGTCTACAAGCCTCTTTTTATATTATTTTCCTAGAGTTATCACTTTTCCATCAGCTATCCAACGTTCCACATTTGAATTAAAATGCATTTTTTTGACAATCCAGTAACTTTGTTGTGTTGATTTTGCTTTCTGTAGTGGACATTATTATTATTATTTTTTTAATTTGGATCATTATATTTTGTATAGAACCATGGTCCTGGGTTGTATTGAAAATACTGTCTACAGCCATTTTAATACATATTTAAAATTCATGTTAGTCCAAAAATGTTTTTCAACAGTATAAAAGTTACAGTAAAGTTTTATAAGCTACTGACTTAATTGGTAACATTTATTTTAATTAAACCTTTTTATTCTAACTTTATATCGTTTTTTTTATATTTTGTCATCAACATAATAGTTTCATTAACCTACTGAAAAATATCTCTGTTAATGTATTATATTTAATCGTGCCTTTTTCCATTTTGGAGGATGCTTATTACAATTGTATTTATTTTCATTTTTCTCCAGTTTTTGTCATTTTAAGTGTGATCAGGAAAACAAACAAAGTTACGAGAGCTTCAATATATCTCATATATCTTAATATAAAGAGCCAAAAGAGGCACACAGGCCTTGGGCTTCGACACAACACAACACAGAACCATGTTGATAGTTAAGCTTGTTTCAACAGCTCGTAAGTCAAAGACAGACTGGACAAGCCTTTGATGACATCTCCTGACATGCTGTGGGGTCACAGGTCAACATCAGACACCGTCACACCAGCAGAACGATCACGTGTGCGATGCATTGCATCACGTATGCTTCCTGTCCGTCAGCCTCCACAGAGCGGGAGTCGTAAATCAAACCTCCGGACTGATGTGTTCCAGCTGTTGCCCGGCTTCAGTGACAACAAGCAGCAGGAGACGTGACGTAAGGTCGTGATAAAAAACATGAGCCACGGAACAAACTTTCTTCAAGAACCTGGTTGATCCGATCGTAGCAACGCCAGGAATGTCGTTTGGATCCTGCAGCTTCGACAGCGCGAGGTCTAATAAGACAGAGAGCATGTGGACTATCACAACATTCTTCAGTGCAGCCGGGAGCCATGGATTCTTGTCTGAAGTCAACATGAAGGAAGACCAGCAGCTAGGAAATAGCAGTGCTCAAAGGCTGGCCTGGGGGCTAACTGGGCCTGAAGAGAAAGGTTTTGTTTCCATCTGCTCAACCCATTATGGGAGGTGCATGTTTCTTTGGCATCTTATGATTCAGTTTTCAGTTTTGTCATAAAAGTTGACATTTTGCTGGCTAACGTTGATCTTTTTCTTCTCAACATTCCACAATTTTCTGTTTCTCCAGTCAAAGTCTCTAACAAAACATCAAGTTTGTTCTAGACTCCCTTTTCTACTGTGGACATTTTTAAATATGAATTCAGTCTGTGATTACAAGTGTTACAGCCTTTTGCATTTTATCTTTCACATCTTTGACATCAAACTTCTTTAACACAAACATACAGATCTCAAGCTAACATTTTAAAGATTGTTACTACTTTAATTTTAAATGTTATACTTCTGCTCTTGAGAGACATTAAAATCCCAGCAAGAAGAAACCTGGATGTGTAAAGTTTAATCGTTTGACTTTTTTTTCATTTTGCAATCTTTTAAAAATGTATATTACTTTGTTTTTTGGTCCTATTGACTGACAATTGTATATTTAATTTAGATTCATTAGCATTAGGGAAATTTTTCTTTCTATTATACATATTTATTTTCCTAAACATTCATTGATATGTAGGAATAATTATTTAACTTTATATACAGTAAGTAAGTAAGTAATATTTGTATAGCGCTTTTCTAGAATAGGGTCACAAAGCGCTTAAACAATCAATACAATACCCAATAAAATAGATGCTTAAAAGGTCAAGACAACACCGAGAACAACACAGGAGTCTCAGAGAATCAATTAATCGCCTGAACGAATAAAAGTGAAAGATTATAAATAATAATGTCCCGTTTGACTGTCTTTTATTATATATCTGAAGAATAACAATGTCAATGCTTTTGTTTAACATTTAACGTCTGAGGCTAAAGAACAAAACCCAACATGGCCGTCACAGAAGCAAGAAAAACTATCTTTAACACCGTATTCAGCAGAGTCTCAGACTAAGTATGAAAGTTCTGGAGCCTGGAGAAGAATGTAACATGTGTGATCTTGTTCTGCTCATAAACTGCTGACTCAGCAATTAAACAAGTCTCATCTGGAACTAACAGGCTGACACCATTTTTGATCACTCGACTGGCTTGTGTGTTGCTCTGTGACCTCCGACCTCTTTCCATACTAACTGGTTGACTAAAGGTCGACAGTCTCGACAAATGATGGAAGGACATTTTTTTCATATCGGAAATATCTTATAAATTTAGGAAATTAAGAGTGTATTCTGGAAAGTTTTATTTTATTATTCTTTTTAAATCTGGTTAAGTTTGCTATATTAATACCAGATTTATTTCATTTCAACTCTTGCCTGTGTTCTGTTTTATCTCTTGGACTGCAAAGTGTTTTTGTTTTTGCCTTTTCTTAGTGAAACTATTACTTTGTTGGTCCAGATGTCGTTCCTTCCGGGACAAACTGTTACTAAGGGCCACTATTTTCACTTCTGCAACATAAAACACAGCAAATAAACCCCAGAGTTTTGACAACGTTCTGTTTTTCGGTTTGACGGATCCGTTAATAGTCTGAGTAATGTGAACCTCCAGAGTTCTGTTTCTGATTTAAGGTTTTTAACATTCGCCACATGTTGCTTGAATTAGGGCTAATTTTTAGGAAAACTTGCGTCAGGGATTATGTAAGGCAGTTTGAGCTCACTCCAAAAAACTGTTCCGCAGAGACGGTTAACTTCTTCAGCCGAGGTTAGGTGGTTCATAATGAGTTCCTTCTAGACATGGAGGTCCAGAGCAGCCAGGCTGTTGTCTGGGAAGGTCAGATCTCTCTGGCTGAGAAGTTCTCAACAGAGATGTCCTGCCGAGGCTGACCTCCAACAGCACATACCTCTTTCATCAACCCTCTGTTGCTGCGCTCCAGCTTTTAGTTCCTCTTTTGTTTGGAGGTTGGAATTAAAAGTGGGTCTGCAGCTGAGAGGACTTTTAGGAGGCATAGGCGACATGGCAAAAATGTGTGAAAGCACATCGGTTTCAATAGAATATTGAATTTAAAATGTCAAATGTTGGATTAAAATGTTCCCATGTTCATTTTTAAAATGGAACTTTTTTAGTTCTGACTGGTGTCACTCTATACAAACATTTTCATATTGAATTTAAAAGGCTCATAATGAAAAAGAAAAATCATTAAGACATTTTAATTATAAATTTGGAATTAAAATGTTGAACTATGTGTTAAAAACCGATTTCGTTTTAACATATTCTGTTTCTATTCAATTATTTACATAAACAATTCAATCTTTTAATATAGAAATATTAAATGAACTGATTCAAATAAATAAATCAACGCGTGATTCTGGGTGTACAGTGGCGTATTGTAGTGTAAAACGTAACAGCATCACAACAACATGTGTCCTCTGTCTGAAGTTTGTGTGTTCTCCCTATCCATGCGTGGGTTTACTATAGGCACTCTGTTTATCTCTATATGTTTTTGGACTGTGGGAGGAAACCAGAGTACTCTAAATAGCCTGTAGGTGGAGTATGTTTATGAATGGTTTTCCGTCTGTGTGCCCTGTGAAAGGATGTCCCATGCCTCTCGCCCTAAGTAGCTGGGATATGCTTCAGCCCCCCCCCCAGTCAAGGCTTCAATACAAGATGGATACATGTTTGCCTATAACTCTAAAAAGGAAATGGATTGCATTGAAAATCATCCCAACTCTTAGTCGACATGAGGTTAAGTAGAAATCAGTGAAGTTTAAATTTTGGGTGAATTATCACTTTAATCTGCTTTTGCGTGATTCCTCAATAAACTCTGTGATGTACAGAAAAGACTATTGATAAGTTGGTGAGAGCTCAGGAAACAGCCATGTAATTGTATTATGACACAGGTTCTTCATTTTTAAAGGGCACAAGATTGAACTCTAGGTTTGAAAATGATGTCAGGTTTCATTTAATTATGAAATTAGAGCCAAAGGTTATAAAGCAGAGAGTGACATCAAGTGGTCTTTCAAAATAAAGTCACTGTATTGTGAAACAATGACACAGCTGTTTCATGACGCCTCACAAACCCATCACTATTAAAAACTGTGAAAACTATGTGTACTACACTCTTAACACAGACAGCGAAGAAGTCAACTAAAGAGTGAATAAACAATAACAACACCTACAATTCACAACAAATAACCCAAAACAAACAACAATGGTAATAGTCAAAAACATCAACGTTACTCAGATCAATCCAAAGACTAAATAGAGGAACGAAATACTAAATGTCGGCATCAAAATGACTAATTACACTTATTAATATTTCATTCTCGTCAGCCAGCGACCAGACAGAGAGCGGCTCAGACTCCAGTACACCCCCATCCCTCTCCTCCTCCTCCCCTCCACGTCTCTCGCCTCTTGTCCTCACAGAAGCGGCAAATTGGATTTTCACACTCGTCTCTGTTTAGCATAAACTGCACGCTCCTCTATTCATGGAGTTGTAGCGTTAGGCAGCGACACAAACGCACAACTGGGGCAGCAGCCGCTTTCATGGCGACGCTCCGAACCCTCGTTAAGACGTGAGCTGCGACAAAAGACAGGTTTGGTTTTGAATCACACACAAGATTTTGTTTATACACCGAAGGAAAACAGACTGTCGACTTTCTCCACGTCTGACGGGTGTCGACACAGAGAAATGTGGCTCGGGAGATTTGTCAGATGATCCAAAATAAAGGATTCGCGAGTGACTAATTTAGAAAACAACCACAATTTGTACAGTTAGTCAGCTGTTGTTGTTCATGTACACATCTTTTCTTTGTTTGTTTTTGTTGCTTTATTTTCCCTTTCATTACTTAGTCTTTTCCTATACTTATCCTTCCTTCAGGAGCTTTTATTCTATTGTGATCCCTCCATCCTATTCTACCGCTTTTTCCCTTATTAATTCCCGTATGAGGGTTGCAGGGGCTGGAGCATATCCCAGTTTCTCTGGGCGAGAGGTGGGGGACACCCTGGACAGGATGCCAGTCTGTCATAGGGCACACACAAAGAAACACAATCATTCACACACCACTCATCCTACAGACAATTTCCCCAGGTTCCCGATTTAACACACAGACATTTTATTCTTTTCTTTGTTCACCTGTTTTACTTTTACTGTTTTTTATATATATATTATATTGTTTATTTGAGTTCTTCTTTTCACATCTCCTTTTTGTTAGTTTTGTGCTCCATTTTTCTTTCACTTCCGCTTTCTTTTTCTTTTCTTTTTTTGTGTTTTTTATCTTCTCAGATATACTTCCATGATGTTGTTTCTTTCCATTAGTCAGTTTGTTGTTTTGTCTTTGTTAGCTTCTGCTGAGGAACACCCCGATTATGTCATTTTCAATATTCACATGTTAACATTAGTTTGCATTATTTGGGGCTTTTTAATGCACATGCAGCCCTCCACCTGTATTTCTGTGGCCCTCATGGGGTTAGAGCAAAATTATAAATATATTTCAACAAAAAAACACTGAAAGATGGGGAGCAGAGAAGACAGCAAGTGCAGGAGGTGCATAGAGAGTAGATTAAATAATGGAAATCATCCTTGTTTAATATATATGACCTAATGGAGTCGTCATGTTGTCATGTGAACATTTTCAAGCAATTCTTGTCGAGTGGTTTGATAGTCTATAAGAGATAAAGATCAGGCGGACACACACGCACACAAAACTACAAGTTTACAATTCAACCAATGCTTATAATGTCATTAAATAATTAAACTTTTATTTTCTTCACCTACACAACAGTTTATAATAATAATAATAATTGTGAGCTTCACTGCTGTAATTCAAACTGACCTCAACACAACAACCTGAAGCAAAAAAATATCTTACTTTGTTTTACTTCAACACATAAGCTGCGTTCAAAGAACCTGATTAACTCAAATTTCTAACAAAAAACCCCAATGCAGTTAAAACCTCATCCGAGCCTCAATTATTACATTGTGACATTCCACTGACCACTGCAGACAGAAGGCCTTCAAAGATAAACCTGGTGGTCATAGTATTGCAGCTTGTGACACTCCTTGTCTGAAACATGCAATATAAATGAAAATATTATCATAAATTAAAGGTGTCATTTGCAGTGTTTAAGGGTGTGAAATTGTGTATTAACAGGTACTGTAAAGCAGTATTGCTCACATTGATAATTGTTAATATCAGGAAAATGGACAGATTTACAAGTGCTAATGTTGGCGTCACTGAGATCATTTTATTTGGATCAAGAGGAGATTTATAAATGTTTTTGTATCGCCGGTTACAGAAATGCTTTCTGGGTCACACTTGCATGGTTTTAACTCATATTTAAAATAAGCAATGTTGATACATTCATTCAGATATTTTGAAAGAATGGACTATACCTAACAGCTGCAGTAAAGATCCATTCACAGCCTTAACATGTTGTTTTTTTTAAAGTCCCACAATTTTGTTTCTCTACAACTTCCTGCTCCCTCCTCTGAACGTAATGATGACAAAGTCCTCGGTGGGCTGTGCGGCCTATTTCCTTCCAAAACAGGAAGTTCTGATCATGTTTCTGTGGTTCCTGTTGGGTCTGTGAGCAGCAAACTCACATTGTTTTTACACAAAAACATTCTTTACATGGGCCACACAGCAGTTCACTCCTGATCCTCAGAGGGGAGCAGGGGGGTCCCACCCAGAACATCCCCATCACTGTCAAGTACATCCTTGTCCGGGATCTGGACCTCAACTGCTCTGCTCTATGAAATTTGTATCTAAGAAAACAAAAATGTCAAATATCCACATACAAATATTCCATCTGGGTTTTGTTTATGTGGCATGACAAACCTTTATAACACATTACTATCTGATCTTAGGTTGTGAATTCAAAACAGTGTCGTCACTATTTAGTATTATTCCATATCCAAGGGTTCACACATTGTATGTCTGAGGAGTTATTTGAGTCTTTATTACTAGATTATCTAAAAGTTTTGAATTGCTTTGTAACCCAGGAATTCCCTTTTCTCAAACACTGTAATACTACTTTGGCATGGAATTATAAAATAATAAAATAATAATAATAATAATAATAATATAAGTCTTTTAAATGCACCAAAATATCAAACTTCCTGAGATTCATTGAAAGTTAATTAAAACTGTGTATATGTACATATACAACAGTAATATAGCTAAACAGATTAGTTTAAATAAATAAGAGCTCAGAAGTTTATCTAGGCAAAAAAAATAGATTTAGATATGGTATAAATATTTAACTTAAAACAAAATAGTGAATCTGGAGGAAATAACTCAAAAGCATCCTCTGGCTATTTCATAAGAAAAAAAAAAAAACCTAATTGATGGGAAACAAATATAATTACTTTCTTTTATGGACACCAAGTTATTAAAAATATATAATTACCGGTACATGACAAGAATTGGAAAAAGGTAATATTAAATATCCTTCTGAAAAGACTCATCAATATATATATATATATATATATATATATATATATATATATATATATTTATATATATATATATATTTTTATATACAAATATGACAGTCACTAGATACGAAAATGTATATAAATAACAAAAATGAATAAAAACATTAAAAAATGAAATACAAATAGCTACTTTAAAGAGTTCGAACAAATGTTTAAAAATTATAAATAATCATGCAGAAAAGGTGTCTCTTGAGTTACCAACTAGATATTTCTGAGGTCAGTTTAGTTTTTTCTATTGATCTTTAATCAGATTTTTTCTGAAAATAGTTGTAATTCTATCACCAACGACTGCATCCCTGAACAAACAGGTCTCCACGGCTACTTTTTGGAAGTAATCGATCTGTTCTGAACCTCGCCCTTCCTGAGTACGGATGTCATTTCCAGATGTGTTCTCGACAAACACAAACGCACTCTGTCTAGAAGGACACAACTCGTCCTCAAAGAGCAGCAACTGCACGCCGAGTCGGCCAGAAAACTCCATCATGACCTTCACATCTGTGCCAGACGTGTCAACAACGTAAAGAAACACCTCGGCCAAACACTTCTCTGAGCTCCCGCCACAACATTTAAGCAGGGAAACGGTGCAAGAAGAAGTCATCTTAGCTCTCAGGCTTTTCCATCAGGCTGTTGCACGCCCAGCTGAGCCAAGCAGGGGAAGTGAGCCGTGACATCATCGGCCATCGATGAGATCTCAGTGGAGTGAGACCGGCCTTGTTTAGACGTTGTATGAGAGAACAGCTGTGAAACAACCTTGGAAGAGAAAAGTACCTCAGAGTATTCAACACTACAGCGAAAATGCGTTACTTGCAAATGGCGACACTTGTTTTGCAAATTGTTTTCCAGCTACAGTTTAAGATGATTCCAGTTATCACTCAAGTCGCATCTAAAAAGTAGGTCAACCCATATCTGGGTTAGTAAAAAAGTAAAAATGGCAGAGGGTTCATTTGAAACCACATCCACTAAATGAGATAAAATGTACTCATTCTAATAAATAGTCTCTGAACACATATGTTCTGTTGTCGTGGTATGAGTCATGGTATTTCCTGTGTTGAGGTTTTTGCTGGATTATGCCGATATTTTGAAATACTTCTGGTTCAAGATATACATCGCCTTTAATGCGAACGCACACCAGCTTGTTGCAGCTTCCCAGGTTGTGATGGAACAAGATCTGTTGCAATAGTAAGTAAGTAAGTAATTTTTATTTACGTATATAGCGCTTTTCCAGACCAGGGTCACAAAGCGCTTAAACAATCAAATCAATATTCAATAAAGTATATACTTTAAAGATCAAGATAAAACTGATAACACAACAGGAGTTCCAGAAAATCAAGGAAAAGCCTGAACAAATAGAAACGTCTTAAGATGTTTCTTAAAGGAGTCAGTAGACTCCATCAAGCGCAAAGAGAGAGGAAGACACTAATAGAGTAGAGAGGGTACAAGCAGGTCTGGTCTGGTTCTGACCCACGGAGGGAGAACTTGTGATGACAAACTGACGCCCCGACTCCACGATACAGCAGCCGGATAATACGATTTGACACCAACATTCGAAGGGTGGAAGAATTTCGCAGGAGTGCTGGTGTTTAACACACTGCGAACAAGTACGTGCTCTGTAGCGTAAGTTAAATTAAACATGTTGATCATCTAATGCTGACCTTTTTTCTTTGAGTTTGAGCAGAGATAAGTATCCTTTAGGTTCAATTTTAAACTGATTTCAAACCACTAACAGTAATTGGAAGAAAAAAAAAAAGTTTCTTTTTCAAACATAATATTTGATATTTAATTTAACTCTGTTATTTTCTCTGTACAGTCATATCAATGTACATTACCATTACTCCAACCAAGGAGACAGCCATGGAAAATAGACAAGTTTAAACAGAGAAGACAAATTATGAAAGCTCAGGAGCCTAGCTAAGCTAACATTAGTCTGTCAGGTGAGAGGCAGCGATGGAAGTTATCAGGCTAACTAAGCTAACATTAGTCTGTCAGGTGAGAGGCAGAGATAAAAGTTGTTAGGCTAACTAAGCTAACATTAGCCTATCAGGTGAGAGGCAGAGATGGAAGTTATCAGGCTAACTAAGCTAACATTAGTCTGTCAGGTGAGAGGCAGCGATGGAAGTTATCAGGCTAACTAAGCTAACATTAGCCTATCAGGTGAGAGGCAGAGATGGAAGTTATCAGGCTAACTAAGCTAACATTAGCCTATCAGGTGAGAGGCAGAGATGGAAGTTAGCAGGCTAGCTAAGCTAACATTAGACTGTCAGGTGAGAGGCAGAGATAAAAGTTGTTAGGCTAACTAAGCTAACATTAGCCTATCAGGTGAGAGGCAGAGATGGAAGTTATCAGGCTAGCTAAGCTAACATTAGTCTGTCAGGTGAGAGGCAGCGATGGAAGTTATCAGGCTAACTAAGCTAACATTAGCCTATCAGGTGAGAGGCAGAGATGGAAGTTAGCAGGCTAGCTAAGCTAACATTAGACTGTCAGGTGAGAGGCAGAGATAAAAGTTGTTTGGCTAACTAAGCTAACATTAGCCTATCAGGTGAGAGGCAGAGATGGACGTTATCAAGCTAGCTAAGCTAACATTAACGGAAGTTACTTGTATGCTAGCCTGTCACAATTGACTGTTGACAAATTCCCTTTTAATAACTTTTGTTTACCGTTTCTTGCACATTCTGTGTTTTATATTTATGTTATTAAATCTGAACATTTAGTTGACCACTAAATCTTTAGTCTTTTATGTTCAATACAACCAGTCCTACAAGTCTCTCTTGAAAATGAGACCCTGGGTCTCAATGAGAATTTTACCTGTATAAAAAAGTCAATATAATAATAATAATCAATAATATGCATCTCATTTATTAATAAACTAAAGTTTATCCATGTTTTATTATATACCTTTTAATCTAAACCCTTTTATTCAAGTTACCCTGAGTGGCATACTGTGTTATAGATTCTTAATAGTCTAAGTATTTACATTTTCTTTCGGGCATAGCATAGAAACACCTATATCCTTTTGCCCCCTCTGTCTACCATTTGCTGTCTGGCTCATTTATTGGGTATTTTGGACTTCATAGCAGGAGAGGACTATAGGAGTTTGGATCCAGAGAGGTCCGATAATCTTATATACTCTTACAATCTTGTCGACATCATTATTTCCCACTCATTTTACCAATAGTTAGATTTCAAACTGATGTTTGTAAACAGCCACATGAGCTCACCCCCAAAATCTCCACTGATTAATTTTGTGAAAGTAGCGATTGTGTGGAAGGTTCCAGCAGGATTACTGAGGATCAGCAGACTTGTTTGCTGGTTGTTTGAGGCGTTTTTTTGCAACCGCTTCACTTCATGAAGTACAGAGGGAGGTTGTGTAGCTCCTGAACAGTTTAGTCTAACTGGATTACTGACCTGGAGTCTGACCGGACGACTTCTGTCCCTCAACTGCACGCATCTCTCAAACAAAGTTACACTTACACTCACTGGAGTCTTCATATTATGAATCGTCCTGCTACTTTCATTTTATTTTCCTCTAGAAATTCTATGTAAAATGATGTTGCCTCTGACACCTTCAAGTACTCCTCCTGCTCATCGTGTTAATACTGTTTTTTAATGTTGCCTTTTGTCCCCTCAGGTTTGTATTACTGTGACCGGCAAACCCCTAGGTTAACTATTGATTGTTATTTATTACATCCTACTCGACCTTGTAATCCCAAGAATAATGTTTTTGTTTGTTTATTTTTTTCTGGGTGAATTTCTACTCCTTTGATTTTCTTTTTTCTACAATCATCTTATCCTTCTCCATCTTGCATACCAAGCAGGAAGTTCTAAAGTTCATTTTTTATTCTTTGTTTTTCTTTTCATATTTTCACAGTCAATGTTTTACAGTTTCTTGTTGGTAATTAACACATTTTTTCTGAATTTATTCCTAAAACCTTTCTGAATAAAACACTTTCCATGTTGCATATGTTCATGTTTTGTTTGTATGTTTTTCTGCAGGCTGGTATGTATACACTTTTTTTGTGAAATATCTTTTCGATGTTTTTTTTAACAAATGCAATTTTTTTTATTTTTTCTATTAAATAGGATTTTGACTGTATACTTTACAACATGTTATTTGTAGGAAAATATGTGCTCATCTGTTTTTTTAGGGGCTTCGTTAATGTTCAAAGTTGTATATTCTTTTGTACAAGCCTTTTGGAAGATATTTCTCATAAAATCTCTTCAGCTAAAGCTTTCATCTTGAAACTTTGATATTGTCCTGGATGACAAAGCCTCACTGGC
The DNA here is from genome assembly GCF_982586985.1 of Callionymus lyra. Classification (NCBI taxonomy): domain Eukaryota; kingdom Metazoa; phylum Chordata; class Actinopteri; order Syngnathiformes; family Callionymidae; genus Callionymus; species Callionymus lyra. Next base: position 30,679,347 of record NC_141819.1, on the reverse strand, counting down.
TTTCCTCTTTAAAGACTTCAATATAAATTTTAGTTGGTACAACAGATCTCCGACAGGAAGAGATTTAGATACGGCAACATAAAACCCTGTGACATCACCACTGGACTGAAGCATCAGACTGTGTAACTTTGCGGAGTCACTGGGCAGGATCAGAAAACCATGGCGACCAGAACAGTTTTGAATAAACTACACATCTGAGTCGTCCACCTCTGTTGAGAAAGCTATATTTCATTGATCTGGTTTAGTTCATGGTCCTACTGTAAACACACCCGGAATCCAGCAGCACGTGTGTGTTTACAATGCAAAGTCAACAGTGAGATCATTGAGCCGCAGCCACCGGCGATCACGTGACCTCCCAACAAAAGCAATGATAACGCTGGAGATAAGAGAGAAAGAAGTCAGGTGAAGGACGGACTCCACACACACTGATACGATGGCCCAGTTTCACCCGGATTGAGAACGATGCCAACGGTTCGGTTTTATATACTTCCTGTTTGAACGAGATATGTGGCTGTAAAGTTGCACTCGTCTGAAGGGATGGATCAGACAAGGTTCAAGAACATCACGTCATAGACAAAGGTTGTAAAGATAAAGGTAATTTGTGCAAGAACATCTAAAAAGCAGCCTTGATGTAAACTTTTTTCTTTTTTTTTCCACATTTGAAAACCTGCAGGTGTTCAAGTCAGAAGCTGTTATTAAGGATCAACTTGAGGATTCTCTGAGTTGTGAGGAGGAAACATACGACTCTGTGAGAGGACTTTAATCCGTGTGTGCGACAGAACTCTGATTGATGTTCCTCCTTAATGAAGCCGAGCTGGAGGCTAAAAATATGAAACTCAAATCCTCCCTGCACAAGATGGATGATCAAAGTTTGAATGTTCAGGACCAAAAACTAAAAATAACTTCTGAAGTTAAGTTTTTAACACCTCTAGTTTGGATACATTTTAAGTCGCCCTCGAGAGTCAGTCGTCTCGCCCTCGACAGTGAGAGAGTCGGTCGTCTCGCCCGTAAGTTTCACCCACTAGAGTCAGTCTCCCCCAATAGAGACAGTCTCCACCACTAGAGTCAGTCACCACCACTAGAGTCAGTCACCACCACTAGAGTCAGTCACCACCACTAGAGTCAGTCTCCACCACTAGAGTCAGTCACCACCACTAGAGTCAGTCTCCCCCACTAGAGTCAGTCTCCACCACTAGAGTCAGTCACCACCACTAGAGTCAGTCACCACCACTAGAGTCAGTCACCACCACTAGAGTCAGTCACCACCACTAGAGTCAGTCACCACCACTAGAGTCAGTCTCCACCACTAGAGTCAGTCACCACCACTAGAGTCAGTCTCCCCCACTAGAGTCAGTCTCCACCACTAGAGTCAGTCACCACCACTAGAGTCAGTCACCACCACTAGAGTCAGTCACCACCACTAGAGTCAGTCTCCACCACTAGAGTCAGTCTCCACCACTAGAGTCAGTCTCCACCACTAGAGTCAGTCTCCACCACTAGAGTCAGTCTCCACCACTAGAGTCAGTCACCACCACTAGAGTCAGTCACCACCACTAGAGTCAGTCTCCACCACTAGAGTCAGTCTCCACCACTAGAGTCAGTCACCACCACTATAGTCAGTCTCCACCAATAGAGTCAGTCTCCACCACTAGAGTCAGTCTCCACCACTAGAGTCAGTCTCCACCACTAGAGTCAGTCTCCACCACTAGAGTCAGTCTCCACCACTAGAGTCAGTCACCACCACTAGAGTCAGTCACCACCACTAGAGTCAGTCACCACCACTAGAGTCAGTCTCCACCACTAGAGTCAGTCACCACCACTAGAGTCAGTCACCACCACTAGAGTCAGTCACCACCACTAGAGTCAGTCTCCACCACTAGAGTCAGTCACCACCACTAGAGTCAGTCTCCACCACTAGAGTCAGTCACCACCACTAGAGTCAGTCTCCACCACTAGAGTCAGTCACCACCACTAGAGTCAGTCACCACCACTAGAGTCAGTCTCCACCACTAGAGTCAGTCACCACCACTAGAGTCAGTCTCCACCACTAGAGTCAGTCACCACCACTAGAGTCAGTCTCCACCACTAGAGTCAGTCTCCACCACTAGAGTCAGTCTCCACCACTAGAGTCAGTCACCACCACTAGAGTCAGTCTCCACCACTAGAGTCAGTCTCCACCACTAGAGTCAGTCTCCACCACTAGAGTCAGTCACCACCACTAGAGTCAGTCACCACCACTAGAGTCAGTCTCCACCACTAGAGTCAGTCACCACCACTAGAGTCAGTCTCCACCACTAGAGTCAGTCACCACCACTAGAGACAGTCTCCCCCACTAGAATTCTCGAAAAGTGTGATTTTCCATCTCCCTCTTCCTCCTCTGTCCTCACTCTCCTCATCAACATCACTGTCTCCTGCAGATCTCATCTCCCTGATTGAACGCCGGAGCCTCCAGGCTGTCATTAAGCTAATGAGGATGAACTAATGAACACTCGTCCTCCTCGCCGTCAGATAACTGTCACATATCAGCGCTTCTGGTTTCCGCTGCTGTCCAGTAGCACAGGCGTCTCTAAAGAGAGAGACGGGTGTTTCCACATCAGTGCGACAGGTCCGGCAGCGTTAATCGTTAACAAGCCTAATGAGCAGAAGGAGTAAACGGACTGAAGCCTCTGCGAAGGCGCCGTCAGTGAAAGGCTAAACGTCTTTCAGGAGGAAATGAAAGAGCCGTTTAAATATTAAATAAGTGTTTGTGACTCTTTCCATCGTCCGCTTCCCTTCTGTTTTGATCGCAAAAACACATGTTTGCTGCTCCTTGTAATGAAGATTGTGCGTCGATCAGATCATACTTTGCTGACGATAACTTCTCTGTAACCTGATGTTCTTCTGAACATTTTCAAATGTATCATGTGGACGAAAAAAACAGAAAAAAACGAGTCTCGCTCACTTGCTGAGATCATTCCGAGGAGGGGATTGGGAATGTTCTTCAGTTGGCTCTCTGAGGTCTAAGATCTGAGGGTGTGAACTTAACGGTGAGAAAGGGAACTGGATGCAGATGTTGAACGCAGCTGTTGTTTTTCAGTGAGCGATGGACAGTTTTCTGCCTGGAATACTGCAGGAATGACATACTGAATGTGTGGGAAGTTTTCATTTTGTTCATTATGTTATGATTTCAGTTGTAACCAGACTGAGATTTTGATTCTTCACTTCGGTTTCATTTTCACGAAAATACAGACATTTAACTTTGAAATCAAGTGATTCTCTCTCTGCACACCTTCTGACTCACGGCACATACACACCATGACATAATAGAAGACAGAAGTCTTTTACAAAGGAGACAAAGTTTGTGTTTTTCCAAGGCAAAAACGTTTAAACTTTTATTATCATTTAATTAAGTTCCTTTTTTTCCCCCAGATAATTAGCCTTAATTTCTCCATTATTATCTTTTTTTGGGGGGTTTTCATTTCTAAACTTAATGAGACACTTAAAGAGGTTTTATGGTTCATAGGTCGGTTTGGCGTTTTGTTCGGTAGTTTTTCCTTTTGTTTTGTTTCCCTCCTCAGTGACCGTCGCCATGTGACACCATGACTTCTCCTCCAGAGCCACCAGATGGTCCGGACAGACCTTGAAGTCCGTAAACCTTGTTTCTTAATGTGTAATAACAACCAGTTTAAATCCTTTCATCTGGCCAGAGAAGGAAACTATATTATGCCTGACAAGAATCAAAGTTGCTGGTTAGATCTCAGGTTCAATGTAATTCTTATTATTTTCTTATTTTTAGACCATCATCTTTATTTTCATTATCTTATCTACTTTCCTTTGTTTGTTTCCACAACCTGTTTCAGTTGGCTTTACTACCGTTTTAACCCCAGGTTAACAGTTTTCAATACCCTTTTCTTTCCACTAGACTTTTTTCTTTTTCTATTGTTGATTATTTCGTCATCGTTCTTATTCAATCATACCAAATCCTCTGCATTTAACTTATTCCTGATTTCCTTCTTATTTCGTATCCAGCTTCTCTAGTCTTATCTCAGTCAATCATTAACTACTTCCTCCTTCAGTTAATCTTTTCTTTAAAGTTTATTTTATTGTCATCATATTATCATTTGTATTTTTCTTTCCATTTTTGTCTGTACAAAGTGAGGGAAACAAAAACGAAGAATACAAACCAAAAAATGATTAAGGAAAACAAAATGAATACTAATAAAATAATTATAATAATCTTAACCATACATTTGATTAATAAGTTGAAATGGTTTTATCCCAGTCGTTTTTTCGCCTTTTAACTTTTGCCTGCATTTGTTTCCACATTTAAGGAAATGAAACAAAGGGCCAGTTTGTTCTTTGCGAGAAGAAAAAGAGGAGCAGCAACATTTCCTTCACGACTGAGGAACAAAGACGTTTGTAGATCAGGGTGCAGCTACAAATCCATCATCAACACACACGTGACGTGTGGATTCATGACACAATCCTTGTCGACTCCAGACCCGAACCGACGAGACGGAGAGACGAGTCATATTCAGGCGGACGGTTTGTGTCAGAGATCAACAACCACGAGAGAACGATGTGGTCGCCAAGTTCAAACGCAGATGTTTGGACTCGTGGAGAGGAGAGACAAAGTTGGGATGACGAAGAGGGAGAGAGTGAATGAGGTTCTCGATGAAGGAGTGAGTGGAGGATGATGAAGGAAGCGCCGTGGAGACTTGAACAAGAAATGAAGAAGGAAAAGGAGAATAATAGAGGAGACATGGCCAAAACGAAAGAGGAGAAGGAAAACAAGACTTAGAACACGAGAAAAAATTTAGACAGCGAAAAAAAAGAATGAAGAAATAAAAAAAAAGAATGAGAACAAGAAGCAAAAAGCAAGAAAAAAAAGAAAAAAAAACAGATGATAAAGAAGAAAACCAACGAGTAGAAAAGGAAAACTAAGAGAAACATAAACACAAAAAGGTGAAGAACAAGAAGAAATGAAGAAGGAGAGAAAAAAGACAACTCAGAATACTAAGACAATCAGAGGCAAGAAGAGGAATAAAAAGAAAAGGATCAACAAACAGATCACCAAGTAGATGAAAAAGATGAAGAACACTTTGAATATGAAAAAGATCTAAAAAAAAAAGAAAAAAAAAAAGAGTAGAAAAACAGGTCGACAGGTAAAAGGGTGGGTAAGCGAGATAGCAGAACAGAAAGACAGGTTCTCTTTGTAGACAGTCGGTGACTGAGGGACAGACAGGTAGAGTGTTAGGAGGTCAGGACGGACAGACAGGTAGAGTGTTACAAGGTCAGGAGGGACAGACAGGTAGAGTGTTAGGAGGTCAGGAGGGACAGACAGGTCGAGTGTTAGGAGGTCAGGACGGACAGACAGGTAGAGTGTTAGGAGGTCAGGAGGGACAGACAGGTCGAGTGTTAGGAGGTCAGGACGGACAGACAGGTAGAGTGTTACAAGGTCAGGAGGGACAGACAGGTAGAGTGTGTTAGGAAGTCAGGAGGGACAGACAGGTAGAGTGTTACAAGGTCAGGAGGGACAGACAGGTAGAGTGTGTTAGGAGGTCAGGAGGGACAGACAGGTAGTGTGTGTTACAAGGCCAGGAAGGACAGACAAGTAGAGTGTGTTAGGAGGTCAGGAGGGACAGACAGGTAGAGTGTTAGGAGGTCAGGAGGGACCGACAGGTAGAGTGTGTTAGGAGGTCAGGAGGGACAGACAGGTAGAGTGTGTTAGGAGGTCAGGAGGGACAGACAGGTAGAGTGTGTTAGGAGGTCAGGAGGGACGGACAGGTAGTGTTAGGAGGTCAGGAGGGACAGACAGGTAGAGTGTGTCATCAGGTCAGGAGGGACAGGTAGGTAGAGTGTGTTAGGAGATCAGGAGGGACAGACAGGTAGAGTGTGTTAGGAGGTCAGGAGGGACAGACGGGTAGAGTGTGTTAGGAGGTCAGGGGGGACAGACAGGTAGAGTGTGTTAGGAGGTCAGGAGGGACAGACAGGTAGAGTGTGTTAGGAGGTCAGGAGGGACAGACAGGTAGAGTGTTAGGAGGTCAGGAGGGACAGATAGGTAGAGTGTTAGGAGGTCAGGAGGGACAGACAGGTAGAGTGTGTCATCAGGTCAGGAGGGACAGACAGGTAGGGTGTGTTAGGAGGTCAGGAGGGACAGACAGGTAGAGTGTGTTAGGAGGTCAGGAGGTACAGACAGGTAGAGTGTGTTAGGAGGCCAGGAGGGACAGACAGGTGGAGTGTTAGGAGGTCAGGAGGGACAGACAGGTAGAGTGTGTTAGGAGGTCAGGAGGGACAGACAGGTTTAGTGTTAGGGGGTCATGAGGGACAGACAGGTGGAGTGTTAGGAGGTCAGGAGGGACAGACAGGTAGAGTGTGTTAGCAGGTCAGGAGGGACAAACAGGTTTAGTGTTAGGAGGTCAGGAGGGACAGACAGGTAGAGTGTGTTAGGAGGTCAGGAGGGACAGACAGGTGGAGTGTTAGGAGGTCAGGAGGGACAGACAGGTAGAGTGTGTTAGGAGGTCAGGAGGGACAGACAGGTTTAGTGTTAGGAGGTCAGGAGGGACAGACAGGTGGAGTGTTAGGAGGTCAGGAGGGACAGACAGGTGGAGTGTTAGGAGGTCAGGAGGGACAGACAGGTTTAGTGTTAGGAGGTCAGGAGGGACAGACAGGTGGAGTGTTAGGAGGTCAGGAGGGACAGACAGGTAGAGTGTGTTAGCAGGTCAGGAGGGACAAACAGGTTTAGTGTTAGGAGGTCAGGAGGGACAGACAGGTAGAGTGTGTTAGGAGGTCAGGAGGGACAGACAGGTGGAGTGTTAGGAGGTCAGGAGGGACAGACAGGTAGAGTGTGTTAGGAGGTCAGGAGGGACAGACAGGTTTAGTGTTAGGAGGTCAGGAGGGACAGACAGGTGGAGTGTTAGGAGGTCAGGAGGGACAGACAGGTGGAGTGTTAGGAGGTCAGGAGGGACAGACAGGTTTAGTGTTAGGAGGTCAGGAGGGACAGACAGGTGGAGTGTTAGGAGGTCAGGAGGGACAGACAGGTAGCTTGATGTGTAAGTCATGCATGACTGACAGATGGATGAAGTGATTCTAATCAAAAACATTGACACGCGCAGCAGCAGCAGCAGAAGAAGAATAGTTCTGGACTCACCACCTCCTTCTCCTCCTTCTCCTCTCCGCTCTCCTGCCGCTCGGAGCTGCTCAGCTTCCTCTTGTGTTTGTTCTCGCTCCTCTTCATGCTGTGTAGCCTCGTAGCTCCGCTTCTGTTCCCGCTCACTGACACATCCTCGCCTCGAACTCTAGTCCAGTGCTTCTGTCGGAACCGTCCGTGTCCATTGGGCGGAGACGGGTTCGAGCCCAAAACCGACAGGGCGACTTTCTAAGCTTCTACCTGTCCATGACAGCCATGCTGTTGGTTCCGCCCAGACTCCGGCCTCTAAAGAGAGTTCTCAGGCGGCTCAGGTTCGACTGAGACTCGGGTCCATCCGGTGACAAAGGTAGTCGCTGCAGAACCTCCAGAGTCCAGCTTCCTGACACTCGGCGAGGAGGCAAGCTAGCGACTTCATACTGCGGCATCCGGTGTTTGTTAAAGAAATAAAAGCTTCCACATCCCTTTGTCATGGTGAAAGAGACAAACTGGAAGTTTATTTTAATTATTGCCAATTGCAAACCTTTTTTTTTTTGCTAATGAGGTCAAATATGATCATTTAGATATTCTAGACATTTTAGAATAGCTAACTCACCATTTCATGTTGTATTTAATTTTTATCTTTTATTATTTTTAATCATTATAACGTAAAACATCACAATGTTTTAGGCCCTTCCAGCTACTTTTCCTTCCTTTTTAATTCGACCACTAAGTAAATAAATGGAATAAATGTTTAGAAAATGAATGCCTTACATTTAATTTTATATTTACATTTTGTTTAGCTTATAAATAGAGATTATTAATATTATTATGATTTACCTGATGCCATGGATATATTACAAGTTATAGGTAAAGTTGCTTCTTTCTATTGTCTTGGCGGCCGTTTGCAACATTCATTGTGAATGATTCACAGTATATAATGTGGCCCCTGAGTACATTTAATTCCCCCTGTTTTTATGCTTAAACTTTGGCAACACTGTGTACCTTGTTGATATGAAAATGATTTTTATAAAAGTAAAAAATCGTGTCTGATCATGCAGTGAAGTGCATGTTTAACATGGTACATTTTATTTTGAAGGCACGCCGGTTCTACTTCTGCATGTCGTCTCACGTTTCAACATCATTACTTCACAGCGTGTTCCCTGCGTGTATGTTGCCCTTTGACGCCACCTTCTGGCGGAAACACTCTTTTTTTCATGAAGTGAAACAAACTGCAGGACAAAGAAACAGTAGGAGGGTGTTGTCTTTATTTGAAAGTAAAAAGAAGCTTATTTTGTTTGTTAACGCCCCAAGAATAACAAAGTCCACGCATGCACAGAAAAACCGCTTCTGTTCTCACTGCAACCAAAAACCACATCAACGCTCGCGCCGTATTTACAACAAAACCCAGAAGACGAAACTCTTTTGAAAGGTTTTACAGCAGATTTGGACAGTATACAGCAGATTGTAATACCTTATTGCTCTTTTTTTGACACAAAGTTGTGCTTGGTTTGATTGTCTGAAACAAAAACACAAAACAAAAATGGCACGTTTGCATTTCGGCGACAGAAAAACTTTAGTATTGCACCAGAGAAGTTGCATATTTCAGTGGATTCTTCAGTTGAATGACACAAGGTGACCGAGAGAATCCAAATGAGTGACCACCTTCAAGTGGGATATATATATATATATAATGTATAGGCAAAAACAAAGATAAAAAAAAAAGAAGTAGTGAATGGTCGGTTTGTTTTTTTCTTAAAGAAATTTGGACCACATCAATAAACATTACAATTCAGTGAAGGCGTGACAAGAGCAGCTTCTACTTTGCACCTAAAATGAACAACAAAACAACAAACAAACGCGCTTGTAGCTGGAGAAGTACAGTTTTTCTTTTGCTCTCTTCTTTGGTTTTATTTGGTAGCTGTAGCAAGTCAGACTGTAGGACCCTGAGGGGCCACCGTACGACAGTCTGTGTTGAGAGCAAAGTGGCTCAGAACTAAAAGAATGTCGACTGCATCAATTCTTAATCACCAGTTTCTGTTAAGCTAGTTTGTTAGCGTGTTAATTCACGAACTAAAAGATCTCCAAAAAACATACAGCAGTCTTTTTATCGCAAACTACAATCACATAACTGATGCCACCATCATGTGATACAAACTCCTGCGAGAAAAAACGATCTTTAGATTCAGCCTCTAACGTCTCGTTTTAAGATAATCCATCCCGTCTTCGTTCACACACATACCTGCGAAATAATCGCAACCGTTCCGTTGACATGAAGCGTACACTTCCATCATAGAGCGACGAATACATTTGTGCATCAAAGTTCCTGTGCTTGCAAGTTTACATCTAACCATTTGTCTGAGCTCGCTCATAGTCACAACCATTCTAAAGGTTTTTTAAATATTTTTCAGTCTCTATCTTTAAAAATCTTGCTACATTCTCCAGCAAAGATTAGCAGATAAAACATGCTTTGATGTTTGTCAAGTATTTGTTGATATACATAATGCTAGCTGTAACATAACTCTTGCTGCGACACACTTGACATCCTGACTATTGGGTAAAAAAAAAAAAAAAACGCACAACATTAAATACTGTCTACTTTGCTCGAAGCAACGCTACAAGTTAAAAGTTGCTTTTTATTGATTCATCGTTCAACACATTAGTCTAGTCTCAGTCGGTATTCGTATCTAGAGGATGGAATGTGTGTATAAAAACCACTCTTTCATTTGCGGTGACATTGTTCCGATAAATCTTTGCATAGCTAGTTGAGCGTTTTCCTGAGGGCGCACAGCCACCAGGCGTTCTGCTACAACATGAGTGTGCGTTGTATCTGAGATTAACAAACCGACGAGGAAGACTGTCTGAACAAGTCCAACCATTGTTGGCCAACAGAGTCAAAGATTAGCAAACTAGCCAACACAGCAGGTGTGTCAGCGTATCGGTGACGTAGCAACAAACTAACAAAACATGAAGAGAACTAAAGTATGTAATAAAATAAGCGATAAAGTGTTCAGTAACTAAAATGTTGGCGAGTGTACCTAAAGTACTATGTTTTATGATTTACTAGCAGAAGCTAATGTGCTAATGTCTGTTCGATAAGGTATTCTCAACTTTACTGCAAGTTATTTTTTTCTTATAGCGCAAAAAGAAAAATGAATTGCTGGTTAGCATGCTAACATTTTGGATTAGCATTAAAGCGTCATCTATATTTTACACAGTATGATTATTGAAGCGAGTCAATGTTGACTTATTACTAGTTAGCTTAGCTAGCAGGTAGAAATCTATGAAGTGAACTGATGAATATTTCTCTTCACAGAGCTAGTTTGTGTTCTTAGGATGAACACCAGGAGCAGAAGCAACAGTCAGGTGGTCGGAGGAAGCCCTTCAGCAGCACATGTAGAATAATCGAACCCTCACGATGTTCGCACAGACCCAGCGGACGCGTCTGTCCAGGCAAAGATGTTGAGCTCAGCGGCTGCACCTGGACGATGATAAGGATCAGGCGGCTGGTGAGCTACAGAGAGGCGGCCTGTAGGGGGCGCTGGTGCCGAGCCCGCCCTCTGCTGGAGGTTAAAGGAGGCCACGGGGGTCACGAGACTTGCACCAGGAGAGAAGGCGAGTTGAGGGATTCTTCCCGAGATCGGACCTGTGACACGAGCAGAGTCAGGTCAACGACAAAAGAAATGCAACCAGAAAATAATGAAGAATGTTACGTATAAAACAGAAAACTACACAAACAAATCAAATTTTAATTCAGTAAATAAAGTAGCAATAATCTAATGAATAAATACAACGTTGTGCAAGAAATCATCAAAGAAAACGTGGACAAACAAGAAAAGGTAAAGATGAATCTTTCGTTTACTTAACTTAAGACTTCAAGAAACTTTTCAGATCTTTAAATTCACTTTCAATTTTTTAATGACTCCACAACACAAAAACACTGTGAGTAAAGCAATCAATCAAACTTCTAAGATGAGTAAACAATTCAACAACATTATTGTGTGGACATGCTGGTAGTCACGGATGAGGATCAGCTCCTCTAATTGTGGGTCAGCAGTTCTGATGTTAAACAACCTCACACCACAGAGACTGACCTTCACTAGACCAGAGTGAGGGAGAGGAGGAGGACAGGAAGGAGGGGGGAGGAGGGTGAGAGGAAGAGGAGAGGGCAGAGATCCTGAGCTGGTTCTCCTGAAGAGACCAGAGTCAGGGAGGAAGCACTTGGGTCTGAGAGGAGGTGGACTCACCTGCAGGTTGGTCTTGGCCCTCCTCAGCACGTCTCTCGTCCTGGACACTGTCAACACACACGACAAGAATGAACTATAACCAGATCCAGAGATGGCAGGGGGCGCTGTGGAGCAGCTAAGGCGGAGAGAAGGGACTCACGCTGGCTGACGATGTAGTCCTCCATGCTATCTTTGGTGCGGTTGGAGCTGTGGACTTTCTCCAGGGCGTCCCTGAGAGCCTGCTCTTGTTGTGAGAGCTTCATACGGAGGGAGGCGACCTCGGGCTCATCCTGAGGTTACACACACGACACATGTAAGCTTTTAATTATTTTTTGAATCATTGATTTTAATACAATTCTGTATTGAAATAGTTCATTTTTTTTTTTAAATCAAGTATTTTCAAAATTCACTTTTTTATACACAGAGTTTTATATTCAAATTCCAAAATAAAATTTCCAAAACTCAACATCTTTTGAGTTCATTGCCTTTTAAATTTAATATAAACATATTGGAATAAAATTGCCACCATTTAATAATGAATTTAAAAGCTGTATATATTTTTAAATATATATTTTTTGGAAAAGAGATATTCTAATAAAAAGTAATTCTAGTGCCAACATGTCTTTATTAAATTTAAAAGGCTACAAAAAAGACTTTGAAAAAATATATATTAGTGAAGTGATTGAAATTAGAATATCAAATTGTGTATTTTAAAAATAACCCATTCATTTTGAAATTATTCGAATTCAATTCTTCAAAGAAAACAAAATTAATCTTTCAAAATAAAAATTGTTAGATGAAAATATTCAAAACATGTTTAAATATAAAAATAATTAATTTTCAATTGACAAATTCAACTTTTAAATATTCAATAAAGTCAAAGATCCTTCATGTTTCACTACATAACTTTATCTAACATCTAAGTCCCACAATGCACTGCACAATAAAGCAGTTTTTAATCATCAGCTTCTCGTCTGCAAGTCTAAACTCCATCTGGTTCTGACCTGTTGGGACTCGCTGGTGTCGGGAACATCTTCCCTCCAGAACCTCTGCAATAAGGTTTCTGAGTCTTGCAGGATCCGTCTGAGCGCCTGTGTGTCCGTCAGGAGTTCACGAGTCGAACTGAAGTCGAGAGACTGAGACGGAGAAGAAACATCAGCTGAAGATCTCAGCAGAGCGCGAAGGAAACCTTTATCTCACCTGGTAGACGTTCTGAGATGCGTTCAGGGAACGAAGGACGGCGTCCATCTTGTTGAGGAGACTGAAGCCGAGCTGGACCTGCCGGGCCAGAGCGTCGAAGTGGTCCACTTGGACCACCATGCGGTTCTGGTGGACGGAGCAACCGTCTGGGACTTGATCGTGTCGTCGGTTCTCTGCTGAGAAAAACATGGTTAAGATGAAGCAAGATTCAGGTCAAGGTCACCGGACTGACCGTGGAAAAGCTGCTTCCTGGCTCCGCTCCGTGACTCCGTCCGTCCACTCGGCTGCTTCTCCAGCTCCTCACGCAGGTCTGTGGGGTCAAAGGTCACATGAGGCAAGCGTGCGTGTCTGTGTGAGTCACATCTGTGTGTGTTTGTGTGTCTAAACTGTGTGCAAGTTTTTGTTTTAGTGTGTTTGTCTCCCCTTTGTTTTTTAGTTTTTTGTGAGTGTGTATCATCATGGTGTGTGGATTTGTTTGTGTGTTTTTGTCTGTGCGTGTGTGTCTTACCCAGATGTGTGTTCTGGTGTGTGTGTCTCAATTTGGTGTGGATTTTTTTTGTGGTGTCTTCTCAGGTTTTTGTTTGTATTTGTCCCACCCGGGTGTTTCTTTTTGTTTGTGTGTGTCTCACCTGTATATGTGTGTTTTTGTTTGTGTTTTTATTTTTGTGTATGTCTGTCTCAGCTGTATATGTGTGTTTTTGTTTATGTTTTTAATTGTGTGTGTGTCTGTCTCAGCTGAGTGTGTGCATGTATCTGTATGTGAGTATGTGTGTCACCTTGGGGTTTGTTGCTGTTTGTGTGCGCATGTGTTTCACTCAGGTGTGTGTTTTTGTGTGTGCATCTGTTTGTGTCTCACCTGGGTGTGCGCTGGCTTCGCACACTCGCTGTCGAACCTCCAGCTCACACTGAAGAGAGCAGACCAGCCGCCGGCTCTCACACAACTGCTGCTGCACCACATTCAACTCGTGCTGCAGTCTGTGGACAAATGAAGCATGAGCTGACATCACTTCCTGTTCCTGCACTTCAAACAATGGAAAGAAGAGACTTTCATTGTGGAGTGGGGGAGCGGTTAAACCCGGTCAAATGTCTGAGAGACATGCGCCTGTGTGAGTCATTCTGGATTTGAGCTTGCTCTGTAAAATCTTTTCAGGTCCATCAACTGACTGTGTATGAGTCAGACATGAGTGACTTTCTAGTTTGATGAGTGTATGTGTCAGCTGACATCACTTCCTGTGTCTCTGTCCTCATGAACACACCTGTTGATGGCCTCCTGGTTCGTCTGTCGCTCCAGCTTGAGTCCATTCACTTCCTGCTGGTTCTCTTCAGCGTCAGCTTGTAGCTTCCTGCTCTGCTCCGCCCACTTGTCACACTCCAGCTCCGCCTCCCTGAGTCGGCTCTGGTCCAGCAGAGACGCCTGCTTGAGCCTCTCGGCCTCCTTGCTGACCTCTGCGGGTGACATCACAACCCAGAGATGAGGATCACTAGTTCGGTTCTGAGAACATGAAGCCTCTTAGAAAAACCAGGGTCCAGATCCTGAAGCGCACCTGTCGTTTTCATGTCCAGCTGGTTCTGCAGACTGACGTTCTCCTCCTTCAGGAAGCGGATCTCAGTGGACAGCTGACCAACCGAGTCCAGACCCTGGATGTAGATGTTGGTTGGAGCCCCTGCAGGAGAAAAAACGTCACTGCATCCGTCCTGAGTTTTACAGTGACATTTCGGTGACTTTCCTCAGGTTTAATGTTTGTGTATCAGTTAAATCAGAATATTTACTGGATCAACTTAATAAAATTAATTATTTAATTAATTAATTTTAAATGTCAAAACCTTTTAAATTTATTGGAACGTTTTAAGCATTACATATTTTATTTTGAATAATACATAGGATGATTTATACATTATTTTTTTTTTACTGAATAACTGATTGAATATTAAATTAAATAGTTTGTTTATTGAAAGGTTGAATTTGCTGTTCATTCGAAAATTTGAATTACATTTCTATATTTAAAAAAAATAATAAAGTCTGACATTAAAATCCCAATAACTCAAAAATAAAATGTCAATATTTGTATTTCATATAAAAATCATGGTAAAATCATTTTTCTATAAGTGATAAAATATTTATTTAAAAATATTCTTATTTGTAAATTCAGTTATTCAATAAAAACCTAATTTAACCTTTCAATTTAGAAATTATTAATTTACTGTTTTAAAAAATGATTAAATGCTGAAAAAACAAGAATATTTCAAAATAAAATTCAAAGTTTAAACATTTCAGTTCTCAAATTTTTCTTTTTTTTGTCTCATTTAGTGTTGCACAATTTTCCTTTTCTACTCAGACTTGTTTCTTTAGCCATCTTTCCATATACACACTGTACATATTTTATGTAATTCTTTTTCCACATTTCAAATTCTGACACTTGCTACTTCTGGACCAGAGTGACGCCACAAACCTTTCTCGGGTATATTCTGGGTCAGTCGCTCCTCCAACTGCCGCCTCAGTCTCTCGTTGGTTTGAATGGAGTCCTCCAGTCGCTCCCTGAGACTCCGGATCTCCCTCAAGTGCTCCTTCATCAGGTCAGAACCGGTGTGGCTGGTGCCGGACTGGTATCCCGACGACCCGGAGGACAGGTCGGCTCCGACTCTCATGGATCGGGGGCCAAATGAGACGTCCCAGACGGGGCCGCCCTGTAAAAAGCTGGCGCCGGCCTTTGGGTTTGGATCCAGGCAGCTGCCGAAAGGAGATGTCTGGTACCCATGGAAGGAGAAGGGCAGGAAGCTTGAAGGTTCCGGCTGCTGCGGGATCAAGGGAGGGAAACCCTGGAGAGGTCTGGACTGGGGGGTGGAGAACCCTGAGTGGGACAGAGAAGCAGCGTTAAGAACACCTGACAGGTCATCAGTTGAGGTCTCAGTTGGTTGGTGAATAAACATGCAAAAGAGTGAGAAGTTCATCCAGAAACTAGAGGTCGAGAAAGCAGCGTTGAGTGGTGAAGGCACAGCATTACTGCAGCCAGACGGCAGGGGGCAGCAGATCAACAACAGACAGTGACTGATATTAAATTGAGATACTGAAGACAGTGTATTATTAATTGTTCTCAAACGTCACATGAGCCGAAGTGGAGACTATTTCTTTCAAGATGTGTTGCCAGATCTCAACAATAGATTATCGTCTAAAGACAACGTAAAATCTGCTTAACTGGACAAAAACTAATCCAACAATATGATTTATTGTGTAAAATAGTTAAAGCTAGAGATGAAAAGATGCTCAATTGGTTGAAAACCTAACCAATCTGGCAACACTGCTTGTATAATGCAGGTAAATCAGATGATAAAGTGGGTGGATGTAAATATCTCTCGCTATATACCTATACATGAAGGCCAGGCATGAACCACAAGGATGCAACTAATGGGCCTGTTAGTAAAAATCATTCCCACACTCAAACTACAAATCCCACAATGCAGTTGAACCTCTCAAAACACTAAATTCCACTCTCAGGCTACAATCTGACGCACTGGTGTCGTGTCCCAGCTGCCTTTGCAGGGCCTGCAGCTCCTGCTGAACGTCGGCCAGACAGAAGCTTGACGCGCCGCCGGGGCGCGAGGACGGGGGAAGCCTGTAGGGGGCGGCGGAGAGGGGAGGCGGACGGGGGACAGCGGCCGGAGGAGAAGGATGGAAGACTGGAGGAAGTGAAGTTGAGAGTGAGGACAAGAGAGCAGAGAGGAGTCTCCTCCTACCTGTCGGGGTCAGCGGCACTTCGGCAGAACGCAGCAGCGACTCGGCGAGGCTTCCGTGAGACGGCGTGACGGACGGAGACGGATGAGGACACGAGCTGCGAGACTGGCAGTCTGTCAGGGGAGAAATAGTTGAATTTTTATTTAATAAAGTCATTAAAACACAAATCCTGCAATAAAAAATATTTCTAAGAAAATAAGTACAACTATTAATTAGGTACTGGTCAAGTGGGCCAAAACTGAGTATTATGGGTTTGGGTATTATGAATCAAATATTCATTTGTGTGAACCCAAACTCACCCGTCCCGCCTCCGCTCCGAGTCCCGTCCGGAGCCAGTTCGCTGGCGGCGTCCACGTCGGAGCTCAGCTCCTCGTTCTGCTCGTCGGACACGTAGGAGATGCGGTCCGATTGGTCGGTGGCGTCCGAGGGGGCGTTGCTGCTGGTGGGCGTGGTCGAGCGCCGGAGCTGGTGCTGGTCCAGTTTGTCCCGCAGAGACTCGATGACTTTGTCCTTCTGCTGCAGCTCTCGACTCAGCCTGAACACAAACACATGACTGTTAAAGATGGATTAAATATACAGGAATATGGAATAGTTACATTAGAAAATGTGCTTAAGCCCCGCCCACTGAAAATTGTTGTTCTGGAGATGATTGCTGCGATTGGTCAAACTTCAAGGTTTGTCACTGTACGTTATAAATCCCAGAAGTCTCCACTTCCAGGGGACTTGTTGTATAAACAAAGCAGGGCGTTTGGAGTGAAGATCATTATTACGTCATAATGGACTCTGCTCTCGTAGCCTCTCGTTCGCCCAGATTTCAGACAGGGGAGAACTTTATAAAGGAATAACTTCAAAGCATCGTCATGATGAGATGAGAGAAATCTTGGAGAGTTTGAAACATTGTGAGTCAGTCAAGAGAGTTGGGTTTTGATATTAGCTGCCCTTTAAGTTAAATAAAACGTTTTGATTCGTATACAATTCATATAAAATCATGTAACTTTTTGTTGTAAGAAAATACATTTCGTCATCAGCAGCTATTCACATTTATTTATATAATGATATAATATAATTTAATAATGATATAAATAAAGAACCAGAACCAGGACAATCTAATATAAATTGGCTACATTTTAACAATTGAAGTTAAACACAAACAAAATTAAATCTAAATAACAAATACATGTTAATACATTTAAATATTTGCTCAAAACAATATCTAGTTGATAATATAAATCTTAATATAAACAAAAAAATCTGTGAGGTTTAAGAAAATTGGTGTAAAAGTAATGAATAGGAATTTCAATACATTTTTGAGAACTATAAAAGTAAACAAAAAAGTACTCGCCCAATTACAGTTCACCAATATATTACAGAAGTTTTACTCGATTGCCGGATTTAAAAATGTTGGTTGCAATGAGTATTTACTGAAAGACACAATGAATACAAACAAATGAATATAGATTTAAGTAAAACTTAAAGTAAAATGAGTAAATGTGATAAAAGAGAAGAATTTGAAACAAGAGAAAAACGCACTTTGTAAAAGAAAAGCGAATAAAACTGAAATAGTTGATGCCATAAAAGTTACATCCTTAAGTCCTAAAATACAAAAGAGTTTTTTATTTCCAGCTCATTTAATGTTTCCTCGTGACTGGTCTTGATTTCAACCTTTCTCTCGCGGACCACCAGGGTGGCCTGTGGTCTTACTTGTCGAGCTGAGCCAGCAGCGAGCGGCGCTCGCGGTCCGTGTGCCTCCTGAGCAGCAGCAGCTCGCGCTCCTGAGCTTTCCACTCCCACAGCGAGAAGGAGAAGAGCGAGTCCCTGTAGATCGGGCTGCTCTTGGACAACATGACCTTCCACAGCGGCGCCATCTGACCGCGGCTACTCTCGGGTCATGACCCGCCCGACTCGCTCGCACCGGAGTCCACGCGGATCATTCAGCGACGGCCCGGAGGTCACGACCCCGGCAGTGTGAGGATGAGGGGATGAAAAGGAGTGTGCGGGCGAGTAAATCCAGCAGCGGGGGGGCCACGAACACACACACACACACACACACTATTAAACACACTCGCTGCGCCGGGAGGAGCCGACAAACAGACGATTTAAAGGATTTGCAGAATAAAGGGGAGTGCTTGACGGACAGATGGCCGCGCTACAAAATAAAAGTCCTTTTAAAGAGATATGAGCGACACAACTGTAATCCTTTTGTATACACTACATTTTACTTTCTTTTAAATTCAGATTGTCAGGCGATGGCAAGAGATATTTTATCAAAATGAAAGTTTTTAATATTGAACCACAATTAAAAAGATTTATACAAAATAAAAGGTTTAAAGAAGCATATAAGTACCTAAATGTGTGTTTTTGTCAACACTTAAGAATGTATTTTGCCTCTTGGTCTGATTCAAATATTACATCTGTCTGCACAAAGAAGTAATAACAGGAAGTGCTACAAAATAAAAGTAATCAAAACACTCAGACAACTCAATCTAGAGTCATTGATTTTGTGTTTTTGGTCAAAAAATAACTCCCTATGTAAAACTACACAGAAAAATACAAAATAAAAGCACAGGTTTAGGACACAACTCAACCTTAAATTTGTGTTTTTGTCAACACATGTATTTCAAATATCACTACTACCACTACAAAATAAACGTTGCAACATTGCAAGTCAAGATTTGAATGGTTGCAATTTCTCCACGAAAATGCTCGAGTGACAGGATGTACTTCAAAATAAAACACGATAAAGACAATTCAACCGTGTAGCTGACAGATAGTGTGTCATGACGACAAAAGAATTGTACATTTAAAGATAATCAATCCTTAAAATTGTGTTTTTGTCCAAACTACATAATGTGAATTCAAGTATTACATTTATCTTCACAACGCTACACTGACAGGAAGTACTTAAAAAATAAAGGTTTCAATACTGAAAGACAATAAAAAAGATATTACATCCATCAGTTCAAGTTTCATACCTTTTTGTCATCTTTTAAAGAAGATGAGAACTGTGGCCTAATCCTCCTGAAGATACTTCAAGTAACAGGAAGCACTAGATAATAAAATACTGCAAGAATTTCAAAGCACTTGTGTGTTAACAGAGCAGAAAACCTTCTCTTAGTGAGGTTTTCAATGGAGTCACTACACACACACACACACACACACACACATCAGGCCTGAAGGCAGCGATGATGGAAGTCAAGTGAGGATGCGAGCGTCCGACTCTTAAAGCTGCTGTCGCTCCGAGTCCAGTTCAAAATCCGGTCCAGTGAAAGCAGAACCGCGGCAGGTGTGAGTCCAGAGCCATGCGGCCTCAGAGGAGGACGGATCCGAGTGAGTCCACTTGTGTCCCTCCGATGCCTCCCCTCACGTTCCCTCTCCCTCGCTCTCCCACTCGCTCTCATCCGGCTGCTTCTGACCCAGTTCCCTCCCCCACACGAGGTCTTAATAACTTAACCTGATTAGAGTCAACGTGCCCGAAGCATAAAGCCTCGCCGGCACCACGTCACCACAGCTCCAGAGCACTGGCCCCAAATATTCCACAAATTTCAACTGTCGCCCACAGACATGTAAAACACACACGACTACACCATGCATTTATTAAGCTGTGACTCACAAATCTACCAAAATAAAATGTAAATATTGCAACACAATGTATTAAAAAATGTATCTGCCATTCATTTTGTTTTGTCAATAAATATTTAAATGATTCATATTGAATATTTTGCATTTGTGTCAGAAAACAGGAATAAAAATAAAATGTTAATAATATTTTTTTTAATCATTTAAATAAATATAAATATTGAGCCCCCCCGTCCGAAAAAAAAACAAACCCCCCCCAGAAAGAATAGTAATAGTCTTAATTAAAATAAATTATATTTGGTGAATTATGTAAAGGATTATGTAAATGAGCAGCTGCTGTCACTCAAAACCAATGACAAGATTATGATGTTGCATCATCATTTTCCTATACATAATACGTAATGGTCACTTATACGTTGAACAGCCATTTTCAACCGTTTTTCTATGTAGTCACACACACACGCACACGCACACACACACCTACACACACACGCACACACACACCTACACACAAATTAATTAATTAAATGATTATTTGGAAGACAGAATTAAAGAGGTGTCCTAAATGAGACACACATACACACACACACACACACATCTGTTGGTCCATCTGTGCGTTGTGTGCGTTTGTGTGTGTGATGGTACTAAATGTTTCAAGTTCCTCCACACACACAGTTTCTGCCCAGAAACAAAAATACACCCGTTTACACACGTCTTTAAACTTTGCAACAACAATTATCTAAACACAAGTGTGTGGCTCGAGTGTCACGTTGGGGTTTAGACGTGTGTGTGTGATAACAGTCTCTGTCTCCGGTGACACGGACGATGACAGTGTTACATAAATGCACAGATTGTCTCGTCATCTCACTGTGACGTCAAGTTCATGACGCTCATGACGCTCATGACGCTCATGACGCTCAAGATGCTTGTGACGCTCAAACACTAATGTGTGTGTACATGTATGTGTGTGCATGTATAAGTGCTTGTGTGTGTATGTGTGTATGCGTATGTGTATGTACGTGCATATGTGTATTAATGTGTGTATGTTTACAATTACACTAAGTACTTGTGTGAATACATATACAAATAAACATATATGTGCTTGTATACTATGTACCTGTATGTTTGTAGGTGTTTATTTGAGTATGTATAAGTGTTTGTGTTTGTATATATAGGTATGTGTGTGTAATTGCATGTGTGTATACATGAGTGTTTATGTGTCTGTACATGTGTATATGCAGATGTGTGCCTGTGTGTATACTTTATACATGTTTGTACTTGCATGTATACGTGTGCAGGTGTGTGTGTACAAGTGTGAATGTGTATGTGTGTACTTGTGTGTATACATATACATATATGTGAGTATATACTGTACATGCATTGTGTATGTGTGTGTTTGCATATGTGAAAAAAGAAAGAAGAACGACTTTGATCAATATTTCATATAAATCTGAGATATTATATTGACTATAAAAAAAATGCTCTTCAAAATTAAATCCTTGATAAATATAATAATAATAAATAAATGAGGTCATTAAGGTCATATAACATCTGGATGTCACTAAACACAGTCAAACTAAATGAGGCTCAACTAAACATAATAAACCTTATGGAGTCACCGTGGAACCAGGTGTGGAAGTGGACACTGGAACCTGAGAGTGACACGCGTGACTGAACATGTAGGACTTCGCTGGTGTGGAAGAAACGGAGGCCAGAATTAGAGAAGAAGAAATG
This sequence comes from Callionymus lyra, assembly GCF_982586985.1. Lineage (NCBI taxonomy): Eukaryota > Metazoa > Chordata > Actinopteri > Syngnathiformes > Callionymidae > Callionymus > Callionymus lyra. Next base: position 30,657,776 of record NC_141819.1, on the reverse strand, counting down.
GAGGGATGAAAGATTCACGAGCGGAAACAGAAAATATTTATGAGTGAGTAACGGACAAAGTGTTGTAGTTTGTTTACAAACTCACCAAAGTTTCTTCCTATATTCACTTTTTTTCTCCTTTAAAACTGTTAGTATTTATATAATATAAATACTACTTACTACTTAATACTATGAATAAAAAGAGACTCACTGGGAAACCGTGACGGGAAATGAAAAAGGATGTTTGAAAAAGTACTGACTGACGTCGTTACACAACACAAGTATTTTTGGAAACACAAACATCCTGTCTTGTCATCATCGTCCGTTATTGATCTGGTGTTTAATCAGAGACTCGTTATCTGAACGATCGCCACATGCTGCGTTACACAACTGTGATTTCCACTCTGACACACACACACCCCTCACCCCCTACATACACACACATACACACACATACACACACACACACACACGCACACACACACACACACACACACACACACATACACAAGAATCACTGACCGGATGGCGAGCAGCTCCGTCTTCTCCTCTGGATCTTCAGGATGATCTCCTGTTGACCAACAACACACAGACTCAGTCATCACAACAATGAGTCACTGGATTTGAGTCACAGTTACTGAATCAAACACATCAGTAAATGAGTCACTAACAGACCCGTGAGTCAATTCAGATGAATTGTTGAATCAGCAGTAAGTGTAAAGTCACCGACCACAAGTCAGTTCTTTATCAGTGAATTGAATTGAAGTCAGAGAGTCATTATTAAAGAGTCAGTGAATCACTAGATACTGTATGGATCCGTGAGTCTTCGGGGATCCATTACTTCTAACACCAGAAATGGTCTAGTGAATCAGTGAGGAACACTAAACGAGTCAGGAAGTCACACGTGATGAATCAGTGAGTCACAAGAAAATCCAAGACAAGGAGACAGTGAATCAATGATGTGACTCGAGTTGAATGACTCGAGTGAGTCACTGACTCAGGGTAACTAGGGTGACTCACGTCCGCTGATCTTGGCGCTGACCCGCTGGGCGAGCGCGCTGCTCTGGGCCAGCTGCTGGCGGAAGTTCTGCCCGGCGTAGAAGTCCACGTCGCTGGAGCGCAGCAGCTCCTCGAAGGTCTTGGTGGTGTCGCTGAGCTGCTGCGTCAGGATGTGGGTCACGCCGCGGGCCTCGCGCAGACGCTGGCGTAGGTGGGAGAGGTCGCGGGCCTGGGTCTGGATCAGGACGTTGAACTTCCTGCAGGGGACGCAGACGGTTCTGAGTCATGATCGACTCGTCATGTCTTGTTCTCTCTCACTCACCCGGGCCAGCTCCCCTGCTCGCCCGTTTTCTTGCCGCTCCTCATCAGCTGGTCCTCCAGCGCGTCCACCCGGGACACCAGGTCCCTCAGTTCTTTGTCCTTGGGCGACGAGAGGTTCCCCCCGTCGGACGACTGCCAGCCCTCGTCGTCCTCGGCGGCGCTCAGGAAGTTGACCTTCCGGGGCGTGCCGTCGCTGGAGGACTGGGTCCTGAGTCGGCCCTGCAGGCCCCGGATCACGGTCTGGGAGCGCGAGAGCTGCGAGCGCAGGTCCTCCACCAGACGCTGCAGCGAGGGGCCCTCGGGCCCCGGGGTCTTGCCCAAGCTGCTGGGCCACCACTGAGAGTCCAGAGACGTGCACATCTCAAGGTCGTCGAACTCTGCGGGAGGAAAGAGACGAGATCTTTAATGTTCAATCAATGAAATGTCATTATTATTATTAAATAATTTTCACATCTTTATTTGACTATTTCTACTAAAGCATTAACATCTAATACTTATAATTTAACATCTTATTGAGTGATCGTTAGTAAAAATATATAGATTTATTTATCTAAAAACATAACGTTTGTCATTTTAATTAAGATATTTTGATTTAGAAATGTAGATTTTTGAAGTTCAAAAATGAAAATGTCTCATCTTCAAATTATTGAATACAATTATGTGTAATTACATGTGTGAGTGTGCATGTGTGTGCATGTGAGTGTGTGTTTGTGTGCATGTGTACTGTGTCTGATTTGTGTGTGTTCATGTTTATGTGTGGTTTTAATGTGTGTGTGTTTGGTGTGAGTATAGGTGTGTGTGTGTGAGTGCATGTTTGTGCACATACTGTAAATACAGAATCTGTGTGCGTTCTCATGCTTATGTGTGTGGTGTGTATGTATTTGAACGTGTGTGTGCGCCAGACAACTGAATACATCTTATTTTTGTAATATTTATGAGTTTTTATGAATAGATTTATACGTAGTTAGACTAAGTTACCATATGTATTTTTCTTAGTAAAAGCATTCATTCTTATTTTTGTGATAATACTATATATTACTATTTGATTTATATATGTTTTAATTGATGACAATTTCATGTTTAACATATTTGTATCAAATAAAAATAGCCAAAAGTGTGTTGTTCATTCTTTCATTTCCTCTGATCGTATTTCAATGTGATTGATAGATTAAAGATGCATTTGTAGTTCAGCCAGTGGTGTGTCCTGAAGGTTTGAGGTGTATCTACAGATGCTGCTCCATCAGAGACTCACCTGGACTGCTGGTGTCTTCTCGCTCCGCCTCGTTCTCACTGCGCCCGCTCGTCTCGTAGCCCAGGTCCTGCAGGTCCACCTGCACCTGCTTGCTGTCCTGCTTCACGCTGCCGTCGCCTGAAGGACAGGAAGACGAGAGTGAGACCACTGGAAGTGGACCTTCTCCTGGGTCTGGGTCAACTCACTCAGCAGGTCCCTGTAGTCCCGGATCTGCTCAGCCTGGGCCTGCACCGTGGCCTCCGACACCATCAGACGCTGCTTCAGGTGACGACTCTGCTGCTTCTGCACGGAGACCAATGACCTTCCACACCTGAGCCAGAGCCACGGTTCCGGTCCACTCACCTGGTCCGAGTCAGCGTGGAGAGCCAGAGTGGTGGGTCTGGTGATGGTGGGCCGATGGGACAGAGACAGACCTTCTTCCCAGGTGTCCCACATCTCTGACATGTCGTCCTCCTGGTCCTGGTCCTGGTCCACTTCCTCGATGGTGACGTCCAGCTCCTCTTCCTCCTCATCCTCCTCACTCTTCACCCGGAGGTCCTGGGTCAGCTGGAGCTTCAGCTCCTGGTTCTCCTGTCTCAGGTCCACCAGCGCTTTCCTGTCAGAGGACACACACTGAGTCTTTGTCGCCCTCCTTCAGCAGGACATGGTACTGCAGTACACAGACGTGATGTGACGCCAATGTTTTGTTTAAAGAGAAAGATCTCTTTGTGTCTGTGTTTGTGTGCGTTTTGCCGGTGTGTGACTATGCATGAGTAAGGGTGTGTGTGTCTGTTTTTTGAGTGTGTGTTTGTTTGTGAATTTGTGAGTGTGTGTGTGCTTGTTTCTTAATGCGTGTGTTTGCAAGTGTATGTTTGTGTGTATGTTGATGTATTCTTGTGTGAGTGAGAATGTGCGTTTGATCTTGAGTGTTTTTATTTTTGTGAATGCTTGGTTTTGTTTGAGTGTGTGTATTTTTTTGAATGCTTGTGTTAGCGTGTTTCTGTGTGGTAGTGTGTTTGTAAGCGTGTGTTTGTGTTTTAAAGTGTTAGTGTGAACTAGTCTGTGTTTGTGTTTACATGGGTGTTAGTGTGCATGCGTGCGTGCGTGCATGTGTGTGTGTGTGTGTGTGTGTCTGTGTGTGTGTGTGTGTGTGTGTCACACCTCATCTGAGATAGTGAGCAGAAGCCAGTCTTCTCCAGCTGCAGCTTCAGCTCACACAGTTCTCTCTCCACCGCTCTCTTCTGCTGCACCAACTGCTGGACCTCCACCAGACCTGGACCCTCCTCCAGACCCTCCTCTGACCCACAACCCTGGAACACAGTGATGAAAATCATTTTATCATCACAAAGGAGAAGCAGAGAAAACTCCAATTACAGCCAGAAAGACTCTTAGACTAGAGTCTCTCAGAGTCTTGACCAGGTTTGACTTCCTTCAAACATACAACCCAATAAAAGTCTCTTCTTCTGATTCACACAACATCTTGGGACAGGAAGTGATGTCATCTTTTCGTGACTTGGTGCTTGTAAGAGCAACTGGGTCAAGAAAATCTTCAAAGCTTCTGAGGCGACATTCATGATGTCTCAATCACTCGAGTCACTTGAGTGAATGACTCAGAAAGACCTGAGTCTTGGTTACCTTGTTGCTGCTCTTCCTCCTGGCTGGTCCCTCCTCTTCATCAACACTGGTCATGAAGTCACTGCTGAGATCTTCCTCCTCCTCCTCTTCCTCCTCCGAGCTCAGACCTGCAGCAACATTAACACATGTTCTGTTGTTGACCCACAAATGTTGCTGCACTGTTGCTGAGACTTTGTGCACTTCTGGACACTTTCTGACACACACACCTCTGCTCCTCACACACGTGTGAGAAAGAGATGTGACATCATTTCCTGTTTGTGTCGAATCTCTATTAGAGTTTATGTATATGTTTTCTAGTTACTCTTTTTTATCTTTTCAAGGTCAGATTTGAAGTTTAAATCCAACATCGAGGGAATGTCTCTCTAGTTTTCATCTGTGTTTTGACGTTCAGTTTTCTTCACATGTGGGTTGATGGTTCAACATCACAGTGAACCCTTTGCCAGACGACTGGTTTATAGTGTTTCAACAGTGAGTCTTTAACTGTCCTGACCCAAACACGTTAGTTGTTTCTTTCAAATCCATAGAGTTAGCGTTTCTATAATCGTTTTAATCTTTCAGGTTTTTTTCTTGCTCCTTAGTTCTTTTCAAAATTATAAATTTTATTCATAAATATGACTTATTTATTTTTAATTATACAGGTTTATTGTTCTAATATTTTTTTCTAATAAATAAAACAACAATAATAATAACATGTTAAATTGAAGTGTATGTAGTTTCTCCACATTTGTAAATATGTAATATGTGTACATATATTTGTTACTTTTTTTAACCACACACCACATATATTATTTGTTAGTTATTTAGAATTATTTATGAATTATATTTGCTTTTAATTTATTTGTTGGATTTTGATTTTCTTTTCTTTTTTTATGTGTAATATATTATCCTGGCTATTTGTAGAATATTTGCAGATTAATTATCCATTTCTATCGATATTTTTACTCTTGTTACATTATGTCAACATAACATTTTTAGACTTTAAATTAGTGTTTATTCATTTAACCTTTTCTCGCATTTCAAATGAAAAACTTGGGTTTTTCTACTTGATCTTTCATATGTTTATTGATTCTCTCTTGTTACGATGCATCTCTTGTCCTTCATATTTGGTTTTCTTCAATTTTAATTATACATTTTGACTATTAAACGGTTACCCAGTTAAATTCTGATTACTATTGAACCAACAATGCCTTCTATTATGGATTTAGTTTTCCATTTTTCTTCTTGATTAAATTCCATCTTCTTAAAACATGATAATGGTAATTAATAACACATTTTTCATTAAACATTCAGTCAAATGCTTGTTTTATTTATACACATGTGGAATGATGGACTTGATGAAGTCTTACTTAAAACCTGTTCAACTTCGTGACCAATAAGTACTCAAAGGTAACTTGTAGAAGCTCTGAGACATGACTGAGTGCTGCGAAATTATCTTGAATGCTTGTTATTAAAGTATGATGTTCTTTTGACATCTTAACATAATTGTTAAATAAAATAATGTTTGGATCGTGGATGACATGTATGATATTTTCCTCATTGAATCTGTGTGTGTCACTGAAGGTTGAAATTGAAGCCACCAAAAACCAAGTGTCACTAAAATGCGACTTCTCCAGACAGCGACACGAACAATGGTCTTTAATTCTTGAAAACACTTCAGCGACTCACCGTCAAGTGTCCTGTTGAGACGCACAAAGTCTCGCTGAAGAAAACATGCCAAACACCCAAATAAAACCACAAGCAACGATCGTACCAACGTTGAGCTGATGTGTGAAGACACTTCAGAGGAAACATTATCACAGAGACATAAATAAATTATATATGAAATAATATTTACATTATTATAATGATTTTTAGCAATAACATTTATTAGAAAAGATAATTTAAGTTAATTATCTTAATGATTCTTTAATAAAAAAAAGAAAATCTTCTTACGTGTACAAATAATCTGATTTTTTTCAACATAATCTCTCAACTTCAGTCTCACAAACTGTTATTCTCTTATTGAAAAATGATAATAATTGTAATATGACAATCTTCTTACACTAGAGTACCCGCCGGTAATCTGACGACAGGTCGTTTTAATGTTTGATTCAATTCTGCATTTAAATTTGTGAAAAGATTTTAAAATGTTTTTATCTTTTTTGATTTATTGATTTCTCAATGAGCCAAGTTTAATATACGTTAGTTTGTGTCTGTTTCTGTCCACAACAATCGAGTCGTAAATAGTGAGAAAGTGAGAAAGAGTTAGACACACAGAAGCTCCCATGATGCACCATGTTAGTACTCAGGTGAGTTCCCAGGATGCACCACTCTTCTTTGTTAACGGACACAGTCCCGTGCTCCTCTGCTGCCCACCTCGCAGCTCTGTCGGACCACCGCGGCCGCCCTCGTCCAGACCCTGCATGTGTTCTCGGGCAGGAAGTCCCTCCTGCAGCGCCAGGCTCTCCCTGAGCTCCTGCACCTCCAGAGTGAGCCGCTGGACCAGAGGAAGTTCTGAAGGTTGCACCAACTGCTGCTGGAGTTCCTGTTGTCATCAAACCATCAACACACAAGTACTGTTAACGCACACTTTAATCACGATGGAGGAGTCACGTGTGTGTGGGTCAACTTTGTGTGAAGTTTAAACAACAACCAACGACCTCTAATGACCTTTAAAATCTTTCTTTGAAGGAGGCCTGAAGAAACCTGTCCCACAATCTTTCTTTTTTACTTTTACTTTTATGATCGTGGAGCTTCTCACCTCAATGGTTTTCTCCTTCAGCAGCAGAGTCCTGCTCAGCGTCTCCAGTCTCCGGCTCTGACCCCGGGTCACCTGCTCGCTCTCCTTCTGCCTCCTCAGCAGAAGACGCAGATCCTCCTTCACCTCGTCCAGCTCCGCCGCAGGGTCGGGTCCCGAGTCCGGTCTGGAGCTCAGCTGTCTGCGGAGCTCCTGGAGTCTGCTGGTCTGCTCGCCCATCACCTCAGAGAGGCGGCCCGCCGAGTCCTGGAGGACGGACAGGAAGTTAGAGCAGGAGTCAGGAGACAATTGTCAATTCATAGATTTAATCATTGACGCTGAATGAGGGGCCATTCAAAGCAGGGAAGAAACATCATGTGAAAGGACTCTGAGTTCTACCTGGATGTACAGATCTCTGCTGCCAATGGTTCTGAGCAGGTCCTGGATCTGGTCCTGGTGATCCTGAGCCTGCCTGGTCCGGTCAGACAGAACCTCCTGGAAAAGGTGGTCTTTGAGCTGCAGCCGGACCTTCAGCTCCTCTAGAACCTCAGAGGGCCCGGACTGGACCCCAGAGATCAGGGCGCATCGCAAATCCTAATGGGAGAGAGACGGAGATTAAAATCAGGTTTTTATATTACATTTTCATTATTTTATGCTCATGTTATCTCAATTATCTATTTCCTTCACCAAACAAATTACTTTTCTACATCACTTTTACTGTCATTGTTGACATCCATAATCTATGTCCCTTATCTTGTCTTAAACACTGACAACTTTTAATCTAATCAAATAATTAACATTGATTTTGATGCAACCATCTGACGGACCACATATGGACTAGATCCACACATATGGTTTAGAATTAGACTGAAAATATTTATATATTGTTTTATTTTTGACACGTGGAAGAAGCTCACCTGGAGCTCCTGAGACTGAGCCTGCAGCGCCCCCTGCAGCTGGCTGATGATGCCGTCGCTCTCTCGGAGGATGCGACTCTGTCTCTCTGCTGCCCCCTGCTGGAGGACCTGAACATTCCTGCAGGTGTCGCTCACTTGCTGCAGCTCCAGTGACTTTCCTCGTAGGAGCACCTCGAGGCTCTGACATACACACACACACACACACACACACACACACACGTGAGCGTTTGATTGGCCGACCGTGGTCACATGTGTCGTCTCTCACGGTGATGGTCTCCTGGTTGTTGCTCAGGACGCAGCGTTGTCTCTCCAGGTCTCGCTCCTTCTCTCGCAGCAGCAGCTGAAGGCCTCGGTTCTCCTCGTCCTTCTGCTCCACGCAGCGGAACTTGTCGTCCACCGCTCGCTGTCGGCCAGAACAGAAAACATCTGTCAGACTTTCACATGCAAAGGGTGTGTTGAAAGGTTTTTTTGTCGTCACCTCCAGAGCTCGGTCTCTCTCTGTGATCCTCTGACGAAGTTTGTGCAGCCGAGAGTCTCTCTTGTCCGTGGAGTCGTCCAGCAGCTCGCAGTAGTCCTGCAGCACCAGTGCAGGTGTGAGAAGAATCGCTACACTTCAATATCGTATTATTGTTTTCCACGACAACTGATATGCAACAGCACTGTATCGGAATTTTGATAAAGTGTGTATAAAGTACAATTATTTTTATTTTTATTTATAAATAATAAGAAATAATAACGGTGTCTGATAATTTTTGTGTTGCAATTAAACTATACTAAGTCGCTGGATGGCAGTAGTTACATCCACAGTACTGTAGGAACAATTACATCCTGGCTATGACTGAGGACGAGAGGATACGGTTGACTCTAGCATCTTTTAAAGCTGATGCTTGGACAGTCACGACTTGGTCAAGAGTCATGTGAAAGTCTGTAACTTCTGCAACACACAAGTACTCAAAAATACTATAAATATATATTATTATAATAAATATACTTGTTCCTACAGTATTGCAATATATTGTATCGTTGCCCGTGTATCGTGACACGTGTCGTAAGATTCTTGCCGACACACACACCCAGATACCCAATCATTCAGAGCACAGAAACGGGGCCTTCAGGTGCAGGAGTTGTACCTGCAGTAGTCTTTCTTTGCTCTGCAGCAGCGTTGCGAGCTCCTGGATCTCCTTCTCTCGCTCCTCCTTCTCTCTTCTCCTCGCCAGCTCGTCGTCGCTCCGCTGCGCCTCCTGCTGCTGCAGCAGCGAGCGAGTCTCCTCCAGAGCGAGCAGCAGCTCCTGACGCCACACAGATGAAATGAAAACACTATTTTTTTACTTTTAGATTCTGCTGCTCTCTCTCACCTGGTTGTGCTTGTCTGTCTCCCTGCGCTGCTGCAGCGCCCCCTGCAGGTCTGTCTCCAGCCTCTGCAGCGCTCGACTCAGATCCTGATGTGTTCGCGCCGCTTGTATCTGCGAGCGTTGGCCCGCCTGTAGCTCCAGCTGGGCCCTGAAGAGAGACGCCTGGAGCGCCAGAACCTCCGTCTGACCCAGCAGAGCCTTGGAGCCTGACGCCTGCAGACCAGAGAAACAACTTGAACATCAACAAACTTAAGCCAACTTCAATTCTTCTTTACTTCAAGATGCTCTGTTTTTCTTAATACAATTTACTTTTAACAATAACATTTTTAACTATCTATATTTAGAAAATAAAAGTTGTTTTCTTTTTTTTAATATACTCCAACATCAAACCCAAAGTCCGACCCGTGTGTCAATTTCTGCCCTTTCTCTGTGTTTCTTTGGCCCTCCTGAGGTCAAACTGAGCGTAAAGAAATTATTAAATTCTATATTGTTATTGTTAACATTTGAAATGCTCATGATGTCTGAGCTACACCTTTTATTTTACTAGTATTTCATTTATTTTTGTGTTTTATTCTCTTTCATTTATTGACCTTTAAAAATTGGTTTGGATAAAAAAACATATATAATACTATCGGTTTTAAATTTCTTAAAAACTGTTTAAAAAATAGTTTGAGATTTGTTAGAGTTGACTTTTCTTTGCATGACTCTTAGTTTCACACATCTTTTTATGTATGTTGATAAATAAAAATACTCAAACATAAATTAAAACAACATTTTATTAACTGAAACGTATAATATTAACCCAAACATCTAAAACACATTATATATTTTACCAAACTTTGAATGCCTGGGGCTTTAAATGCATTTCTTTACACTTTCTACCATTGTGTGTGTGTGTCTGTATGTGTTAGTGTGTGTGTTAGTGTGTGTGTGTGCATCTGTGAGTGTGTGTGAGACACAGACCTGCAGCTGCTGCAACTGGCTTCCGTCGGCGAGTTCTTTGAGGGAACACAACATGACGTTCTGTTCCTCAATGACACGATGTAGCTGAGAAGCCTGTTCAGACACACAAAGACACACACACATGCAAACACAATCACAGATCAGTCAAATTCACATTTGCATGCTTCGGCCTTCCCTGCCTCCTCTTTGTGTGCCACTCCTAAAAGACAAGTTTGTCTTGAATTATATGATTAATTTGTGTAAATATCTAATTATTTCAATGACTTTCATTCAGGCAGCTGTGTTACTTATAAGTGTGTATATCTGCTGTATATGCTTGATACATGTGTGTTTTATTTTATTTTCTATTGTTTGTTTTTTTATTCCTGGATGTGTTTTTTTTTTTTATTTTGTGTTTTTTTTTACATGTGTGTTTTTTCTTCCGTGTTTTTTGTTTGTATTTGTGATATATGTGTTTTTTCTAGTGACTGTTTGTTCTTTGTATTAGGTTTGTGCTGTATAAGTTTCTATGTTTGATGAGTGTTTTTTATGGACGTTAGATGTGTTTGTGTGTGTGTTTTTGTCCGATATGTGTTTTACGGAAATATGTTACTTTATACCAGTGTTTTTCGATGTGACTTTCATAAATGTGTGCGTCTGGTACATGCATGAATTTCATTTAAGTGTGCATCTTAGCTAAAGCTTCAAAATAAAAGCACCTCTTCCTCTCTGGCCTGGACAGAGTCTCTGATGTTCTGGATGTTCCTCTCCTGCTGCTGAGCTTCCTCTCGGGTAGATTGCAGCTCCAGCTCCACCTGACACAGACGCTCCTGCTGCTTCTACACACACACACACACACACACACAATTTACACTTAACATTTCTCCCACACAACTCAAGAGTGTGTGTTCTACCTGGTTGCGGCTCTCGCTCTCTCTGATCTTGTTCTGCAGTGATCGGACCTGCTGCTGTGCCGCCTGCAGATCCCCGGCACTCTGGTTCTGACCCGGATGCTCCTGCATCAGACCCTGAGAGACACAGAACCAGAATAGTTCAGTGTCAGTTCAGAGGGACTATGGGACTATTACACTGAACATCAGTCAGCTGCAGGAGACGATGAGTTCAAACACTGTAGGGAATTTAAGAGAGTCACAGATCAAGAAGAAACTGCAGTTTTGACTCCAATCTGCCTCCATGACTCATCAAAAACAAAGTCCTCCAGGACTAAAAACAGATGTGGTCAACGACTTCCTGAGGAAACAGTTGTTACCACGGTAACCAGTTGTTTGTTTGCACAGATGAGCATGATGTCACATGAGTTAGGCCCAACCAATAGATCACAGAGCTGTAATGAAGGTTAAATGTTAGTGTGTACGACTCCTGTGTGTATTTTTTCTGTCCATCTGTAGACGTGTGTTACACTGTGTCATCTCAATACTAATTTGTGTATAATATGTTTAACTTGGCTGCTGTGTTTGTTACTAGGGTTTTGTTTGTGTGTCTGCGTGTCTTTTGTGCTCTGTATTTCCGTTTATGTGTTTGTTAGTGTTAAATGTTATCTTGATATGCATGTGTGTCCTGTGTGTGTGTGTGTGTGTTTTGGTTTGCGTGACAGTGTGTGTCCGTGTTCTTTTCCTCATTCTAGTCAACGCCTTGACATCATCGTGTGAAATCATGTCGTTACACTGGATCAGAAGCACCAACACACTGATCCTCTGCTCTCTTGAAAACGTTTGCAACCATCACTGACACAAACAAGAAGTGTCTCGGAGGTTGCCAAGGCAACCACAGTGTTACCATGCTAAAGAGCATTTCCTAAGGGGCCACCTTTTATACAGTGGCTGTTGTGAGGGGCTGCCAATCAAAAATAAAGCAGGGAATGTATAAAGTCACGCTAAATATGTTAAATAATTATTAAAAAAACATTTTAAATGACTAAAATCTTTTTGAGGGACAATAAAAGCAAAAAATTATAGTCCTCTTAAGAGATTAGTAGTGAACTATAATAAATACGTTTCTACATGATCTTTGACATCATGAGGGCCACATAAATACAGTCAAGACCTTTGACCAGGTCCGCTTCAGAGGGTGCTGGTCCGGCTCAACTACCTGCTGAAACGGCCGACACTGAACGTAGTCGTCCAGCCACTGATCCTCCATCTCGGCCAGCTCCGCCTGCAGCTGCAGCTGAGGACACGGAACCACCAGGTCTGGTACCACCAGCCTAAGGTCCGTCTCGATTCTGAACGATCCACGCTCGACTATGGGTCTGACCAACACCGGGAGCCTGCTGCCCCTTTGAGGCTTCAGCGGCTGGTACTCCCAGCCCCGGACCAGGCTCAGGACCATCTCCAGTCCGGAGCTCTGCTCATTCCTCTCCGGGGTCTCCAGTCTGTGCGGCGACTTGGGAAGGGGAACATTCAGAGCTTCATCCAGAGACTCCACGGACGTGGCCGGACTCGGACTGGTCGGGTCACACGTGTCCAGAGCCGCCGAGGGGAGTTCTGTGGCTGCAGATGTGACATCTGTGAGTCCGGTGGGGTCCTCCCCACTGGGCGAGTAGCGTGTCGCGGGTCCACAGGAAGTACTCCGTCGCCCCACGATTCTGGGGACTTTACAGACCGCTTCGTATTCAGAGTCTGGAACTCTGAGCGCGGCACAGCCTCGGCACCTCCTCGTGCAGTGGTGCTGCTCCTGGTGTTGGTCCAGACCAGCGTCCTCCTTCTCAGCCCAGGACTCGTAGACCGAGTAGGTCAGATCGTCCTGGACCAGGTCGGTGTAGCGACCGCCCTGCAGGGTGGACAGGTCCATCATGGCAGCTTCTGCAGGTGGAACATCAACGTCCAGCGCGTTGTCTCCATCTCCTGTGTTGTGCTTCCGGTACATTCCTCCGATGCACAGCCTCAGCCTCTCCTTCTCCAGCAGGAGCTTGTGCAGGCGCTCCAGGGACAGCGCCTCCACGCGGGCGATCACCGTGTCGAAGCGGTACATGCGGTCCAGCATGAAGGTGCACTTGGAGCAGGCGAACTCGCCGCGGCCGTCGCGGGTCAGCTCCAGGCCGAGGGCGTGCGACAGCAGCACCTGCAGGTTCAGCTTGGCGGCCGGGTGGAAGATCCATCGGCGCTGGTTGCCGAGGAGCTCTCGGGCACAGATCCGGCACGACTCCTTCATCTTGACCACGTCCAGCATGGCGGCAGGACTTCAGATGCCAGGAATGTGTTGGAACCACTTTGAGGTTTTGGTGCAAAAGCACCACAAGCATCTAAATTATACGTGAACTGAAACTTACTTTCATCTTGAACTTGCTTATTATATCAGCAAATGTATTTTTTTAGTATTTAAAAATACAAAGTTTAAAAAAAGATGTAAGCTAAATATGTATTTATTCTATAAATAAATAATTCAATAGTGACAATAGTATTTTAACGGCTCAAACTTGTTGTGAAGTCATTAAATGTCTCTATAATATATAAGATGAATTCTGAAAACTATTGTTTTTAATAAAATATTAATTCTTAATTCTTTTTTACCCTTAGTCAACAGTCACATGTTTGGAAATAAATTATATTGCACTTCGTGAAAAAACTTACTGTAACAGTACTTTTTAAAGTGCTTATTATATGAACCTAGCAAAATGCTATCCTCCTTAAAAAAAATGTATATATACAAAATTAAAGTTATATTTAATTAATGTAAATTATGGCTATGAATAAAAATCATGGAGTACGTTTAATTTATCAAAGTTTATATTGTATTTAAAGGACAGTTTTGTTTCTAATGAACTAGAAGTGTTTCCAATTTTTAGCCTTGATTTGGTGAAATGTCCAGTAAATTACGTCATCGCTGGCTCCAGTGAACGGGCGACGTCAACTCCTGAGATGAAGAGATGAAGAGATGGAGGGATGAAGAGATGAACTCGTCATCGTTTCTTTCTTGCTGAGATTCTGCTCGTCAGGTGGACTGACAGGCTGGTCTTTGCAAGAAGAAGAATGAATCCGCTTCTTTCACTTCCTCCTCGGCTTCAAGTCCTCCTCGAGTCCGGTGAAAAAAAAAACAATAAATCGTATAAAAAAGATCCTTCTCTTTGCAAGGGCGGCTCCAAATGTGGAAAATTAAAAAAACGTTGCCACAGAGTTGGGTTCGGGTTCGGTTCGAGGCGTTTTCATGAGGCGGTGATGGAGGAGAGACTGCAGCGACGTTGACACTCGACAGAGATCGTCTCCGCGAGATGACGCCTCACTCCACGGCGAGCGTCGTCTATTACTCGGTGGTGGTGTAGAACTACAAGGGACCTGAGTTACGTTCTTCATGCGAAACTTTCATCAAAATTATAAATGTGACTGTTTAATGTTTGTTATTCATTCAATTCTAATACGATATATGTTTTAAGTTTAATAGTTTGCGATCAAAAACCCTTAAACGTGTTTTTTAATTTTTTAATTATTGTTTTGTTTTATATTGTTTCCGTGCTTTGCATTAGGATTGATTTATTTATGATTTTTACAAATATAAGAAAATAAATCCTCTAAATAGTTTGAGGCAAAATCACGTCGCATCACGTTGCAATCTTGACTTAGTGACAGAGTGAGACATCTCGCAGCTGCTGATGGACTGAACCATTCGCAGAAAAAAAGGAGGGGAGACAAGTAACGTCTGCGTCAGTCAGTCCAGAAAAATTCACAATATTTCAACTAGGAAGATGAATTCAAGTCTCAAGTATTGATTGTTTACACATTTTTCCGTTATATTTTACCAACTTAATATGTTTTTATTATTATTTAAAAAAGGTTGGACGACAACATTTACTAAATTAAGGGGACACATCTGATACAAGCGAGTCATTAAATAGTTTAACTGAGGGTTAAGATGACGTCCACAAAAGACCACACCAGTCGGTTTGTCTTTTAGAAATACATCGCATGACTTCTTATTTTCTGACGTCAACTCATTTTAAAGTCAAATTAGTTCATCACATCTTTGTGTGTGTCTGTGTACGTGTGTACGTGTGTGTGTGTGTGTGTGTGTGTTTACATGTGTTTACATACGTGTGTGTCCTACACTCCTACGATGCTGAGCTCCGGCAGCGATCATCGATCAAACCCTGATGACTTATAATCAAAAGTCAATTAATCCTAATCAGAGTGTGAGACCAAACACTCCTGACAAATGATACTCTGGGTTTACGCTGGTCGGTGTGTGTGTGTTTGTGTGCGTTGATTGATAGTGTAGCTGGCGTCAGAGAGAGTCTCGTCGTTGAGGGTTAAGAACTCTTTCACAGAACAGATAAATCTAAGTGGGTTTTTTGTTCATTTTGTACTTTTGGTGTTTGTGTTGAAACGTTTAATATGTCATGGTTATTTCATTTGTTTTAAAATTTGCCACATGTTCCCACCAGACTCTGAAATACCTGGTGTGCAGGTGAGGACATCAGAGTTTGGGCCTTCATCTGGTCCACTTGTCGAGCCAGCGAGAGGTTCTGCTGCTTCAACTCCTCCAGTGTTCTGAAAGAAGGTTGCCATGGAGATCACCGAGCACCCAAACACACACACACACACAATGACACACTCTCATGAACACACCTGTCCTCACAAACACGTCCAGCTTCTCTCTCCTCCATCTTCTCCGTCAGCTCTCGCTGCAGCTCCAGTCGACGCTTGGACTCAGAATCAGCCAGAGATGCCATCCTGCCGGCTTCTTCTCTCGCCAGCTCAGCTTCCTGAAAACACGAGTGTGTGTGTGAGGAACATCTCTGTTGGTGTGAGTGTGTATGCTATTGTGTGCAGTGTAATCCTCTGTATATACTGTATGTCTGTGAGTTTCTGCCGGTGTGTCTGTTATTGTGTGACGGTATGTTTGTCTGCTGATGTCTGTGTGAGTCTCTTTGTGTGTACATTTGTGTATACATTTGTCTGCATGTGTGTTCCTTTGTATCTGTGTGTGAGTGTCTGCAGATGTGTGTGTGTTAATGTGTGCTTGTGTGTGTGGTGTGCTTGTGTGTGTGTGAATGTGCGTGTGTTTTTGTTTATATTTGTTTGAGTTTCTACTGGGCTGTGTGGGAGTCTGTGTGTATGTCTAAATGTGTACTTGATTTTCTGGAACTCCTGTTGTGTTATCAGTTTAACTTGCCCTTTAAAGTATATACTTTATTGAATATTGTTTTGATTGTTTAAGCGCTTTGTGACCCTGGTCTGGAAAAGCGCTTTATAAATAAAAATTACTTACTTACTTGTGTGTGTATAAATGTTTGGATGTGTGTATCCATGCTTGTGCTTGTGTCTTCAGGTGTGTGTGTGAGTCTCTGTGTGTGTGCCTGAATGTGTGATCCTCCTAACGTAGTGCGTGAGTGTGTCTATGTGAGTGTTTATTTTTGTGCGTTCACCTCCTGCAGCAGCTGAACTTTGGCCTCCAGGATCTCCTGCATGTGAGTGATCTCCTGCTGTCTGTCCTGCAGATGGCGCTGCAGTTCTGCTTCATTGTGACTCTCAGCTGCGACACTGTGGGCGAAATGTTGAAGCTGAATCTAGATTCTGAACCGAGCCTGACTGATTATTACAAATTTGAAACTGTAATAAGAAAAATACTTAAATTCTTTTTACTTTCTTCTTTCATTTAATTTTAAGATAAGATCATCTTTTATCCACCAGTGGGTGAATGTGAGTTGTGTTTATAAACGTTCAACACAATTTCAATTTTGTTATTGTTTCTTAGATTTTAATTTAAAGTGTGTGTTTGATACAGTTTTCCATGTAAAGTAATTTGATGGTTTTTAGTTATGATTGTCGTACATTCCTCAACAACTCGCATTTATTGTTCTAATTAACACTATAAAGAAAAATGCACAAAGAATTACAATTACACAGACATATATAAAAGGAACCAACAAAAAACATAAGGTGGACACAAAAGATTATCAATGCAGATGCAATTCTTGGCTCTAGACTAATTGTTGTATTTGTATTGTCATGTTTTTGCACTACTTATCCATATTGAAATATTTATTATTGTTTTGTAATTATGACTTTAATATTGTTATATTATATATAGCAGTATGATATAGCAGTAACAAACATGTACACAAAAACATAGAGGATTCTCTCCAACATCCTGGCTCTTCCATCGAGGATTTGAAACAGCAACTGACAGACAGCTGCTGCACTCAGCAGGCGACCTCTGACCTCTACACACACGACGACTGACACTCACAGAGTTTGGTCCAGCAGCTCCTGTTTCTCCTGCAGGTCCTTCTTCAGACTCTCCACCTCCACCTTCAGCTCGATGTTCTGAGAACACAACAACAGTAGGTTCCGATGAGAACCACGGCCTCAGACACACAGGCCTCCCCGGACCCGCCGACCCGCTGACCCACTTTCCGACAGGTCAGTGAGCCGGGGGGACAGATAAGGGTCATTCCACAGGAGCCTCCTGGCAACATGAAGACCGGTTCGGACCGGTCTGGTTCTGGTCCTGAGCCAAGAGTTAAAAGTGGATCTGAGGAGTTAAGGAGGGGTGAGAGAGAGAGAGCAGGTGCTGACACTATTTTAGGGCCCACAGTGATCCCGGAGAACGGGGTCACACGTGAGACCCCACTGACCCAGAAGATAATCACTGGTCCAATTATGTGTGTGTGTTTGTTTATGTTGTGGCTTGGTGTGGCTATAAACATTGAGTGTGCGAGAGAGTGTGTTTGTTGTGGTGAGAGTGAGCATGAGTGTGTAAGAGTGAGTGGGTTTGTTCACGTGAGAGTGAGCATGAGTGACAAAGTAAGTGTGTTTTTTCTGTGAGATAATGTGAAATAGTGAGTGTTTTTTAATGTGTAAGTGAAAGTATGAAAATGTGTGAGATAGTGTTTGTGTTTGAAAGTGTTTGAGAGCTAATTTTGGAATGTGAGTGTGTTTGTGTGTGAGAGAGTGAGCTTGTGTTTGTGTGTGAGAGTGAGTGTGTTTGTGTGTGAGAGAGTGAGCTTGTGTTTGTGTGTGAGAGTGAGTGTGTTTTTGTGTGAGAGAGTGAGCTTGTGTTTGTGTGTGAGAGTGAGTGTGTTTTTGTGTGAGAGAGTGAGCTTGTGTTTGTGTGTGAGAGTGAGTGTGTTTGTGTGTGAGAGAGTGAGCTTGTGTTTGTGTGTGAGAGTGAGTGTGTTTGTGTGTGAGAGAGTGAGCTTGTGTTTGTGTGTGAGAGAGTGAGTGTGTTTGTGTGTGAGAGAGTGAGCTTGTGTTTGTGTGTAAGAGTGAGTGTGTTTGGGATAGTGAGTCTATGCAAGTGCAAGAGTGAGCAAGTGTGAGATAGTGAGCTTGTGTTTTTGTGTGTTTTACGCTGAGAGTAAGCGTGTGTGAGACTGTGAGTTTTTGAGGTGTGCAATACTTTGCGTGAGAGTGACTTCTTGTGAGTGCGAAGTTGAGTGTGTGCGTAAAAGTGTGTCCATGTGTGAGAGGGTGTGTGTGTAGAAGAGTGAGCCTGTGAGATTTGTGTATTTGCTATTTGTGTGTTTTGTGGAAGACTGCATCACCAGGTAAAACCACGAGTGGGTCCAAAGAAATTGAGTTGTGATATGAAAGATGAAGAAGTGGGTCAGAACCACTGGTGGAGACAACTGTTCAGTACAGACATGTTGTGGACGTGTGTGTGTGTGTGTGTGTGTGTATCACTGTAGGACTAGACGACTTCACACACGATCATCAGAACTTCTTCTCACTGCAGCGTCACACTCACCCTCCTGTGCACGTCATCTCCGCTCTCCTCGAACTTCTGCTGGATCTTCTCCTCCAGGAAGTAGATCCGCAGCTTCAGGCTGAAGTTCTCCTTCTTCAGGTCGTTCAGGTGCTGCGAGATGGTGCGGTAACCACGGAAACCAGGATTAGACATGACCTGTAGTGTGTGCTCTCGCGGGGGCGTCGACGCCCCCCATCTACCCCTGCATGACAACACACTGGCGGTTCAGAACACGCTCACTAAGAAGAATCAAGCCTAAGAGTTCTGACATCGACCGGTAGTGATCAACGACTGAGACCGGACCAGAACCATCACAGGACCAGGAGACCCTCTCAGGCAGGGAGGGGCTGGAGGGTCTTTATTTAGCACCAGGAAGTCATGCCAGGAATGACACAAGTGTGTGTCTGTGTGTTGAGGTGTTTGTGTGCATGTGTGAATGTGTGTGTAATTGTCTGTTTGTGTGGGTCTGTGTGTGTACTTTCATGAGCATGTGTATGGGTGTTTGTTTGTGTATTAATGCTTGTGTGCATGTTTGTCTGAATGTGTGTTTGTGTGAGCATGTTTGTGTGTTGAAACAGCATGTGTGTATGCGTGTGTGCTAGGATGTGTGTACGTGCATGAGCTGTGTGTGCATGTGCTTGTGTTTTTAGAATTTCCTTTTTCAACAAGGCTTCTGCTTCTGTGTGTTTATCTAGTTCATAGTCTATGTTCTTTTACATGTGTGTATCTAATGTTGAGTGTGTGTGTCTGTGCATGTGTGTATTTGTATCTGTGTCCAACTGCTGCGCTGACTGACAGCTGTAGTCTTTAAATATCTGCTGAGTCTTTGCACTTCAGACTGAAACTTGAGCGAATGTTTAGGGACGCCTAGCGCCTCCTGGTGGTTGTAAATGTAAAAACATGGTGCGTCAAAAATGTCAAACATTCTTCATTGACGATACAGATCAGTTAAATGAATGACTAATGATGTTAAGAGAAGTTGTATGCTGCCAGACGACTGTAATATTTATCACAAGAGTTGAGGAGATTCATTCACATGTACCCTTCACACTCACAAGATCACACACACACCTGTCACATCAAAACACACACAGCAGTTTAGTCTTCGTTGTTTGTGAAGATTAATTTTGAGAGAGCATTAAATTGAAACTAATACGTTAATAATAATCATGTTGTGATGTGAGATAACCTTCACTGTAGTTAACGACAACGTGATGTAACGTTGAGAGTCGGTTCAACAATAACAACCACAGACTCTGGTCCAGATCTAAAAGTGCCGGGATGTAGGTTCTCCTGCGTGAGACGTCTCCTGCTCCTGCGAGGTTGCTAAGGCGACACGAGTAAACAGTGAGGGATGAAACAGCCCGGGTGTCTCCTAAACCTTCAGTTCCAGAGTCAAACCAGAGTCCAGACGTCTCCTCCCAAACCGCCTCTGATGTCGCTTCACAAGACGATGCTCGGTGGAGCTCGAGGCCTCGCACTCTTTCTTGAGTCAATAGATTCAGATTTTCGCTCTCTGGCTTTGTTGCTGCAAAACAATGCTTCTAAGAGTCGGTCGCCACGGCGACACGAACGACATGCCAGCGACTGTAATGCTCTAAACTTGTCCTAGCAATTAAGTGCTAGTTTTTGTTTCCTTGCGTAATTTGTCTTCCAGATAGATATTTTTAACATAATTGTTGCTTGAGACTTTTATGTACTTCAAACAAGAGAGTTGTGTGATCAAGGACATTTTATCAAAATGTTTGTGCTTTAGGAAGAAAAAAAACTGTGGTAAAGAGTAAAATCCTGTGAATAATTTTCTATTGTTTTGTTTTTGTAATACTCAGAGATTACGATTCTTCTATTTAATAGAGGCTAATTTAGGTTTAAGATTAATTGCTCACCTGAGTATCCGAGGTGCTCTGCGGTCAAAGGACTTCGACAAAAAATGGCGACAAATTTTGGGCGAAAAAGAAAATTCGGAAAAGACGAAGAAGAAGAGAGCAGGTGAAGAATAGCAGCTAGCTTGATGCTACTAAGTACTTTAGAGTCAGCTAGCAATGCAACTTCTTGTTTTATTGTTTAGTCACTAGGGGTGTGTATTGGCAAGAATCTGGCGATATGATGCGCATCATGATGCAGGGGCAACAATACTATATATTGTGATCTATTATGATACTTCAGGAACAAGAATATATTTGGGTTTTATCTGGGTTTTTCTTTTAAACCAAACTATGCCCAAACATCAGCTTTAAAAGCTGCAGGAGTAAGTAAGTAAGTAAGTAATGGTTATTTCTAAAGTGACTTTTGTAGACTGTATCCTCTTGTCCTCAGTTATTGCTGGATTCTTATGGGATTTTAGCTGCAGAAGACAAAATTTAATTTTCAATGGAAAAATCTGAATATTTACATGTTTAATTTAAATATTATATATTTCACACTCGAAAAATAAAAGTGTTTAACCATAAAATATAATTTGAAAGCCAAAAATAAAAAAATAAAGAAAGTAAATGTCGATACATAACTTTTAAATATCAGTATTGTTAAAAAAAACATAGCAATATTTGACTGTATCAATATTTTCTCACACCCCCAGTAGTCACTAAAATAATTGACATGGCTTCAACAAAATTGGGTAAAAATGCAAAATCAAACCTAAAATAAGACAGTTTTACAAATAGTGAGTTTACAGTTGTTAGCAACAAATCATAAAAGTTGGTCATTATCTCCACAAACATAAAACCATATCTTCACTCAGTAAGTCAATGACGTCCATATAAGTATTTGTAAGCTATTGTTAAAAAACGATCTCAACCACTTCATCCCACCTCTGACGCCCTGAGTTCCCGTCATGACATCCGGGTGTGCAGGTGATATCTGTCCAGAACACAGCGCTGAATTTATCCTGATCAAATGTCCTGAAATTACATCCTGGACCAGCGGAGACATTCGACCCTGCCGGACGTGAAGTTCCGACTGTGACTGATGGACCAAGAACCGGAGAAGGAGATGACGAGGCGGACCGATATTCCCTCTGAGAGAGAGGTCCAGAACCAGATGCAGACGAGCAGTATCATTCTTAATGGACCAAACAACAGTGTGGACAGTGAAGGTTTTTTTCACAACTATGATTTGTCCAGTGTCCACCAGGGGGCTCTGCTAACAACGTGATTTGCCATGAAGATCCTGGACTTGACTCTTGAAATCCTTCTCTTCAGTGAAGAAAGGGATGCACAGTGAAAAAAAACGAAGAGGGAAGGAAGACTGAGTCACACACGTCTTTGTTAACTAACCCTACACGTTAAAATCTCTTCTCATTCCAGAAACATCTGGAGTACCATAAAAACTTTCTACGAGAACAGGAAGTGATGAAAGCCTGACCTAGCTTGATCGTGTTAGAGTCAGCTAACAGTTCATGTATTTTAATATGGCTTGTAGGTGCGTGAGAAAGAATACATAGACCTGAATGGGTTTTTTTCAGGATACCGTAACGATATTCAACAATAACTTTAATAACATTTATAAAAAAAAGAACTACAGATTCTGTAGCACCAGAGTTGTTCCTACAATATCACAATATATATCATTATGTGGTATCAATGCTACTGTATCGTGATACGTATTGTATCACTTGTAGTGATTCACTGTAAAGTGTCAAACAAACTCAAACTCTGAGTGAGTCATGGTGAATCTTCTGAGTCTATCAGAAAGTTTACCAGGTTTAATTCACTCCAAATATGGAAGAACCAAAGACTGTTTTGAATCCCTATGTAACCACCTTGTGGTCAAAGTTGCTCTGGTTGATGCAACGTTGGCTTGACAGAAACGTCAGTGAAAACAACAAAAATCTTCTCCTACAAACATAGCGAACACTTCCATAGTTAAGGTGTAGTCCAAAAGAAAACTCAGCATCACAAACATTCTCACACACTGGAGGCCAAACACGGACTTCTCGCCAGTGAGCGATGACAAACATGCTTCATGCAATCACACAATCTTGTATTTGCTGTAACTGTCTGGGGTCGAGATCGAAGCCAAAAAGGTCGTTTTTATCGCCAGGACCGAGTTCCACATGGTGCAGATCTGCGTCTCGTTTCAGCGTGTTTATGGCAGAGCTAAATTACGGTATCGTGTTCGCTCCAGAACTCTGAACCCGCTGCCAACTGTCATGGCCGAGCCTCGGCTTTTTTGTCTCTGGGAAGTGGTGTAACCTAATCTCTTCTCCGATCTCTGGCGCTCTGTTTGGATTCATTTTTGGAAACATGTGGAGAGGGAGAGCAGACGGATGTGAAAAAAACACAAGGACCGTTTTTGTGTTCTTCATAGCGGCTCCAAGGAACACAGCAGAGATGTTTGGTTAACTCAGACTAATGAGTGTGTGTGCTCGTGTCTTCAGCTAAACTGTGAACACACTGTTATGACAGTTTTTATTTTTCTTAATCAGAATTACACTATTTATCTGTAGTAAATATTTTGACCACTAGAGAGCGAAAGAGCTTACATGGCTTAGTAGAGTTTTCCCCTAAATAATAACAACCAATTTATACATACTTGCCTTTTTTTAAATGGCAAATAAACATGAATCTGAATGAATAACAACACAATAAAACACAAATCAAATAATTAAGCCATCTGAAAACTAAAAAGACCCCAGCAATTTATGCTCAATAAAATAAAAACCTTAATAAGTAACAAAAAGGCACTATAAGACAGTGTATAAAAATATGACTTAAATTTATCTCACATTATTTGAAAATAATAAAATGATAATTGCATTTTCAATTATATGGAACAATAAAAACGAATCAATCTATATTGTAAAATTACTAAAAAAGAAAAAGATAGTTTATTATTATCAAGAAAATACTTTTAATTTAATCAGAATTGGTCTCATAAATATACGACAAAAGTGTGTGTTAAAAAATCGAACAGGTTTAAGAAGCTAAATCAGAGAGTATTTTTGTTAGACGGGCCCTTTTATGTGTGTGTGTGTGGGTCTTTGGTCCCGGTAAAAGGGGTCGACATTTGTCCTGGTTTCTCTGCTCTCACAATGTAATCAAAGCGACGGCAGCGAGCGCCCGAGGCTCTGCTGCACCACTGGACCATCAGCTGGACCAGAGACTGCATAATGAAACAAAGAGGACGGAGAGACCAACAAGAGACGACAACTGTCACTGCTTTTAGTTCAGATCTGTGTGTGTGTGTGTGTGTGTGTGTGTGTGTGTGTGTGTGTGTGTGTGTGTGTGTGTGTGTGTGTGTGTGTGTGTGTGTGTGTGTGTGTGTGTGTGTGTGTGTGTGTGTGTGTGTGTGTGTGTGCATGCATGCATAGGCGTACGTGTGTCCTACCATTACATTAAGATGTGTATATTACTTTATTTCTTAGTTTATTTTAAGCTTTGTTTGATTTAAAAACATATATACTAAAAATTAAAAATTAAAAAAACTATAAAAACTGATACACAACAGGAAAAACAAATGTTTACTATTGCTGATCTATTATTAAAAAAAATTAAAAATTAAATAATGATGTGAATTTAATCTTACAAAACATAATTCAATAGTTACATTTTTATTTTAGGTTTGCTCCTTTGTGTTCTGTTTTGTAAATTACATATTGTTTGTATCACCTGATAATAATATCACTAATAATTATAAATAAAATTAAACCAACTTGTGATTAAATTGATTTTTGTATTTATGTATAATTATTGTTTGTTTTTAATCAATAAAAAAGCAAATGTATTTATTAAATAATACATTTGTTCTACAGTCGATATTTAAATAGTGATTTTATGTCGTTATTAAAATCTGAACATCTATAAACGCCATAATCTAACATAATCTTTTAATTCAATGTTTTTATCTGGAGCAGGACTCAAACCCGCGACTCATTATGAAGCTCGTCAAAAATACGTGAACGGTTCCAGTCAGTAAAACTTTAGCGCTGACTTGTCGTCTCATCTGCATCCCTCTGACAAACTCAATGAACATCCATCTGGTCTCACTCAGGTCCTTGTTAACGCTAATTGACCCTCCAGCTCGCGATGCTTGGTGGCGAGAGGGCAGACGACATTGAGCGAGGTGCTGTTGAGCAAGGCATTAGAAAAGTCTGCCTGACTCAGGAGAAAGTGCAGCTGCTGGCGTGTCACCTGCTTCTCTGTTTGTCTGTAAACAAACAAGCCAGTAGCATGGGGTCTTTTAGCAACTTAGCACTGCCAGTTGTTTAGCTAATTAGCACTGCTAGTTATTTAGCAACATAGCAATGCAAGCAAGTTTGAATTGGAAACTTAGTAATATTAGTGGTTCAGCATGGCGGTTGAAAACTAAAGCCGTTTTTGAAAAGGTGGTTAGCAACTTAGAACTGCCTGCTGTTTTACCGTTATTGTTCACAACTTAGCATAGCTAGCCAGTTAAACATTAAATTTAGCAACTTAGTGCTGCTAGTTTCTTTTAAAGTGGTAGGTAGCAACTTAGCATAGCTAGCCAGTTAAACATGAAATTTAGCAACTTAGTGCTGCTAGTTTCTTTTAAAGTGGTAGGTAGCAACTTAGCATAGCTAGCCCGTTTAACATGGAATTTAGCAACTTAGTGCTGCTAGTTTATTTTGAAGTGGTAGGTAGAAACTTAGCGTAGCTAGCCAGATAAACATGAAATTTAGCAACTTAGTGCTACTAGTTTATTTTGAAGTGGTAGGTAGCAACTTAGCATTGCTAGCCAGTTAAACATGAAATTTAGCAACTTAGTGCTGCTAGTTTATTTTGAAGTGGTAGGTAGCAACTTAGCATAGCTAGTCAGTTAAACATGAAATTTAGCAACTTAGTGCTGCTAGTTTATTTTGAAGTGGTAGGTATTAACTTAGAATAGTTAGCCCGTTTAACAAGATTCTTAGCAACTTAGCGTTGCAAGATTTTTTTGTAGCGTCAGCTAGTGACTTAGCAATGTTAGCCAGTTTAACTTGAAGGTTAGGAACTAAGTACGGCTAGTTTAGAATGGCAATTAGCAACTTAGAAACACTAGTAGTATTTTAGTATGGTGGTGGACAACTGAGAAGTGCTAACGGTTTAGAGTGGCAGTTAGCAACATAGCCCTGATAGCCAATAAAGATGGAAAATAAGATTTGTACTACTGTTATTGTCTAGCAACGTCGCTCTGTTAGCAACATATCACTGCACACCGATTGGTTCCCTTGTACTGGTTCATCACTTCATGTCATGTTGCTAATGAAGACATTATTGATGGACAACAAGGCCAACGATCCTGGAGATCTTGAGGGGGAACATCTCGCAGCTCCTGGTCTTCCACCTCCAATGATTTCATTTCAACGTGAAGTAAGTTTCACCCAAAAGCACCTGTCTCTGAAGCCAGTAAAAAAAAGGTTTATTTCAACACTCCGGCTCTAATGCCTGGATTCCAGGAAGCCGAGGAGTAAATGATGACACATGGGTCGGACTCGCTCCAAGACTTTCTCCTCTGTTCAAATGTCTCCCTTCGCTTCTTCTGTTGAGCGAGCGTGGACGCCGGCGAGGAGAATCTGCTCCACACATGTCGCTCTTTCACAACATTTTACAAGCGCTCCGAACAAAAGAAAAGAGATTTAAAGAGCTGCAGGATGTATCTGTGGGAGGAGAGCGAGAGGAGGGCGAAGGGGGGAGAGAAGGTCGAGAAGATGAAGACTTTGATTACTGCACAGATCGGCTCCATTACCAGGCCGCAGAGACTCGCATAAAACGAAAACAAATGGAGACCATCAGTCTGTCCGTCAGTAATCAGCCACAACAACCGGGCGGCTGATGGGAAACACGCCGACCAGAGGAGCACAAAAGCAGTCTTGTTAAGATACATATTACACTTCCTGCCGTCGCCGTAGACCAACGGTGCCGCGAGCGAGGTGAGGTTTTGTCACAGTTCCGCTCATTTGTTCACTCAGTCAGACCTTTTGTTTCCCCTGCTCCTTATTTCCTCTTGGCTTTTTGTAAATTATTTTGTACTTTGTTTCCTTTTTAAAAAGAAAACTATGAATTATTTGGATTGTAAACATTTATTATCATTTTAATTCTTTTAATCAGTCTTTTATGCAATTATGAATTTCTACATGACATGATATTTTCTTTTCCACGAATGATGATCTGGTTTCGTTTCTTTCGTTTTTGTGTCAGGTGAGATTTTTGGTTGACTTTGTGGTCAGTTTAGTTCCCTTTCTTTCATTCTTTTTTCAGATTTTTCTCAACTTTTTTTTCATGAAGAAATCACACTTAAATAAATAAATATTTGTATTCATAAAAGGTAACATTTCATTAGTAAATGAATGTGCAACCTGCGGCCCCATGTTAAAAAAACATTGACGTAGAAAATTAGGTCAATTTTAACCTTATAATATACTCTAAGATCATTTTAAAATGTAGACATTAACCTTATATGTAAGAGTCGGTCGCTTTCCTAGTTTCTAATTATTTGAGCTTATAAGGGGCATGACAGGAACTAATGTGGCGTGTAGGGTGTGATTGCAAATAGTAATTTAATAATCAGGAATAAATCTAAAGGTTTCCTGAAGGTCGAGGTGAAGTAAGCGACCTTTAATGCTATCTTTTCTTTATATATTTTTATTCTTCATGGTACAAATACACTGTTTTCCTTTTTCCAACGTCAAAGAATTGACTTCTGCTGTTTCCTATTTTAATATCTTCAAAACGTGGCTCATCACATTGACAATATAATGGTCCTCGCACTGCATTTGGATTTTCATTTTTGTGGTCCTCTGAGCTCCATCAGAGGGGGATTGTTCGGAGTCGCGGGGTTTCATTTCCTCTCTGACCTGAGGAGGAAAATCTGGATTCCACTGTCGCGGCAGGATCTGGTTTCCAGATAAACACAACAACAATCGAGAGACGTTGGTGGGTCTTTTGTTTGAGTCTTTTGTTTGTAAGTGTTGCCACATGAGGAGGAAGAGGATGAGATGAGGAATAGGAACCATGAATAAGAATAGATGGTTCCACTGTCAGGAGCGTCTGCTAGCTCAGTTAGCGGCGGCTGTGTAAACTGTCCGACACATTAGCGAACACTTTAGCTCAACAATTAACATCCGTGAGCGACGCTGTGATCAAGTCAACATGTCTTCTCTGACCCGCTGAGACAAGTGTGAATTTATTGCCCTGGGCTGGGATCAATTATCTGACCCACTCCGTCCAGAGGAGGGCGCAAGTGGAGAGCCAGGGGAGAAACAGCAACACACGGTATCTATTGACACACAATGATGTGCAGAGAAATTTAAATCAGACATCCCGTGATGAAGAACCAGTTTTGGTTTCCTGAAGGCATCGTGGAGCAGTCGACTTGTTGTTTGTGTGCTCGGCAATTTTCTGATGATTTCTTTTTTGACTACATTTTTAAGTCAAAAACACAACAGCAAAAATTAACAACGTTAATTTAAAAACAGAACTAAAAATTCTAAATATTTTAACACAATATAAAGAATTAAAAGCTCAACCTTGAACATTAAAAACACAAAATCTACAGTTCAAAACACAACATCAACCATTAATTAGACACATTCTACAGTTTAAAACACTACAGCAACCATTAATAACACACAATTTACAATTGAAGACACAACACCAACCATTAACAACACACAATCTACAGTTGAAAACACAAGACCAACTATTAACAACACACAATCTACAGTTGAAAACACGACACTAACCATTATTAACACACATTCTACAGTTGAAAACCCAACAAAAACCATTATTGACACACAATCTGCAGTTGAAAACCCAACAAAAAACATTATTAACACACAATCTACAGTTGAAAACACAAGACCAACCATTAACAACAAATAATCTACAGTTGAAAACACGACACTAACCATTATTAACACACAATCTACAGTTGAAAACCCAACAAAAACCATTATTAACACACAATCTACAGTTGAAAACACAACAAAAACCATTATTAACACACAATCTACAGTTGAAAACACAACACCAACCATTAACAACACACAATCTACAGTTGAAAACATGACACTAACCACTATTAACACACAATCTACAGTTGAAAACCCAACAAAAACCATTATAAACACAATCTACAGTTGAAAACACAAGACCAACCATTAACAACCCACAATCTACAGTTGAAAACATGACACTAACCACTATTAACACGCAATCTACAGTTGAAAACCCAACAAAAAACATTATTAACACACAATCTACAGTTGAAAACACATCACAAACCATAAACAACACACAATCTACAGTTGAAAACACAACACAAACCATAAACAACACATAATATACAATTGAAAACACAACAAAAAACATTATTAACACACAATCTACAGTTGAAAACACAACACCGAGTAATAATTACACACAATCTACAGTTAATAACACAACACCAACATTCAATAAACCAAAAATAAAATATCAAACCAGAAATGACCCCAAAGAAGCCAAAGATGAAAAAGAAAAAAACGAACAGAAAAATATCTCAGTTTAAATAGTTTACACAAACATAGCACTGAAAGTTTATCACACACATTATCACTCATAGCACAGAACCAAAGTTGAAAGGGTTGAGGGTTGATTGACTTGTGGAGGGTGAACCACAAGTTGCGTGTGACTCACTAAGCTTAAGGTGAGCGAGTTCACCTGATCTTCAAACCTTTCGCTCACATTTCATGAAGCAGATTAACTTGTTGGATTAAGAATTTAAGGAACTCTTCAACCAGGTGTTCTTCTCCTTCCCATGGATTATTTTTTCAATCCAGGTCTGATTCAGCCACAGACAAATCTGACAAATGATCCAAATGAACTTGTTTTTTTTCACACTACAGGCAGAACATGCTGGTGTTGTGTTGAACAACATGCCATGTGAGAGAGAAATGTGCTGAGGTCGTGAGATTTATGAGGAGGAACGACTGACTGACCAAACAATGACACAGATTTAATGGGAAACAGCCATTTACATGCCTCTCACTCCAGTCACAACAGACCTGCCATTGAGCACACTCCTGGTGTGTGTGTGTGTGTGTGTGTGTGTGTGTGTGTGTGTGTGTGTGTGTGTGTGTGTGTGTGTGTGTGTGTGTGTGTGTGTGTGTGTGTGTGTGTGTGTGTGTGTGTGTGTGTGTGTGTGTGTGTGTGTGTGTGTGTCAGCCAGGTCAGGCCTGAGCAGATCTGGCCAGTGAGCTCAGAGTATTGATCATCAGCTGCTCTGAGTGCTGTCGCAGTGAAAGTCGACTCCTCTGCTGTCAGCGAGTCCATTAGTGCTCATCAGCAGGAACCTACACCCGTCACATTAGAACCAAATCTGCTCCAAGACTAACACAATGACAAGGCCTTGGAATAACACAGGACAGTTGGAAAGTAATCACGGTTTAACGTCCTCAAACTAAAGAGACCAGCAGGGGGCAGCAGCTTCTATCACTGCCGCTACCTCAGAGAACTGACTCTAAAGTTACACAACAACAGTAAGAAAGAAACACAACATTAAAAACTAAATAAACCCCAAATGAAACATACACATGGTTGAGGTGGTCTGTCTCCGCTACACAGGAAAAGGTGACACCCGCAACAATACACAAAAATAACCTTTTTTGGCTGACCTTAGTTTCCTAAAGTAATGACAGTCACTGGTTTCTCTAAATGTAACTGATTGGTTCTTGTCATGATATGAATTCTAATTGTGTCCAATAAGTAATGTTTCAACCTGACTTCTGCTTATAACAACTGTTGAACCAACTCCATTAAAAAGTCAAGAAATTTCACAAAGTAACCCAGAAAAGACGCACCTGTGAAGTGAAAACCATCTTGAATTCATCAAGAAAAAAGTAAAGGTCCACAAAGATGGTTACCTTGAAGAAACTTGACTAAAAGACATGTTTTCAGTTATTTCAAATGTGTTTGTTGACATAATTCCACATTTCCATTTATTGATAGTTTTGATGCTTTCAGTGATAACCTTCAATATAAATAGTCATGAAAATTAAAATGAAGGTAAAGAAAACACATTGCACGAAAGGGTGTTTCCAAACTTTTGGCCTGTACTGTAAGTATTTGTGGGAAGAAACCAGAGTGCCCAGAGGAAAACAAGCAAGTACAGAGCGTACAAAGGCTCTGCTCCAAACTCAGGGTTGATCACAAACTGTACTCGAACAAAAACCACCAAATAACCTCAGTTCAAAAGTTTATCCTTTTATTTAAAGCTTAACTTGGCAAAACCACAAAACCTGAGGAAATTTGGAAATATTTCAAACTAAAAAATACACAAAATGTTGCTCTATATTAAAAAAAAGTCACCTTACTGTATACTTTAAAAAAAAAAAAATCATTTTGTGTTTAGATCCCAGTGTCTACTGTCTACAGTAGAAGCTCTCACCATATCTACACTGTTTGTATATGTCTGTGTAGCATGTTAGCCTTTTAGCTTCTGCTACAAACAAGCTTAAGAATTAAGACTTTTCTTCCCAAAACATTTCTAATGTTGAAGTTTCAATACAAGAGGGACATTACAGAAGAACAGTATGGAGGAAATTTGATGTTTTCAAGTTTTTTTTTGAGACGAAGAAAAGTGAGCTTGGTTTGCGGCCGTCAAATAAACTTACACACTGAGGGTGAGTAGAAAATGAGTGAAGTTTGAAATCGGGGTGAACTATCACTTTAACTCATTTGTTGTCATCTTAATAGAGGAGAGTCGAAGGCTAAATAGGACTTTATTGAGGGTGGAACAGGAAGGAACAGGAAGGAGGTCGACAGACGATCAATGTCGGTGATGGGATGGAAATGTGAGGAAACCCCAAGAGAATGACATCAGAGTCTAACCTGAGTGATCTCAGTCTAGCTGAGATGTCCATGTGAATGTGTCTCAGTGATCGAGCCTCTTCTTCTGTAAATGATGGTTTTACATGGATCGTACAACACTTGTTTTTTTCATTTTAAAGATTTTCTCAATAAACTGGGGGTTTGTTTCGCAGGACAACATGGAATCATGACACATAGCTGCAGGCTCGACCTCTTCCTCTCACACACACTCACAGTTGTGACCTATTTACCCAGTGATGCTGCCACGCAAACAAGTGCTAACTTCTATTTCCATCATCCATTGTGAGCGGCCTCTGTGTTCTGCTTCTGTCTTGCATTGTCACTGACGGTGATTCCACCTCACTGAGAAGAAGAACTATTATCTACATGATGCTGATGTTCACATACTTCTAGCTGATCTACTTTTGAACTTTAAAGTTTGATTGAATTTTTGACCGGTAAGTATTGACTATGGTCACAGTGTCATCCTCAATATCATCCTTTTAGTCCAGCATCATCAACAACATCTGCTGCAGAAACATTGTGCGGAAATTTCCTGAGTCTAAGAGAAACAACTTTGTGTGTGACACTTCAACATCAATATTATCTGAAGTGGAATTGTGATGAAGATCATCCCACGATGCTGTTGCTGCAGCAGACTAGTCACCTTAGATTAGACAGTGCTAACATGTCATTGAAGAAAAATTACTTTTGTCTTTACTCGACAAATACTTTATCAACAAAACAACTGTTTAATAAGTTTAAATGTTGAGCATTTCTAGGGGTAATAGAAACTTACTTACATTAGCATGTACAGTATACATATCACATTCGTTTTTCTAGTGTACAACAATTTTATAATTATTCATATAATACATCGGTACAATTGTTCTTTCAACATGTTTCAGGGAAGTAGACTTATTTGTACATCAGAGTCATCCGAATATAGAATTTAGTTGACTTTGTTTTAAATATTTAAATTAAATATTTTCTTTATTGAAAAGTTACAAGTTATGTTGGAATATTCAATTTGATGTTGTGAATAACTAATTCAATAATTTGTTGAAATGTTGAAGTTGAAATCATCTTTTTTTTCACACAAAGTTTGAATGTTATAAATGTATCATGTATTTTTAAACTAGTATCTTATTTAATTCAATATAAAACTGTTGATATAATAGATCCACCCGACATGACCAAATGAGTCCTGAGCTACTTGATGAATGAGCATGGCGTCACTATTATACCAACAATATTATGTTGAGTTTAAAAGGCTGTGAATTAATTTAAAAAAAACCTAATTTAAAAATTGATTCTGGAAATTCAAGAACTTGGTTATTATTATTTTGAGTTTACCAGAATTTATTCTGCTTCTTATTCTATACAGTAAAATAAAGTTATTTTGCGATATATATTGAAATTGTTTCATCGCCCAGCCTTATCTGTTAGCTTGTGCTTTCTCTTAGCTCTTAGTTTCCTGGTACTTCATGGAAACTCTTTTGTGACACAAATAATGGATCTACTCAGGTCAGATTAGACGTTACGAGGGTGCTTCCCCTTCCATCTTCCCGCCAAATCGGCACAACTGGACTCAACAGAGAAAAGAGAAAAACTAAGCTTGATCGGTAATCATTTGTGTGTTTTGTTAAATGACAAGTTAATGACATCACAGGGAGAATCTCTGGCTAACCTGATGTTCACCCCTTGATGCTTCACTGCTAATATACTTTGGTTCGCTGTAACCACTGTGATTGCGGAAGTCATCCTCTGTCCTGACTGTCCTCTCCAGTACGCCTTCATGTTCCGACCCGCGGTCCATTACTGCCACTCTGCCGACGCTAATCCAGGACTGACAGATCTTTCAGAGCACACGCCACTCTTAAGAAGCCAACTGTGCGAGGGAAGGCAGAATAACAGATTAACAACCCTAATTTGTCCTGAGGTTTTAATGGCCAAGATTATATGCAATCGTCCGCCGTCTTCCATCAATCTCAGTGTCTCTGCGGTCGGATCGGGTTTACGTTTATAGAGACGCCATGTGCTTCCAATTTCTCCCGCCGACTAATAAAGGAAGGAGCGTTATGATTGGGTCAGGGTTTTTTTTCAAAACCTCAGAAGATGTTTGACAGTTCAAGACGAAGCGCTGGCGGGTTCGTGTTTCGTTCCCTCATGAGAGACTGGAGTGAAGCGTAACCTGGAGTCAATAATCCAGGCCGCTCGGCTGCGACGGCGAGCCCCGACTGTCAGAAGACGTTAGCGTGAAAGCTCGGCGGCGAGAAAAGGTCAACAAACTGTAATCTACTTCGTCAGGACGTGGAAATGTTTCAGACAAGAGCTCTGCTGTTTTGACTCGGCTGTACACTGAAAATCAGTTGTTTCCGTTTGTTTTGGTTTCAGACGCTAAACTGTAATTTCTGGTGAAAATCAGAGACATTCTGGAGCAAAGTCTCACGCTTTAAACTTTATAACATTTAACGCGAGGGCCGGCTTTTACCGACACCATTCAAATTAACACGGCGAATTCACGGTCGCACGCGTTTTAAGATTAAGTACTTTAATCTGCACTTTTCATGCTAGAAATCAATGTATCACTATATCACCAGGAACGGGTCAACAGCCCTGTCTTCTGTGTCTGACAAAATATTTACACTGTAAATATTTTCATTATTTAACATTTTTTGTTATGTTTCTACACAAGCTTAGAAGAAAACAATGTTCAGCATCTTCATCAAATTTCTTATCTAAGAAATAAAGGAGTATCATGTACATTATGTACGCATATATTGAACGTGGTGTACTTTGGTACTCTTTGGGTAGACCTGAACCTGAGTCTCCTGCAAGTGACGAACCTAAGTTAGTTTATTCTATTTAGATTTTTTTCATTTTATTTTTATTTCTGGGTGTTTTTATTTTTTGTATATTGCTGTTTAAACCGAATTTCCCCTCGCGGGACAAATAAAGGATTCTGATTCTGATTAACTACGTCACACTAGGGTTGCAAGAATATATCATTATACTTCAAAATACCATATCAATATTCAACAGCACTGTACTGATATTTGTGTTTTGCTTTTAAATCATTTTTTTCATCAATATTTAAATGTTTATATTTATCATAAAGTGTGAATTAAAACAATAGTTCGATTTTTTAATTTTTTTATTTACATGCAAATATTTGCAGCGCTTGTTGATTGTTGTGTTGCAATTCAACTTTAGGCCTAAAGGCACAATTAAAATCGTGCAAGATCCCGGCGATGACCGAGTACGAGAGGATTCAGTCAACACTATCGGCTTTTTTAGATGATGTTAGGGCATAATTTGGTTTCAAAACAAAAAAAAATAGTTAAAGAGTCATATGGTCTGTTAATCCTGAAGTACTCAAGCAATACTACAAATATTATTTTTTTCCTACAGTATCGCAATATATTGTATAAGTTTTCCTGTGTCGTGATGCGTATTGTATCGCCAGACTCTCAAAAAACACCTCTACTTCATAGACAGATTGTTAGTTTCTCTGGGATGTTTTTGAATCTTCTTATCATCAAAGCGTTATGATAACAGACACTCAAAAAAACCAAAGCATCTGACTTTACATTTTGTAACGTCAGCATGAAGCTGCAGCCTTGTTGGTACTCTTTGGATTTCCAGTTTCAGTTTCACCTCGGCTCACGTGAATATTTCAGAAACAATCTCCGTATTAAAATGCATTTGTTCCTAAGACGTTTAAGCGGCTTCATGGCGACTGAACCAAACAGCACTCTGACATCCTCAGCTGCACTGTTCATACAGTACGTCTAAACCCAAAACAGCTCTGTGTGAGTGTATCTCCCACCAGAACAACTCTTCTCTGTAGCTCTGAGTGGTGAAGTCGCAGCAGAACTTCAAAAGGTGCCCAACGCTGTAATTTATTCTCCGCTCAGACAGCCAAGTCTCCTGCCTCCTTTTTCAAAGCCTAAACTAAGAACCGTCTTATTCAGACTTGCCGTGTGGACCCGAGGAGAACTCTTGTGGTCTGTGACTCAGTCAGAACCTTCGCATGGAAAGCTTGATGACGTTGAGCGAGCACGAAGGTTTTCGGTTATGAATGTAAAATGTTAAGACCTGACGAGGTGATCAGGTGGAACACTCACACGACTGAGTCGTCGAGGGAGGACACGCTGCATAAAAGAAGGAGCAAGTAGAGCACAGACCACCTGTAGAGTGGGGCCAAGAGAGCATGATCCAAAGAGTGAAACCTGTTTCGATGATTTACTTTTATATTTTTTTCAGTATCAATACACTGGTGCATACATGTAATTACATGTTGCCTGATTGATTAATGATTACAAATTAGAGCAATGTTTTCTCAAAACACATGATTAAAATCTTTGGAGTACTTTAGCGAAGTCACAATGTATTCATTATTTTAATTATGTTGTTGTTTATACAGATAAAAACAAATATATCAAAAGTTTAAGAATACTATGCCATGTTTTACCATGTTATGGTTTTATTTGTTGGTGTGTTTTTTCTTATATACATCTTGAAATACACAGATGAGTTCATGTCATTGGGGATGATTGATTGGCAGGTTCTTGTAATTGATAAGTAGCGTTTCTACCCGGAAGAATCCGCTGGAGAATTGCATCTCCTGACCAGGTTTGGGTTTACCTCGTTCTTATCTGTGTCTTTTCCCTGGATTCGACTGTGTTTCCTGATGGACAATTACCTAATGCTGTCAGTACTCTTAGTTACTTCGTGAGTGTTTTTATATTTCTTTTAAATTGCCGGTTAAATCACGTTCTTTAGTCTGATCTGTGCCTTCTGTCTCTGTGGTTCCTGTGCTTCGGATACGTTTTGGATGTATTGGAACTATTGTGATTAAAGATCTCAGACTCTTCTGAATGTTTCTGATCCTAGATCTTCTGTACACTGTGACATATTGGTGGCAACTGAATGTAAATATTAAAGGATCAGCAGTTCTCTTGTCAACATGTAAAAGCTTGTCTTGAAAAATGTTGCCAATGTTTTCTGTAAACATGAACTCTTAAATGTGTTTCATAAAAAGATTAAGTGCATGAATTAACGTGAATAAAAGAGATTTAAAATAACGTATTTAACCAAACCCACTACATCACATCATTTTCAGCTTAAAAATCTAAAATGTTTTAAAAAATAACCCACTGCCCAAATGGAACTGGAGTCTGATAAACGTGGCTCCACCAGCTGCTGCTGAAACCTGACCTCAGCTGAGAGGAAGACGACAGAGGGATCGATAATAACTATTCCAGGGGATGGAATTGGATTTTAAAGGAGAGAAAAGTCTGGTGTATCAGAGCCACATGTTAGATAACCAAACATCAAACATAAACGACCCCTAACTGAGCTTTATCTGTTTGTACACCTCAGACAATAATGTTGATTCGTGAGTAAAGATAGTAAATGTGACACGGTTTTTATTTAGAAAGATTTGCTGGATCTGATCAGTCGCCAGATGGTCGGCTCTTCCTTTGCCAGGGATAAAGAAAACCATCATCTTCGGTTTCATCCCACAGCAGCACCTTGTGCTCCAAAAGATTGTTTTCCGATACAGCCCCGCATCCATACGACCACCTTTTTAGAGACGTGTCCTCAGCCAAGAGGGGAACGGGGTAATTGCAGCGAGCACCTCCAGAGTTATATCCGACCCATAATGCACCTGGCAGTGCTCCCAGAACCCATTAGTGCTGCTCGGGATCCCAAAAAGAGACGTCCACCTTCCCATCTATTTAAAACAAACTACATAACTACATCCATAAATTTCTTCCATAATCTGTTTTTACGTCAATTTTCAGAGGAGGCGTGCGATTATTACGACTCAGATTTACGTGCCGGCTTAGACAACACAGAAGGGTCTGATTATTTAAGGTAAAAACGTAAATAATCATCTTAATGGTCCAATTACAGCCAATAAAAGTCATGCTGCAGGAGCTCGTCCATCTGCTTGTGATTGAGATTCTTGAAAAGGTCATGTGATAATGGTGAGAGGATAAACCAAGCAGCAACATTCACAATATTCACTTGTTTGACAGGCCAAAAAGAACAATCAACTACTTCACCAGCACAAGACGCACGGCTAGAGTGTAATAAAAACATTGATACACTTAAATATCGCAGCATTTATTTTCACAATACCGTATCAAGAGTCGGCAGCAGTTATTGATTTTCCTTTTAATTATAATGTTCTGTTATTGGGCTTTCAAATCAAATTATTTTTATCATGGTTATTTAATGGGTTTTGTTTTTATTTTTGCCACTAGATGGCAGCCGTTGTTACGTCCTCTGCGGCTAAAGGAACAATGAAATCCTGTGAGAACCCTGTGATGACTGAGGACGAGAGGATACAGTCGACTGCAGCAGCTTTTAAAACTGATGTTTGGACATGTTAGGGTTTCAAAACAAATAAAAGTAGTAATGACTTTGTTGAGAGTCATGTAAATTCTGCAAAACCAGAGTCAAGTACTCGACAATACTACAAGTATATCCTTGTATCACGATTTATCAAAATATATAGTATATGCTCGGGCACCGAGGTTGATCAACACATCAAGCTGCAACATTTTTATTTACTGTTCAATCATTTGTCCACGGATTATATTTCCACGGTTTTGATAAAATGTCTTCCATGATTCAAGATTGACTCAAGAAGCATAGCGTGTCACAAAATCATGTTTGCTGTAAACAACACACACCTGCATACATTATGACTCGACAGTCACATGAATACAGTATTTTTTATTTATTTCTGTTCTTAGCCAGATTAAAGGAAGCTGGTACGTGAGCAGAGGTGAGAAGCCTCACAAGCCAAAACCAACACAACTGTATCACTGTCAAGATACTTCTAACCTACTAACCTCAACATTTAGCTCAAAATCTAAGAAATTTAAGTTATGACAACCGTGCAAACTGTATAAATAAAACTTGGTGAAATGTTTGAAATACAAAACTGAGTCAAAAATGTATCTTCTCAAAAACACCCTTTTCCAGTTCACAAACGTCGTGGTCAAATGGCATACGACAACACGACTGAAAGAACTACACACAAGATCAAAAATGTTAGCTTGGGACTGACGACACACACTGAGTGAATGATGAGAATCTGTGAGTTGGTGTTGCCACATCATCTCCACACACTCACTCATCAAGCGTCTGGACACGCCCGGCCTCAGTCTTACCTGCTCGAACTCCCTCAGACTGTGAGTCTGCAGCGCCGGGCCCTGATGTGCCTCCTCACACGAGACGTCTGAGAGGACAGAAATGCCAGTTAGGAACACAATTATCCGTTGAAGCGGGATTTTAAAATAGAGGTCAGAGGTCATCACACAGCTCAAAATTTCCCTGATGAAAGATTAATTTTCCAGAATGTAAGAAAATGTTATTTAAAAGTCGTTTACATGTTTGTTTCAAAATTGTGTCACTATTCACAAAGTAAGTGTTGTAAAGAGAGGATACACTGTCCCATATATGACCCACAATCAAACACACACAAACGTTAAAACAGGCACAGAAACACACACTGGTGACGTTGTTTTTAACTTACTCTGCAAAACAACGTCTTGACTAACACTGAGTCACACAAACATCGATGCAGTAACACACATAAGGTAAGACACATGGCCCCAAACACACATAAAAACACACAAGAATTGCATTCATAGTAGAACACGGTCAAAACCACACACACATATAAACACACACACTACAATGCAGGAAACAACACTTAAGGTGAGACATCAAACAGGCATAAGACGCATAATATCACCTGATAAGATGATTACAGAGACGTACACACAAGTACACACAAGTTGACACTCAAACGTGTAGACACACGCACAAGCAGGCATCCACGCTTACGCTTTCACGCACACATACTCACTCTCACGCACATGCATCCATGCACACACACAGGAATCGACACAAAGCACTGGCAGACACACACACAGACAAGCATCCACTGACACACACACAGAGACAAACACAGAAATTCCATACAGATACATACACAAGCACAGATACACAGGTACATACACACTAACTCACTTTAACACACACAGAAACACACAAACTCAAGCCTGTCTGAGGACATTGAGAGTCACAGCTCTGCCAGATGCAGTTCCAGACCAGCTCCCTGACGGCGCCGTCCACCTAGCTGAGTTCTGACACAATGGAAGTTTTTCATCAAGAGCCAGGAACTAGTGGAGGCCAGTCCTGCTGAAGATTCCTCAACACTGACGCCACCCTCACAAATCACACACTCTTAACTAAGAATCTCTGACTCCAGACTCTCGAAACATAACTTGTTTACATCAGAGTAACGCTAGTAAAAAGTACACAGAGTACCATCACATCACCAGCTCAGCCATTCATTCTTGAAACTTTTTCTCTTTCCCGTTACATCATTATAAAATCTGGGCTCTGATTGGTCAGTCAAGTGCAGATCGTTCAACTTGAGGTTTTGATGTCGCCTGAAATATTTCTCTAGAAATACAATAAAGCTGCTACTCTGTCGCCCAATAATTGACATATGCCCCATAATGCAATGCAACAGTTTGTAATGGAAGCTCTGCAGTTGATGTTACACCAGATTTTATAAGTGTCTTTTAGTGCTGAAACGTACCTTCAGTTAACATTACTATGGAGGTATATGAGTGTCATTAGGCTATTGAATAATTTAATTTAACATAAAAAAAAATAATTCAAATATTTCAACTTTTTTCTTTAATTGAGTTGAATTCAATAGTTTCTATATCGAATTATTATTTTATTAAATAATTTAATTGAATATTTCCAAAATGAATGTATATGTTTTTGCACATACACTTTGATGTTCTGAATCCAAAAAGTGTTTTCAAATTCAATAAAAATTCAATATGTCTTAATTCATAGTCTTTTAAATTCAATATGAAATTGTTGGTGGAGTTTGTATGTTCTCCCCGTGTTGCGTGGGTTTACTCTGGGCACTCCAGCTTTCTCCCACAGTCCAAAAACATACAGACGTTGATTTAGAACTTGAGAAACTTGAAAAGAAAAATGGTTCGTAGGTATGAATATATGTGTATGAATGGTTGTGTTACTTTGTGCGCCCTACGATAAGACTGGCATCCTGTCCTGGGTGTCCCCTGCCTCTGGCCCCATGAAACCCCCATAAGTAAGTAAGTAAGTAAGTAATTTGTATTTAAATAGCGCTTTTCCAGACCTGGGGTTAAAGCTGTAAAGAAAATGAATGAATGAAGTGCCATCACTTTACGACAATTCCAAGAGAGCTACTTTCTATCAATGATTAGATGCAAAGCTGATAAATGACTATTTATAAGGCTAAGAATTAAAAAAGTTAGATTTTAGAAAAAGTTTATTTTAATTAATTTGAATTAATGAATCAGATTCATTTCGAAAATATTTTAATTTTTTTAATCAAATTATAAAAAAAAAATGTAACCTTTCAATCGACTATCTATTGGAATAATTTATTCCCCCCCAAAAAATACTCAATGATTTAAAAAATAAAATAACAAAATTCAGAGTTCAACCTTTTAGGAGTTGAATTCAACCAATCAAAAGTCTGGCAGTTATTTAATTGCATACATTGCCCTCCTCGTGAAATGCAGTCGATTACCAAATAAAAACACATAAAAAACTCAATGAAAAAAGCTAATGTCATCTAGTTTATATAATTTAAATGATGCATATTTGTTGACAAACAACAGTGTTTAAAGTTTTACTTTATGTGACCCGAGTGTGTAAAAGTGTGAAAACTGTCTTTTAGAACGTCCTACAAAAGTCTCTGGACACACATTGTGAAGAGAAGATGTCTCTGCTGCCTTGTGTTGGTGCAGATGGTCTCGTGTCCTGGCAGGTCAGAGACGACTGGTGATGTTGAGGCTCGTGATTGGTCAAGCGTTTGCAAGAAACAATCGTGATAGGACGTTCAGTTTATGATAGGATTTCAACACCTATATATCCCTATCTTAGCTGCACCTGTAGACCACAATAGTGAGACTTTTGAAGATCTTGACGAGATCCACAAAACCTGTCTGTCAACAAACCTGCGACACACACGTGCTCACTCTAGAGGCTTCCTGTTTAATATTGACTCAAGCCTGTTGACTTCAGTTTGGGGATATTAACTGAGAAGACTGGAGGAAGAACTCACCCATCACAGGTCCGATGCCGTCGGGCCTCCTGTCCCCTCCACAGAGTCTGAAACGACAAACACTCCTTAGTCTTCCCCTTGTAAGGTTCCGTCTTCCCCTGCTCGACGTCACCGGCAGTGTGGTGACTCGTGCGGCGTCAAAACAGTGGCAGCTGAAGAAGCAGGAGGGGTGAGGGAAGGGGTGAGGGAGGGAGGGAAGGGAGAGAGAGCAGGGATCTTCCAACTGAGACAGCAGTCACACCGCTGCTGGAAACTGAGTCAGCACTGGGCAGAGAGACTGTAAACATAGGAATATTTCCACCACTTTTCTGAGGACAAAAGATCATGACGTCGACTCACACAGAAGATCTGACCAGGTCAACGTTGATGGTCCAGTAGTCACTTAACCTGGTCTTCTGGTCGAATATTTCAACAATTAGTAAAAGTATGTGCTGAGTTGTGGTTTCTATATTCTGGTTATTTATTTGTTTTTCCAAATGAAAATGAATCATCCAGAGAAGAAGTGCATGTAAGTATATCAGTGCCATCAGAATATTGAGTGGTTCAAAAAGGTATGAAAAGTGACATCGTCTTTGGATGAAAGTTTGATAGCTCTGTACTCGTTTGGTTTGGTCTGGTGGCACTATTATACCCACATTATATCGATTTTAAAAGGCTACAAATAAAAGAATATTGAATTTAGAAAATACATTTTTGAGGAGTTGGAATTAAAATGTCAAAATCTATGTTTGTTTTTTAGTTATTATTCAATTATTAAAACAACTAAAAATGATACCTATCAATATACACATTTCTTAATTGAATTCTTGAATAAAAACAAATTTAACATGTCAATATAGAAATGATGGAATTAAATTATACAAAAAAATATTTAACGTTTAAAAGAAATAAAAACATTTCAATAAAAACCTTTTTTTTTCAAGTTTCAACATTTGAAAAGTTGAATTCAATTAACTTTCATTTTTTCAGTTTTCTTGGCAATAATAATAATTACTAAAGCAGCAAAGTTTCTGTCATATTTTCTGCAATGATAGTTTAATTTGGAACAATCATGACTCATGTAGCAGACTCAGTTATTATTTCAACAAAGCTCAATCTTTTCCCTTCATTTTCATCGTGGCTGGAGTTTAGAGAGTCATTTATTTTAAGAGTAAACCTACCCACCAAAAAAGTTGATCTATTTTTGTGAAAAAAACTAATAAAAAAACGACTCTAACAGAGCCTGAAACAAATATGTTCAATTAAACTTCGGCCTTGAGCTAATGCTAGTTAGCAAAACAGCTAACGCTAGCTTAAACACGTGACCTCTCA
The DNA here is from genome assembly GCF_982586985.1 of Callionymus lyra. Taxonomy (NCBI): domain Eukaryota; kingdom Metazoa; phylum Chordata; class Actinopteri; order Syngnathiformes; family Callionymidae; genus Callionymus; species Callionymus lyra. Next base: position 30,614,711 of record NC_141819.1, on the reverse strand, counting down.
TGTACAAAAGAATCACACCAGGACGACATCACGTGACCTCAGACCACCATAGGTGTGTGAACAGCTGAGGTGGACGTGACAGCAGCTGCAGACCTCCAGCAGGAGACGAGCAGAAGGTGGATGACATCAATAAAAAAAATCAAAGCCTGGAACCCAAACCTTGCCTGCCGAGTCATGAATGTGGCCCCCGAGTTCTTTAAATGGATCAAACTGATCCACATCCAGTCGATTTACTGGCTGGTTCAAGACCTCACGAGACAGTCTGTCACCTAATACTCAAAAATAAGTTAATAATTTAATAGGAATAAATAAAGATATTAAAAAACTATGACACATTTAAAAAAAAAGCTAAATATACAGACTTTGATTTCTTGATGATTTTTTAGTTCATTTTATAAATATTTGGAGATGTTCTCATTAGTAGCAAATACTGGTGATTGACAAACATACACTTTATTATGAATACTTTTTTTCTATTTATTATGATATTTTCTCAAAAATGTCAATGGGTTAAAAAAAAGGGTGACTCATTGAACTACTAATTTAAGTAATACAGTAACCCTTCTTGACAACATGGCTTCCATAAGTTAGCATTGAGCAAGAAATTAGCTAATGCTACATGTTTTTATTCTGTTCAAACTAAGCGACACATGGATGTGTGATAAAACAAGCGCGATAAATATATATTGCAGAAAAAAAAGATCCTTGTTGTACACATGAGACATACAGAATTTGAAAGAGAAAATAATTATAATTATAGTAAAAGAAATACAACTTCATAAGTGCTACTGTTGCTAAGCTAAGCTAGCTGTGTTTACACTTAGGGATTCAAAGCTAACGGGTCATAATGTCAGCAGACCAAGAAATTGGTTCATTTAGATTGTTAGTTTATTGGAATAGTCGACTTATGTTTAGGAATTTTTATTTAGAATATATCGAGACAGGTGATGAATAAAAATATATTACCTGGTGGTAACTTAGTTGAACAATAGAGAAGCATGTGGTGAGAGTCGAGGGTGAGAGTCGAGGGTGAGAGTCGAGGGCGAGAGTCGAGGGTGAGAGTCGAGGGCGAGAGCTCTCGCTGTATTTTATATTTACTTTGAAAGCTGGTCGCACTGACATTGATGGACTCACAATTTCTAACATAAGCAGCAACAAATGTTCAGAACCAGCCATGTCGTAGCTCACCTTCCCCGGTACAGGAATCCACTCATAGTACAAATCCACGCTAGTTTAGATCCCAGCAGCTCGAGCGCTCATCGCCACAGAACCGCTCCGAGACGGGTCGGGCAGGAGGCTTTGGTTCTGACTCCACAGATCCTTGCGAAGCACCCCAGTCTGACGTGGCAGTTCAGGAGGTAAACACACACTCTCACACTGTGCTGGAGCATGAAAGAGTGATGTGTTCCATCACCAAACGTCAGGTGTGTGTGTGTCAGTGAACACACCAACCTCTTCCTGCCAGTGCTTGTGCAACACTCACAAAACTGTCAATTGACTATTTGCTTATGGAATTTGGTGTGTGTGTGTGTGTGTGTGTGTGTGTGCGTGTGTGTGCGTGTGTGTGCCCTCCCCCTGCAGGTGTGTGTAACAAGTCAGAACAGGCTTCCAGCAGGTAAAACCGGGCTCAGAATTCAACACGAAAAAAATTGACATTTCTGCCTGAAGGCTGAAGAATCTTCTAAAGATGGTTCTGATAAAACCACAAACACAAACGGACCGGCAAACGACCGGGTCAGAGTCATTCTGGGAAACAGCTGGACTCAAAAAATAGCATAAACTTTCTGTGGGAGTTCTTCAGTTCTCCAGGGTGTGGTTGGAGAGTTTTTTGGTTCTGTGACGGCGTCTGAACTGAAATAGATCCTTATTTCACTGGTACCACCTCTTGTGGAGTCAGAACCAAGACGAGAGGAACAGTTGACAGTTGTGTTCCGAGTTGGTTTTAATTTCATGTTTGTTAAAATGTGAGTTTTTTTATAATTGCATTTATTCAAGATGACTTTAAGTTTCTCTCGGTGTAATAACACTTAAAAAACAGATTTTTGAATTTTTTAACATAAAAACAGATGGATAAACAAACTCAGATGACAAAAATGCACTATTTTATGTATTTACACTATTAAACCTTCACTTTTTTCACGTTTTATCTCAGTTGCCAAGTCAATGCTTAGGTGTTTTAGCTGCTCTAATTGAACTAATATTTCTTCATGATGTGAGTGTGAGAAAGAAAATCTTAAAAAGGTGAAACAACGATGTCCAAATGGCTCCTAACTGAAACAAAAACACTTTTCTCACTAACTCAGTAAATTATCTACAACTCACTCCATACTTTTTTCCCAACACTTCTCTCTCTCCTTCTCACTCCCTCTCAGTAAACACATCACTGACGCTGCATGTGATTAGTGGATTTAAACAGTCATCATGTTAATGTCAGAATTTGAAAGTTCCATTTTTTGTCTTAAGGAAAATAAACTGTTTTAAAAGTTGAACTTTATATTTCATAAGTACTGGTACTGGTCCGTGGGTCATTTGTTACAGTGATGTCTATCATTTCTGTTCTGTTGATTATTACTGAAATGTTGTTTTTTTAAGTGTCTCAAAATGAGTGATTTTTGACACGTATAGGAGATTGTTTTGGTCAAAGTTACTAAAAAAATAAACCTGTTCAATTGTGAAAATGTGTTAAAAACAAACTCTATCTGGTTTTACAGTTTTTACCTGGTTGTCGGTTTGTGAATATAATGCCGACATAAAACCAGTCCAAGAAAAAGGGTTTGTGACCCCTGATATAAAGGACACCATTAAATAATAGAAAGATAATAAACACAAAATACACCAGTTCTTAAACCGGTAAAGAAAAATTTAAAAATGTTTGGCTTAACTGGTGTAAAAGCAGGTACTTCAGGGGTGATCTAGTGTGGAATGTTGTTATCTTTTAAGCATATGAATGCTTGTTGGATGAGTTCTTAACTCTCTGGATTAATCTGATAAGGAGACACATGTACAGGTGAATCTGTCCTATGTTTGGATGCTCAGTCCAAAAATAAAGATGCCAAAAATGAGTGATCCATTAGTTCAAAAATCAATGATAAAATGTAGGCTTGTTGTTCAGTAACCATGCAATACCATTGGCTAGAGCAGAAGCTTAGCATTGGTCTGTAGCTAGCTAATGTGCTGTCAAGAGGGAGAAACTTTCAGACAAATTTTACCCCTGAAAATGAAGCTCTTCCTTGTTTATTTCCTCAGACGAGCGACTCATTTCTCGTCCGCCGGAGTCCAGGAGTCTTCACACAGCTGCCTCACATTCCACACTCGCACACCTCACTGCACATTCTGTTATGTAACTGAGGAAAACAACAAGTCGCTGCACTCGCTACGTTCTCTCAGCAGGACAGATAGAGTATGTTACAAGTAACGGATATAAAATCAAGAAATGGAAAACCTGAAGTTAATTCATAATAAAATTAATTAATAAAAGTTTGTGTATTTGCCATAATCTGGCGATACGATACAATCTATTTTTATATATTGTGATACTCTAGGAACAAGGATATATTTGTAGTATTGTCGAGTACTTGACTCTGGTGTTGCAGAATTTACAGACCACATGTCTCTTGACAAAGTTCTAACTGCTTTCATTTGTTTTGAAACCAAAATATGTCCAAACATCAGCTTTAAAATCTTCTGGAATCGACTGTATCCTCTTGTCCTCAGTCTTCGCCAGGGTCTCACAGGATTGCATTGTTCCTTTAGCTGTGGAGGACGTAATGACTGCTGCCATCTAGCGGCCCGAGGTTTAATTGCAACACAAAGAAAATGGATTGTAGAATATGGATGCAGAATCATGGAACACATATTGCGATATATCGCCGTAACGATGTTTTCAAACACTCGTTGACGTTAGAATGAATGACGACATTAAACGATAGATTGAACAAAGCAGGTCATTGTTGCAACACAAACCTTCAACAAGCTGTGACCTCATGAGGGCCCGACTAAGTTGAGGTAACGGCCATATCTTGCCCGCAGGCCTCATTCTCCCCAGGTGTTGGTCACCTGAGGGGTGATGATGGTGAGCTACTGTAACTGGTTTCAGTTACATTTCTAAAGTTCAAGTCAAATGAGAGCCGAAAAGACAAGAAGACGAACAGGAAGTCATGATGATGTCAGCGCTAATGGCAGCCGCTCGCTGTCACATGAGACCACTTGAGAGATCAATACTCAACAGGAAGCACTCATCGTTGGTCCCAGCAGACCCTGCACAGCTGCCCCAGTCTCGACACTCAAGGCTGCTTCATGACACCACAGGGGGGCGCTAACACTCTGAAGAGAAGACGTGGGAAAAGTGCGTCCTGGGGGCCTCATGCAGCACTTTAAATGTATTTAAGTGGCCCTCATGATGTTAAAAGGATCAGCGTGGAACATCTTAAGAGCTAAAGATTTTATTTTGTATTTATTATTGTATTAGCTCTAAATGAAACTCACTTTAGTTCATTCTTAGGTTATTTGTAAAGCTTTCTTTGTCTTATTGGTAAATATTTCTTGCCTCTTAAAATAATATCAGTGAATATTGACACAATTAGAATTTTATTTTACTCGTTTTTATTTTATTAATATTATTTTCTTTTTTTAAATTACTTATAAGAGTTTTCCATTATATTTTGGCTACTCTCTTCTGGCATGACGGCCCCTCACAACAATCACTACAATCAGATCAAAAGATCAGAAATCCATTGTCAGTGGAGAGTTTTGTCTTCTAGTTCAGCTCCTTCCTCACCACCATAGAAAACACAGTAATGACTGTGGTTCCATCTCCATCCTCCCCTCACTTGCCAACAAGATCCGGAATGATAAAGACTCAAGATAAGTTCAAACGCGCTTCTAACTGCGAGCGTTGACAGTGAACGCATCATCACATGATGTTCTTTAAGATGCTCGAGACAGAAGTGACTTGAAGGTAACACCGAACACTTCTCACCGCGAGAGCGTGACGTCGGAGGGACTCACTCACCTGGACGTGACCTCGCGCTCTTCATCGATACGTCGTCCAAAATAAATCCACTGCGCGAGTGTGTTCATGAGCATCAACCTGCAGTGATGCTGCGCCTCAGAGGACTGCCCTCCCTCGACCCACTCACCCTTCCTCCCCCTCCTCCCCCCTTCGTTCCCCCCGGCACTGTGTCGGCGGCGAGTCCAACATCAAAGGGAAGCCTCGCGATGACGCGTTCACGGCGCGCCCGCACGTGATCACGTCGCGTCACGAGGAGGATCAGATAATTAACGAAACAATTATTAAATGATATAAGGAATCATAAAATAATAAATATAAAGTGAGATTTGGATGACACGTCACGTACAGCTCACTTCAATACTGCTAAACTTGATTTAACCAGGTTAAAAACTTTAGCATTAAAGAGGAAGACATTGAAAACACAGAAACTTTTATATCCAGAAAAACAGTTTAAACCGATAAATTATAATTTGTTGTTTTTTTCTTCAACCAAGTCATTACAAGAATGCAAAACAATACATTTATACACAGAATAAAGCAGACCAGGAGCCACTTATCACACTGAAATACGCACAAGCACACAAAGAGAACTCGACAAACCAAATACATAACTATATATATATATATATATATATATACACCAACTTTTTTGTTGGTGTGTATTTATATATATATAAATACACACCAACAAAAAAGTGACCCACACGTTAACATACAAAGTTGCATAGATGACCTTGACTTTCATTTTATTTTACATTATTTATCATTTTACTTCTTTAATATTCTTTCCATGATTTGTATTCTTTGGCTTTGTTATAGTCATCCCCATAAAAAAAGTCCTGTGTTGTGTTAAAAACACTGGCAGTAAACAATTTCTCAATCTGATTCTGACTCAACAATTTTGTGAACACAATCTTGTCCTTGTGTCAACACCAGGATCGCTTGTTAAACTGGGCGACTCCACTTCTTGTGTCAGAGAAGAGATGAACGACAGATCACCTTGTCAGAGGGTATGAACGAAGAGTTCAAGGAAACAAACATTTTCAACAACCAACACTTGAACACAGTTTAGCTTCAGCTAGATAATTTCATCAGATCATCTCTCTTCATTATGAAATAATGGGAATTTTGAGGGTTTTTTCATGGAATTCTTGGAAGGTTAGCATCGATGCTGTGCAACCGTAGCATGTTCTCACTGCGTGTCAGAAAGATTTAGCTGCAATAATGTCAAATCTTCTTTGCGCCATTGCCAGATACAGCATAACCATTAGTGTCTCTCTCCCTCAGTACTTCTCATGAAAACATATTAATAATGTTAGAATGTTAGTACAGCTCATTTAAGAAAGCTAAGAGTTTTGTATCATCTTTGCGTTTCGACTTCAACAGTGCATGTGTTGTTTGAAAAGTTTTTATCATTAATATTATTATTAGCTCAACCTATAATAATATACACCTATAACTTTTACTATAGTTATCACTACGTTTATTGATTGCCCGTCTGTCCACGTTCTTAACTTTTTGGTTCAAGTTTTCAAAATAATTGTCATAGAAACGATCGTCTTTTGTATTCATGAGATAATTCTTTTTTTTTATGAAAAATAAGTACAAAAAAACATTTTAAAACGAACAAAGTTGCTTCAATAAAATAAAATAAAAATAAAAACAATAAAAAAAAAAACCTTTCACTTCAATTGAAGCAACTTTTGGGGGATTTGATAATGAAGACACAAATATCCATACTATAGCACAAACACCAAAAAGATTAATTCATAGATTCAATTAAAAAAACAAAAAAACAATTTCGATAAGAAAAAGTATTTCAACACTTTTGTATTTTAATTTTAAATATTTTTCGATTGGATCACTTTTTCCTGTCAATCATCTTTAACAATAAAGAAACAAATCTACCTCCATTCATTTGCGTTTTATTGATTCATGGTGACGCTGCACAAACCAGTGTTGAAGTCTCTTCCTCCATCGCTCCATATCTCTCGGTGTCATAGTAACGATCTGACTCGAGTTTGAATCCTTCTTTTGACATCATCAACGTAGGCACATTATGGCCCCCTGGCGGTCGGCGGGGGCAAAGCAGATACGTCTCATCCTTCCAGAGAGTTTAACTGCAGTTTTGTGTGTTTCCTCTCAGCAGCAGGTCTGAGAGTCGCTCCTCTGGAACAACACGGACAATACAAACGTTTCCTCTCCAGCCTCAGACGCCTGCCACTTACACTAAATGGATAATTGAGAAAAAATAAACTGTGGGGTCCGCTAGCTGCAGGCCAGATACTTGTGTGTGTGTGTGTGCCTGTGTGACCTGCAGTTTCCCAAGTGTGTGTGTGTAATAGAGTGAGAGAGAGCGTGAGCAGGAGAGGGCGAGCGAGCAAAACTCACCAGTGTTGGAAAATTAGAGTCAGATTTTTCCACGGCAGGCGTTGGCTCCAAATGACTCGTTTTGGACGAAGAATTCGCTCTGGCACGAGATGTGACAATGATATTCATTTCAGAGCTCGGTCCTGACACACACTCGCTGACACACACACACACGCAGGCAGACATGCACACACACACACACACATTCACGAAAGCTCCAGCTGAACCAAAACTATTAGAGAAAACTCAAACTGCCTTCAAAGGAGGGAAAAACATTCCTCATCGCCTCAAGTTCTCGCCGCTGATCAAACAGCACATGAAGTCAACACACACACACACACACACACACACACTCAGACCTGCAGCATGTGCCCACATTTGGCCGGTTCTGATCCGAAACCGCGGATCATGTTTCTCAGAATAATCATCTCCAACTGGCAGGTCTGGAGTCCATTAGAGTCCAGATGAGTCGGTTCTTCTACTGTCGAGTGAAACATGGACTCGCAGAACATCACGGCTTGGCGTCATTGCTCAGCTCGGAGTTCCTGGCATTAGACGGATTATCCAAGACTTGGTCTGTGCCTCTAACTTAGTTCAGGGTCACATTCACTTGCGCCTCTTTCTGTTTGGACCTGTGGGACTCCTCTCGACTTCAAGGCTCTCTAAGGGTTTTCGGCTTGAAAATGTTATGCTCTTGAGAAGAAAGTCTGAAACGAAATCTCACTCCGCCTCTGAGAATAAATGTATCATCAAAACAAATGTCAAAGGTCACACAAGTATTATGTATGGAGCCATTATGTATGGAGCCAAGATACAATGTGCTATAATTATTGTCTGATGTCAGACTCTCATTACAAAGAGGGTTCACTTCCATCTGCATCCTGTATTTTTCAAGTTTCTGTATTAATTGTTGACATTTGCAGTATAATGTTGACACACATCTTTGTGTCAACATGGATGTGATCTACTTTTGTTGCAATTGCAAATTAAATGCACTTAGGTTGAACCAACTAAACATTTTTCAGATAAAAAAAAGAAGATTTCATCGGCTTTAGTTTGACTAGGCCTGCACGTCACCCTCACAACAGTCAAGTGAGTATTTTAAAGATGAAATCAAAAGTATAAAAGCAAAGATAGTTTAGATAAGATGCTTATTATCTGTTAATCTTAAACCAGATAAACACTGACTCTGACGAGCAGTATCCACGAGCAGGTACTGACCACTGCAGACCAGAAGAGTTTTGCTGAAAAAGATAAGACTCAGTCAGCGACAAACTTCTGTGACTGTAATGTCAGTGAGAGTCCAGGCGAGGGCGCAACACTGCTGATCATGTATAAACTGCTGCTTGGTACCGATGGATTAGAACCTGAGGTTAAAACACTGAGAACTATGAGCCGGATTTTATTGTCCTCGAATATGCAAACTAAGTTTGAATAAAAAATGGAATAAATAAATGCAGTTGTTTAGAAGCATAAAGAAGGTTCAACACCTTCTTTATCTCAAGTAGAGTTGTAGTAGTAGTAGTTGTTACTTTAGTAGGAGTAGAAGTAGTAGTAGTTGTTGCTTTAGTAGGAGTAGAAGTATTAGTAGTTGTTGCTTTAGTAGGAGTAGAAGTAGTAGTAGTTGTTGCTTTAGTAAGAGTAAACGTATTAGAAGTTGTTGCTATAGTAGTTGTAGTTGTTGCTATAGTAGTAGTAATAATAGTTGTAATTGCTGTACCAAAAGTAGTTGCTGTAGTTCTAGAAGTAGTGGTAGTTATTCTAGTTGCAGTAGTAGTAGTTATGGTAGTTATTTTAGTTTTAGTAGTAATAGTTATGGTAGTTATTCTAGTTGTAGTAGTAGTAGTTATGGTAGTTTTAGTAGTAGTAGTTATGGTAGTTATTTTAGTTGTAGTAGTAGTAGTTATGGTAGTTCCTTTAGTTGTAGTAGTTATGGTAGTTATGGTAGTTGTTTTAGCTGTAGTTGTAGAAGTAGAAGTAGTTTTAGTAGTAGTAATAGTAGTTGTTATGGAAGTAATAGTAGTTGTAGTAGTAGTAATACTAGTTGTAGTATTAGTAATACTAGTTTTAGTAGTAATAATACTAGTTGTAGAAGTAGTTGTTTTAGTGGTTTTAGCTAAGACTTTTCTGGTTGGTGTCCAGCTGGGGCGAACAGAATCGAACCAGAGTTCTTAGGAATACTCTGACTGACTGTCATGGAGCTGTGACTCATGGGAAAGTCCATCACTGACTCACAGAGATAGAATCTGGTTTGTTTGGGTCAACACTGGTGTCTTCCAGGTCTTCTCTAGTGTCTTCCAGGTCTCCTCTAGTGTCTTCCCGGTGTCCTCTGGTGTCTTCCCGGTTCAGTTCAGTTCATCCTCAAGGTCTCCTTTAGTGTGTCCCCAGTCTCCTCTAGTGTCGTCCCGGTCTACTCTGTCTTCCTTCCGGTGTCCTCTAGCATAGTCCCGGTCTCCTCTAACGTAGTCTCCTCTAGTGTCCTCTTTGTCTCCTCTAGTGTCCTCTATGTCACCGCTAGTGTCTCTTTGTGTGTCTAGTGTCCTCTTCATCTCCTCTAGAGTCTTTGTTGGTTCCTATAGCGTCCATATTGTGTGTCCTCTTTGTCTCCTTAAGTGTCCTCCAGGTCTTCTCTTGTATCTTTTTGGTCTCCTCTCTTTTCGATTCAGTGTCCTCTGGTCTCCTTAAGCGTCCCCCGAGTCTCATTAAGTATGCCCTGAAAATTGCCCTGACTAGTCTTCCTGGTCTCCACTAGTGTCCTCTTGGTTTTCCTCTAGTCCTCTCCAGTCTCCCCTAGTCTCTTGCAATCTCCTCCTGGCCTTCTTTTGGTCTACTTCTCGTCTTGATGGTAAAGATTGGATCTCTGATGATGAAACATCTCAAGTGGACCAGTGGTGGTCCAGACCCTTTGACCAGATCTTTGAAGACTCATGTTAACTACCTTACCTAGTTTTAGTGTTGGATGAGCTCTCAGGAAGTTTTTCTTTGGACTTCACCATGAACAGATTCACAGAACATGGTTCTTCTAATGAAGAACACGAGTGAATCCAAATGATCCGGACGTGGTTAGAGACTGTTAACCCTCGTCGACCCTCCGCCGTCACGGTCCCTTCAACGGGCATGAGTTTGTTGAGTCACAGAACCAAGTGGTTTGTTACCTCAAATATTCAGATCTTTGATGTCTTGAATTAAAACAAAGCTAATAAATCTGCTCCGACATTAAAGCTGAACCAGAACGTTCCATCCGCCCTCCAGCGCCTCTGAGGTTTGATGAGAATGTCGGGAAACACTCCGAAGAATCCCAAACATGCAGCCGAGAGTCCTGCAGACAGATGTGCACTGATGGAGACACGGATGAGGCGTCCGAGTGCGTCAGAGGGAAGAGAACGTTGCTTGTTTGGAAATGTCAGGTGAAGGAACCACAGGGAATTTTATGTCAGGAAAATCAAAGAGGGAATCATCCATCCAGGATCAGCACTCTTCTCTCGCACCATACAACACCACAGCCCTGTGACTGTCAGTCATCCACATGTGACTCCACCCCCGGACTGAAGGAAGTGGGTGGAGCATGCAAACATGCCGGCGTCGATACATTTTGTCGTAGACAATATAAATCATGTTAACAAGGTCAAATCGACAGAGCATGTCCAGTCTAGAGAGCATGTGGAAGAGACCTGTTAACCACAAACTACTCACCTGCAGGACAAGGTACATTTACACAACATTACACATTTCATGTTGAGATCCAAAGCAGGGAGACACTGGTGAAAAACCAAGTATTACAAAGATGGACTTGGTAGCAATATTAGCAGACATCTGTGCTAGCATGATAGCATGAAAACATTGTTCAAAAAACTGAATGAAAAGTTGGATTTTGATAAACCAATGGCAAACATAATAAAAGGAGGAATTCACTCGTGGAGACAGCAGAGACCTGACATCGACAATGAAACAAGTCGAGAACTTGAAACTTCGGGCTAGGCTAACAGAACTGGAGCTACACAGAAATGTCCGACTGGTGGGCTTTCATAAGGGTATTGAAGGTCTCCAAAAAAATGTGTCCTTAGCCTGATAATAACTCTCTATAATAACATTCTTTCCGCAGCACTCGAGTTGGATCAAGCACATCGTTTGTGAACAATTTTTAAGCTAAATAAGTGCTAATATTGTTTTACGAAGTCAGACATGTTGTTGCTAACCAATTCTCAGTCCTTGTTGTTATTACGATCGTTACTCCAGCACGAACACTGAAAACATCTGTTGATGTGCAAGTAAAAGCCAGGAGACTTCATATAGTCAGTGGAAAATCCCAACAAAAAATGGATCAATTGTCCTTTCCCAGAAAACCAAATGATAATTTTGTGTGATTTTTTTCCCCGGTTGGATCGGCAACTCTACTGGTATCAGATCAGCCCTGGAAGAGAGAAGACTACATGAGTCCAGCAACATGATCAGAGCGATGGTGTGCGGACCAATCAGATGGTAGAAAACAGAACATGATTGACAAACAATTTTTTTTTTTTCTCAGAACCTCCTCTTGTTGTAAAAGAAATGTAACTGGAATAACACGAAACATGTATGTAGCAGATACAAAGATGTAGAGTATTGCACTTGCACACAAATATAGTAACAAAAGGAAATGTAACAAGAGCGCCCTCTATGGAAAGGCCCTGTATAAGAAGCCGGTGGACACACGTCGTCATGAGAGGACACGTGGCGTACCAAAGGTAGGGTTGACCAACATAGCTTATACACATAAAACACATAGGGACATTTAAGGTTTTCTATTATTATTGTATTATAGCATGTGTAGAGGTGCGCTGCGGAGGAACTACTTTCTTGTCTAGAACGGTTATTTCCTTGTGCATGCACATTTAGATTTTTGTATTTATTATCTACTTACTTTATTTCTTATTTTATTTGTATGTGTAATATGTATGTATGTATTTTCTGTGTAACCTACTGTGTAATATCAGACGACACGTGGCGTGCTAAAGCATATGTAGAGGTGCTCTGCGGAGGAACTACTTTCCTGTCCAGAACGGAACTTCAACCAGTATCTGGACCAGCTCTTATCTGCAAAGCGGCGCTTTGTACAAACGTTGATCATTTTTAATTCCTGCAGAAATTTTGAGAAACCTCAACACATTTCTGGCCACCCCTAAAGAGGACTTACTCCCCTTGAAGTTCTCTCTAATAGCCCTTGTTTCCACAAAGTTGTTCTCGGAGGTCTTTATTAATGTCACCAATCTGATGAAGTAGCACGGCATGGCCTTGAAGCAACTCCAGGATTGGCTCCAGGAGATAAGCAGGACTAGTAATTCACACGGTAGAAGGAGGGAAATACATGAAGGTTTGTCGGGAAGAGAAAAAACGAGTTGATGGAAGGACGTCCTAAAAATAAACGACTGACCTAATACCCTCTTTCGACGTGTTCTGGAGCGGACCGTCCGGCAGGATCCTGACAGACCGCAGAGGACACGCCAGGCTTCCGACGTCATCACATATTTCATTAAACGCTCGAAAATATTTGGTCTCGATCGGAGCGCGGCCGAGTTCTGACGCCTGAGAAAATAGAAAAACAAAGTGCTCGACCTTGAGCTGGCAGTTGGAAGTTAATGATGTTGCTCTTAGCGTGGAGCGCGTGCGGACGAGAAGTGTGTAATAATAGTGACTTAATCGCACAAACAGTGCAACCTCCGCGTCAACTCGCCCTTTCGCGTGGAAACTCCACATCTCCAGAAATTCTTTTGGTTGTTCACCAGAAACCGCACACTGTTAACAGCTGTGCGGCGCTCCCCTCCCTCGCTCGCCGCCTTCTCTCCTCCGAAAAAACCGCTCATTAATAAAGTATTTGTGATCATGTGGCACCGACGAAGATGGCTGCAGGCGGAGAGGGGGGTGAGGGGTGAGGGGTGGATTATGGGGGGAGAAAGGTGGAAGTTTTAAGGGAAAAGGGTTAAGGTTCTATTCCCGCTCGCACAGACTCCCCGCCCTCCCTCGCTCTCGCTGTCTCCGCTGTAACGAGGTCCAGATGTGCTGCTGAAGGCAGGGCGGGGAGGGCCGGGGTGGGAGAGAAGGGGTGGGTGATGGTGGGGTGGGTCAGGGGGGGCGCTCGCATGTCATGTGCTCAGGCGAGGAGAGACGCTGTCCAAGGGGACGCTGTCATCCCCTGATGGAGTGGCTGAGCCGGGGGCGTAGAGGGAGGAGGGTGAAGGGGTCAAAATGATCTCCACATCTGGAATCACTTGGGGTCAGCCCGGGCGCTGGCCGTGAAAGGTGAGACCGGGCGCCTGGCAGGAGGGGCGGGAGGGGGGTTGGGAGGTGGGGTCTGACACTGGACATACCATAGCTCAAGACCACTGATCGGGAAAACAACCGACAGCAGAAAGAAAAACAGGAATACACCCCTCCTCCTCCGCCCCCCCACCATCACCCCTCGTTCTTAAAATGATTCTCGCTTCATCTTCAATCGTACCAAGTTCCTAAAGCCAGAGAAAGCTTCCCAGATGTTTGCTCCCAAACCTAGATGATTTAATGTGGAAGAAGAAAATATTTTTTTTTTCCTTCCAAACGCTACACTCTGTTCATCAACCGACTTCAGGCTCAGCTGGTGTTTGCATGTTTGCAGATGTATTGATGTCACTCGTGAAAAAAAAACACATGTAAACTGACCAGCAACGGCACGCCACGATGATGAGTGTCCGCCTTCATTCGTCACGGGTGCTTATCGCATTTCTTCTCGGCAAACTGGCCTTTAAGCGGAGTATGTAAGAGGTCAATCACTGCCACTCTTCATGAGGAGAGGTGGAGAGAGAGAGAGAGAAGGAAACTCAGAGAAGTTGGTGTGAACAAAGTCATCTTGACCACCGAGTGACAGTTTCACAAACACACTATTGAGCTTTGAGACTTGAGAGAGGAGCCGAGCTAACAGGACTGACTGCAGACACGCTTAAACAACAAAAAATATTTTCAGAGCCAACCTCCAGATTCAGTGTTATGTTTTTAAAAACAACTCTGGATAGAAAGACTTGAATAATCACATGAATTTTTTATATTTATGTCAACCCAGCAAACGCAACTCGCTAATATAGATTTCAGTTTCCACCCCAGCACGCATCAAACACTTGCGAGTGGAACTGAGCTCATTTTTCGTGGCCCATGAAAAAAAGGAAGATCTAACAACCTAATAATTCTCAGAGACTCCATTCACTCATAGGTACCAAGAACTGAGGACTAGAAGACAACGAGCTTGAACACCTCGTCTGAAAAGTCCAACACGGGACTCAAAAATAAAACCAAGTTGATCATTTGTGTTCTCGACTTTAATCAAAAACCAAAGCGAAACAGTTTGAAGAAATGTCGAGCTCTTTGCATCGGAATTTGTCGCAAGAATTTACAAAAACGTTGATTCCGAGAGGAGGTCACATGGTTACTACTGCCTCGATCTTACCACTATGGCATAGGAATGTCTCAGATCTCTGAGCCAGATGTGAGAAGCCAGAGAAAGCAAGGACAGACGTCGACTTCATTTTGTCCTGGAAAACTAAAAAAAAATTTTAAAAAGTCCCAAATTCCAAATTAACATGTTGATGTCGGGGGGTTTCCCGCCATTATATCGGATGAAAGCGTCACATGAGAAATCCGTGTCCTCTCTGGTTAAAACCGAGTCTTCGGGAGACTCGTCGTTCTCTCGCTGGCTAACCATGGAAGACGTTCCCAAATTTCTGAGAACAAAATCTTCTATACATGTCTCAGCAGAGCAAATTACACAAGTCACATCTTTTATCACTGTGAACAGCTGTCAGATTCATGTGCTATTAAACCCCAGGAAACGTTCTGTTTTTAATAACCAAAAGTATTATTTTTAGCAACCTTTGACGTTACGTTCAATATGCAACTGTAATAAAATAGAAAATACACTTTTTTGATTATTAAATAATACATCTAGCTATATAATTTTAAAAAAATCAATGCCATTAATTTATTAAATTAACTTGATACAATCATATTTTCTTTTTTATTAATATTTTGGACGTAAGAGAAATAGGAAACTTCCTAAACCCTAGATCAGAAAAAAAAAACCATTTAATTATTGTTTAAAAAAAAAATGCAATTAGAATAAACGTTACTGGTCGTAAATTTATTATAAAAGACGTAATTTTTTTAATCATTAAAATGACAATTCCTTAATCAGGAAGTGAATAAAAAACAGGAACCATTATAAAAGAAGAGCAAAAAAGAATTATGTTAAAAAAAAATGGTAAGTATATGATTGGTAGGATACTAAAATTCTGATTTTTCAGTGAAAATAAACTCTTACTTTGAATAAAATGGCAGTTTTTGTAATAAGAATAATAATAAAAAATATCTCATCTAAATTATCTCCTATAATTATACATCTACTATTTCATTTATATTTTTGCCACGTTGATTTTTATACACTACTTTTCCCAACGATAATGGTCAATTAAAAAAACAAAAACAATTAAAACTTCCTCCACACCCACTGAAAGTGAAGATCTGGTTCGGTTCTAAAGTGAGGGGAGTCAAGCTGATCCCTCAACACTCACGCCTGCACCTGCCTCGCCAACACAAGATATCGAGCATGAGAACGCGGATCCGCCCGGACTTTAAATCCAAGCACACGGCATGAGGCAGGAAGAATGTTGACACGTGCTCCTGATGGAGGACTTTTTCAAGGGGCCAGAGAGAAGAAACACTTGTATGAGGAGGCGAACGAGGCCCCCGGGAGCCGGCATGTTAAGAGGAGAACTTCCCTGCTCATAAATATTCTCTCAGGATGGAAGTTTGGGGTTTCTGTAATCAGCTTTATGAAAACACACAAAGCAGCAACAGCTTGAGTTTCCCCTGAAGGAGAATCTGTTCTCGGGCAGTAAATCTCTCTTTATGGGCCGACACCGGGTCCAAGATCCCGGCGAGTCCCAAACGGACCACGATAAACAGACTTTCTGGAGAGTTAATGAGGCAGAATCTCCGACCGGTTTTAGGAAATCATCTGTTTACCAGCGAATAAGTGAGGAAGAAAAGTCTTTTGACACCTGACACACTCATCTGGAGAGTCAAGAGTCCAACCTTGGCGACGGCAACGTTGAGATCTTTTTAACGAGGCCCCACTTGACCTCAGAGACAGTTTGATGTGGAGCAGAACCTCAGACACACTCGCCATTTTTTCAGATATCTGATTCAAATCAGGCACGTGCAGAGTGGAGTCTCGAGAGCTGGGATGCCGAGTCATTTAAGGTGGTCGACAAGTGACTTACAAAAATAAAAACCTAGACGGTGAGAAGGTTGATCTTTGTCTTAAGCACAGCAGTTCTAAACTCTTCAAAAACAACACCGAATGAGTTTGACAGCACAGACTGTAGAAGTATTCAAATTCCCTGGAGTGGAGACTTGATCTTCCTGCCATGGAGTAAAGTTGTCACTTTCCGTAAGAAATTAATCTTTTCATCGGTAAGATGAAGATTGGTTGCTGAGGGACAAGAGAGAAAATCAGACAAGGGAAGGTCTAATTTAGATTAGTTTTGCTCATATCTCTGCTCTTTTTTATTTATGGTCACATTTAAGCTTTTCTGTGGTAAAATGAAAAATACAAAAAAAAAAGGATTTTTTCACCACTAATCTCTTCAATACATAGTACCATTGTGACTATATTTGCCAAGCAGGGCGTCAGCCATTCTCTGATGTCCGTCATCGAAATATCACAAAAACAAATTAAGTAATTTCTGGATTTCTGGAGTGAGGACTTAAAGGGGGAAGAGGCCGATACTTCTGGAGTACCATCTGGAAACATGGGTGTTTTGAAGGATAGGTCCTGCCATATGTGTTGTGCGAGTTCCAGAATGCTACTGCCACCTGCTGTCCAATTAAGCTGATTGCTAGATATTTCAAAAGCTAAAAAAGTGTTATTATTCAGAGGAAAACGAATGAATACTATGAACACAATATCAGGGATGTCTACTCTCTCTGACTGCTGTATCCCTTACTCTGAAGAAGGATTCGTAGGTGCATTAAACCAGAATTTTCCTATTCTATCGCGAATGTTCCATCCGAGTCACAGAAGTGTTCCAGGCAAGTATTGAAAATGCGATTTTTATTCATATACAAGACTTAAGAATCTGTTACAAAGGCTATAAGAAACGAGAGAGACTCTACTGGTGTTTGGGTTCGGAGATACATCATCCATGCGGTATATCGGACTGGATCAGGAAAGGTCGGCAATGGTATAACACGAAAAAAAGAAGTTTAGAAATGTAATTTAAAAAGACGTTCACCTCCCGTGTGAGTTTTGTACTTTCAAAAAAAACAGATTGTTTCTGTGTCGTCGTCCAAAACCGCTGAGACGTGGG
Source organism: Callionymus lyra (assembly GCF_982586985.1). Classification (NCBI taxonomy): domain Eukaryota; kingdom Metazoa; phylum Chordata; class Actinopteri; order Syngnathiformes; family Callionymidae; genus Callionymus; species Callionymus lyra. Next base: position 30,596,960 of record NC_141819.1, on the reverse strand, counting down.
GAATTCCAGAGTCCAGGTGAGTCTCTTTCCCCCAAAAACAAGAATAAAGAAGATGAAAAAGGTCCAGAGATGTAAAACTTCGGCAATATTCAACGTCCAGTCTTTTTTTTTTTTTTTTGTACAAAACCATCCAGGAATAATCCCGATAATCCCGAGTCACCAGAGCGGCGAGATCATCCCGGAGGTGTCGGCGGGTCCAGAGGCAAAGAGAGGGGGTCTGGCCGCCTCTGTTTCCCTGCTGGACGGGCCTAGTTGACCGTGGGTACCTGGTTCAAGCTGTACTCTTTGGCTTTGAGCCGCAGGTTGGCGATGCTGTTGGCCATGTTCATGCCCGGGGACGTGTTTGTGTTGGAGCAGTTGGGCGGGTACGTCGCCATGGCGCTGTGGGAGACAGGAAACAGTTTAGCTTCTGCACGGATGCGTGACGCCACCAACAAGTACATGAATGATTTTTTTTTGTTAAAGTTTTGCTTGAAGTATCTCATCAACTCTTGGTTATTAGATGTCTAATATTTTAAGTTTATGTTGCCAATTTTCAGCAAAGCGCCTGATGGTGTACAGCACAAAACAGGAGTGGATGGATGATAGATGAGATTTTAAAGGATTTTTCTTTCTTGTCCGAGGTCAAAAGATGGTTCTTTGATCACATTTATTTAACGGCTACTGTGACAGAAAATGCTTTCCAGCTCTCTCTGGCCTCAACCGTAGAAGAGGAAGTCGGCTTGATTCATTGAGTCCTATACATCTGGGTGAGTCCTAATGGTAGATTTATGACTGGAGTCAAACCATGTGACTTAACTACATGGAGACATAAAAGTGAAGGTTTAGACTCGACACAAAATATTTAAGCACGTTGCTATCTAATAATACAGGTCAGGAAGTTGGATCGTTCACAAGCAAAGACTCTTAATCATCAGCATGTGGCGCTGTACACACATTATGAACCCGTCCGCTCAGCAAAAGTGCGACATCGTCATCTACGTAAACTACACTCCATTATATCTGCAGATGAGATCAACCAGTTCTCTTCTCAGAAAAGTTGCTAAAACAATTGGATTTAAACCTTATTTTGGAGTTTCAACAACAACTGGATCAGTATTTCCACTGCAGCCAATAATCATAAGTCTGTTCTTTTTTTGCATCAATAAAACAGTTCAATCTATTTCACATAAAAGAAATTCTACTTCGCAAATGTGCTAATGCTAACAGCAACAGTCCTTTGATATTAACTATATTTCTGCAATCCTGCTTTTGACATCTCGCAACTTAAAAATTTGACTATATGTCTGTCTTTACCGTCTTCAACAACATGAGGCAACAAAACATTTACAGAAACCCTGAAGACCAATGCATCTATTGACTGGATTATCAGGGTAAAAATGTTAACGTTATTGAACTTTTAACAGTCCAATTTATGTCGGATTAAAGCTTTAATTTCGTTTGTGTAGCTTGACGCTAGCTTGTTACTTGAGCATTGTTCGATAAAAGAAAGGGTTTTATGTTGAGGTTTTATCTAATACGTTTTAAAAACAAAATGGAAAACAAACAACTTCAAATGTAGTGTTTCTAAAAATCTTTACAAATGAATTGCTCTCTTAAAACGTTTCCATCCCAACATGTTTCCATCATGAAACGAAACATTGGTAAAAAAAAAGTGCATAGTACAAGTACTTAATACTGGATATAAAAATATTACTATGGTTAGAACGACATCATTTATTCAACTGTTATTTTATAGTGACTCATGGGTTTGGTGTGACTCATTATTTGGAACCATTACATTCAGAATAGAATCAGTAAAAAGGTCTGGAGGAGAGGGAGAAAACGACAACCTCTCACTATGAAGGGAAAAAAACAGAGAAAAGCTGGTCACATGTAGGAGAGGAGGAGGTAGGAACGTAAAGGCATACTTGTTCTCTGAGGGCAGCATTTTCTGTGGCACTCGCACCGGCCCCCCCTCCGCCATCGGATACCAGCTTCAGGATCATATAGAGTCAAGCGTTAGCACCACATTAGCCGCTCCACACTCTAAAATCACTCTCCTCGCTGCTCTGCGGCCGCTCCGGAAAACAAGAACCTCTGGGACGGAGCCACAGTGCCGCAGGGCCTGACATTTTATACCCAGCTTCATAACCGAGGATTACTGTAAATCACGACCAATGAAACCAGAGTCACAAGAAATGTTGCCCAGTAGAGCTCGGCCTCGCCACGGAGCCTTTCGCTATCTGGTGTAGAGTAGCAGCCAGAGTTCAGAGGTCAGCGGAGGATTTAATACGGTTTGTTTTCACATTATCACCTCATCAGGAGGGTCGCGGGACCAGGCCCGGCCCGCTCACAGCGTGCTGACAGAGCCGAGGGGGAGAGGAGTGCAATTTGTCAAACAAAAAAAAAGAAGCGAGGGAAAGGTTGATTTTGCAAAAATGACAGAAGGATAAAGAAACTTGAGCAGAGTGTTAGTGAGTGAAGTGGGTAGAGTCGAGGTTCTGACGAGAAATAACACATTCATCCGTCAGCGTTATTGATGACTGATCACTTATTTTTGTGTGTGTGTGTGTGTGTGTTGGGCTCACCAAAAACAACACGACTAAAGGATCACGTCTTAACTCTGCAGTTATTGCAGTCGATTTTTATTTACAGAGTAAAGGCTCGCATACATTTTTGTGTCATCGTCCAAAATCCAAACAAACACAAAATGCTTGTATAAAATACTTTAAAAAAAAAAAGAGTAAGTAAGATAGAAAAAACAACTACACTTTTCTTATTAACTATTTTGTACCAATAAATTGAGATTTTACGAAAGCTTTATTCTGATGCTCTTAGTTAACGCAGAATAAGGAAGTGTTTGGGACTTGGAAAGGAGAAATCTGAAGGTTGCTACTAAAGTGCCACAAGTGGACCTGGATATTTAGGAGGATGATATTGGTTCACAGATCCAGGGAGATATTAAATATGGCGTTCTATATGTTTCCCTATGTGTTAAATTCCAGGACTTTCTAACCCTGCTGGGAAAAGATTTAAAGTAAAAAAAAACAACATTTCCACAAATCTCATCCGGAGATGAAGATTCTGTGAACAATGAAGAGAATGTCCAGGTGAAGGAAATGAAACAATCTTTAGGTAGGTAGGGTGTGTGTGTGTGTGTGTGTGTGTGTGTGTGTGTGTGTGTGTGTGTGTGTGTGTGTGTGTGTGTCTTTTGAAGGTACTGAATCAACCGAGTTATAAAAACGGGAACAGGTTTAGTCAACTTTGCTGGGGATTTCTGGTGGTGATCTCGGGGTGACAAAGTGGGTTGAGGTCATGGGAAGGTCACGAGTTTATAGTTGGGATCAGTCCTCAGGAAATGAAGGAATGACAAACATGTGTGTGTGTGTGCGTGTGTGTGTCGGGATGAAGAGGAAATATCTCTGTCTTGTTTTATCCACACAGTAGAGTCTTTTATATTTTTTCAGTTTTCTTTATTTTAGTTGATCAAAAAATGTTTTTGAATTTAAAAATGATCTCAGTAAATGTCACACTTTAGCAGTTAATAACAGAAGAATAAGCTGAAGGAGAAAATGAAAGTGAATCTACTTGGGTTTTAAACCAGTTTAGTTGTTTTCCCTGCAAGTGTTTAACCTTATTTGAGTCTTAGGTGTTTAACTTTTGAACGCTTGGTGAACTACCAATTATTTAATAAATAAAAAAACATGAACCTTGATATGCCAGTCTGAACCCAAGTGATATTTTAGGTGCGTGCATTAAATACATTTTATATTTTAGGTGTAATTATTTTTTAGGCCTTTAATAAGAAAGCACCATCATTTTTCAATGGTAAAATCTTTGTCATAATTTCTGCCAGATTTAATAATGTATTTAACGACAGGATTTATTTGTGAGTCCGTTAAATTCTTTGGAACTGTACATCATGAACTGCGTTAAAACATTTTACAATTTCCCCCAAAAAACCTACATGATACAAATGTTTGTTTTTTATACGTAAAATCATATTAAATACTATGTATGTTATTTTTGGACATAAATGAATTACCCTTTTTTTTTGTCATACCATACATTAAAAATACAGGCACCTAAATAGTTTTAACTTGGCAATAAAGGGTTAATGTTAAAAGGGGATTGGATACTAAGTTATGATCTGAACAGAAGTGGAAAGAACAAATAAGTATATCTGTGTGCAAAATAAACACATTTTAGTGTGTTAAAAAAGGAAACAAAAAGGTTTGCTACACAATTAAAAGCTGATTTAAATTCAATAAACGTTAAAAACACATCTGGGCTGAGTGGAGAGGAACTTCACTCATTAGAGGAAAAAGACGTTTGAGAATTAAAGTATGAAATTGTGTGGAGGTGATGAAGAACTGGTTGATATTCACCCACTTTAAGAACAGAGACATTAGAGGAAATACACGGAGTAAGATGAGATGGAATCTGAATGGCGTCTACCTATAGGGGGCGGCACTGCCCCAGGACAAGTAGTCGTTGGGACGCGGCGCAGGGCGCGGGACGATGGGCTGCTCCACCGCCGTCACGTCTCCAGAGTAGGACTTGAGCAGCGACGCATTCTTGCTGGCCAGCATGGCGCGTTCGTTCCTCCGGAACTTAGCTCTCCGGTTCTGAAACCAAACCTGAGCAGGAGGAAATGAAGATTGTTAATTTTGTTACGGGCGCTTCTTATAATCAGCACGAACACGACAACGTCATCTAACCACCGAGGACGCAGTGGTCAGGAGCAGAATTAAAGACACGTGTCAGTGTTTGTCTAGCATTTTACCCGAGAAAGGTGTGGCCTAGGGGCCACTAGAGGCCCCTTGCCAGTCTTTGTACGGTCCTCGTGGGGTCAGTATCAAATTCAGCATACAGAAATATATTTTATCGAAATCATTTAAAAAACATTTACTTGGTTAACATTATAATGTTTATATTACTAACATATATTGGTGTGTCTTTTGTCCGTCTGTTTTTATTTTTTATTTGGTAACACAATAACTTTTATTTATGATTTATTTGTTCATATCCACACCAAATCGTTAATGTAAAAATAGGATTAATGTATGTATTACATTGTTTCCATCCCACTGAACAACCATAGTATGTTTTTAACATACTATATATATATATACACACATGTATTACATTGACTATCCTATCTTGACTTGTATTTCCTTCACCACAAGTTTTCTTATTTATACTGACAACCATTTAAAATTATATTAACATATCCGTTGACTCCATTTGCTCTTTTCGTGCAAAAGACTAATTTTTCGCATTAAAAAAACGGGAACATTCCAAATTTGTGTAATTATCAGCCAGTTTGTTATGTGGCTTCTTTGCACGACATGTTCTTGGATTCGCTCTGCTGACTCCAATTGAGTGAAAATGTTCAACCCTCATGAGTTTCTGCTCCTCGACAACTTAATGTTTGAATCTTCTTATTTCCATTTTAAACTTCTGCACGATTTGCTAAACATGTGATGATGATGAGACCCTGGGGAGCATGGGGGGGGGGAGGTGGGGGGCGTGGTGTTCCCCGCCATGAAATCAAATCCATTATTAGGCGCTGTATGTTCGCTGACGCAGGGACTCAGGAATGAGCCGAAAGTCTCTTTATCAAAAGGAGCGTTCTCTGCTGCACATTAATCACAGATGTGCTCGTCCAACATCAGCGTTTCCTCTCCACGTCTCCTCCTCTCTGTCAGCCGTAAAGACCGATAGCAGCAGAGGGAGCGTGAACGTTACACATGTGCAGCACCAACACCACCGTGAGACCTGGACCACAAGTTCTAGGAACTTCATTTCAAACTAAATCAAACAACAGTCAAAACAACAGTTGTCGTCCTTTAACTTTACTTGTTTGTTTTAATGTTTGCTTCTTTAAATCACTAAAATCATTCCAAAGGTATTTGTTTTATTAGAAGCTGTGTTACACGTGACTCATGTGCAGGTAAACGGGTTCTATGTTTGGGCCACTCTACTGAAGGTGTGGGTCATACTTTACTGACATGTCACTTAAAATGCATGTTAAATCCTGTGGACAGCAACAGTACTGCATTAGAACCATTAAAGCAACATTAAGCAAGTTTTAAAATATTGTTTCTGGCACCCCCTGTGTCAGAACAGGTTACTGCAATGTTGGTACTTTCACAACATCCTATGGTTTCATCATATTAATGACAGATTGTTTATTCAAGTTTTGTTATTATTTTGTTTATTTCAATTATAATGTTTTCTTTTTTTAAAGATCTTATCTATATTATTGCTACCTCAGGAAATAAACACAGACAGTCCAGTTTCCATTTAAATCCCGAGTGTTCATCAAAACTTGTTAAAAAACAAAACACCTGAGGTGAGTTTACACTTAATACTATTTAAAAAGTGTCGCACCACTTTAACCGAACTCACTCCACTCTAACCCGTTGGTTTCTTGCAACAGAGACAACTTCCAAATGTCTTAAACTTGATCTAAAAAGGAACAACCAGTCTGCCGGTGTAGAGTTAGTGAAGTCAAAATGGTGGCCGAGTTGCAGCTCCTTATATAATGTGGAAGTGCGAAGAGAAATTAAAAACAGTAAATAAATTGGCGCCTCCTTGGGTTAATACATAGAAGATCTCAGTTTGGTGCGTTTGAATGAATTTTCCTTCCTTTTATAAGTCACATTAATAAAATAATAATATTAGAATAATAGTAAAAATGGAATAATGGAAGCTCTATATTGACTTTCCATGTAAATGAGTCGCTTTCAAAGCACAGCCCACGCTTGAACACACACGTTACATCCACCTGAACGTCACCAGTCGGATTCTCAAATGAAGTTATTTCTTACAGCACTACATCTGTTCTTGACAAACACACAAACAACTACACCACAAGCACGCAGACGTGAGGCCAGAAAGCTTCACTCCTGACAACAACAAGAACAAATAAAGAGGAAACAAAGATGAAGCACGCCACATGTCGCGGCGTCATCTGGTGGATACAAGCTTTAGGACCGGGACTAGGACAGTTTGACATTTAAAAGGAACTTATCCTGTTACACAATTTAAGCTCTGATTAAAAATAGAAAAAGCTCAGACAGATGAGTGGTTGGTTTGTGTACGAGAGGTTGTGGGTTTAAAGCCCATCAGTGAGTGATTGTTTGCATTGATTGGTGAATGAGTAACTTAAGGGTATGTTTTTATTAATATGCTTACAGATATAAGTTCACTGGGAGGGAGTGAGACAGACTGAAATAGGTGTTTAGAGTGAGTTGTGGGGTGTTTGTTTAGCTAGAAAGTGAGTCTGTGAGTAATTTTATTTTGCTTAGAAGTGAGAAGGACCTTGTTGATTTAGATTTTTCCATAAAAAAGAAAAAAAAGAAACGTTTGTTTCAGTTCAGGAACCGTTTTAATTTTTACCATAGCAATTGAGAACATGCGAATTGATATTGAATTGTTAACTGATGGAAAAGAAAGTTTTTTTCTTTAAAACAGGCAAATAGATAAATTACTACTGTGGTTTTAAGTTTAAATGTACAGTTATTTTAACTGCACTATTGGACATTTCAACATTTTTTATCATTAGTCATAAATAAGTTAAAGATGACAATGTAGGTAAAACAAAATGTTTAAAAAAAGTTTAAAAAAAAAACAAATGCACTGACTGATTTATTTGACTTATATATCCTGAAAATAATTGAGTTTGAATCTAAACTACTACCCTTCTTAAATAATACTTCTGATGGAGAGACAGTGGAAAGCGTTGAGGCTTAAGTCAGAAACAAAGTTCAACGTCGTCCAGATAGAAAACGGTTCAGGAGTTTTGGTGGAACATTTATGTGTGTGAACTCAAAAGTTATTGAAGCAAAGCCTTGTTTTGTTTCTCTGCTGGAAAATGTTCTTCTCATCCTCACCAAACTCACACAATATAAATCAATAAGTACTAGTGTCATAAATTCATTTATTTTTGTCCAAAGTTGAACGTGACATGGACCATTAAACAACTCAGATTAATAAAAAGGTATATTTTGTATAAAATAAATGTTTTGCAAAACCTTAAAACTGACCAGACCAAGACTTGCTTTCTAATTCCAAGATAACAAAACAATAGTTATTATTTTATATTAAAAACAGTTAAAGCTATCGTCACTTAAAACATATTTAATATGTGCTTCAGAATAATCTACTGACATTTAAAAGTGAATTAAATACATTTTGCATGCTAGAATAAAGACTTGTAAATTTGTTAGTATGTCTGCCAAAAAATTGGAGGTCCCATATATCCATGTTATAAATTTCATAATATACATCGTTATTGTTTTTCCGCCACATATCACAACACGAAGTCTGATAGCTCTTAACTCGCCGCTGCGCTCATGTGCTTCACACTCGCAGCTGATCAGGCATCTACAAGCCGCCGAGGAAATTAGACATCATTACATCCACTTCTTGATCGCATCCAGTCCCGTCGAGTGGCTCCCAAGAGTGGTTAGTCAGGGACGCCAGCGGGCGGAAGATGGGGCAGAAAACGTCTTATCAGATCTTTTAAAATTGGTTAATATGAAAACTAAACATGCTAATGGAGCCTGATTACAATCAGCCACCATTAACTGCTGCAGTAAGAGCTAACAGATGAGGAGCCCTGCAGATGTTTGGGAGAACTTCAGAGGAGAACGATCCACATCTTCACATCAGAGCTGGACGAAGAAGCACTCGCTAGCCTGAGTCTTTCTTCCTTGTTATTTGCTGAATGAAGTGTCAGCCTTTTTCATCTTATGATTGTTTTTCTTTTACAATTTCTTCTGCTGTTTTTACATATTTTTTCCCACACTTTAGCTTTGTCCTCTCCAAACTCACCATGTGAATTCACATATTCTCATAGTACAAACTACAGATAGATACTTTTTTTTTTTATTCACGATGGACAAAAACTAGTAAAAATATTTTATACAATAAATGTAACATACATAAAGATAAATATATATCATTTGTTTTGTTTCATTATTGATGACTGAGTCTTGGACTTTCTTTTGTTTCTTGTAAAGTTTTTCATTTTTGTCATTGACAGTAACTGTTAAAATGAGTCACTAGTTAGAGAAGTTGAAGTGGTGATGTGAAAAAAAATGCACATTTGGAGAAATGAGTTCACTGGTAGGGAGTGAGGCTGAGAGACAGACGATGGAAAACAGGTTTGCAATGAGTTGTTGAGTATTTATTAATTTAGACGGCGAGTCTGAGATTAATTTTATGTGTTTCTTCACGATTTGTAATATCGATCAAAACCATAATAAAGAAATGTATTTCAATTTAGGAACCGTTTGAACACTTTTAACACAAGTTTTTTAATGTTTATATTTATCATTTTTATCAAAGTCAAACTGAGTTTGAAAACCACTGTGTTGTAAAGTTAAAATGTGTCATTTCTAATAAAACATTTCAACATTTCCGGATATAATTGTGCAACAATTAGAACACACATATTTATGTAGTTCTTCACAGACTACAAGGAAACGTCCGGTTGTCATACCTGGACTCTGGCCTCGGTGAGGTTGACCCGGCGGGCCAGGTCCTCCCTGACGAAGGCGTCGGGGTAGTGCGTCCTCTCGAACACCCTCTCCAGGGCCTGCAGCTGACTGCTGTTGAAGGTGGTTCTGTTGCGGCGCTGCTTCCTCTTCTTCTTCTCCTCTGTGTTCATCTGTTCATCTAGAATGAGAGGGAAACAGGTTTAATCTTCTCAATGTACATGTTTGATAACACTGTTTTTTATTTGACGTCACAAACCCTAAAAAAGGTTTATACATTTTCTTTTAACTTAATAAAAATGGCCACACTTAGATCGCCCTTGAATGATTATATTACAGCTCACCATGAAGACAAATTGTGCTCACATTTATATTGATTTACACTAATAAAGTCTCTGAATGGAAATATCGGAATGATGATCGGGGTTATTAAGCAGTTTAGAAACAGTTTTTCACGACAACAACACGAGTAATAACCAGTTTTCTTGTACAGTATAAATAACTGTGATTCACATGAAGATACAAAACCCTGCTGTAAACACTATGTTGGACGAGTGACCATCATTTAATATCTGTTGTCATGAATAAAGCAACATCCAGAACCGAGCAGCAACAAATGAAGCGAAAAATCTAGTAATCTGCAACTTTAGCTTCCCCAGGCAAACATCTTAACACACCAAACATGGTCAGAAGAAAGAGAAGTTAACTGATAAATGTCCACACAAGAATATATAGAAACAATATGAGATAACAAACTTTACGACGCAATTACTGCGTCACTTAAGATATGAAGCTGTCCACATGTCACATGACCACATATTTCACTGTTAGACACAGTCTCGACAGAATTTCACAGTGAAAAAAAACTGTCACTTTGGCGCTTCAACATAGCTCAGGTTATGAGAAACATCATCCACATGTAGTTGCATGACCAGAACGCTCAAGCAAGATGCAAGTAAGGCTGCACGCATCAGTGATTTATAACACAGCCTGCCTCACTCAGAGCTGGTCCTGGTCTGGCTGCAGGACTCTGAAACCTTCTTGAAAAAATGCTTTACGTTAAAAATCTGTACATGGAGGCCTTAACATTTTGAATCGTGATCAACCACAGTTGATTTGGAGAATTTCACACAATAAACCATGATAAGATCAATTGAAGTGCTACTACTTTTCAACGTGTAGTATTTTTACCAGAAGTCCAGGAGAGAGGATATGCTTAAGATAAACACAAACGTGTACAAAATAATTTACATCACTAATGCACATATATTTACGTTTTCTTTCATTCTCATAAGGTGGTATGTTGTTATGGTTCAAAACATGAAGGACTGGTCTTTTCTTTGGTACTCAAAGAGAGATAATCAAACTATTTTGCTTATTGGTGTCAATTGTACTAATTGTGTTCAATTACAAAATAAGCCCAGATTGTATTTTTGACTTTAATGTTTGTGATTTTAAAACCAGAAGCTTTTTACGCTAACATCGTTTTCGCGTCTGTTGGACTCAGCTCATGAACACCTACGTTCATGAATATTCATGAAGAAAAACTTGTCTTATTAAAGATGATTTGATGAATATTTAAAGTGAAGTTTATTCCGCTGTTCAGAAGGTTAAACTTGTGGTAGGTTATATTAAAATGCTAATGTCAGCTAAAATAGCATATTACTGCGCACATAAAAATTAACTTGAAACGTTTTCTTTCCACGAAATTACTCTTAAAAATATTTAGTCATTATTTTTCAATAAAAGAAAAACATTCACTTTTCATTTCACTTAACATTCTTGTAAAATTGTTGCATTTTTTATTTGTATCTAATAGAACACAGTTTTAACGGCTGCAACACACACAGACCCGAAGGGACCAGTGGACACCTTGTAAATACACAAAGAAGTTAAACAAGATCAATGCTGACTTAATATACTCAATATAAAACGAGGTTTATTGACACACCAAATAATTTGTCCTACAAACCTCGAACTTTTCTCCAAATTAATTCTCTCAGCAGCTTCAGCTTCACGCAGCCGCACAGCTTAACCACTAAATACGACTTTCTCACCGATGTACACGTTTCTACTTAATTACACACACGTGCAGACACACACACACTTTTGTTTTGTGGTTCTTTATAAGGTCATTTTTATTTCACTTACTTTTTCGTAACTTTTTACGTATCATTTTACGTCCACCAAACAAAGCGTCAGTGCGAAATTATGAAAAAAAAAAACAATGATCTTTTTTGTGTGCTTCTTGTTTTGATATCAGAACTCAGCTGGGTTTAACGTTAGATGGAACCGAAGGCAAAGACAAGTTCAACTTTGTGTTTTGTCGTATTTCTATTTTACCACATTTTTTTTTTTGGGCCATACTTATTTTGAGGTTAAACTTTTTTATTCTCCTTCACTTTTTATGGTTTCATTTCCTTAACTTTAGTGTCAATCAAATATCTAGTATTAATTTACTTATTTTCTAACTTGACCATTTTATCTCCATTTTGGGTCGACACACAACATGACTCCAGAGATCCAGATAAGAGCGGTTGTGTTGTTGAATTATTTGGGAGTTTAAAGGGTGAAAATGTGTGAGCAGAATAAAGTTAAGGAGTCGTGGTCTAACATAAGCAAAGTGACTGAAAGTGGATCATAAATTTGTGGATTTTGATGACCAGACTATATTAGAGGTACTGAGAGAAGCCCATCAGGCCAAAGTGTCAACGAAAAGCTGATTACATTAGAAACCGCTATATCCAAACATGTCACTGACTGAAGTGTGTAGCGAGAAGGAGGAGGATAACAGGATTCTTGCTGTGTTGGCGTGGAAAGTAAAGTCATCCTTCCCTTCATCTGTGTGTCACGCTACGAAGACCAGAAATGGGGCGGAATTCAAAAGTCAAACACAATTGCTGCCTTGTGATAGCATCCTTTAACTGTGCTTGAATGAACAAATATGAATATATTAGGTCATATCAAGCAGCATGCCACAAGCTTTTCCAGCTCACAATACGTTTCATCATTTTGAGAGTTGCTTCATCTTCGTATTTGGACCACAAGTGTGTGATATATTTCTCCGACCACAACCTCGCTGGACTCACTCGTTCATCGTAAACCATCCAGATTGAATTCACTTCCAAACACATCAGTCAAGGAACAAAGGAAATTAAACAAAATTCTCTTTTGAATGGAAATCAAGCTCGTCGTTCACAAACTGCACCGTTCCTCAAACACACTAAATATAAAATGATTCATTTCATCATCAATACAACATGTTTATAAGAATTGTTCTTTCCAATGAATAATTGCATTGAATAACATTGTTACACAACATGCTGATTTCTGATCATATATAGGTCACATGCATATTTTGATAACTAAATGTTATTGTAACAAAATACAAAGTTATTTTAAATTATATATATATATCTTCAATAAATTCAAGTTTGTTTCCTGTGTCAGTGTCATGTGTTGGAGTCCACGTCGACAAACTTACTTAACTTAATCTTTGAATTTTATCTTGAAAGGATGAAGATTACTTTATCTCATGTTCCATTATCTCCAACCACACTTATCTTATCTACTCCTTAAAAAAACACAATGAAAATATTCTCCCTCATTCTAACAAATAACACATCACAAAATATATTTTGCATTTGAACACAATTCAAATTAATTAACGCGTTCGAAAACTCCCGATTCACATACAGGTATAAAAACGTAAACAAATAGATTGTAAATTCTGTCAGTATTATTTAAGACGATTCATTAATCCACAAGCAAAAGTATTACGACAAATGGATTCATTAAATTAAGTCTTATAAACATAGTATTATTTTGGTAATGTTTGTTTTTTTTAACTTTAGAGTACTTAAATAAATAATTAGCAGAAAACAAAACGATGAGAAGCTTTGAAACAAGTATTTGTTTTTTTTACTAATCCTGGTAATAATCTCAGGCCTCTCGTGTTTCCCTCTCTGACCTCTCTGCGGGGGTCCTGACCCCTGAAATAACACATTAAACTGCTGAAATACACAATTATCTGAGGACGTATGTCGACACATGCCAAGTCTGCAAATGCCTCATGCTTTTATTGTTGAAACTTTCAGGATCGAGACTTAAGACTTCCTGATGTGCCACATATAACAAGACTGTTGCTGCATCAACGCTATGATATCAGTGTTAAAAAACTTAACTGACTTGAAATGGGACAACCTACAAAATAATAAATAATAATAAACGTGTATATTTTAATAGATCACAGGATTTTATTTAAATTATTTTTGAAATCTTACTTTATATTGACTTCAATATAAAAAACTAAATATACATGTATAAAAGGACACAAATGACCTCCAGGCCACATATTGCTCATTTCCTTAAACCTTCAAGATTATATAAATTAGTAAACCACATTTTTGAAACCTTAGCAAATCTAATTTATGTGATTTTACACTAAATTGTTTACAATCTTTATACTCATTTTACAAAAGAATAGAAATTCCTCCGCAGGACTTTATGCTAGTGGCCTACCGTAGTTTATACGAATAACAATTGTGAGTTGAGCATAAGCGATTGAAATTAAATTGCGAGTTTGCATAGAAAATCGTTTTTTGTTTTTTTTAAATACATGTGTGGGTGAAATCATATTCACCAAGTCGTTTGACGTGTCCGCCATTTTAGTGTAAAACATTTTTTTTTTCTGCTCGACTTCGATGTCTTAAAAAGCTTGTAAAAAAAAGATTTGATTTAATTTAAAATTGACTAAAATTTGTTTAAACCTTAAGTTAAATAATGGCTTATTTCGATTTTTTTTTAAATCAAAATCTACAAATAACAATTCATTCACTTTTTGTGCTAGTACTTTAAAAAAAAAGGCCAACAATGTTTAATACTTTTATAGAAATCAACGTTAAATAAATAAATCAATCTAGTTAAAACGATACAAATATAAGAAACGGCCGTGAGTATATTTTTGAATTAAAATATTTCTCTCTGTAACAATCAGGCCCGCCTCCACGATAAATATATATTTTTCTTTACAGACTAAATATTATCATCGAATATGTGTGAAATATATAAAAACTAAATAAATTAAAAAAAAGCATTTTGGATTATAACGCATTTTCTATTACCATCCATTTTAGTATTTATAATTTATTAATTTTGCCAAAAATAACTGTCAGTTGAAGCGTTTAACGAGATAAGCGTGTGTTTCTCTAACGTCTAACACAAAGCAGATTTAATAGTGGGTTCGTTTGATTTCTAATAATTAAAACCACATCAGCGATCATCATCATCATCATCATCCTCGTCACGGTCACCGTTCGTGTGCTGAGGCTCCATGCGGTTCTAGACGGAACTTATTAGCGGGAATCAGTAAAAGTCAATTATCTCCGCTGCCAAAACCAAAACTGGCTCCGAGACCTTCCACCAAATATGGAAGAGCAACTACTTAAAGAACCGCATCATTAAACCTTTCTTTTAACATTGTTAGTTAAAATAAGAGATGTACTGATGGTTCATTTTAAACATTTATAATAGTTTTAGTAAAAACGCATAGTAAAAATAATTATAACCTTTTATAATTTTGGTTAAATTATATATTAAGTATTGCATTTTAAATTGTAATCTTTTTTTTTTACATTTCGCTGCTGCGGTAAAAACATTTTTTTTAACACACACAAAACAATAATTTGATGGTTTAAACTTGCTCACAATTGTGACAAACTATTTGTCTCCAAAACTCTGAAAAAAGGAGCGAGCTGACCAAACACCTCCTCAGACACACGCTTTAAAAACACAAAACTCTCATTAAAGTCTTACAAGTGCACCTTTGACGAGATGTGTTTATTTATCTCACGAGCTGAAGTTTGTCTTTCTACTGTGTCTTTACGCGCGGTTTACAATTAAACACGTTTTCTTTCTCACTTTCTTTTCCTCGTGTGACATCTAAAAACGACAATAAACTATCTTTAATTTTTTTTTATCGAAATAAAATCCGCGCCATTTTGGCTCCGCGGGCCTAAACGTGGGTTTTACGACCGCCGCGCTTGACTCGTAAGGTGACTTCACTGACCACGTCCAGCAACATCAGCGGAGATCAAAGTGTTAATGGTAAATTAATGGCTGTGTGGAGGGGGGGCTGTGGAGTGTTGGGGGCGGCAGGGGGGTCGTCAGGAATGATGCATGACCGCTCAAGGATTCCTTCCATATGCAGCGCTAAGGCACAGATCCATCCCTGCACTCAGACGCACGCCATCTTAATGAAAATAAATGAGCTTTCAAGTTTGTTATTAGTGCGAGTTCTGCGGCTTTACTGTTATTACTATTAGGAGCGAGGCCCTGAGAATGGCCCTCTTGTTTGGCTTGCTTTATTCTCTTTATTATTATCATCAACCGAGTCTTTAACAGAGGCGGGTTAAATATTATGGCGCGCTACAGACGCCAATATGCGAGCTTAACTAGATTCCCAGTGGACCAAAGATGGTTTATCTGAACATCTTGAGAAATTAAAAACCAAATAAATATTTTTTCAAAAATGTAAAAGGATTTGCTTTTAAAAACACACCAACAGGCTCACAAATGGAGGAGACATAGGAATTTCATATGACAATTTAAGGAATTTCCAGAGTCAACGTGACACCATGAAAATTGTTTTTTTAGTTAAATTGTGTTGTTTAATAATTCTATAATCTCTAGCTGAAGATACTTTTATGTCGTGAACGTGAGGTCAGTGTGCACTAGTGGGTTTGACTTCGAGTTCGAGAATCAAACTTTTATCGCATTTGGGGATTCTTTTTTTCTTCTTTAAAAATATATATATAATAATAAATAATAAGCGCCTTTTTTTGGCTCAAATATGTAATACTTTGAAAAGCTTCTGTTTACTATAACCAACGTGCACAATGCAAAACTCTGATACCCGTATGCATCAATAATTTAAAAGATTATTTAAATTAATATTTACATTAAAACATAGATTTACCGTTACGCTACAAGTAGGCCTTCATATAATAACCCAAATATAAAAATAAATAATAATTTCTTGAGTGTGAAAAACATGTGGCTTTATAAAGATAACCTCTCGCAGGTTTCTACTGACAAAAAACAATCAGTCTGGAGAAAAACCCGGAATAATTTAAGTTAATTTCAGTAAAAATCTACATTGGACGGAAAAGGCAAAACATATCTTGCAAAACAAATCTATTATCAAATATTTGATTGACAACTGTTTATATTACTGTTGTTTAAATTTTTTCTGACTAGGAGATGGTTGTTTCTTGGCTTTTTTCTGAGAACTCGAGCTTCTGTCTTCTGACTTACTCTCCTGCTGGGTCGTGTCACTCCCGCTGGTAAGTCCCGGGGACTCCAGCATACTCCTCCCCGCCTCCCCGACGCTCTCGTCCGCATGGCTGCCGACCATTTCCCCGGCTTCCTCCAGATCCAGCAGGTGGCTCACCGAGAAGTTCTTTTTGGCCTGCAGGTTGTCCAGGTTCGACGTGATCGGGCTCTCCAGGCGGTTCGATAGCGTTGCTTGCCTGTCCATTACATGCGCGTAGCTAGAAGTCATGGCGCAAACGGGAGAAGAAAGCGGTTCGATGCTGGGAAACAGACGAACCAATAGATCCTCGTGAGCTTCGGGAAACTTCCAGGAAATCAAGAGAGGAAGAAGAAGAAAAAAAAAAAGTAGTCGAAGCTTCACATCCAGACGAGCCGCGGCGGGCTCCTTCAGCAAACGATTCTCCAAGTTTGGGTCAGCGGTTCCATCCACGTCGGTTAGAATTCTGGACTTTGGGTTTGAGCAGGAAAGTCCTTCGGTGGTGAAGAAGAAGTTCCTCTGTGGAGTCACATCTGAGCAGGACGAGCTGCTGCTGCTGCTTCTGATGACGACCAGATGCGCACCAGTTCTCAGAGAGGCTGGACGGCTCCTGCTGCGGACATCTCTCCTCCTCCTCCTCCTCCTCCTCCTCCCTCTCTCTCCTCCCTCCATCTTAATAGGAGCCTGGTAATTACGTGGCAGAGCCTTGATGCTGTTCCTGACGTTCCGCAGACCCCACAGACTCATTTGAAACAGCAAAACAGTATTACGGCTATTTCAGTGTCCTTCTGCGAAGTCTTTCAAAAGACTCTTTGGACCAAGAAGAAAAAAAAGAAAAAGCCTCCATATAAATAGATACATATTTAATAACCAACTTCTTCCAGCAAGATGCCCCCCCGCCCCCCCTGACAAGTTCCACAAGTCATAACTCACAGTCCAACCTATCCCGAATGTCTGCCACAAATCCATTTCTAGATACAGTTCATTTCTTTTTGTACATTAGGTGAGAGGACACAAGGCATTTCAGGAGGGAGAACATTGGAGTCCCACACATCCAAACTACTACATGTGAAGATACACAAGAAGCAGTTGGTCTGGCCTAGAGTCCCACACATCTGAGTGAGTCCCTGTATAGTCAACAAAGGTGAAGATCATACTATAACGATTACTTGTCAAAGAAGACAGGGAGAGACAAAGAACAACTTATGAGTCCAACACATTGGAGTGAGTCCCTGTAATGCCAGGTAAAATGCATATCTGACTCAAATGAGTAACCAACTCTTGTGGAAGAAGCCAGGGAGGAACCAGATCTAACTTTCAAACCTGATGAGTCCAACACATTTGGAAGTGAGTCCTTCTCTTGCAGCAGATCTGCGTCAAGTTAGCCCTACTTATAAAGACAAGCTTGGAAACTATTCGGTCCCACACATCTGGGTGAGAAGCAGATCTAACTCAAAATCAGCCAGAGGCGGTGGCAACTGGCTCATGAAACCACAGAGTCCCACACATCTGGGTGAGCCCCAGGGACAGAAAGCATATTTTCCAATTGAGTGAGTCCTTTCAATAAACGAGAGTTTAGGATTTGAGAACTGATGTATGTACACTTGAGACCAGCTGATTTGAGAGTGGCTGACTTGAAGTGTTTTGTTGACTTTAGTAAGCAGGTTTGAGAGAACACTTTATTTTGCTGGGGCTGTCACGCTCAGTGTTATCTCTGATAAGCCTCCTGACTGTCCTGCGGTCTGCCACCAATTACCTCGACCATAATCAGTGCCAGTCAGTCTCATGGCTCAGGGGGGGTTGTCGTGGCAACGCCTGCAAATAAAGTCGCTTTTCAACCAAAATGCGCGTCTGGTTTTGTTTCTGCAGCCGCAGATTCACTTTCCCTGATGTTCACGGGACGTTCTCCTAAAACTGCTGCGTGACATCATCGCGGCCCAGCCGTCAGTCAAGGTTCACGTTTGACTAGAGGATCTGAAGCTGGCTATTTTGAGGCTAAACATTTAAATCTATAGCAAAAAAAAGGTACATTCAGAAGATAGTGAAGGAAAATAATGAAATTGTACCTCATGAAGTTGAAATGTCATATTTATTAGGTAAATATTTAGATAAAAGTAACAGGTCTGAATTCTGACTTGATAAAATAAAAATGCAGGAAACAAAAAAGTGCGAAATTAGATAGATAATCAGGAAAAAAAAAGAAAGATTTGATTGTTTCACAAAATAACATTTGATAGATTAAATAAAAACTAATGGCCCGGGGGCAAAATCTGTCCCACCAAGTTATTTTTGCTGGCCCGCCAGATGGTTGGTTCAAACCAAAGTAGCATAATGTTCATTTTCATATGAACATGAAGCATCATATAATGATTCCAGTGCTTGAGAGGAGATAAGGAAAATGGCTAATCGATGTCAGCAGTTACACGTTGAGTTCCAATGACAGTAAAAATGATGTTGAATGAGCTGAATTTGCTAAGCAAGTCATCATAAAGGAGGACAAACAGAGATAATCAAGATAGATTGAGGCTTCAAGAATAATAAATATCACAATCAATGTACTTACTGTTAAAGATGGCTAAATATACATTTTGTGGGGCCCTTGGCTTGGAGGGTGAAAGTAGTTCAGCCACAAGTGTTATCGAGTTTGACATAACTGGTCTGAATTAAGAATTAAAAGTCAAATATAGTGTGAAAAATAATGAAATGAGGAGATACACTTACATAAAGAAAATTGATTAATTAGAAATAAAAATAAAGGGATAAAAAAGCAAAAGTTAAAAGACATAGGGATTAAGTTATGTGAAATGGTCATTAATGTTCTATTTAAAAGTAAAAATTGTACAATAGAATGTTTGATCACATTTCCGAAGTATAAGTTGAATAAGACGAAATCTATAGATAAAATGTTTAATTTAGGTCATATTTGTGGTAAACATTCGGATGATTAAAAATAAAAGGTATAATCCAGAGCATTACTCATTAAGCAAGCATTAAAAAAAAGGTGGTATTAAGTGACAGTCATCCAAAAAGTCAGAAATGAAAGTAAAATATACGGGTTAAAAAACTTCAATTGATGAAGTTAACATGAGAATCAAGCCATACAAGTCTGAGCGATATGATGTCAACGTTGGTATGCGAACGTTAACATAGTGCGGATGTTTAGAGTTACAACAGTGAGACAAAGACTCAAATATAGAAAACAGATCTCGCCAGATTCCCAAGTGAAGAGTCATCTTCTCTCCCCAACCATTATGGTTGAGAATTCTCTTCAAAACATCACTCGTTCTTCACGTTCTCCTCGATCAATCGTTACTTTTTTCCTCCACCCGACTCCCCCTCACTCCCCCTCCCTCCTAAACTGAAGTTGGTTTTGAGATAGGGAGGGGTCCATGTGCGTGCGTGGGTACTCGAGGGGGGGTCGGGGGTCATGTGTTGCGATGGCAGGACTCGGAGCTGCCATGGACGTCCCGCAGCTTCCAGCCCCTGATCTGGGAAAAGAACACTTGATGCCATCAAAGGCAGCGGGATTGAATCCAGATGTGCTGCTCTGCTTCTTTCCATGTCTTTAATGAAGGCGCTGGGACAGACGAGACTTTTTCATCATTAGTTTTCCCCCACACTCGCTTTTCCTGCCGACAAGTCCGTTCTGGTGCCAGCTCGGGCAGAGGGAAAAAAAATTCACGTCTCAGGAGGTTTTCTCCTGCGGGGTCTCCAGCCTTTGTTTGGAGCTGCACGAGAACACGGAGTTCTCTTGTAGAGCACAGTAAAGATCAGGCCTTTGAAGCTTGTAAACTTTACAAGGCAACAACCATCTGATCAGAGCTTCATCCCTCATTCTCCGCACGGAGAAACCCTTGTGACTGCTTGATGGAAAGATGGAGGCGACGGACTCTACACCTCTTTACGCTCTTGAAGTTTTATAAAGAATTAAAAGATAAAATATCGGCCTGAAAACAGATTAAATAGTCTATAATTCTCTTCTTTTTTAGTTTAAACTTCTAAACATCCTGAGATTAGAACATTACAACTCTGAGATAAATGTTTAAAATGCAACACAGAAAAGGGAAAATTGGAGAATAAAATGTTAGATAAAGTTTGACACTAAGCTCTAGAATACAAAAGTGTGAGAAAACGATTAAAAAACTTCTGAGTAAAACATCAAGAGGAGTCAAGATTGACATCTGCGTCAGTCTCAAATAAAAGCTGAAATGATTGACACATGTACCAAAAATACTTAGTGTCATGACTACAGCAAAATGACACCTTAAAAGGTATTTTTGAGTAAAATAAACGAATATATAGAAGTATTAGGTGATGGATAAAAGTTATAGTATATTGGTCTTCAAAATTATTTAAAATGGAGCATAAAGAACCGATAGATCAGACTTTATATTTCTAACTAAAAGTTAAACATCATTGGATAAAATGTCAGTTTTTGGCAAAGTATTTAAACGGGAGGTGAAGAAGTAGTAATACTATGAATAAACATCTTGAAGGGTTTAACGATAAATCATTGAAATGGTGAAGAACGAAAATGATGAAGTGTCAACATTTGGTAGTGTGGTAATGTAGAGAAGTCATAAGTGACTAAGTTAAGACTAAAGTAGGAAGAACAACATACAAGCCAGATTATAAGGTTTAAAAAGTCAAATTCTGAATTTAAAAAAAAAAATGGATCAGATTTACTATATAAAGATTTGAACTTGTTTTTAAAAAGTAGATTATTTGAGAGCAGAAGGTTAAAACCTTGAGAATAAAGTTGAACTCAGGGCAAACTTAAGAAGTCAAAAGTGTAAATGAAAACAAACAAATAAGGCGAAAATGTATAAATGTTGGATTGAAAACTGTGCGATCGAAATTATGGCGCAATCATTTTTGGACAAATTTCTGAGGTAAAGAAGTTAGAAGTGAGACATGAGGGGCCGTTAGCGGTTAAGTTTTTGGTTGCGGATCAATTTTCATTTTAAGAAAAATGACTGTTTTGTTGTGACACTCTCACTTTTACTTGAGAAAATGTATTAAAAACTTTGTTTTTCAATTGCACGATAAGCATCCTCATATATCCACCATCCTGACATTTCCTTGCTTCCGCTCATCTGTGAGTCACATGATTTCTCTGGAGCTCCACCTCTGTTTATGAACGGGGAGAGGGGCGGGTCACCCTCCCTGCCAGCCGCCTCGCTGCCGCCGCCGCTGACCCCCGGTGCTGATTGCGCCCCCCTCTGTCGTCTTTTATTTCCCCAATTAAGAGTAAATGACCTCTTGGTTGACTCCTCACTTCCTGTGCAGCCACACGACGCTCGCTGTGCTGCATTTGATTGCAGCCACCGCAGTGGGAATTCTCAGATACGAAGTTGTTGTGGAAACCAGAATAGTTTGATATCAGCAGGAAAACACGGTCCCTACAACTCTGTTTTATGTCAAGAAGAGAAAACCTGTTAACTAATTTAGCAAGTCTCTTTAATGCTTGTGTTATGTTGTTTTGATCGCGGGTTCACATATTAGAAAAAGTTATTCTCTCTCTGTTCTGTGTATTCTCAACAGAATCAAATACCAGCAGAGGAAGGTTTATAAACAATCCACAAATATAAGGGCTAAAAACAGCCAAGATAGCTTCATGTTTGTTACTAGCCAAGGCTAAATAGCACTGTTTGAATGCAGGGAGAATATAAAATGTTTACTCATAGAATCTGTCTGATGCTCTGTGCTAAATAAAATCTAATATTTACAAATACATTGGTTCAAAGTGGAATTTTTAACTTTAAAATTGAACACTAAGTGATTTTTTTAATATACAATTTTGCATGTGAGAAAGATTTATACGAGCAAAAGAAAGAACATGGTGATTTTGATGTGGCGCAAGCTTCAGGAGGAACATGACCAAATTGGCTGGACTGGGATCATTTCTATTTATAATATAGCATAAACCCTCTAAACCACGAAAGACAGTGATTTTCTCTGTTTGCAATCAACTATACATATATTATATATACTGGTTGAGTAAAAATGAATTCATAAAAATATTCTCAGTAGTTAATTATTAAAAAATGCATCAAAAATGTTATTCTGAAGTTTTGTTTTCTAATACAAAGTAATAATAATAATAATAATAATAAGCAAATGTAACTGCAAAGCGTGACGTATTGAGTTGCCGGCATTTAAGACTCATGGAAATGTTTCATGTTCATGGAGAGTCCCTTAATGATACACTTAATATGAGCTTCCATTGCACAGTCAAAAAGTAAAAACTCTCTTGAGTGCATAGTCATCAGTACGGTGGCAACCCCCTAGAGCAGGGGTGGGCAACCCGATCCTCAAAGAGCCACAGTGGCTGCAGGTTTTTGTTCCAACCGATCAAGCATGCACAGTTGAACCAATGAGGTTAAAGCTGAAATAAGCAACACCAGACTGATAGTCAACTGGTTACACTCCTAAGACACCTGATGGGTGGAAGGGTGTCTTCGTGATCGGTTGGAAGAAAAACCTGCACCCACTGTGGCTCTTTGAGGACCGGGTTGGCCACCCCTGCCCTAGACACATTATGTACCAAACTAGCTAACAAACACATAGATAGCTCAAACAATGAAGTTTTAACCTTCATTTTTATTTTTAATGTAAACCCTTTTCATCGTACTACGTCAGTAAAAACAACGATTCTGCAGTTTGAACCAGCTATTGCACTGAATGAGCAGACTATTCAGAAATATACATTTTTTTATGTTATATTGAAAATCTAAATAGACAAAATGACATGTTAAGAAACACAAGAAAAAAACACCTGCACACCAGATACCAACGCTCCAACACGCTAGCATGAGGCTAGTGTGCAATTAGCAACCACAACAAGAAGTGACAAACACTTGAATAAATGACCAAATTACTATTAGAAAAACAACTCACACAGACACACACCACATTAAAATGATATTGGTTTTATACAACGTCAATAGTATATATAGTACTAGTAGTCCTATTTAATAAAAAAGACGAAACAAGTTTGAAAAGTTTCATGATGCAAAAGTTGTACAGAAATGGTAAAAATAAAAATAAATCACTTGAAAAAATATTGAAAACAACTCTATACTTTTCATGTGGAATAGTTGCTTATGGTCAACTTTACTCTTTTAAGATAGTTTTGTCGATGAGCCACTTACCTTTACGTTAGCATTCTGCTGACATGAGCGTTCATCCTTGATGTTAGCATCCTCCAGATAGCATGCTAGTAGCTACTGTCAAGAAATATTCCGCATTTACTTGTTTTTTCACTTGCTCTCATCTTTCTCATTCGCCTAAAATCCTCTGAAAAGCAAGATATTCTCATTTGTAACGTCCAACCGTGTTTTGCTAACATTTCCGTGTCTTGAATTTAGCATTTTCCGGATAGCATGCTAGCAGCTACATTCAAAGTCGGATCTGACTGTGTGACCACGATTCATGACGTCACACCATCATTCAATTGCAGTTGTCGTTTGGCTAGGCTCTCGCGCTCTGTTCGGGCTCAGGTAACACCTTGTTTCTGACGATGACGTCAGAAAACTTCATTAGGAAACAACCCGTGTTTACCTCCAGCACCAGCAGAGCACGAGGTCCAGCAGTGGTCATAATGTAACGGCTCTGAAACGAGCTCATATGAGGCGGAAAGCGCCGACACTCGTGAGAATCTGCTTTTGTTTAAACTGTCGATTAGTTTGTAAAGAGAAACATGCGGCTGCTGGTTCTGGTTCTGACCCGCAGCGACACGGATCATTATTAACTTGTCAGAACCACGCAGTTAATAAACACACAACAGATTTAGAATCTTCTGATTGTTGTTGCTTTGAATGTTAGTCATTTGAAATATCATTCCGATGTTCTATTTCTGCCCCTTGCTGTCTTTTTAAACTAGTACATTAATAAATAATCATTGTTTCTAAAAGTCAATCATTTTCATTAATAATTGTAATAAAACAACATTCAAGTAATTTACCTTTTAATATATTTACTGTCTGAAAAATGTATTATCCGCTTTTTATATACAAAAATACAATATATCAGAGGATGCATTTTTTTCATTAATTTAAAATGTTTTGTTATTTTAATTTTGACGCCAGTCGGCTTTGTGTAAAACAAATTAAACACTTAACTCTAAAAAGGAAATTACATGTTAAACAACTGTGAACTTCATTCATCTGGGCTTTTTATTCTTTAAACACATTTTATAAAAAAGATAATTAATAGACACACGATTAAATAAAAGGTAAGGTAGCTAGGTATACCACAATGAACATATTCTAAACTCCTTACAACCTATGATATACGTTTAACTAATACACGATTAAATAAATTCATTTTTTCTGTTTTATTTCCTCTTATATTCTTCTCGCTTTTTCAACTTGCGTCAACAAATCCTGAAGTTCATCATAAATTAACCGCAAAAGTCTCAATAAAGATATTGTAAACCAGGTTGTTGAAGGTTTGTTGATACAAAAACGTTGTTCGCTGATAACGTCAGTCAGATTTTTATCAATAAAAAAAAAAAAAGTTTTAATTTTATGTTTCATCTGGTGAATTCCTTTCCTCCAAATGTGGCAACATTCATTTAAGAATTCAGATTTTTTTTAAAAAGACATTTTAAATTATTATTGAATTACTGAATACATTCAATTCAATTCATTCATTCAAGTATTCACATTTTGTTAGACTCTATTAATTAATTTGACTATTTAGATTTAATATATTCCAAACCGATCTGATCGGAACTTTGAAACGTTTGTTGAATATAGTATTTGTTTTCAAAACTAACACTGTGTGCCAAATGTAAATGAAAGTCACGAACTAACGAACAAAAAATGATGACTGTATTTTTTTTGGTGTATGCTTAAAAGTACTCATATCGACGAGAGGAATCACCTCTTTAGTCTAGATTAGTAAATATACAACTAATTTACAAGGCCTCATTTTTGAAAAAAAAAAAAAAAAGAGATCGTGGTCATTCTCAACACAGCCCGCTGAATAAAAATGCAAGACGACAAATACATGTGTTCTTAAAATTGTTACGAAATCAGAAAAAAACTAAATTGCGCACCAACGTTTTCTATACATAAGAAGGGATCTAAGAGAAACAAATCGGTGTCACATTTCTCCTCACATAATTAAGATTTTTATTGCTGTAAAAATGTGTGTGTGCGCGCGCGTGTGTGTGTAATCAGAAGCAGACTTATACGGCAGCAGAAACCCAAGACGTCTCATAAACACACGCACGCACGCATACGCGTTCAATTATATGTCGTCATGTCTCGAGTTTAAATATGAATTACAATGATAAATAATATACAGTACATACATTTTTTATACATGTTCATTTCCTTTAATGATTCTAATATTTGCATTTTGAGTATATTTTCTATTACATGAAACACCATGAACACACTTTTCAGAGTAATTTAAAATGAAAATTAACAATATAACAATACAATGCAATATAATAAATAAAATCACCAACCATGCACGTTCTTCTTCTTGCTGCGCCCTCAGCTGATAACCTCACCTTCCAGATGTTTGAGAAAAATTAAAAAACGTGGACACGGCAGCGGACAAAAAAAAAGAAAAAAAAAAAAAAAGACGCACGAACTTGCGCTCACGGACGCCCGCAACTCGTATAAATAAACTAAACAACACAAACGCAAATATTACAAAACATGTACACAAACACGGTTATTTACAACCACTCTCTGCTTCATTGAAAGTTATAAAATGTAGTAAACATGTTGTCTAAAAGACACACACACACAATAATACAGTCACACACCAAGTGACACGAAATCCGCCTTACAGAATAACGGACGCACAAAAAAACAAACACACAGAAATGTATTTTCACAAACTTCACAGATTAACAGTTGTATCAAGTTAAAAATACAAAACTTTATTATATTTCGCTTTAAACCCTAGTTTGTTACGATTTCATCTTTAAATAGAATTTATTTCCTTTAATTCACTGAGTCGCTGTAAATTGTTCGTTAATTATTTTACAAATGTTTATGAAAGAGGATGAAAGTTGGTGAAGGATGAGGAGGAGAAAGAGAGTGGCTGAAGGAAGAATAAGAGGAAAAGGGAAGAATAGAGCGAGTCAAGGAAGAGCGAGAGAGAAGGAAGAGAAAAAGGGCAGAGGAGAAAGGGAAAAGGAGACATAGAGGGAGGTAGAATATACAAGAGATGAGTGGAAGACAGGAGTAGAGTGAGTGAAAAAGATGGACAGAGAGGAGGAAAATGAAGAGGAAGATAAGGTATAATATTGCGACTAAAGAGGTGTTGGAAGGAAGTGAAGGATGAAAAGAGAGTGAAGAATAATAATAATGTCTATTTAAATAGCGCCTTTCTAGACCAGGGTCACAAAGCGCTATGACAGCCATTCACACATACTGATGGGAGTAAGATCACCAGTAGAAATAAAAGCATGTTTAGTACATGAAATTCCTTACGTTGTACAGATAAAAATGAAAACTACGAAAGCATATTTAAATCAGTTATGAAAATATGTTATTAGATGGAGAACAGCTTTGTGAATTGGACCAAGTAGAGATCCAGTTGACTCGCCTTTGAACCACTTGGATGACCATGACTTGGATGAATGAGAACCTTCGGGGACAGCTTTGTTAATGTGATGTTTTAATATAATTTTAAAAAAGATGAAAAATGTATAACATTTGTGAACTGAAAAACATTGCCTTTTAAAAATACAGTAAAACAAAACGTCTTTAGATTCATTATTGATAGAATATTAATGTGCAAAGATTTTAATTGAAATGATCTGTTGATTCGGTTTTTACTGATTTTTTTCTTTTCATTCCAAGGGTAAAAATCAAAACGTAAAAAACAACAACAATCAAAAGTTCATTTTTCAGTTCTGGTTCTGATGATTCTGATGTGAAAGAAGCAAAGATGCTTCTAAAAACCTTTAAATTTCCTCCATTGACTCAAGTTTATTTTCTTATTCAACCTTTTCGAGAATCACGCTTTCGCTGTATCGGTTTAAGAGGTTCACCAAATCTGAAAAGTATAAATAATTCCAAACAAGTCTGCTGTAGAGAGCCCCCTGGTGGTCGCCACCATCACCACATATATATAAAAGTATAAGAAAAAGAGTTCACACTGGTTTTGTCTTGCAGTGGCGAGATTCATAGGTTAGTGTAAGAAACAAGGTTCAATATCGAGCGTCACAAAGAGGAGCCTCCTTCACTCTGGTGATCGTTCTCTGCCGTCCTCCCGCTTTCTTCCCTTTTAACTTCCTCTTTTAGTTTCACGTCTCCAGTTGCCACACTTTGACTGTCCAGCACGTCGCTGTGATTGTTCATCTGCTGTTCCTCGCTGCTGCTCGCCTCGCAAACCCTCTGCACCTCAGCCTGTGTTCCCTTTTCCTCCTCTTGTGTCCCCCTTTCCTCCTCTTGTGTCCCCCTTTCCTCCTCCTGTCTCGTCTTCTCCTTCCCCGTCTCCTGCTGTCTCATCTCCTCCTGCCTTGTTCCCTCCTCCGCCTCCTCCTCTCCCCCCAGCAGATGCAGCTGCTTCATCAGCTCCTCCAGCTTGTGAGCCTTTCTCAGCTCGTTCTGCTGGATGATGGCGCAGAGATGCTCCGTCAGCTGCTCCTTCACTTCCGTCTTCTTGTGCAGGTCCAGTTTTGCCGTCACATACTCGGTCTCTGCCTTCTCATAGCGCTTCCTGGACACGGATAAAGAGGAGGATTAGGATTTGAATTTGATGATGAAATTTTAAAATCTAGCCGAAGTAACAAGACTAACTTTGACTTCATGTTGTCCCTGAGATCAAAGACCATGTATAAAAACTAAGACTTCTGTTTCTATTTATTATATTATTCATTAACAGTCTCTAAATATCACTAGAGGGTTTTGTCTTATGCTCTTGTAATTTCTGGGAGAATTTATTGGCCCTCAAAAAAGGAAAAAATATGCTTTTAAATGTAATAAAAAAAATATACATGAAATAGTTTAAGCATATTTTGCATCATTTTATGACTTTGTTTAATAATTTTTATTGTTTAATTGTTATTTTATTTTTGATTGATTTGATAGTGGCCCCTAGGGAAAAGTAATTGCCCACCACTGTTGTAAACGAAGGTATCTGGAAGAGTGTTGTCATGGATGAACTATGTCGTGGATACCTTGTGGACTAAGGCAGCATGGATGACTGTGAGTGACTCAGAGCAGAGCAGTGGTACTGTACCTGGCAGCAGTGTAGTCCCAGCTGGCCTCCTCGATTCGTCCTCTCAGGATGCCGATGTCATTGGACACCATGTCGTCCAGAGCCTGCAGTTCCTTCTGGATCCTCTTCAGCTTCACAGCTTCAGCCTGAGTCTGTTTGGACCTGAGACAGAAATATCAGCCGCTGAGTCTGCGTGTCGATGTGTGATGACACAGGTGGAGGTGCCTGAGTGTTAAGATAAGTAAGATACAGTGACCTTCAGCAAGATAAGGGAGCTGAACTCAGCGTGCAGGAGATGACGCTGCACTCACTGACTCATACAGAAAACCGGTCTTTGCTGGCTGCGTCCAGCAACAAATGAATAAACTGTTTGTATTAAAGTGTGTTGTCATCTCAAATATGGAATAAAAAGCCAGCAAGGAGAGAGGTTCTTCAGTGGTTTGGGACGAGCCGTGAAAAGCGCCACCACTCCTTGCTGGTGGTAATAACCGGATTCTGTCTATGTTTGTTATTCTAACACTTGTCTCTGTTCTCATTCCGATTGTTTGGGAAAAAATCTGTGACAGAAACTCATCAGTGACCACATCAAGAAAGGTCTCGAAGATAAAAAAAAAATGTATTAACAATGGTTGTAAGAAAGAGGAAAAATTAAATTTGCTCTAAAAAATTTGCTTTTGACTATTTCACACACCATGTTGTGTTCGCTTACTTCTCAGCTATGGTCTTGGTAAGCAGCGCTTTCTTCTGTCGATTCCTTTCCTCCATTATCTTCTGCTCCTGCTGCAGCTGCTCCAGACGAGTCTTCTCCCGCCTGTTCAAAGAACCACAAACCATATCAGGCTTCTTTTCAGGCTGTCAATGGAGTTTTGTTGTTGCTTTCAAGGTTATGTGGTGTCTGTGAGAAGTTCAGATTTAAAGGGACACATTTAGAGGTGAAGGTTGCTCAACAAAAGCACAGACCTTTTAAAAACACCATGATGGTGTCTTGTAGTATATAAACGATGTAAATGTTTGGAACTTGGTCATTTTTGATGGTAGAAGCATTTTTGTAAAACTTGATTAACAAACAAGCTTAACATAAAACGATGCTGTGGATCTTTGAAAAATTAGTACATTTTATGATACTGACTGGTATCAAAAGTTTAGAAGACAAAT
This sequence comes from Callionymus lyra, assembly GCF_982586985.1. Lineage (NCBI taxonomy): Eukaryota > Metazoa > Chordata > Actinopteri > Syngnathiformes > Callionymidae > Callionymus > Callionymus lyra. The sequence continues at coordinate 30,566,810 of NC_141819.1, read as the reverse complement.
TCATACTAACAGTTCCACCTCTTTCTTCTCCAATTCCTTCACCTCCGAGTTCGTCCTCTCTTCCGCGGCTTGATGGAGACATTCTGACAGACTCCCCTCACAGGCCTTGGGCTTGTCGTCTCCTGCTACAGCCGGTGTCGCCGGTTCGGCGGCTGGCTGACACGCAACCTTCGGGGGTGGCTTGGCTAGCTGCTGCTCCAGAGGAAGCCCAGGAGAGACCGAGTTCTTCTGAGCCGACAGCTGCAATGCTCTTTCTCGCTGTAACTGCTGCCGGTTCCGACCCGCCTGAGCTGGTTTTCTACCCCGACCCGCCGCGGAGTCTGTAGGATTTCAGATGGAATGTCGACGATAATCTGATTTGAGCGACAGGTTAAACTCACCTTTCTGCTGCAACCTCCGCAGTTCCTCGTCAGAAAACCCGGCCCAGCTGCTCATTGTGATTACAGTAAAGCGATGCTATCAGTCAAGCGATGTTGTCAGAAATAATAATTTAAAAAGTATAAAAAAGACACTTAAAACTTCATCGTAAAGTTTGGAAAGTTTCATTCTCAATCTCAGTCGCCATCTTTGTTTACCATTGCCACGTCAAGGACCCCAAAGGAGCCGCCCCCGACACCGCCTGTTTCAAAAATCAACTAAAACAAACAGAAAAATCTGAAAAATATTTATTAGATATCTAAAGAAAACAGTGTTATTTTTTTTAACCAAACGCCGACTGATGAAATTATTTTTATAAGTTCATATTATCCGGAATAATATTGTATTTATTCAGGCTGAGCTCATAGGTCTGAGCAGTTTCGCCGGTTTCTTAGAATGTTCAATTTCGTTTTAAAACAAATAAAAACAGCAAATCATGTCAAATTAACTAAATTAAAAGATCTATAAAATAAATAAGAAAAACTTTTTTTGTTTCTTTTTCCTCTGCTTGTACTGTGTTCCGGTCGCCGGGGCAGGAGCAACAAACACCTAAAAATGTAAAATTGTCTTTGTAAAAATGCACTTTGTTGAGCGTGTTGGTGGAAGATTTTTTTTTTTTTTTTAGAATCCCTTATTAGTCCCGCGAGGGGAAATTCGGTAGTGCTTTTGACAGCCATTCACACATACTGATGGGAGTAGGCTGCACACCTGCGCCAAGTCTACCATCAGGAGCAATCAGGGTAAAGTGTCTTGCTCAGGGACACAACGACACAAGCTTGTCTGGAGCTGGGATTGAACCTGCAACCTTTTGGACTGGCAACCACTCTACCATCTGAGCTATTAATGGCAAGAATGTAATAATCTCAATTCCAAAACCTTTTATTTTATTTTATGATTTTTTCCTAATTGTGTGTGTATAACTATATTTACTCCTGGCATATTGGTTAACATTACTGTGTATTTTGTATCTAAAAAAAAAAAATGGAGAAAACATTTTTGTAATAGAGTGCATTCATTTTCACGTTAAGATCTTGATTTTTTTTAGTATCTCTAATCAATACATTTAAACGTCAGATAACGTTTTAAGTGGAAACTTCATGATTACACACCCAGAAGCGAGAACAGGAATTTGGAGGATAATATGCTAGGCGCCTCTCTGTGGATGACTGGGCAAGTTTTAAGTGTCTTCCAAGTGTCTCCTTGTTTTCTGTTTATCACCTGATGTGTTGTGCTGGCGAGATGTGTTCATCAAGATCTCTACCTCCCAGTGTGTGTATGTTTGATGCTCGCATCTGGATTATGAGACACATTAAGGGTTGATGGGACAATGTTGTGTATTAAAAACTGTTCCACCATTCCTGCTCTCTCTTCTTCACATCACTCCATCTCTCACTCACAATCCTCCATGATCTCACTACAGATCACAACAGCGTAAGCAAATGGAGAGAAAACCTTTAGGGGCGTCGACTTCCTGGAATATGTTGATTCGGTTTCCTCATAATTCTCCTCATCCATCATCCGCTCGCTCCGACGGCGCTTTTGAAGGACTGGCTGCTGTTGGGGTCGCAGGGGTCAGAGGTTAATTAAAGACCCATGTTGTGTGAAAGCTGTGTGAAAATTAAGGATTCAAGATAAACAAACTGGTCTGAGCGAGTTAGCTAATTGAATTTTCACATTTCTGTTCCCCGCAAGAGAAAATAAACGTTCAAATACCAAATAGGAATCATCATATTACCAAACGTGCTGCACATGGCTAAACAAACAAATGGCAACACACACAACTCACAAATTACCTATGCAATAAATGAATAATAAATGAGAGTAACACATTAAAACTTAAAAAATATATAGCAATAAATTAACAAACACGTTAGCAAAAAATACTTGTGGTAAAACTATGAAACAAAGACACACATGACACACAATGAAAAAGTGAGTCATTTATCTTCCTCTGGTCACAGAAGCTAGAACAGGAGACATCCTGATAAGAGCTTCCTCCACACGTTACTGTTGGAGCAGCAGCGGTTCTATGTTGAGCCTCTCCTCCAAATAACAGCTAAACAAAACATAAACATCTTCAAAAATATTAAAATGCTCACAAACATAGTATAAGTAGCAAGAACAGTATGTATAGACAAAAACCGAAAGAAACACAAAGGATTGCTAACAAACGGCAAAACTCTCCATCGATAAACACAATCTTTTTGGTAAATCAACAAATTATGACATAAAAAAAGAAGAATATTTTGGAATATTTTAGAACATTTCTACTACAGGATGGAAATGGAAAGACTAATGGACAGATATTAATATACCTTTATCTATTATTTTCTTTTTTTTTCTTTATATTACTTGTATGTGTGTCACAACACGATCTAGGGCTTATAATCTATGCGTTTGTGTCTTCTTGTTTAAACTATTGTAACAGTTAATTTTGGTGTCCAAACAAGAAGGAGCTGTCTCATCTGCAGTTAATACAAAACTCTGATGCAAGAATTATGACCGGCTCTGGTAGAAGAACTCACATTCCCCTGATCCTTAAAACTGCATTGGCTGCCAGTTTCTTTCAGGATCAATTTTAAAATTCTGGTTCTTACTTTCAGATCTATTCATGGTCAGACTCCTCCTTACATCAGTGATCTGATCCAGCCTTACACCCCAGCTCGGGCTCTGAGGTCTGTGGATCAGAATCCACTGATAGTTCCTGAACACGCTTCTGGACTAGAGGAGAGAAATCGTTCCAGACTGTTGCTCCTAAGCTTTGGAACGATCTTCCTCTCCCTCTCTGTTTGATGGATTCTCCTCACTCCTTCAAGAAACATCTGAAGACCTTTTTGTTTGAGCAGGATTTTTCTTAATTTTCTTCGAGCTGTCTTGAATTTGTTGTGACTAATGTTCCCAAGTATAAAAAAAAGAAAATGTTGTTTATTTTATTTTGTACAAAGCTATGTTTCTAGCGTCTTGGGACTCTGATGGCAAATTCTTATTTGTTGTATATGAAAATGGTGATTGCTGTACACTTTTGTGCCGTCAAACCTATACTTGAAAATCAACGAAAAATGTTTGTTTTTTTAATTCAACAAATTCCCCACAAAAAAACAATTAATCCACTGCCCACTTAACATGACAACAGACTTCAAACAACACCCTGGAAGTGTTACAGAAGAGCCTTATTGAGCCGCCTAAACTTGAAAAACATGTTTTGTCAAAGACCCAATTTTCTCATGTCATTTATGCACTTGTTAAAGGTGAAGGAGAAACGACCTGCTTCGTCTGTGACTCGGTGTTTCATGTCTTTAATTAGTGGCTTCTCTCCAGCCTCGTGGACGAGCGTCGTCGAAGACTGACCTCGACTTGACGACCAATAAAACGTGGCCTCCACATCTTTCCTGCATCTGGGGGGCAATTATGTGTGGGTTAAAACGTGAGACACCTCAGGAGGACGTAAATCGCCGGTGCGATGGAGACACGCGAGGAGGCATGGAGGCCAGATGGTCAAGAGGCGTTACCGAGTGGCCTTGGGGTGGGTTGGGGGGGATTGGCTTGTTACCAAAATGACATGTCGATGCGTTCAAGTTCGATGAGGGACTGAAGATGACGAGGATGATGATGAGCGTGACACGGTTCAACTGCAGTCCATCGGAAGAGGGAAGTACTTTGATGTAGTCTGATGAGTCAAAGATGACAGACACACACACACGTCACAGGGCGCGACTGTACGAACACGTCACTGCTGGAAGAGAATGTTTATGTAAGTCAGTAAGTAATTTGTATATTAAGCAGAAAATCTGCAACATTGTTAGTGTTTGTTGTGTGAGTCAGTGCTGGATTGAGTTAGTCAGTGGGCATGAAAGTACAAGATAATCATTGACTTTGTCTGTGAGTGCATTTTAATCTCATGTTTGTGTTTGTTTATTATTCTGTTTTCTTCAATCCTTGTTGAGTTGTTCAGTTCAGCAGCAGAACTTCCTCGTCAGAACTGCAAAAACAAACGACTGAATCAGAACCAGAACAGAAATTGAGGATGATTGTAGGGGGGGGGGGAGGGGGTCAGGTCTCTGTCGTGGTCTCCAGCCTGAAACAAGTTGGACCCTCTAATTGCTGTTTAAAATTTGAACTGAGGTCAGGTTGACCCTTCGGTGCCTCCCTCCTTCTCCCGCTGTTCTGAATTTGTTCTTAATTTTCGTCCCTGACCTCCTCGTCCACATCTGCAGCCGTTTTGATCAGGTAACTCTCAAAGACTTTCCGGGCCCTCACCGATCGAAGTTCTACACGAGTATACAAGCAAACTCACGCAAAAAAAGTTCTTCAGGATGAAATGACTGCTGCTGAGGTTTAATTGCAACACAAAATGCTTTAAATGATTTTCATTGTAAATCAGGACATGCTTTGAAATATTAACCATAGAAGAATGATGATGAAAAAATGTTAAAAAAAAAAACCATTGCGATACATCAGTGCATTGATTGCATCCAACACTCCTAATAAATACACACTCAAAAGATATAAACACACACTACCTTCAGTCCACATTTACACCTATGATCAACCGCTACACATCACAGAGTAGAACATGCTCTCCTCTAGGAGAAGACAGTTGAGGGAACTCTGAGTGAAGCTGGTGTCAAGAAGACTCTCGTCAAGAGTTGAACTCACGGACCTGCACTGACTTCAAGACATCCAGTGATCTTGGACCGGGTCCTAGTGCAACATAATCAGAGCTCATAAAGACTCATGCCTGTCAGGAAGAGACAAACATCATCCTCTTGTTGCGGCTGCACTGACGACTGCTTCACCGACGTGTCTTTGGACCAGGACCAGGACTTTAACTGACTCCTGACGCTCGGGTCGGTCGTAGAAGGCAGAGCAGGCCAGCTCACAGAGGGAAGCTCTGGAGGCTCAAATTCAAGACTCAGGATTTGACTTCGCATATCACCATCAAACCTTCTACAATCCACTTTATCTGCAACACTGAGAGGATCTTGTGGTTCTGCAGGTCCTGACCAGACTCTAGAATCCACCATTTGAGTTTGAGCTCAGGTCAGTCGACACACTGTCGTTATGAAAGTACTGAATAAAAAGTCTATGGAAGGACTGAGTAACTCAAAAAAAGAAAATACTTGGTTGATGGAACATTTACAACTAGAATAGTGTTCAAAAGACATGTCAAATCAGAATAGCCTGAAATAGACTACAGTAGTAGAGTACAGAAACTTTATAGATAAGGAGGGCCAACGAAAAAACTTAGAAAGGATTGATGTTTGGTGGGAAATGAACCTCCAAGTACACCAAATCATAGTTAAGAGAAATAAAAATGAATGAAAATAGACTTGGTGGATGAAAGAGATACAGAAGTGCACAAGGGGGCTGAACCCTATCCCAGTTCTTCGGCCGAGAGTCGGGGGACACCCTGGACAGTACACCAGTGTGTCGCAAGGCACACAAAAACATACAACCATTCACACTCACGTTCATACCTATAGACAGTTTCAACAAATTCCCAATCAACCTCTGTATGTTTTTAGACTGGGGGAGTCAGTCAAAGAGCTGGTTAACCACTGACTAGTTAAAAAAAAAGAGTCGTTCATAGACTTAGTATGTTACAGACTTTTTGAACAAATGTGTCAGTCATGGACCTGGTAAACTCCTGACTTGGTAAACAAATGAGTCAGTCATATACTTGGTACATTACTGACTTGTACATTCGTCAACCATCTACTTGGTAAACTTCTAAATGGTTAAACAAATGAGTCAGTCATAGACCTAGTAAACTACTGACTTGTTAAAAAATATCAGTGATTGGTAGACCTCGCAGACGACTGACTTGTAAAACAAATGAGTGAGTCGTATACTTGGTACATTACTGACTTATACATTCGACAATCATCTACTTGGTAAACTACTAAATGGTTAAACAAATGAGTCAGTCATAGAATCGGTAAACTACTGACTTGTTAAAAAAATGAGTCCTAGACTTGGTAAACTTCTGACTTGTAAAACAAATGAGTGAGTCGAAGACCTAGTTATATGCTGAAAAGTAAAACAAAGAAATAAGTTGTAGACTTGGTAAGATACTGACTTGTCAAACAAATTAGTGAGTCGTGGACCTGGTTAACAATTAAAACTATTGACTTGCAGGTGAAGGCGCCCTCTGGTGGACAACAGCCTCTTTAGTATATAAAAGACAAAAAGTGGATCTGGAGTCTGAATCAAAGGTGAGTCACGACTCATGGGTGAATGATTGAGCTGAGGGTTCAGGTTGAGGTACAGGTGTCGTCACGTCATGTCACAAGGACACTTGTTCAGGAAAGTAGGTTTCGTAGTTGAGTCGGTTGTGTGACCGCGACTGAACCCGACCAAACGCCGTCGACACGTGACGACAGCTGAGTCATCTGGCCGCGAGCATTGCCCAGAAAAAAGCCGTAAAAGCTGCGATCAGAAGGTCGCGGGATCTCATTAGGAGGGAAAATATGTGCTCAAATAAAGACGCAGCTGTCTCCGGCATGTTGGTCCAGTCACATTATTTTTAGCTGCGGTGCATTTAATCTGCTGTTGTTTTATTCATTAGCCGTTCCACAAATTTATTGTGGCTCTGGCCGTCTCTCATCTGAGCCGTTTCCCAGAGTGCACCACACATCTGCTCCTCATCAGCAGCCCATTAGCCCGCTCTGGCAAGAGGTAGACGTGCCGCGGCGATCCATCTCCCCCGGAGACTCTGCTAGTTTGTTCGCTCCGCCCGTGATTACCTGGATCCATTACGAGCGGGTTTGTGTTCGGAGGTGGATTCTTGCTGTTCACAGGCCAAAACCACAAGGCCAGAGCCAAACAAGTGTGACTCACTCTTCCAAACAGAGCTGAGAAACTTCTGCTCGTGTCCTTCACGATGGATCCCACATCTTGACCACAGGTTTCTTATCGCCATAAGCTCAGAGCGAGATGTTCCCGCGTCAGAGTGGAGAACACTTCGGAATACTCACGATAAAATAATAATTGTTTTTTTCATAGATGTACTCTTGCGAGATTCAAAATACCTGTGATTTTTAGTCGGAAAGTTTATCTGTTATCGTGGACATTCACATGGAAAGATTTGAGACCTGGTCGTTGCGAATTTCACGTTTTAGTTTCTTAGTCAGCTCATTTCTGATTCGCACATGTGCTCATGATGTAAATGCAATCATTCTACACACAATTGTTGCTTTTTTCAGTTGCACACATGATCAATAAGGTTGCTTTGCTTTTGTGGATCTGCACTCCAGTCTGACTCAAACCCTTGATTTGTGAATGCCACACCACACTGAAATCACACAAGTTGTGATTTGTGTGCACTTGTTTGCGATTCATATGAATTTGTTTGACGTTCAAACAAGCCGATGAATTCCTGATTTGTGTTCCAAGCACTCCATGCTTGTGAATCATTCACTTGTTTAAGAATTGCACACATGTTTGTGACTCAGTCGTGAATGTTTTTGTACATTTGTTAGCAAACCTTGACTTGATTTATGAAACCGCAGAGAGACAAGACTTGTAGTTCATTATAGTGTTTTATTACACACACGCCCAAGGCAGGAAGATTGTCTACAAATATCGCTTCACATTAATATATGACAAGGTTTATTTTTTTGACTATACTGTTTTTTCACATTTTATTTTGATTGTGTGTTTCATAAAAGTGAGTGTAAAACAAAATAATTGAATTTAATATTTACAATTAACTTGCAAATATTTGCATTTGTTCATGTTTGTAAGTAAGTAAGTAAGTAAGTAAGTCATTTTTATTTATATTGCCAAAGCGCTTAAACAATCAAAACAATACTCAATAAAGTATATTGTGTTGCAATTAAAGTTCCGACCGCTAGATGGCAACAGTCATTACATCCTCCACAGCTAAAGGTGAAATCTTACGAGATCCTGGCAATGACTGAGGACAAGAGGATACAGCCGGCAACTTTTAAAGCTGATGTCTGGACATATTTTGGTTTCAAAACAAATAAAGCAGTTACAACTTCATCAAGAGTCATGTGGTCTGTAAATTCTGCAACACCAAAGTCAAGTACCTGGACAATACTACAAATACATCCTTGTTACTACAGTTTCACAATATATCGTATCGTTGTCCCTGTATCGTATCCTATCAGCACATTCTCATCCAAAGCATTCTTTGAGGGTCATTAGCTAGTAGTCAGCCTCTCTTTATCCCGCCAACCTCTCCAGGTAGACCTCCTTTGCTCCCGTCACGAGGGTCCCTGGTGCCCCTCAACTAGCATGTGTTTGTAATTACTGCCACCGCTGACACCAAGGTGCCCTGGCACCCGCTCAGCCGGCCCCCGTGCCCAAAATAGCGTAATGAGGAGCCTTTAATGCCTTTATGATGGCAGAAACTGGCACCACCTCACGGATCTTAGCGCCGCGACGCCCCCACCTCGCCGCCGGAGGTGCAGCTGAGCCTTCGGAGCGTTTAAAAGCTTGTGTTGCTATTTTGTTTTCAAGACGCTAAACGCTCAACCGCACACAGCTTGTTTGCGAATAAAAAAAGCACATTCATGCAGCTGCGGGCTCCTCGGGGGCCGTGATTTACGACGGCTTTATTAATTTAATTGCTCATTTACAATCATTCTTCTCAGAGGAAAGTGCTGCCTGAGAGTTTTTGGTGGAGGCGAGCAATCTTGTTTTATTTCACGAGCGCCCTGCAGGTTTGCTTAATGTGTCGGAGAGATGGCGGGCGTGTCCTGAGAAGAAGGTTCTAACGCCGCCGTTGTGTTTTTGGTTTTCCTTTTGAGGGAAACAACCACTCACATAAAACAAATCAGCAACATTTATACTTCTTAATCTCAACACCCACACTGTCTCCCTTCTGCAGACTTGTGTAAACTCCCACTGTAGAATACCGCAAAAGATTATGACCTTTGTGACGTCAAGGGAGAGTTGATTCATCAAATCAGGGAATAGCTTCTGCTGATCATCCAATCAGAGAAAATCACCTTCAATTTGGATTGTTTAGTTGTTGTTGATAAATATATTTTGTTAGTTATGTTTTTGACATAAAGCTTTAAATTAGAATTTTTTTCTTTCATTAATTATAAAATGTAAATGAATGTTTGAATTAAAAATTGTTCATAAAGACTTTGGAATCTCAAGTAACTCAGTTCTCTGACAAAGCAAAATATTCTGTTAGTTATAAAGTTTTACAGAGTCAAAGTGAGTTTGACTCAGTCCAGAGAGACTCCTCCATCAGTGCTCCAACATCTAACCAGGTTTAACTTCCTTTACACACAGCAGTCCTGACACCGCAATAAGTCACATATTATCTACACACTCTTATTCTGAAATAAAGGAGAAGGAATTGACCTAGATTTTAATGCTAGCTGTTATGGGGAATCGAACCTGTGGCCAGTCTGATATCAGAGATGCCTTTTAGATAGATAGATACTTTATTGACCGCCCAAAGGAAAATGTATTTAGTCCAGCAGCTATAACACATCCATTCATACAAACATCCATAAATACATGTAAAAACAATCAAACATGAACACAATCAAATAGATACATAAATACAATAAAAACATAAAAATACATAAATAAATCACACAAAAGTTGCCAACAAAAAGTAAAAAGGGCTAGTCAAGCATGAGGGAGAAATCTGTTGTGGCACCTTATGGCAGAAGAAACAAAGGATTTCTTTAAGCTTTCTGTTCTGCAGTGCATGGAGAGGAGCCTGTTGCTGAGGGTACTCTTCTGAGCCGCCATTGTGTAATGCAGAGGGTGTCGAGGGTTACTCTGGATTCCCGGCATAAGAGTCTCCATCCTTTTGTCCACACTTTTCAAAATCACAGACACACATTTCCTGATCAGCCTGTCCATCCAGTTACTGTCTCTCCAGGTCATGCCTCCACCCCAACACACAACCCTAAAGAACATGGCACTAGCTACGACAGACTGATAAAAAAAAGGCCTCAGCCTCCTCAGGAAGAAGAGTCTGCTCTGACCCTTCCTGTATTTACCAGTCCAGTCTGTGATCAAGGTGGACTCCCAGGTGCTTGTATGACTGGACCACATCAATGACCTGTCCATTAACTGTGACTGACTAATGGGAGGGTCTCCTGCGAAAGTCAATGATCATCTCCTTTGTCTTGGATGTGTTAAGGATCAGACCGTTTCTCTCGCTCAGGTCCGAGAAAGCAGCCACCAAGTACCTGTACTCTTCTTCATCTGCTCCCTTTACACTATACAAAGTCTGAGGTGTAAATTGTAAAGAGTAAGAACAGTACCCCGGTTCCCCCTATATTGCTCACCACAGTTCCAGACACATTCTTCCCTAGTCTGAAGTACTATGGCCGTACAGTGAGGTAGTTGTGGATCCAGTTGGTAAAGATGAAGCATGTAGCATCATCTACTCCTCAAAGGTCATCATTATTACAGATGTTAATGCCACTGGTATTATTTATAATGGACACTTATTATAACAAAAACACAACAAACCGCAACATAAAAACTGAAAACGCTGATGCTGCAAATGAGTCCCTGACACAAAAATAAGAGCAGTTTAAAAGATAAATCGAATACTGCTCACGATACCGTTGGTCAGACACAGTAGCTAAAGAAAGAGGTTCTATTTGCGGTCCTGAAGCTCAAGACTGTCTTTGAGCGGACATCGTTGTCGCATGCTGGCGTGTGGAGGAATCGTGGAAAACACGGTTCTGCGCCAGCGCCTGACAGAGTTCATTACTGAGCTCACCAGCTGATGACGGAAAGAAGCCTCGGCCCCCGTGGAGTCTCTCACAGAAATGACGAGACGAAGCCACCAAGACTGATGACGGGAAGCATCTGTGCTCGCTCTCTGTCCTGGTAAATGGATCTGCAACTGGAACTGTTCGAATGATTTGCTTAGTTCATTCATTAGCATCTACGTAGATCATTTGGATGTAGCAATGGTAGCCTCGGACCTGTTGTTAACTGTGTATTCTTCGTTTTAAGTGCTAACAAGTCAAATCAACTTTCAAGTTGTGTCACATTCAGAGTCAGAGTTTGCTTTTTTTTTGTTCTATCATAAACACAAAAATCTCCTATAATTGAAGATTTTAACTGTGTTTTTTTGTGTCTCTTAACATGTGTTTATGTGTGTGCTAAATATGTATGTGTGTGGAGTGTGTTGAGAATATGTGTCTTACAAGTGTTCGGATGTGTGTGCTGAGAGTGTGTGTGTGTGTTTAATGAGACTGTGATTTAGAAATGTGTGTATGTTATGAGTATTTGTGTAGAATATAGACTTAAGACTTTCTTTTATTGTCATTGCACAGAAAACACAGCAGTGAAACTGGCAACGAAATTTCGTTGCTTGGCAACCGTACCTAACGTACAGAATATGAATCTAACAGGCTTGTGGCTGTGCTATAAGTGTGTTTCAAATGTGTGTCTGCGTGCTAAGAATTTGTGTCTTAGTGTTTGTGTATGTATAATATGAGTATATAAGTGTTTGTGTGTGTGTTTTATGAGTGTGCGTCAAACCAGCCATTTCTTTATTCAAATTAAAGTACGCCCATGTGTGTCTCTCTATGTCGTGTGTCTGACTTGGCACTCTGTGACGACTTAATGTGTTGTCTGTTTTCATTACACAAAGTTGTCGTAATAATCCACCGGCTGCAGGCCAGAGGTTCCTCAGCCAGATGTTGTTCCCGAGCCCGGGAGGTGGAGAGATGATCTCTCGCGCTGTAACAGCAGCAGACGTGAACGTTAGCAGGTGTGTGTGTTAACTTTTATTGCCGATGTCAGTAATTTAGCTCAATCCCACATCAATATATACACCAAAAAATTCACACACTATAATAAACTTGCACACACAATGACAACAGTGGTACTCCAAAAAAAGATTCACACACAAAGACCATATAATCCAAAACTGCCAATAAGGATATCAGAACAAAGACACACTAAATAATGACTAACAAAAACAAATTCACAACTACACAATCAAACACTAACACTAAATCATACACGTCAACACACACAAACCTTAAACCCTCAACCAAACACGCACCTTACTGCAAGTATCACACCTAACTGACACATATTTTGTATAATTGTGAAAGTTAAACCTGGTCAACAGCCTGAGCAAGTCGTCCCACATGTCGATTAACTTGAGTCACAAGTAATCAGAGATTTAATAACTCACTTCCTGTTAAGACAACAATGGCTGAGGCCTTCAAACATACAACTCATGGGCGCCCTCTGGTTGTCGCACACATCAGCACATATAAAATGTCATGACAAACACAATGTTGTCCTTCAGCTAGATGTCTCGTGGAGGATCAGTGGAGGGTTTGATTTATGGCTCATGGGTTGATCTAGGCTGACAGCCTGGACTTTATAAAAAGAGTATCTTCCTCCTCGCACGCTGGCGACGAACCCACCGCCACATCTGGAGCACAACAAAAAGCTTTGAGCTGTCAAAACAACCCATCTGGAGAAGAGCAGGGCAGACGCCGCATTGTCCTCCGCACCCCCCCACCGCCAACCTCAACTTCCTGTCGTGACGACTGGCTGCAAGGATGGGATTTTGGTTTCGCTGTTGGAGGTCCAGCTTGGAACCCGAGGAGATGTTGCCATCTTTCCTGCTTCCCTTCATCCCTCAAGGCCCGCGGGGTTGCGAGACATCCGTGAGAAAGAGTTGAGCAATTGTCCAGAGTGATTCCACAGCGCCGCCTCACAAACACAAGCCAACACACGAGAACTCACTCAATTTCACACACCATTAACCCATCGCTTAACGCTCGCTAGCGTTTTTACAACTCGGGTCGTTTCTGCCGTTTAGTCCGTCAGTCAGGGAAAAAGGTCCGTGACAAGGCGTGAGGTCTGTGTTGACGTCTCGTTGTTATCTGCACTCGCTGGTTGCAACTCACATTTGAGCTCTGACTCCTCCGAAGGAGATGACATCTTCCTCAGACTCACAGAGTTTTGAAGTCATAGTTGATGTTCGTGCATATGGCCTTGTGTTTCTTTGCCTCTTATTCTGCGTAGTTTCTGGTGTGTAGTCTTTTATGAAGCTGTTGTTGACCTTCATGTTTTTCAATGACTTTGGCTTAGAACATGTCTTCAACCTCAAACTCGCTTTTATCTTCAGGATTTTTGTCATTTTTAGATTATGTCTTTTTTCATCCACATTTCTTTCTTCTGAAAATGTGGACATTAAACCAGAAAATGACTAACTAACAATTCTTTGTTGGAAGAATCCTAGTTACTATTACAGTGATCCCTCATCATACCACGGTACACCTTTCGTTTCTTTTGCCACATGGTACTGCAACATATTGCATCAAACCCATCCAAGACACCAAAATAGAACTTAGTCAGGAGGCACTTATTACCGTACACATGTTACTTGTGGTGCCAACAAAACTCCCATGATGCTTTTCCACAATCTACTCTATTAAGTGGAGGCTGATTGGTCGCTATAATACTGTATTTAAATTGTATGTCTATGTTGCAGTGTCAAAACTTTTTTTTAAATTTTGTTATTGGTTGGCTGGGCGGCAAAGCATGATGCAAGCTATTTAGGGCAAAGTTACTAAGAAGGTTGTTGAAAGGGATAGCATCGAATATGTTCATCGAACATGTTTCTTGTCAGCAGCAAGGGTTGACTTGGACAGTGTCATTTAGCTTTCTATCCATGACGAAGAATAAAGGACAGCTTATAGTTAAATGGAGCTTGATTATGATGTCATACTTTGAGAAATGTTTCCCTATGACCTCATGACCTGACTTTTTTGGCATGAAAAAACAGTTTGCTTTGTTCATGGTGGTTGTTTTTTACAGACTAACCCTAACAAATCTTAAGTTATTCACTGTCTTTACATTTGGCGTAAAACAGGAACACCATATTTCGGGTCATATCCTTCTGGTATTGGGTTCAGCATTAGAGATTTGGATATATAATGATGATAATGGATCTTGAGTTTAAAGATTTGACGTCATAAGATTTGGAAGACACACACCACAATCACACACGCCATCACACACGCCCTTCGTTCAGGTCTCGTTCAAGATTCAACTTTGTATAAAGAGTCCTTCCGTCAATACTACAGCAAAGTCTCTCCAGACTGAACCTCAAACCAGAATTAAATTGGTGAAAAGAACTCCTTCAGTCCATCAAAGTTTGATCTGAAGTTGCATCAGGCATCCCTGACCGGAACCGAGTCTCCGAACACTCGTTCGATCTGAGTCATTCTCCGAAAGTCCAGTGATCAGCGCGACTGCCCCGATGACATCATCGTCTCTAAGACTTCTTCTCAGAATCTGCGTCACAAACATTTCCATTTCTCAATTTTGCATCCTGGCGAAAACCGACCTGGCGTCTCGGCGGGGTTATTTTCGGTGACACACCTCCACGTGGTGCCAGGTCAGCGACTGACTCTGCGCTGACTGGACTGCAGGCGGGTCGGTAAGTGGCGGCAGCTGAGACCGCAGTGTTACTGTGTTTTTGTTGTTGTGCAGGATGATGAGTCATTAGGAGTTCTTAAGAGGCCTGTTCTCTAGGCCGGCTCCTCGGCTCGGTGGGTCTGCGGGGGCACATTTGGGACGGGGAAGATGAGAGGAGGGGGGGGGGGGGCGGTATTTTCCGTGCACTGTGTCCAGGACATTTACAGTTGGCGTCAGGGTACGCTGTTGGTCTGAGCGGAGGCACTTTGAAGTGTTTGTGGTTTCGCCACATCTGCAGGCAAGATGTGCGCACGAGGAGGTTCGGTGGGCGGCTTCGGAGAGGGAGGGGCGTCCCTGTCCGCACCCCTAACGTCATGTGACAATGAACAACATCCTTTAACTCTTTCCCAGGACACCCGGCGGTCGTCTGGTCATCACTTTCTCATCGGATAGTACAGGAAAAGAGGATCATGGGAGCTAGATTGGGACTTTCCCAACATGTGCTTCACATCTCTTTGCTGAAGAATCTGAATCAAATTTGAAAGATTAAAAGTCGCATTTCACCGAGCAAGCACCAGGGGGAGACCACGGGTCAGAACCGGTATCAGATTTCCACTTGCAGTGAGGGGTTCACATCTCTTTGTTTAACCTATTAAAGCAAACATAGGTAAAGTGCGGCCCCAGGGCCATATGAAGCTCTTCCCCCTCATAAAGCGTGAGTGACTATAAAACTGTTAATATAACAAAAACATTTCTGTGAATTTTTTATTATTATTACTGTTTTAATCCTGAATAAAAAGAATAACTGTCATATTTTTCTGCTCTCCTATTTTACGTGATAATTACATTTAATTTTGTCACAATTAAGACTTTCCTCTTTCCCCAAAGGTGTCTTTAAAAAAAAAGTTTTCATGTATAACTTCCATATTTACAACCTTAATAGTATATATTGATATGTTTTAAGTGTGTCTTTAAATATATATAAATAATTAATAATCCAATATTCCGTATTAATGTTTCTTTCACTTATTTCATTTGTCTTTTTGTTGACGGCCCCTTACTACTGTGACGCTCTCAACCATGTTCAGAATTGTTAAGTATTAAAAAAGACTCGACTCGTGAGACTTTGCTGAGTCATCACTCTCAGCCTGTCTTCTAAAAATAGGCTCAACACGAGGATTTTAAAACTCTGACCACAGGCCTGGGGCGGTGTCACATTAAAAGTTCGCATCAGACGACGAGCGTCTCCTGAGGCTTCGCCCCTGAAGCGCTCCGTCTACCAGGAATTAAGGCCTCGGCCGCAGCGACACCGGTTTAATCATCAGTTTATGGAGCTGGATTTCGCTGAGCTCGTCGTCGCCGCGCCCACAAGTATTTTCACATTTCATGAGCTGGCAGGTCTGAGGGGTGGCGGCGGGCTGGTGTCGATCCCAGCACTGGAATTGGGTATTTTCCTTTAATTCCTGCCAGACGGCCGGCGTTATTAAAGTCGTATTTCACAGCTTAGTTCATTAAAGAGCTCAAAATTAGTCCGCAAGCGTCGTGATACTCCGGCACACGGGTTCTGAAGGTACTGCTCAACGTCAGCCAAAGAAAGAGCAGCAGGTTCGTTAGCGGTGCGATCCGATGAAGCACATATAGAATCCGTCGACCGCACCAGAAGTGTTCGGCCTAGTCTGGAGGAGTCTCCTGGGGTTGTTTCATGTTTGTTTACATAAACATAACATTTACCAACGCTTAATTTTAAGTGACTCATGTAGTTGGTCTTTACATCATGTTCTCGACTATGTATTTTTGCCTTGAGAGTCTGTGATCGCCATTACACTGTTGTGGCACAAGGGGGAGCCAGAAAAAAATACTTTCAATCTTACGAATTGCTGCTTTAAATGAACTGAAAAAAGTTTTTTTACAACTACCAATTTCATTAGAGGTTGTTTTAACAAAATGCACATGGGGATTTTCTTCTTTTTTTTTTTAATTTTCCCAACTTTCTCAAAATAAACATAATCAGGTGTGGACAGCAAGACAATGTGAACAAAGAAGGCCTGAACAAAAAGTTCCAAACCAAAAAATTAAACAACATAAAACTCAAAGTCCGATCACAGCATAAAATAAAATTTGAATTAAAGTAACTGTATAAAACAGGAAGTCGAATATCAATACAATTCGAGGTTAACTATCAGAATAAGATGGTTAAAGCCTGGAACAGAAAAGAAAGTTAAAATATGCTGACACTAACTGGCACCACAACTAAACCTGGCACCAAAGCTGACTATTGACTTAGCATACAGATGAACATTTATGTCTGGACTTGAAATAACTTCATATCTAATTGAATTAGTCTGTTCTTGTGAAAGACAGACAGCAGCAATTTTCTCCATTGCAAAGCTTATAGCAATGACTTAAGGGATGTATCGGTAAAGTCAAGCAAACAACCATCCAAATTATAAGATTAGATGATTCGATTGTTCCTTTATTATTTATTTTATACCGTAATCAAAATACCGACTCAAAGTTTTTTCTGCTTTCAAAAATGTGCCGTTTACTGCAAAAGAAAAGACATTCAGTGTTGAAGTAGTCAAATGCTAATGCACAAGGTGAATTTGTAAGATTTAGTTAAAAAGTGATATATTTTAATTGAAACATTTTATGTCCAAAATAAATTCCATTAAGTATAATTTTCCCTTGAAAATGAATTAAGCCTGTAGAGACAGCTATTTAGAGATTCCTTAAAATTGACCCATAACTCTCGCCAGATTCCACCACCAGAACAGTGCAGTCATGAAGGAGTTGATGTTTGTTCATTCATCCAAGCAGCAGAGAATAAATGCCCTGGATTGACATTAGAATCTATTTTAGTTTAATACTCAATTCACAATTCACATAAACAATGAACACAAGCTAATCAAGTGTTAAAGTTACCTCAGTTATCTGTTCATTTCGAAGCATCTGCAATTATTTACGAGTCTTAAGGGGGGCTCTCATGAAAGCAGAGATGTAACCCTAAACAAATGTTCCCTTCACCCATGCAGCAAGTATGAACTGGTGCCTCTTTGTTGGTGAACTGGACCGACATAGTTGCTTCACAAGACCCTTCGTCGTCAGATACCATAAAAAGAGATCGGTGTTCCAGGATGATAAAAAGACGTTGCTTTTCTTAAACTCGTCCCTATTCACTCCGGTCCATTATCATGAACTGTGCACCGTCTACCACAAACGTTTTCAATCAAAAAACTCTCTGCAAATTCACCAAAGAAATATTAAATCCGCCGGTTTAGTCTGAACCAAAACGAGTTGTCGTGAGACTCACAAACATTCAGTTGAAATTGCTGTGTCATCATCATCTAAACCTTAACTCACGGATGAGCTCAAGCAATAAAATTAAACAATTGTACATGATATCAAACTTTTCAACATGTTGTTTTTTAAACAAATGAAAGTACATTTTGGATTGAAGAAAAACTACCAAAAAACATGGAACTAAGCGGCGTGAAAGCCATAAGAGGTGTTTTATTTCTCAAGTCACTTCGCCTCTACTTCCTGGTTCGCGCTGTCGTCTGGCCTGCAGTCTGAGGCCGGCCTCTGCCGATGTGACCGGACAAATTAGCGTAACCCTTGCAAATCCACGCTCAGGCCGGCCAGACGTTGACGAGTATTAGAAGGGACACGCTTGACTGTCAGCGCGGCTAAACGCTGCTGAAAAGGTGACGCCACATTTGGCCGCAGTTCACCACGAACACACCTTCCAGTCGCCGTTTTGATCTTTAATTCATACAGGATGTGGAAAGTGTGTGAAAAGAGTCATTGTGGGATCATCTCATGGCATCCACTGGTTTTTCTTTCACAAACTGTCTTTTCATGAGCGTTGCTGCAGGCTGGCACGCAGGAATCTGCACGGACTCCTCCAGGTGTTTAACGCAGATGACAACTGACGGGTCCAAGTGAAGCCAGCTCAGATATGAAAGCCGGCGCTGTCTGTCAAAACCAGGAAGTAATACCTCCCCCCCTCGTCCCAGGGCGCCAGCTGAAAGTCGTTAGCTCAAAAATAATGTGTTGCTTCTACTGTTAGCTCCAGAGGAACACAGATGATTCCATGAACCTGCAGCTCTGGTCGTGTCAAGAACACAGGACGAACACAGTTCACCGGCACAATGAACAGTGTCCAGCCGAGTCTGCTTCACAACCATCTCAATGTGGAGATAAATCTACTTCATTTTGAAATAGTATTTTAGTTCTGACGTTGTTAGGCGCCGCAGAATGTCTGCCTTGGTGCAAGGTTCTGTTCTTCTATTGATTATATGTATGTTGAGTTTACAACACTGGCAATAAAAGTTTCTTATTACTTGAAGGGGGTTTCATTACAGGGTACAAACTTTTTTTTATAAACTAAGTCAATCTTTATTTTTTAATCAACTTTCTTAGTCAACCTTTGGCACAGTCTGTGTTTATTATTTAACAAAATTTTTAGTCAACTCTTGGTAGAGTCCGTTTTTATTTAAACCCTGCCCTCATCAACATTTATTTAGTTCTTTAGATATTTTTCCTTTACAAAGTTTTTTTTTTCTTTAGTAAATATAGTTTTCAGTCGATATTTTTTCCTCAATAATTAACTTTTTTGTAGTCAGTTAAAAAAATGAATCTGTTTTTAAGCCATTACAGTTTTCTCTTCAGATATAGTAGACAGAAATATCACTAAAAACTGACGAGCAGGTTGATTTGGAATCTGTCAGGTTTTCCTCTCTTGCCATGTCTTTGGGAACTGGACTCAAACTCACAGGTAAAAACAACACTTTATTATTCACGTAAAAAACACAAAAAACAGAGAGCTTGTATTTACAGCCTGTTATAAGATTCTACAACAACCAGTGGTAGAAAGAGCTCGACAACCTGAGGCCAGTCGGGAAGAAATCTGGTTATGTATGATTGTGAGACAGAATCAATACATTTCACCTCTCCTGCAGTATCACAGTTATTTAGTGTGTGGATTAGTTACTGTTAGTACATTTAATGATTTCAATTTGAATACATTTTATTCATTTGGTTGATAAAAGGTATTTTATTAATAGCTTATATATATTTCTTATGTATTACATGTTCCCCTCTGTTTCTAAGCAATATTATGCTTTATTCAAAAATATTGTGCATAAACCACAAAGAACAATAATAAGGTTCGTTTGGACACCATTACACACCATTTCGTGCTGTGAAACACTGAGGATATTTTCTGCTCTGTGAAGAATTTTCCTATTCTTGTCAAAGTAAGTATGAAAGTAATAGTTATTTGTAAAGTATGTTTTCTCCAAACTCTACGACATGACGCAAACAAACATTTTTTCTTCCCCAACTACTTCCTACTAGATGTAAAATAAGTGTGTTATATTTGATGTGTGAATGTGTATTAACAAATGGGAAGAAAAACATTTGAATATTTATATTACAATCTTTCAAAGAATAAAGCGGGATAGATGATCTTAGATCAACATTTGGAATTCACAAATCCAACTTTCCCACTTCAGACCCCACCAGCACTATGTACGTTGACATTTCTTTAAGTAATCCAACCTTTAGTTACACATCTACACTCTTAAGTTTGGAGATTGAGTGAAAAACAACTGTGTTGCATTCAATTACAGTTTATCATGCTTCATTTACATGTCAAATATGAGGCCATATTTCATAGGACATGTTTTTGATTTCGTTTTTTTCCGGACCCTGTTCCACCGACCCTCATTGTGCTACTCCACACCAGGGAATACTTTGGGATCCACTGATTGAAGCCTACATGGCTGGTGAGTATGTGTGTCCCGTTCACAATATGGGAACCTCAGATGTGGAGTTTTGTGGAGTCTGGTCTCTGTTGTCTCCTGTGACCTCGGGTCACTCAGAAGAACTCCACTACACCAAGAGGTTCTTCTTCAGAGGCCAGTCTTAAGACTTCAGGTCCTGAAAGATGTCCTACTGCATGGCAATCATCCAGACCGGCATGATGACCTCCGGGAAGCCCTCCTGCTTCTCGATGGCAAGGATCTCCAGGCCAGCCTGGCCGATGATGCACCTCATGATGTCCAGGTGGCGGCTGATGCTGCTGTCGATGGGGTCCAGCTTGCAGCCCTGGCGCGCCATGTTGTCCTTCATGATGATGACGCCGTTCGGACGAAGACTCCTTTTGCAGCGAACCAGGAAGTTCATCAGGTCCTTGTCGGTCAGGTGACCTAAGGAGGGAGAAGGTATGTTAAGACTTGATCATATTACTAACATATACCTAAACTATTTTTGGTACTTCATTGACCATCCAGTGACCTCTGAGAAGATTTGACATTTCAAAAAATTATAATTTCAAATCTGATCTCTATATTAAAACACAATCCAAAAATAGAAAACCATGACTTCTCATGGTAGCTCCCAGAACTTCTTTGGACATGTTATCCAAGCAAAGAGTAGTTTCATGAGGCTTCACCCTGACGTTTTTAATGTCACTTTGAAGATTTTATACTTATAAAAAAAAAGATTATAAATTGTCATTTTGTGGAATTCAAGAAACAAGATGCAAAGCAATCTTTTTTTATAAAAAGGTAAAATGGGAGTAACATCTCTTCTGTGTCTTTCTTTTCTAATAAATAAGAATATTGTTAATCCTAAATCTTCTTAGCGTCCTTCATTAAGGATCCAGGGATCCACTGTCATAGCAAACTGGGCCATACACACTCACAGGCGACCCACTGCATCCAGATGAGGTCATATTTGTTTTTGGGCGGCGTGAACTCCTGCAGGTTGTAGCAGTAGTAGGTCTCGATGCGGTCAGCGTCGTCGCCCAGGTACTCCTCGTGGGCGTGCAGCAGGAAGTGCTCCATCATGTCCGCCATCTCCATCTTCTCGAACACGGGCAGCAGCACGCCTTTAGCGACGCGACCGATTCCGCAGCCGCAGTCCAGAGCACAGTGTGTGCCGGCCTTTCCGGGTCCCTGCAGGAGGATACATGGTGTTGAGCAGAGCAAATAAAAAAAACCTCCAAGTCATCATCCTTCCAGGTAACCTGCTCTGAGGCTAACTCCAGGCCACATCCTGCAGATGACCCAGAACCTTTAGAGCAGATATAAATGTGTAAAGTTATATAATGTGGCCCCTGAGTAAATTTAATTGGCCACCCCTGCTTTCGATTTCCACGCCTACAGTCCTGAACATCTCAGGATTTTCTATTTGAAAAGTTTAATCTTCGTCTTTGGTCGAGCAACATTAGCATTCGCAACATTTTAATTTCACATATGCACTAATGGCTCGTGCAGAGAACATATTTGTTGTTATTAAATGGATAATAGAAAGTAATACAGTGGACATTTAACCCTGGAAAAAACGTTTAAATATTTTAATCTGGTAATTAACCACCTAGTTAATGATCTGATTTATTAGTAGCTGGTGTTTCCCTTGAACGTTTTTGAAAGCATTGTTGATGGATTTGTGAAATTGCCTCTGAGCTCTGTGTAAGTGAGAGATCCTTCAACGTCTTCTGAGGAGTCGTTATTATGCGCCGCCAGATGTCGGAGCGTTAGAACTCTGCTGCATAAAAAAAATCCTCAGCTCCTCTGGGACAGGAAACTCTGAACTCTGCCACGGAAGAATGAGAGTCACCTCTGGACTCTTCATTCTGCAGGCTGACCTCAACGCCCCGGCACATCAGGGCCCCTCTGTTTGCATGATTGTATGAGAGATGGGGCCCTTAGGACTCGTTGGTGCGTCAGAGTGGGAATACTCTGAAGCGATGTTAACTCTTTTTTTTTTTACATTTTGATGGACTCGGTTTTTCTCTGAAGCCTATGCTTTTAGTGTTGGTTAATTTCAAGACACTCGAAAATAACATGTTGCAAATATCATGTTTCTGCGTCATCATTATAAATAACCTTTTACAAAGCAACATGTTCAATGCAAAATCTCAGTTTTAAACCATTAGAAAACCTATTATATTACAAAATGAATACCTTTAATTGTAGCTGTATGGATTTCTTCTATAAAAATCATGATTTATTTCCCTCTTGCTTTACATTGAGCAATGTAACACTTGCATGTTCTGGCTCTTACAAAGACACTGTTTGTTAAAGTCACATCATCACTAATCATGGTCTCCAGCAGGCAAGTTAAAAAACAGTTTGATATGATTTATATGTTCTTTTTAGCACGTCATTCAAACCTTACCACCCTGTAATACATGATGAATATGATTAAGATTTCGTCCAAAATGTTGGCAGGGGTTTGGTAATCTTTTTAGCGGTCCAAGTCGACGGCCAAAAAACATTTACTAAACAGTATGTAAGAGTATGATTTTGATATCGTCTCTTCATTCTTTGCAGGTCAATTTATCTCAATTATCTCTGTTGCGGGCCACACAAAATGGCTGCAAAATTCTTTTGACCCATGTTCTGTATGGCTTACTGGTTAGCTTAGCAAGTGGATAATGGACAACATGAAATTGTCTATTATTAATAACCTGCAACATTAAAGGGCATACAAATGTTTTGTTACTATAAAAGTAAATCAGTGTCTCGTTTTCCCCAAAAAGATTGTTCCATTAGATATTTTGTTGTTCTGATTTTTGTATAGTTTGCTGTTCTTTTGGAGTAACATATCATTTGAGTGGGATCAGCATCAGGCTTTTTTGTGTCAAAATATTTTGACCGTTATTATCAACATAGAATTTTGAATATATTTTTTTCAGATGCCTTGCTGACCAGTGGTTGTAGGGGACTGATCTAGAGGCTTTGTTACTAAGAATTGTACCAACCTAGGCAGACAACTTTTATTGTATCTTAAGCTTAATTTTATTCTTAAAGATTAGATCCATCATCATGAGTTTAAGTTTGTCTTTGAGATATTCTTGTCTACAAAACACTTGACGCCACAGCTGTCTGGCTTCGCTGCTCTCAAAGGATATAAGCCTTTCCTGAATTTCGTGGCTCAGTGAAGCTCCTGAAACATGTTCTCCACACTCACAACTAAAGCTGCTGGAAGTGTTGTGTAGTAAAGCAGCCATGTGTCATTGTTGTGATCGCCTGTCCGTCCTCTGCTACTGGTAAAATTAGATGAGCCTTTAAATAGCCGCACCAGGGCCAAACGCTCACTCAAGAATTAACACCTTGGTTGACTCAACACCCATAAAGAAGCTGGTCACCTACACACACACACACACACATGCACACGCACACACTCTCACTGACATTACGTAGCTGGAATGAAAACCTGACCAGAGCAATTATTCAATGACAGAGGATTTTAAGTAAGTAAGTAAATTTGTGTTTGTGATGAATTTGAGCTCACCACAAATCTCTTTAGGAACTGGCGAGAGGTCTCCAGGTCCAAGTTGGATATCTCCAAAAAGTCCCCCATCATCCCCTCCTCTGATGCGGGAACGTCTTCATAGAACTGCTGAGCACGGTAGTAGAACTGCTTCTCCCCTTTGATGTACTCACAGGTGACCGGGAACAGCTTCACTGTCGGGCAACACAAAGATGCTCAAGGACTTTGGCACCAAACATTTGTTCGCCACGTTGGTTATTTCAGACTATGTCAGGAGGAACTATAATTTTGACCCCGAAAAGAACGTAGCAAAATACAAATTTGTGTCATTATAAATTTAACTCGTCTGACCCCGTGCAACGTCATTTTTATTTTTCGTCCTTTTTCCTTGTCTTTGTTATGAGACATCAGACCATCAGCTTCTCTGCATCAGCCTCAACTCATTTCATGATGCCCACAGGATCCTCAAATATAGTTGCAAGTAATGACACTGATTTTGAAGTCTTCTGAAAACCTGATTACTTCTGATACATCTTGACATCTTTAGATCAATGTTAAAGTTTATTTTTCACTTCATTGGTTTTGTCCCTTGATCGGCAATTCACAGAGACACTAAAAAAGACACACAACATGTAGATATACATGACGTGAGCAGATTGTACCATGAAGAAAAGAACGCTGTCCTCAAGGCTCAGTCGGAGGACAGGGAAGAACCGACAACCTGGTTTTGGTTAAAATATGAGTTAGAAACGAAGAAATACTCAAGAGTTTGAATCCTGCCAAAGGCTACAGATGTCTTCTCAGTGACATTTTTGAATCATAAAACGACAGCACAACGATGATTCATAGCGTCTTTAGTCGGACTGCTCTTTGAGTTTCAGGAAGGTGGAATAGGTTGGACTGCAGTCAAGTTTACTCTCACAAGACAATGTCAGCACTTCAGTTACATTCTGCGACATTGCAGAACATGACAACTGCTGCTACGGGCTAAATTCTGCTGAGCTGAAATAAGTCCTTGCGAATGGAGGCAACATTTCCGAGAGCTTAGATGACACACCCAGGCACCAAGATGGGAGGGGGTTGAATCCAGAGGGACATTGGGTCACCTCTCAAGCATCTCCAGTGTTGGGGTCCGTTACTCTGTAAGATTATGAGCAGGTTTATTTGTAGACTCCTTCTGTACCAGAGCCAGGACGGACATGGAAGCGCTCATCAGCTGGACTAGGTACTAAGACACTAACATGTAAAATCACACGATCCTCGATGTGATGAGTTGTGACTTGAGATTCAACAGGGTTTCACATATATTCGGGGAAACCCCTCACCCACAGGGAGGGCGAGCACGACCATTTAGAAACACTTAAGCCCTGATCAACTGCCGACAAGAGCTTTGACAGCTTTTTGATTGCGTCCTGTGACGCCAAGTCGTCTAAGATTCCAGGTTATTTCGGGATGATAACCTTAAACCTCACCTCATCCTGGTACTTTTCCAGACCACTCCCTCTACTCTCACTCACCTGCAACACACCAGCAAAGAGAGCCAGCCATAAGAGAAACCGACAGCCCCTTTCCACTAATACATTGTTTTGAATAAACCTGCTAATAATATATCATTTCTGCAATCTGGTAAAATCATGGTTAATTACTGTAAAGAGAAAATAACAAGTGATGGTGTACTTTATTAAGCACTAGTAATATATTGGAAAGCAAAATTGGCTCCTTCTGAAAGAAATATCTAACTTGTCATTGACCTCCAGATCACCGAGTTCCCTAAGGGTAGCTGGCATTAACACAGCTGTTAGTGACCTCTGGTCTTACCTATCACACTCACAGAGATTCTCGACCAACTGTTGCACTACAGAATCAGACTGGGGTATGCTATACAGTATATTTGTCACGGGAGGGCAGCAGCTCCGGTGTTTTTAGCTATATGTTTCAGAGAACATTTAAAAATGTTAAATCAAATCTGAGTTTTAATAATGGGAACTTTGAGGATAAGTTGAGTAACGTTAACTCATCACAACATTTTTGGTGATGTAAGCAAAGAAGAAAAATTCACCAAGAAGAATGAAACGCAGAGTTAAATATTCTGAAAATTACTACATTTTATCCACACATCATTACTATGTGGTCCTAACCTATTGTTGGTTGACTATATGGATGCAACCAAATCATTTATGGCTATTGCTGTGTGCTTAACATTACATTACATCGCAAAATTGTGAAAATGTTATTTGGTTGACATCTCAAAGAACAAATCTAAAACAAAATGTTTTGTTGTAAAACTAAACCACACTACAGGACAAAGATTTATTTTTAAATTCTAAATTGTAAACCTATTTTCTCAAAAAAGCAAAGCGCAAGTCAAATTAAGTGTATAAGAATCCAAGGGCTTCCAGAAATACATGCTGTGGTGGAGGTTGTTTATCTTGAAGACAACACAAGGCATACCACAAACACATTTGTTTTCAGGACTCAAAGTCACCTTGACCCTGAGATAACCCAAGGGTTAACATTTTATCCAATAAAATATTAACAAGAAGAAGAAGTGCAACTGATAAAAGAGGAGCTGAGGAATTTCTCCCTGACATATGATCACTTTTTTAGGGATTTTCAAAATACACATTCGCCATCAGAAAATGTTGTGCACTCTAGTTGACAATGTATCTTTCAGCCCTGGCAACAGACCTCGTCTTCTCTAAGGCACTGAAAGGTTGATGAAGGAAGTTGGACTATTAAAAGCAAAATGGATCTGTTCGATTATCATATAATACAATACAGACTTTCTACTCTGATATATCAACATTATTTCATAACTAGCATCACAAAAAACCCAAGTTGTCGGTGGAGAGAAGACCTGACACAAACGGTATTAAGACGTGAAGACAAGAAAACTTCTCTCTGGCACTCACAGCTCAAGCGTCTGCTTGTAAATAACCGGGCCTCACTGTCACAGCGTGAGTTAGTGCTCCACATGCCAGACCATTAAAGGGCCGTGTATCATGTTAGGGCTGAGGAAGTGCATCGTCTTTGAGCCAGGTTGGCCAGCGGAGGCGCATCTCTTGTTTCTGCTCGGTCGACACTCTCATGGTTGAGTGGAGCTTATCCGCAATATGGTGTTCTATGCTGTTGCATTCATACAGTAGAGAACAGTTAGTGATGTCATCAACCTCCTCGATAAGAGGGTTGACGTTCATGACCTCCGCAGAGACCCTCTGCCCCCTAACTTTTGATCCTGTTTTTATTCTTACAATGACTTATTGAGGATTGACTGTTTTGTTGGCTGACTTCAAGTCTCTCACGGTTGATCACGCTCAAGTGTGCCTCTCTTGCTTCCAAACCAGCTAACTATAGCGACTAAAGAAAAAAAAAATTAAGTATATAATCTGGAAAAAATAAAGAGTAAGAGAAAATAACACACACAAACTCCTTGGTCACTGGAAACTCAAGTGAATGGTAAATTGTCTGTTTACCTGATGCACTTGCCCCCTCCCCCCCAAAACACCTTCATCGAGGGGTCACTATCCTACATTCTGAATTCAAGCAATTTTATTGAGCAGTCTATAAGACATGAAAGGGCAATGTGTTGATTTAAGTGTCTATTAAATAGACCTTGGACTCTATTGTACTCATCAGTATGTCTCTGTTTGTACAAAACTCTCTTTTAACTGAAATATTTACATTAGAAAATCACTTAAGCCCCGCCCACTGAAAACACTTCTTCTGGAGATTAAATTGAGTCATCAATGTGAGTCATCAATCCCAGAAGTCTCCAACCCAGACAAAAACATACATTTATATTGTCTTTCTACTGTCTTATTGCTCAAGTAGAAGAACTCACATTTCTCCGATCCTTAAATCTCTTCACTGGCTTACAGTTTCTTTCAGGATCAACTTTAAAATTCTGGTTCTTACTTTCAGATCTATTCATGGTCAGGCTCCTCCTTACATCGGTGATCTGATCCAGCCTTACACTCCAGCTCGGGCTCTGAGGTCTGTGGATCAGAATCTACTGATGGTTCCACACACACGCTTCAGGACCAGAGGAGAGAAATCCTTCCAGGCTGTTGCTCCTAAGCTTTGGAACGATCTTCCTCTCTCTTTGCGCTTGATGGAGTCTACTGACTCCTTTAAGAAACATCTTAAGACTTTTTTATTTGTTCAGGCTTTTCCTTGATTTTCTGGAACTCCTGTTGTGTTATCAGTTTTATCTTGACCTTTAAAGTATATACTTTATTGAATATTGTTTTGATTGTTTAAGCGCTTTGTGACCCTGGTCTGGAAAAGCGCTATACAAATAAAAATGACTTACTTATGTTTTCTGCCGTTTTTTCTCTTCAATTAGAAACTCCAGACTTTGGAGCAGATGCCAGATTGTCACCTTTGATCTTCAGGTAATTTGATCAAGTCGTTCCTGGATTGCTTTTGTCTTTTCACCTGCCCTGCTCTTAAACAAACACCCACAGCAACTCTTGTAGATCTTACCCACAGATATCTTCTCGATCAGGTACAGGTAGCTGGCAAAGAACTCGCTCCTCAGCGTGTGGTGCAGGTGGAAGGACATGCTGTGGCGGCACATGGTCTCATCGGTCTCCTTCCAGCGGTCCCTGAAGGCCTGGTGCGCCCCCATGTACTCCAAGTTTGCAGATTGAGCGCTTCCGACGTCCTCCGTAATCTCCATCTTGACGGTCGGACTGAAAGACCAGACTGAGCTGCTCCGTCCAGGCTCCTCCACCTGCTGCTAAATCCGTCTGGCGGAGCGTTCAACACTTGTTGCTCGCTGGAATGATGGACACGGATCTCTTTCACAGAGGACGTCCCTTTCAGGTCGCCTGCTGGGAGCAGACATGAAGGGGCGACGTCAGGCTCTGAATTCCTGCAGCACATATGAGAGTGCATATGTTTGACCTCGAGGCCTCGCTGCCATATTTCGAACGTCCTAGAATAGCGGGGTCTCCGCATGTTTGTGTCAGACTGACAGACTTCTGCTGGACCTTCAGTTCTGACACTGCTGAGCGCTTTCAAATGTTCACAGTGGACGCAAACACAAGTCTCAATAAAAATCTTTTGATTGTTACCAAGTGCCGATTTAAGAGTCAAATATATTTATAAGAAGAAAAAAAGACACTTTATATGTACAAAAAATTACAAAGTACAATAAACACATTGTACAGTCATAAAAGACAATAAAAGTGGATTTTTTTTCTTCATGATTGCAACATGTGTTTCTTTTTTTAGGTAGATAAACAAAAATGAAAGAAAAATGTTCAAGTTAAAAGTATATCATTTTTAAAAGTTAATACATAAATTTTAATATACACGTATTAGTCTCATTAAAAGGGAACATAACTTTCAAATTGTGATACATACAATAAATGTGTTGTTCATCTAAGAGAAAAATAAAAAATCTGACACAATCTGACTTTAATGAAAGAAAGAGTTGTGGAACTTCTTGGTGACAGTCATTAAAAGCATAATTTAAAAGAAATATACAATTGTAAGTCCTTTATTTGAAGTTGTTGCCAAAATAACAGTAAAGAAGTTGACTAAATAGAAACAACATTTTTGACAAAGTAAAAAAGACAAATCTCTATGCATATAAAAAAGAAAATCAGTTAGTCAAAGATGTTTCCTAGAAGTAATAATCGGTGTAAAGCAGGATGACATGTTCAGGGTGCATTAATATTTTTTACCCTCTGAATAATTTTTCTCCTCACGAGCGGGGAGCCACATTTAGAGGTGACATCAACTGACGACGTGTTTACTACTTCTATTTCTGTTTGAAATAACTCCGAGTTGAGTGAGAGGTGAGTGCTGAGATGGTGAGATAGAAGGATTCGTTTTATTTTACAGTTAATTTAGTAGATTACTTTTTTCCCCCAAATGAAAACTATTCATTAAACCTCATTTTTTAAATTCAAGTCGGTGTCTGAAAAATTGAGCTTTAAAGCAAGGCGGAAACATAACTACACTTAATTACCAATAAATTGACAGGAATTTCCTAGTTGGTTTATTTGTTATTCAATATTATTTGGGTTTATTTGTGCCAACAACATTTCTCCATGATTGATTTTTTTAATACTTTTACTATGACCTCATTAGGGCTGCATAAATACAGACGAGGAGATAACATAACAGAAAAAAATGCAGGTTCAGTTCACACATCAGTTTTTAAACTCTCAGTCATGTTCAGCGTTATCTAATGACCACTCACCCCATGACCTTCGGTGACCCTGACTCACCGTCCATCATACCCTGACACTTGGCTAAAGATGGAGCAAAACTATCCTGCACTGTAACATTATATAAGCTGTATTACGTTTCACTGCAAAGCAAACAGAGCAACAGTGTTTATTTCTGTGTTTAGATATTAAAGATAGTTAATGTGTATGATTTCGCTGAGCGGCCACTTCTTCCTCCGCGGCTCTAGATGGCAGCACCGAGGGGTCTGAAGACGATTGTATGTTTACAGGGGTGTCCGCCCTGGAAACCCTTGGCAACGAGCAGAAGAAATCGATAACATCCGCCCTGCTGCTCACAGCATCACCTAAATATTCCAACATCTGATGCTGGAATTCGTTCTTCCTTCACCATGAGCGGTTCACAGGCAGGAGAGCCTCACCTTCTGAAGAGGTAACAGGCTAACAACGATGCTAACAAACACCATTAGCTTCATGTTCGTTATAAAATGACATCATCTTCGTTTTGAAATGGTTACAAAACATCTCACTAAAGCTCTTTAAATATTTGCAAGCATTCGAGTGACGTTGAATTCAAGACATACGCGGTCATAAATGACATAGTAAAGACACAAATATAATGTAAAGATGCTAACGTTAGCTTCCGTTACTGCTAAAGCTGGGTCGAAAAAAATCAATATAATGATCAATATTTTACAAAAAGTAAAAACATAAATTATATGGTTGTTTTTTTTTCAAATCGTTTTTCAGCACTTTATGTTATTTAATAGTGTTTTTTCTTTTGCATCCATCACCAAATGGAAATCTGGCTAAATAGTGATAAAATATATTTTCATT
The DNA here is from genome assembly GCF_982586985.1 of Callionymus lyra. Taxonomy (NCBI): domain Eukaryota; kingdom Metazoa; phylum Chordata; class Actinopteri; order Syngnathiformes; family Callionymidae; genus Callionymus; species Callionymus lyra. The sequence goes on along the minus strand of NC_141819.1, from coordinate 30,535,662 downwards.
GTGGCTCTGATGGGCCTGTACTAAGCAAAATTACATCTATGTTTTGTTCAGCATGTGAAATATGAAAGAAAAATAAAACCTAATTGGAAACATTTACTTCCCTTTGTTCCTGTCCACCCCTGATACTGGTTTGTTTTAAGAAACTAAGTTCATGAATTCACCTTTTGTGTCTGAACACACAGGAGAGTGAAAGGATGTACCCTTGATGTCCATCCCACCGAGAAAGCCCTGGTTGTCCAGTATGAAGTGGAGGCAACAATAATGGGGGATCAGGGAGACCCTGTGATTGGAGAACGAAAAGAATGTCAGAAAATGTAAGAGTGAACTCCTCAGTCTGCGGTTTACTTTGATATTGTTTGAATTGCAGTGAAAGCTTTAAAAAATCCATCATTGTGTTTGCAAACCTTCTAGTTTTGATTGGTGGATTCTTCTTAGTAGGGATGGGTTAATAAAGCGACATGATACAGCTGTATAGTGAAGACACTGTATCATGACACTGTCTTCATTTTGAAAGACCACTAGATGACACTCTCTGCTTTATAATATTTAACCTGTTAATTCAATGAAACCTGTCATTATTTTCAAAAATGGATACAGTCAAAATTACTGTATCGTGATACTGTGTCTTCACTACATCACTGTTAATGATGCCTCATCGACCAATCAATACTTCTTGGCTACCACAGAGTCAAAACAAATGAGCTTTTGATGGGCTGCAGAAACGTGTATGTCAGCAGAGCGACCAGTTACATTACATTTTAAGCTTGTAAACCGTTAAATTAGCTCTTCTGTACTCCTACTGTTAGAGTACAGGCGGGCAGGAGGTCTGCATCAAAGGACAGAACATGAAGCAAAAATATTTTTTGATTATAATGTTTATACAAGTGTTAGTCATAACCAGATGTAAAACACAGCCCAGCCCTGATCTGAACCTTTTTGCCTTTGTGCTTGTCAGCATCCGCCTGAAAAGCTTGAATGCAAACACCAACACGTTGTCTTTGGCGAGAAAGGTGGTGGAGGAGTGTCGTCTAATTCACCCGTCCAAGATCCACGAGGTGGAGCAGCTGCTCTTCTATCTCCAAAACCGCAGGCAGTCCAACGGTACGGACAGGTGTCACAGCTTTACACAAACGATTGATTCTTGATTAGCAGCTTTATCTTTTCACAGGTGTGGACGAGAAGAATCACGTCTCGCCGCGCGACTTCGCCTCATACTCCGGGGTGGAGGTGAGGCCTGATGTGTGCCGTCGTTGTCCAGAACAAACTAATTTTTTTCTCCTCTAGCTCAACGAAGAGGCAAACATCAACAAGGTTGATGAGTACGTGGAGCTGCTCTACGAGGATGTCCAAGAGAAGATCAGAGGGGCGACGCTCATCCTTCAACTCGCCCATAACCCTGACAATTTGGAGGAACTGCTGCAAAACGGTAATACAGATTTGACTTTTCAAATAAACCTAACATTTCATCTGAAGCAGAGAACCTTTGCGCTAATATAACTGCCAGTGGGATAGCCCCCAGCAGCTCTGCAGTAGGACCATTACCTACACATGGGTAACAAGTTAAGAGCCAAAAACTCACAGTAAGGATTAGTAACTGTAGATTCTACAAACTTAATTTGAAAAAACATTCAAAAATATTCACTCAGCACCATTCTATTGACAAAAATATGAATATGAATAAACAGATGCACTCACAACGTACGTGTAAACAAGTTCCTTGCACCCAGGGGGGTGTAAATGTAACTCAACTATAAGTACACCCGGTAATGTCCTTCTCTTATGGATTTGAACTTTGGACACAGCTGGAGCTTCTGTGATGGCATGAACAGACTTTTGTTCTAGTCATTGCATGATTGCGTTTTCTCATGCTACTCCTTTCAGGAGGCACCGCTGGAATAATAGAGGTGGTTGTCTGCTTCCCTTAAGAAAACAGAACGCATCTTTGGTTCGGCTCCTTTCGAGACAATGTGGCTGTTTTTTTTCCCCACCACAACAGCGTTGAACCATCAACCCCTCCAGCTGACATGAGCAGATGAAGCTCCATTTGTATCCGTCACACTTCATCTTCAGTTCGCTTCATCTGTCTCACCGCATCAACTGTGATAAGAGCAAAGGACTCACCGGCCCGGGGTCGAGGAGGAAAGACGAGACGGACTCTGAGAGACATGTCCATGAGATGAGGATCCCTCATAAGTCATAGTTTCCCACTTTATTACATTCTTCTCCCAAATCAAGCTACAGCTGGCCTTTTCCCGTACTTTGAACTCCACAACTGCAACGTGACTTCCCCTCGCCTCCGAGTCTGTTACTTTAAACCTTTGTGATTCTTTGAGTTTCACTCATTTAACGCAACATGACTTGTGTTTGTGTCTGTGGTCAGAAACGGCCCTGGGAGCTTTGGCCAGAGTCCTAAGAGAGGACTGGAAGCAGAGTCTGGACTTGGCAACCACCATCATCTACATCTTCTTCTGCTTTTCCAGGTAAATTCCAGATACATACAACTAGAACACATATGGAGTTAAATCCCCAAAAATGTTTTACAACTGAAAATAAAATTGTATAACTTGAAAAGGAAGCCACATATGATATAATTTAAGTTCAAGATCAAAGCCTTAAAAAAAAACAAAAAAAAACCTTACACCCTGATCTGTCTTCATAAAATGGTTATAAAGTAAAAAGGCTGCTGACTCCAGGAAGAGGTAAGTACTAAAGGATTAATGGTCTAAACTTGTCTCTGGTCTCAAAATGTACGAGGCAGAAACCTAAAAAAACATGTTAAAATATTCACCCATAAAAAGAGTATGAACAGGAAAATATTCAATAAAAATACATCAAAATACAAATAAATGTGTTTAATATAAACATACATTTAAAAGAGTTATAATGCCATAAAATAAGTTGTTGAAGACATTTCATTTAGCATAAATTCAATTTAAAAAACATGATAAAGACGCACTCTATTTAATAGAAAATAAAAATGAAAAACATTAACCATAAAATTTAGAAATGAAAGGAAGGAATGAGGAGAAAAAATGACTGCAAACAAGGTTCTTAGTTTAACATTGTTAGATCATTATTATTTTGAAATTTATGCAGGGGCATAGATGGAGTCAGACGGCTGCAAGTGGCTCTGAGGTTGCACTTTGCCCCGGTCTGGTTTAGATGGTAAATGATTCTTTCCTGAAGTCAATTTAAGGCCTTGAATTTGAGAAGTCTTTCCTCTTCCTACTCCAATGTTCCGATCTTTTCCTCTTATCTCCAGTGTCAATTCCTGACCTTAGAAAACAGAAACCTTCTTTTTATCAACTTCTAAGACCAGACTCGGTACTAAAGTCTGCTTCGGCACACTCACAACAGCACCAGCATGCTAATGTGTCATAGCAACTAACTCCTGAGCTGGTGAGCAACACTGATGACCTATTAACCTCAAGTGTGTTTCTACGTCATGAAGTGTGATCGTCGTACTCCGTCTGTGGCAGCTCTCTGCCTCCTGCGTTCCTCTCTCCAGCCAGAAACACTAAAAATTAGCTACAATAACACATAAACGTCCGTCAGAGCTGATTTGGGCCGTTACAGAAGGTTCCCGGTGTGAAACCCGATCGTGGTCTTTGGCCCGTCTCCATCTCCATGTTATGCTATTTAGATTGTGAAATTGTTCACGTCGGCCTGATTGCGGCTCCGGTTTTGACTCTGACAGTTTTCTCTCCAAACTCCTTCAGGGGTGACTGATTAGGCCGTTTGAGTGACGGCTCCCAGCTGGACTTCTAACGGAAGACTTCTCCCCCTTCTCTTTGCAGTTTTTCTCAGTTCCACGGCCTCGTCACACACTTCAAGATCGGTGCCCTGAGCATGAGCATCATCGAGCACGAGCTGAGGAGGTACGACTTCTGGCAGGACGAGTTGGAGAAGAAGGAGAAGGCGAATATCCTTGAGGCAGACGCTGCTTGAATCTTGAACTCGTGGCCAGTTGTGTCCCTTGACAGAATTAACGTGCAGAAGCCCCCGACAACCAAAGTCTGAAGAGGGAGAGGGAGAAGTCGTTCAGAAAGTACCAGAGCCTTCTGACCAAGCAAGAGCAGCTTCTCAGAGGTAACGCCTCAGCAGAAAATCCCTCATTCAGCTCCGAAAGCTTCAACCTGTTCCTGGCTGCTTCCGTTGAAAAGAGCTAGTTTTCATGAAAACAACAATAAGTAAAATCAACAATAATGATGGACCTTTTTAGTTCAGCTACTGCCCCCTCGACCTGACCTTAGACAAGGCATTTTATCAACAAGTTGACCAGAGAAAATGGCAATTTTAGAAAAAACACAACTAATTATCCACAGAATGATCTTTCTCTTAATATGTGTTTAATTTAAGGTGCGATCGCACTAAACAGGATGCACGAAAATAAATGTTTTAAAGTGACCAATTGGCATGAAAAGGTTCTCCTGATGTTTTTTAGGCTACATCTGTAGTGTAAAACTGCAATAATTGATCAACATCAAGGAGAATAAAAATGAGCAAGCTTATGGCTTCATTTAAAACAACTGATTTGAACTCTGGAAAAAAAAACATTTGTACTTGTAAATTTAGATTAAACTGAAATGACTGTGTTGGGTCATAAACCAGATGGCTTGGAAAGTTTACTCTTAAAAAAGGGTTTCAGATATTGAAATATATTAAAAATATTAAATCTACTTTTATTAAAGGATATCGGCTAATTATATTTAAAGTATAATTATGATGAAACAAGTATAATTTTTTCACATTCTTTTCATCCTGGAAAATGTAGCCGTTACGCCTCTCAACTTCAGAATCAATTTTGTTTCAGTTTCTCTGTGTCTGCTGCTGAACCTGGCCGAGGACACGCGCACTGAGCTGAAGATGAGGAACAAGAACATCGTCCACATGTTGGTGAAGATGCTGGAGCGACAGGACAAGGACCTGCTGCTGGTGGTCGTCTGCTTCCTCAAGAAGCTCTCCATCTTCCTGGAGAACAAGAACGACATGGTGAGCAGGGAACGCTGCTGTGTGTGTGATAGAAGAATGAGGATGAGGGAACTTTCTTTTCAATGTAATGATGAAGGGTTTAAGGACAGAAATCTTAGTCTTCTAAAATCAAAGCAGATGCAGTATATATACAAAGAAAAAACTGCGATAACTTTTGAAGAATAATTTCTTAAAAATGTCTCATTAATAAAATGTAAAATAAATGATCTAACAAAAATGATATGAGAAGACAAAAGGGGTGTCGTTGTTCAAAATAAATGAAATTATTAAAATGACCAAATATGTTGAATATTATTTTACCTAATTTGTAATTAAGTAATTAACAATATTTAATCAACAAAGACATTAGTTTTTATCGTGATCAGAGTTTAATAAATCACTAATAAATGACTCATCGCTGAATAAAATAATTAAATTAAAGCCTATGGTGATATGGAGTGATCTAAATGGTACAATATATTCATCTCAGTTCAAGTATTTTAAAATTAAAATTCCATTAGTTATACATTAATAGAACAATTCTCCTGATGCATCAAGTAAATCAACACTAGCAAAGACAACAAAATCATAAACTCTTAAAGAACACGAAAAACAAACAACTTTTATTTCAAGCAACTTCTAATATAATGAAGATCAGCCAACAGACTTCACCCACTTTGTTTACTCACGATGGAAAACCCCAGCATCACTCTGTTACTTCGAAAAATATAACACAGAGATGCTGCATACATTACTGATTTAGGATTTAACATCGCATCATAATAAATAACAAAACAATCTGGTCCTGAAATCCATGCTGGGATATAATGTTTTCAAAAACCTATATTATATATTATCCCTATAATATTATATTAAAATGATCAAACAAGATCAAATACAATTAAAAAAAGCTCTACGATTTTCAATTCTATTTTCAGTAAAATTAAATTCTTTTTTTCTGAGAGGCTGGTACTGTAGGGTTTCTTCAAGAGTTTCTGCGCATCGATAGCGTGCGTTAAATTCTTCAGCTCAATACCGCCCTCTGTCTGTAAATCACAGAAACTTGCTGCATTTAAACGGTTCTCACCCTCACATCCTGCACAAGACATTATTTGTGTTGTTAAAATTGTTCTGGTTTAAATATGCGTCAATAGATTCTCATTCTTGATTATCAAATTACAGAATAAAAACTAAATAATAGCTCTGAGGTCTGTGGATCAGAATCTACTGATGGTTCCTCGCACACGGTTAAGGGCCAGAGGAGAGAAATCCTTCCGGGCTGTTGCTCCTAAGCTTTGGAACGATCTTCCTCTCTCTTTGCGCTTGATGGAGTCTAGTGACTCCTTTAAGAAACATCTTAAGACGTTTCTATTTGTTCAGGCTTTTCCTTGATTTTCTGGAACTCCTGTTGTGTTATCAGTTTTATCTTGATCTTTAAAGTATATACTTTATTGAATATTGTTTTGATTGTTTAAGCGCTTTGTGACCCTGGTCTGGAAAAGCTCTATACAAATAAAAAATACTTACTTACTTAAATAATGATAGGCTTCCAGAATACAACCTATTGATAAAGGCATTGAAATATTAAACAAGTCAGAATATACATTTTGGCAAAATGTTAATAAATTAAAATAACATGAAAGAAGCAATATTTTAAGGTTATATGGAAGTATCTTAAATTTTAAATTACATTCATTATCTAAATTACCATTAATATTTCATCTAGTAAAACACTTTCAAATAAAAAAAAAAGTTATGTATTACTAATAATTTAGTGGAAATGAAACCATATTAAAAGATGTTGAAGAAAAATGTTCTTAAGCATGTTCTTTATATGAGCTATATATGGAACATCACACTAATGTTCCTGAAACCAACGTGTTGAACCCACCTAGTTTTAAGATCAGAACTGTTCTTGTTAACCACAGGCTGAGACGTCTGCGGTGCAGAAGCTGTCCCGGCTGATTCCCAGCGAGCACGAGGATCTCATGCGCACCACGCTGCGACTGCTGCTCAACCTGTCGTTTGACACGGAGCTGCGGGGTCAGATGGTGCAGGCCGGACTCGTCCCCAAACTCTCCTCCCTGCTCGGTAATCAACCTAACTGGGTGCTGCTCATGTGTCTGTTGGTGTTTGTTTGTTTCGTAAGACTCATTTATTTTGAGTTTAATTCATGATTTAGTCCAAATCATCTCAAAAACCCTTGAGTCAGAGATCACCGATTCTGACTCGCGGCTTTGCTTCATCCAGCTGTTGAGAAAAAAATCAAACATTGTGTTTGTTATGCGTTGTGTATACATGTCGTGACCCCTAGAGGACTCTCTGCTGTATTGAGGATTCTACTCTGACTACTTTAAAATTCTGGTTCTTACTTTCAGAGCTATTCATGGTCAGGCTCCTCCTTACATCACTGATCTGATCCAGCCTTACACCCCAGCTCGGGCTCTGAGGTCTGTGGATCAGAATCTACAGAAACATCTTAAGATGATTTTCCTTGATTTTCTGGAACTCCTGTTGTGTTATCACTTTTATCTTGATCTTTAAAGTATATACTTTATTGAATATTGTTTTAATTGTTTAAGCGCTTTGTGACCCTGGTCTTGAAAAGCGCTATACAAGTGGAAATGACTTACTTACTTACTTATTAACGCTGTGTTGATGAATTTATTTAACTGAGGGGAATTCTTAAAGTCATGTGAGTCCAGTACACGATGAGTCACTTTAGTAGCAATGTGTACGATACTCAGTGGCATCAGTTCTGCGCCCTCGCAAATGTAAATAAGAGACTGGAACATATTGGAGAAAGAAAATCTTTCTAACTATGCAGGTTCAGTGTAATTGATTGGCGGTTGAAGAGAAGCTAACCTCTGTATAGATATTTCATAATGAGATAAATAATAATAATTAATAATTATCTTAACCTTTTTATTTTTATTTTTTATCTTTTCTATAAGACATGGTTTGCACAAAAATATCTTCATTTTTGACTCTGCAAAGTTGTGTTAGTGCGTGTGCAGGTGCAGCTTTTTAGTCTCTGCTATTCAGGAAAGTGATTGCTGGGAGCGCCCACGTTTCCTCTCTGTGCTTCATCTGAAGACTTTTTGAAGCGTCTCAAGGGGAAGGTCGGGTAACGCTACATAATTAATATCTCATATTTGTTAGAACAACACGCCGCTGCCTCTGCACAAATGTTGTTATTGTAGCAGCATGCCAGAGAGGTGAAGGCAGTCTTCGGAGATTTAGGCAGCCTTGTTTTTGGGGAAGTTGGAGGCTGGAGTTATGGAGGGGTTTTGGGGGGGGGGCAGTGTAATATAACGACCCGCTGAAATATGGCGTAGGCTCGCAGCTGTGACACGGCCCTGTATCGGCGTGTTTGCGAAAGTGTGTGATGAGCAGAGGCGTCATTAATCATGTGCTGACTGCCGGAGGACTCTCATCGTCTTATCTCCAAATGAAAGGGCAGTGTGAGGAGGCCGTCAGCCGTCACTTGCCACATCGAGCCCGACCCCTCGGGGTCACGGCCCCCCGACGATAAAGATGAAAGTGCTCTGTGGCTTGTCTGCGTCCAGCCCCGCTTGAGCCTTCCTGCCATCGCTTGACCTGCAGCATCGTTACGGAGCATCAACAAGCTGCTCCTGAGCTGCTCCTCAATCAAGTGTTTCCACGGAAATTAAATTCTGACGTTTGATCTTGTCGGTTAGCTCAGCATCCCTCCTTCACATGACGGTGTTGTTGTTAATTGTTATGTCTATATCTTCTCATTTATTCAGTCTGTATATAATAATTATTCATTTAGAAAATAACAGTGTGACTGACTGAATTTTATGTTATGTTATGCCTCATAATCGCTCCTTGCACTTTTTTTACAAACCTTTCCCAGACTGTCATTAACATTTTCAACATTTTAACACAGATAAAGACTTATAGAATCCTAAATAATCTTTACACAATACAATTCTTTATGATTACAAAAGTATTTTACAGCTCCTCTGATTGCGCTGCCCCCCCACCCTCATCCGTCATTTTTCTCTGGAAATTATTTTCCTCCTTTTTTAATATGTCTCTTGTAAAATCAAGACACAGAAAACAGCCCTGTATAGTTCACTGAGCCAATCAGGATACAACATACAGTGAGTTCATTCATACAGTAGGATTTAGACATGCATCATACAAAGTGTTTTTACAGTATATCTGAATTGTATTTGATTTAATTTCCAATTCCAGTCTCCTGTTTAAAAGAAGTTAATTTTGGTCATAGCGAATATGTAAATGCTACTTCAATTTAACCATGAGTGCAAGGATGCTATCAAGCTAAATGCCAGATAACATAGCTCATACAGTGGTTGGCTGGTGGCCTGTTGAGTTTTGGGTTCCATCCCAGCTCCGGAAAAGATTGTTGTTGTTGTAACTGTAGCAATGACAACTGAAAACCCTTATTGCTCCTGATGGGTAGCTGTCGCGCTGCAGCCTACTCCCATCACTGTGTGATTGTTCTGTGAATGTGTAAAAGAAAAGCATCTGCTAAATGCATAAATGTGAATGTTTGAGAGTTTTTTTCTGAAAGTCTTGATACAAAGTCATATTCCGCCTCGAAAAGATCTGTGTATGAATTGTAGATAATAAAAGTAAGCGGTTGCAAATATTCTCAAAAGGTTAAATTGTTGCAACAAAATAGTTAAAAAACGATTAACTGTCACCTTCAGGTTGACCTTTACTCTCTTCTTTCAAATCATTTTGGATGAGTGATCGTAACACCCTTCACGGATGACTCCCCTCTACTCCAAGCCTCTGACAGATGACGTGTCTCTGATGCAACTGCCTGCTGGGAGGCCAGTTTTGAACCACAGCTGAGTTATGTTGTGTTTCTGCTGTTGCTGACAGCAGATGAGTCGAGGGCGGGACACACGACAGTGGGTTTTGTGGTGTGCGATGAGTGTGTCGCTGGCTTATTTACCCACAAAGCACAGAGTAACAGCGGGGAGGTGCTGACTGGGCTCAGACGCCTCGTGTAATTTTACGAAGGTTTTAAATGAGGCTGGGGTGTAATTGGAAGTTTAGCTTGCCCACTAACTGCCCCTGAACAGTCTAGTTAATTCTTAACAATCCCCCCTCTAACCTTTTGCTGTCCTGCTCCTTGATGCTCCAACAGAACCAGTGGTTTAACGGGTTCCCTCTCCTCGCCCATTAGGCAGCAACCTGAGCGCTTCAGACCCGCACGAACGCCGTACGTGTTGTTTTCACGTGCATCCGAAGGTATCGGCCGGCTAACGAGATCCACATGTGGGGCCGATCTCTGACTCCGAGGGAAGGTCCAGAGCAACGGCGAGCTTTAACTTATTAAAGGCAGTAAAATTGATGCTTCCTCCTGTTTTCCCAATTAAAGCGAGAAGCCGTCTCCACTCGACCCGCTCTCCCTCCTGTGATTCCAGCGGTTCACTGCCAACATCTGGTTCCAATCCCGCTGATAAGGCTCCCTGTACACGAGCGGTGACCGAACACGGCTGGGACCAGTTTGAACTGGACTGCACAGAGGCCGGTGGACATTCCTGGAGGTCTGTCGGTGGTTTGAGCTTCGGCACGGAGCCTCTCTCTTCACACTTCTCTTAATGAAAAGTCCCGCAGGTCAATCTGGGCTCTGAACTCTATTAGTCCTCCCGGGCAGCCTCCCCTCGGGCCTCCAGCCCCGCGGATCTGTGCGGGGGTCACACTCATAAAAGTCCCGGCCACTCTGACGGACTAACACTCGACCTAGTCCACTGTGACCTGTTGGTGCTAATAATCAGCTGCCATACAACACTTGAACTCAATCTTAAATTCAATTATTTTGAACATGTCTTACTTTACTGGTGGATCGACATTTTTGTGCGGTCATGCTGTCAAAAAATGTCTTTATATTTTTGGGAATAGGAGGAACTATGTGATGAAGTAAAGCCGCAAACATATTTTGAAATCTATTCTCCATAATTGTACATATTATTTAATTCATTGTGACAATCTTTACAGAAACTAATGTACGGGCAAAACTTAAAAAAACGTAAATATGAATTCTTTAATTTTTAGAGACAAGATAAAGAAATATTAATCAAAAGATTAAAATTAAAAATGTAGTGATGGGTTGATGATGCCTCATGATACAGCTGTGTAGTGAAGACACTAAGAGTTGATATAGTGTGTACATTTTACGCCAATAGTTTATTTTAAGATCTTTCCAATAATATTGAGATTTAGCACCTAGAATTCATATATTATAAAATTATATATAATGTATAACATATGTATTTATATCTTAAACATGTCATTTTTAAATCTAATTGCAGCATAACGTCATGGCATAAACCTGTTGTCACTGTAGCCGAGTCCTCCTGAATCCGAGGCCTCTGTGGGAGAATATTGTGACTTCAGGCTGGAGGAGGTCCTGAGAGTCTGTTGCGTAAACTAACGGCCCATTTTCAGCACATTTACATTTTAAAGCGCACAACGTCCCCCTGATATGTTGATTGGCATCCCACGGCGCGTTTCAGCACAACCGCTCATTCATGCGCCGACTTCCTCCTTCTCTGTTTGTGTTGCAGCTGACGAAGACCAGCGACAGCTCAGCATGTGCGTCCTGTACCACATCAGCATGGACGACAGATTCAAGTCCATGTTTGCCGACACCGACTGCGTCCCGCAGGTAAGCCCGGCGCACAACGCTAAAGGACACGCGAGCATCAGAGGCTCTTGTGTTTAAAGGGGAGCCGGGGGGGAAGAGTGTCCTGAAGGGAGTACTGAAAGTATTTCTGCCCCCTAGAGGTCTTAAAGACTCTTCTGAGTCCAGATGAAGAAAATAGTTATGTATGCAACGTAATTCGAGTTATTTTCGAATTATACTTCCAGATGGCCAGATTTTCGGAAGCATGTCCCGCATGTGAGTCAGTGAACTCATCAACTATTATTTCCTGTATCGGATTAAAAAAGAAAATCATACACAATTTTCGGCTTCTTATAAAATGTGGCCTTTGTTAAACAAGCGATGAAAAGTGTCACTAAGCGCCACAAAGTGTCACTAAGCGCCACAAAGTGTCACTAAGTGTTGCAAAGTGTCACCATGTGCTACAGAGTGTCCGAAAGTGTCACGTAGTATCATTAAGTTATACAAAAAGACGCAGTGTCACTGAGTGTCAACTACAAAAATAACCCTTTTATTGTTTTTATGGCACATTCATTATTTAAGTGTGAATGGGCCACGGGCAGTTACACATTTCTTGAAAGGGCCGGATCTGACCCGCTGGCTGTAAGATTAATATCCCTGGTCTAAACCTTCGTAAAGTTACTCTTTTCAAGCGGACTGATCCCGTATGAGACGACAGGATTAATCTCCAGTGATGAATCTTTTCCTTTAAAGAATGTCAAGCTTATTCCATAAGTCGATGACCCCCCCCTACTCCTGACTCCCCTCCGGCTAACATCTCTCACCCCTCCATCAAAACATAGCTTGGAGGTTTCGTCGCCGGCTGATTGAGGTGACCCGGTCAGCAGCGCCGCTCATCATCTGCGATTAGCCAAGCGTGTGTGGTGTTTGTTTGTCAAGTTGGGGTGTAAACGGCAGCCAGATGTGGTCGGGAGAGCGTGTTTGTTCATCTCAACCCCTTTGTGGCAGGAGAGACCCTGGGCAGCAGCATGACCAGGATGTGACCTCTGACCTCACCCCGAGGTCCACCCATGTCTCCTCACACTCATACATATAACTGAAGTGGCTTCATATTTCATGTGATTTTAAGTCCTGGTGTCAATATGACCTGTGAGGACCTGGTGGCACAGATGGGTTTTTGAAGAGATTCGGCCTCAGTGGAACTACAGTTCTTTGCCGTCACGAAAATCATTATTCCAAAAAAGAAAAAATGTAGGAAAGAACAGAACCAAAGAAAAGAACAGGAACCAAATGTCAACTCTGGAAAAAGCTCAACAAAAAGGTCAAGAAAGAAAATGTCTTAGTCAATGGAATATGTAGAAAACACCTTCGATCACGGGAAGGTCAAAGGTCATGAAATAGAACTTAAAAAATGCAATTTTTGAAAGAAAGTTATTACTTATTATTATTGATTAAGTCACACAATAATAATAATTTAATATTTCTGGTTTAGTTTGAAAAGAAATACAGTTCATACGTAACTATATTTCTTCATCATCGACCTCGTCATCGTCTTCTCTTCTCCAACATCTCACATGTCCCAACATCTGTCCTCCCTTCCTTTGTCTACAAACTCTACCCTTTCATCCTTCTGACCGACTCATGACACTCTCAGTATCTTCAACTCTGACTCTTCTAACTCCCTCCTGACTCCTGACTCCTGGGAAAGTTTTTCCTGGGGGCCACATGCAGCCAACGTTTCGGCACTCATGATATCAACGCTAACTTTTGGTTTAAGGTTTGAAATGTACATTTAGAAATCAGGATTACTGTTAATTTATGTACTGTTACGGTAGTTATGTGTTATTTAAATAAGATTTAGGTTTGGTTTTGGTTTGGTGAACAATTGGTCACAAATTCACCTGAAATAATTTGAGGCTTATGTCCCCTAAACTATTTTAAACTTTGACGAGAGCTTCGTCTGCTCCTCCCCTGCTGACCGTCACTCCTCCACTTTGACATTAAGTCCTCTCGGCAACACTAAACAAGAAAGTGCTACGTTTGTCTCATTAGGGATGGAATTGTTTGCCTAAAAATGTGCCTGAATCTGGGCGCTGACGTGCTTTAACATGCAAAGAGTGTTTCCAGATGTAAACATGCCGGTGTGGAAATAATCCCAGAGTCTGGATCACTTTCATTTCCTTCCACTCTCTCGAGGCGTGCTCTGAATCTGCCGCCGCTGGACAAACACGCCAACACCTTTCATCCTCCTGCACCTATTTTGCACTTTTAAGAACTTGGGTCAGTCTCCCGGAGCCACGTCAAACTCCGATCAGCACCTAATGGGGTCAGCAGTGGTGGGGTTTTCATTGCAGGGATGTCAGGGGTGAAGGTGGTCGGTACAGCGGCCGGCTCGATGGGGGCCCCGGTGGCTGTCTGTGGTAAAAAATCAGGTGCCAGAGAGTCTAGACAGGGCTGATTTGGGGTCCGGGGCCTCTGGTATGTGATACCTAACCCTGGCCAACCAGCCTGCTCTCTGCTACTTACTGATTCTTGACTGGGAAGCATCGCACCTCTGCCCCCCCGCCCTCACCCCTGCTTCAATCCTTTCCTGTTTAATGTTAAGTCGAGGCAGGATAGACGGAAAGATGGATGGAGATAGATGAGAAGTGACACAAATTTTTACCTCAAATGCTCTAAACCAGACAAATGTCCAGTCAAACCCTTATATATGAGCAATCATCAAATAATTGTGCATATATATATATGTATGTATGTATGTATGTATGTATGCATGTATGTATTTTAATGTATGTTTAAATTAAAATATAAATCCATGAATGTGTGGGAAAATAAATATAAATATATATAGAAAACAAATCTATTAAATATAAAGTATTTATTATAATCCCAGAAAAAATAAATAATTGATGTAAAAATAAGTGAGGGATGAAAGCAAAAAGGGTTAGTTTTGTGAAAAAATAGATCACTATGAAATAAACATGTATTTGATAAAACAACGGAAAATTGAGAAATTAAACAAGAGGCTGTGAAGGAAAATTAAGTCTGAAAACAAATTAGGTAATTTCAACAAACCTGTGGCCTAATGAAGAAAACAATGTAAATAAATTAAATTAGAAATATTTTTTTTCTTTATATCCAAATTGGAGATTTAAATGTTTTTTGTTTTTTTTACCTCATTCAGTAAAAAAATATTTGAGTCAATACTGTTACCAACTTCCCTGAAGAGCTGCAGAATTGACACTGAAGTGTCCAGTCTGGTTTATGTTTAATAGTTGTCATCTGCATGAACTGTCAAGTCTTAATATTCTGATGATCTCTCTGGCAGCTGATGAAGATGGTGTTTGAAAGCGGCAACAACAAGATGGAAGTGGAGCTCATTTCACTGTGCATCAACCTGGCTGCTGATGAGATCAACGCCCAGGTCATCTGTCAAGGTAAAGTGATCTTCAACAAAGTTACTTGAGTTGACAATTTCTTTTTAAACTCTTTTAAAGCTGTTTACTTTTTTACATATTGATTCTTCTCATTTATTAGCTTTTTATTTAATATATTTGTTATCTTTTATTATTGTTTTTTTTATTTTGTCTCTCTTTATCTCATTATAATATCGTAATACTAGGAACAATAATGATGTTTAAAGAAGTGAAGTAGAATGTATTGTATACTGTGTCCACTAGGGGAAGTGTGTGCTGGGAACACTGTTAAAAGTTCCAGGTCAACATCCATGCGTCTCCCTCTGCTAGGTAACGGTCTGCAGATTCTGATGAAGCGCGCTCTGAAGCTGAAGGACGTTCTGGTGATGAAGATGATCAGGAATCTTTCTCAGCACACTGGAGACACAAAGAGCCTGTTTCTGGTCAGTGATATGTGTTGTGAGAACTCTGGAGGTCATTAGAGCTCTGATCTGATGTTCACCTCATGTGAAGGTCTACAGAGTCAACTATTCATGTGAAACTGATATCAGAGAATGTTAAGAAAAGTTCTCTCTCTTAGGACCACGTTGGAGATCTGGCTGCTCAGATCAGCGAGTCGGAGCCAGAAGAGTTTGTGATCGAGTGTCTCGGCACGCTGGCTAATCTCACCTTCCCCAACCTGGACTGGGAGCTGGTGCTCAACGAGTACGACCTGGTGCCGTACCTGAAGGAGCGACTCAAGCCAGGTGTGAATCATCAGTGTGTGTCCTCCTAAGCCTTCCACTGTCATTGATACACTCTTCATCCTGCCTCCACTCTCATCTGCACCACTTTAATCTCTCATTCTCCTTCTCCCTCTAAGCCACAAACGTTTGCTTCGTTACAACTTGACAAGTCATAAATCATTTAACCAGAGTGGCAAAGTGATTCAGACTATGTTACCTTTTGATGCACACAGTTTTGAAGAACTTTATTTTAATTTTAACATTGTATAACTATTAAATGAGCTGAGCTATGTTGTCAATAGCTGCAGTTGTTCAAATTTACTACAGGTTTTTGATTTTGTCAGCTCAAATTAAAAAAAGCAAACAAAAAAAAAATTGTGTTGCAGGTTCTGCTGAAGACGATCTGGTTCTGGAGGTGGTGATCATGATCGGCACCGTGTCCCTGGACGACTCGTGTGCGTCCATGTTGGCCAAGTCTGGAATCATCCCCGCGCTCATCGAGCTGCTCAACGGTGAGCTCTCGTCCTGGTGACAGAGGTTTGCTATGGATGCTGATGTTTCTTCTACAGCCCGACAGGAGGACGACGAGTTTGTGTGTCAGATCGTCTACGTCTTCTACCAGATGGTTTTTCACGAAGCCACTAGAGACGTCATCATCAAAGACACGCGTATCCTTTTCATTTAGGCTCTTTGTTGTCGTTTCATAGAAAACTTTGTGAAATTAATCATACAGACTGACAAGTGTTATCAATGTTTGATTTGGGAGCAGAATCTGATCTAATATTTAATTTGATGTAGAATAATATAGTGTTTAAAATAAGATAAACCTGAGAACAGGCAAGGATACTGAAATTACCAAAAACAGAACAACTTATTTAGGAATGTCTTTTGAAAGTGTTTGTTAAAGGACAAATAATCTTTTATATTTATAACGGTTTAAAAAACAAAAAAAGTATCGTTTCTTATTCAATTAAAAAACTGTGCACACAAACTGTGTTTTCAAATAATTTCTTTTTGGCCCAAGTTTTGAAAAAGCTTTTTTTCCCTAAATTAAAACACTGTTAAACAAAAGGATGCAACATATAGATATCTGCATTTCTTTTTAATTATTATTATTATTTTATTTATTATTATTGTTCAAACAATTTAATTTAAATGTATTTAAAAATATATATAAACCCAGGTTTTAGGGTTTGAATCAAATTATTTTAAGTAACTTCTAATAAACAGTATTGAGGGTGTTTTTAGTTATTAAGGTCATATCAAGTGTTTGTGAAAGAACTCGTTCAGACTTGAGTTTACCACATTTACGTTCCTTGAGTCACACCTTTCAGAAGCTCCAGCTTATCTCATCGACCTGATGCACGACAGCAACGCAGAGATCCGCAAAGTCTGCGACAACACGCTGGACATCATCGCAGTGAGTTACTCCACGAATGAGGGGCTGTCTGTAACATCGTGACCAACAACTGTAAAAACTGAGGCATATTCAGTGAACATTTAGAAAACCATTTATTAGTTAAGTTGTCCATCACAATAGTTCAAGTTTTTGCATTTGTTATTTATCATAGTTTTTCTCTCCAGATTGAAAATAAATCTATATTTACAACTAGGAATAGCTATTACTTAGGTTGTATCCAAACCAGTACATCAAGAATGGAGAACACAGAAGAAAAAGATTCATTTTTTAACTGTACTTTTATGATCTACCTGAGAAGCAAGACGCCATGCTCAAATGTCTTTTATATTTTGTTCATATATTTTATTGTCTGAGTTTATACACTGTCCTCCAAAGACGTGAGGTTCTGTTGTTTTTGACAGTGAGTATCAAATGGGGGCCCCCCAGCCTGAGGTTGAACGCGACACTCTCGTGGAGTGCTCAGTAGGTTGTCAAATATTCCACCATCGCCTGGTTCTAATAGTTGACATTGGCAGACTCCTGAATTGCCGGTTTGATTGACAGGTGTGGTTGGCTCCCTGTGAGCAGTTGACAGCAGCCAGACCTCAGATCAGTGTAATTAGCTGTAGATTAGAGCCGGGCGGCAGCACGGGCCCGAGGAAGCGTTTCATTGAAATTATCAGTGAGGGCTATTAAACCCTGGACCACATGAAAGCCGACGCCGGCTCTGGAGTGTGTCAGCGGCCGGACAGCAGAGGAGCGAACGCAGAGAGAACACAGAATAATCGTTGCTCTGCAAGTCCGTTTGGCAGCACCAGTGTTGGGCCTTTGATCAGCGCTGATGTGGAGACACTTCTCCACAAGTGCTGTTTTTAAAACCTTTTCTTCATCCCAGCAGAGACTTCAGATCTCTTCAGACTACCATGAAGTTAGATTATTTAATTGTTTATTTTTCTGTCACATAATGCTTCAGTTTCCAGATGTCAGAATCTGTCAGGATCTGAATTTGTTTAATTGAAGTGAAACCAAAAGCAATGACTAAAGCAGAACCTGCTTCCATCTTCCTGTGGAGGGAGAAGAACCCGAACATCTTCGAGATCCTTACAAAGATCCTAGGAACACATCTGGTACTTGTTTTCATTATCATAGTGGAAGAATGATTCTCACCAGGGACTTTGAACAAGGACTTGTTGAACCTTGTGATTTGAAATCTAGGTGCAACACTTAAAAGAGAATCTTCTGTCATTGCTCAGACCTTCCAAAAGTGGAGGTCCTGGGTCATTAGCAGTATGTGGCTTTGAAGCGTCATCATCATGTTTAAGTCTGGAAGTCTCTGTATGCTCTACACGCTCAGACATCTTCCTGTTTTTTGCTCTACAGGAGTACGATGAATTTTGGGGCAAGAAGATCCAGAACGAGAAGTTCCGCTGGTACAACGGTCAGTGGCTCGACATGGTGGAGAACCGTCAGATGGACGAGGCCGGCGAACACTTCCTGTGTGGACTGGACGGGGAACCCTTCAGCAGCAACGGAGACCTCCTGGACGGATCCGACCTCTTTTATACCACAGGTTAGTTCAAGCTGCAGCAACATGCAGAAGGTCCAAGTCACTGAATTGTCTTCTCTCCCCCAGACGGCATCATCTCAGGAGACAACGACTCCAGTCCAGACTTCTTCAACAACTTCCAGGCTGGAGAACTGAGCAGGTACTGACCTTCACTCACACAGTCCTGGTTTACACTGATGAGGTGGACTTTTGTCTCTAGTCGGGAATCGAACCAACAACCTATTTCTAATTAATCCAACAAAACAATTTCTTTTAAGGTTTTCTCACAGAGGAGATTTAACCGTTTATGATTTTGACTTTGAACCAAACAATCATTGTTGCTCAACTCATTATGAAGTTTGTTTTAAACTTAACACAATTAAGGACTCGACACAAGTGATTACTTGACAACTGATGACTTTACATAACTCACAACATCACAGAACTAATGACTCATGACTCAATGACTAATGTATCATTGACTAGTATCTCAATGAGTAATGACTTAATTCAACATTTGACTCAATACTAATGATTCAAAACACTAATGATTAAACACAACTAATATCTTGACTCTTAACTACTACTAACTAAACAACAAATGACTAAACACAACTAGTGACAACTCAGTTCTAATGACTCAACAAGATTATTTAGAAAATAAATGACTCGACAACTAATGACTCTACTCAAGACTAACTAGTTTCAACAGAACAATAGTAACAAATAAATCATCAAGAAACAGTTTATTACAATCTTTTATTTGGAACTTGACAGGAAACATGAGTTAAAACACATTTTCAATATCAGTGGTTCTTTTATTCTGGGATAGATCTTGTAGTTTTAAGTGACAAAACTCTCCTTCTTGTCCTAAATCTTCTTTCTAAGGTTCTATATGGGGTATGGAAACTGTTTGCCTGTGTCACCCTGACACGTTTAGTAATTTATAAATTCTCTGATTCGTCGTGTTTCCTGTTCTTCTGATATCACAGTAAACAGTCTTAAGATTCTTATGGTTTTGGTCAGACACAAAATTATAGGGCGATCGTGACCCGATCATGGATGCTACACTCTTCATCTTCGAGGCAGGTTGACTCGATGAAAGCCTGCTTTAGCTCCGCCCACTTTCATATTTCTGAGCTGAGTAGCCTGAGTAAACGACCTGCAATCCCAGAGGTCACTTCACCCTGAACAGCTTTGAGAACAAACACTTGCGGCGCGTTTCCCTTCCTCTCCATCAGCCGCTCGTTCCAGGAACATTCCACTGAGCAACACGAACCTGAAGCCTGTGGATTACAAACCAGCGTGGTTATCACCAGGAGTAACCTCGGTCTGTTTCTCATCTCTGGGCCGAGCACTGCCCGGCAGCTAATCCGACAGGCCGCTGGGATGACGGATAACGGAGGAAATGGAGAGTTTGCTTCGGTTATAAATGATCCAAACTCAATAACGCACGTGTCCGTCGCTCCCTGGACGTTCCCTGGGACCAGGGTTTGATTTGGCTCCTGCTAAAACAATATTTTACTCCTGGGCTCCAGGGCGCCCCCTACAGCAGGACTGTGGACACCGAAAATAAATAAATACTTACAAAGATTAAAGTAAAATAAATGTAGACCTTTAAACACATATTCTATCTTAATAAGGGATAGAGCAGTGGTGAGCAATTCAATTTCCTCAGGGCTGAGGGGCCATGAAGCAAAAAATAAAGGCCTCAAAAAATATAGAATTAAGACATAAAATCAAGTTTAATTTGCTAAATTAGTATTTTATTGTATTTTATATACATTTTCAATCTCACAGAAAAACACTTTTACTTCCAAATATATATATTTTTTTAATGGGAACTAACTCACAAAAATAAAAAGGCCGAAGACAAAAGTCCTAAAACAAAAACCTGTAATATTTAGAGACTAGTAATGAATTACATGAATAAATATAAAATAAACTAGTTCCTATATGATCAGTCTGATGTTTTGACATCATGAGGGCCACATAAATGCAGTCAAAAGGCAACATTTTTCCAGGTCTGATCTGCAGAGTTTCATTTCATCATTATATCTGTTCAATCATAGACTTTATTTAGTTGAAGCTCTTTGTCGGGTAATGTTTGTTTTCACCTCCGTTTGATCTCATAATTGTTCATCTCTTGGTTCTCGTCAGCATTTGGTCTATTATTTTGACTGAAGTTTAACAATATAATTTCAAAAGTTAAAAGTACTATTTTAACTTCTACCCATGTTTATCTTGAACTGTTTTCCTCTCATTATTGTGATTTTCACTTAATTTTTATCATCATTTTTTACTCTTTCTTTAATTCTCTCTCACTAGGACACTGTTGATAATGTTTAAGTGTCGATTTGAACTTTTCTTGTATCATAAAATTGTTATCTGACAATTTTATCCTTTTATCTCGATTTTGCCTAACTTTCGTCACATATTCCCAGTCGTTGATGCTTCAATCCCTATTTGTAAATGTCATTATTTTCCACAGTTTAGTCCTTTTTATCATCTTTTGTTTAAGGTTTTAATCTCACATGTGTGACATTTAAATCTGTATAGTTTAACTTTGGATCTCATTGTTGTATCTTTTCAATCTCATAATTTGTATTTTAGTTTATTGTCTTTAAGTCAACAGTAAATCGAATATCCTCACCTTTAAATTTTTACTTACAGTTTTACAGGTTAATCATATTAGTTAATGTTACTAACTAACCTCACAATTCGTTTTTTTAATCTTATGATTGTTACTATGTAATCTCAACACACAGCCTGTTTCCGGAATCATATTCTACGGTTCAAACCATTTATTTCAATGTTGCATCTAGTTTTAACTGTCTGAGAGATGTATCTGCTTTGCTTGATGCTGACCTGATCTTTTATTTCATCTTGAACCTCATAGTTTCAACATTTAAACCCATAATCTGTTCTAATCTATATCTGACTCAAATCTTTCTCCAAAGCAAATCCTCGTCATAACTTTTAACACCACTTAAACCACTCTTCTGATCTTACTTCACTTTTTACCCCTCAAATGGATTTTCTTTAATTCAAAAGTCTGAAAGGGTTTTCTATCTCATGGAAACTCGAGAGTACTAATTTTAAGATTTGATGAATGTGACGAAGCGTCTCTCACTGAGATGTAGATTTTTTGTTTTCTCTCCTGGTGTCTGCCGTTCTCGTGCTC
Organism: Callionymus lyra; assembly: GCF_982586985.1. NCBI lineage: Eukaryota > Metazoa > Chordata > Actinopteri > Syngnathiformes > Callionymidae > Callionymus > Callionymus lyra. The sequence goes on along the minus strand of NC_141819.1, from coordinate 30,513,790 downwards.
TGGACTTTGTAAATGATACTTTTCAAACAGTGCCAGGCCTCTGGGGGGGGGGGGGGGGGTGCATTGGCGTCTGCGGGTCACTTTTAATTTGGCTGCTGTACTCTGGAGTGATCCTGGTTAACTAAATAATCAAGTCCAGCTCCGACGCTTATTTCAAAGTATTGTGTCAAACACAGTGTGAACCATGACCCGAGGAGCACCGGACAAGCCCTCGTCGTTCGAACATCTGATCGAGTGACGAAAACCTGAAGAGACGTGCCCTGTGCACACTGCGTCATTTATGTTTGGATTTTATCATTTTAATTTATTATCATTGAAATTAATTATGAAGATCGATCACTATGATGAGGCTTCACTCATGATCAGCTTCATAGTTTCACTCTGACTTCACGAGAGCCGTAGAAATACGTTTAAAGGACCAGCTGTGGTGCATGCCGACACCAAGACATGTGTCTAAGAAGCCGGGTCAGGGTCCAGTTCTATCGTGTGTCGAGTCATTGATGGTCACCTGATCAGAGACGATGGATCAAAGTGGCCCGAGATAGAGAGAGAGAGATGTTGAGGTGCGAGGGGTCACACCGGAGGTGGAAAAAAAGGTCCAATTCCCTTTTTCTATCCACAAGCGAGGAATGTTTTCTGCAGGGACTTGAACACTGGACCCCTTTGTCCCGCATTAGCATGCTAACACACACAACTGCACTTCTCCATGTCCCAAAATAATCCAGTGGGGGAGACCGCTGACAGTTTGGGTTTGGAGGAGAAACATCAGAAGAGGAGAACGACATCTGAAGCATCAGAACCAACGATCTGTCACAGCTCAGGCGCTTAAAACAAATATACAAAAATAGCTTTTATCATCATCACTTGTACAACCATTTCTTTACACGAGAACCAAAAGTTCCACTCTCGTGAAAGAAGTGTTTCAATAGATGCTCTTTATCTTAATTCCATCATTCTTCTGTGATGAATTTCAATTACGGAGGACCTCGAAGGGTGATTTGGTCCTGTTGTGGCCCCGCCCACACGACCAGGACAAGTTTGAAACCATAAAACCAAATTTGCTACCAAAAGATATCTTAGATCTTGAACTTGATTTCTTCAATTACATCTCTTTCTGTTTTGTTTTTTTTAAAACCTGTTTCTTATTATTATTTTTCTTCACAGGGTAATTGTTTTTTGAATCCAAAAGTTTGTAATTGTATTTTTTCCTATGGCTTGAAGACTAGTAACTTTTGATTCTCAAGAAATCAATCTTGAGTCGGCTGATTGTACTCCATTAAATTCTGAAACTGAAAAAAGAGAAAAATGATAAAAATGAATGGTTGAACATGAATTATATATCTTTTACTTTTCAAACTTGATTTTATAGATCAGAAAAAGAAGGAATCGTTAGAAAGTATACAGCAAAGTAACAAAAGAGGAGAAAGTTGTTTTACGAAAAGTCAGGAAAACAAAGTTGTCTGAAGAATACGTGTGATGGAAGAACATTTTTTGGATTTTGAGGTCAACCATACTGTTGTGAATGTTTTGAAGTCGACACCATTGTGTCAGGACCAACGAGAGAAACGTCACCGTCCCTCCAGAGAAAGTTGTGGTGAACCTGCTGTTGTTGTTTGTCGGTGCTGGAGGCCGTAATGAAGAAGACCTGCAGCTCTGCCGTCCTCCAAACCTCCCCTGACCGATGTAGCGTGCGGAGAGAACAGTCTGCTGTTTCTGTGCTCCGCCGCCTTACTGGAAGTGATTTGGCTAAAACAACACGTCACCCTCCGCACCAGCAGGGGCAAAGATAACAGCTCATATTTTACTGAGCGCCGCCTCAGAGGAGAAGGAGGTGGTCAGGTGATCCATCACACGCTCCGGCCCGACTGGTTCAGCCCTCTGTGTGCTCCAGCACCTGCAAGCCCTCCTTCTCAGCCCTGCGAGGTTTTACCTTCCCGACTGTTGACCTTTTATAAATCCTCGTCCGCCTGGAGAGTCACCTCCATCAGCTGCTCTTTCTTCACGTGTGTAGTCCAGATGAGATGTTCCCTCAGACTTCTGCCCTTGATCTTCTGGCTCTCATGAGGTCGATTTTTCAGTTTGTTTTTTAATTACATTCCCTTATTATATCAGACTCTTTCATTTCACTGTTCACGTCACTGTTTTTGTATTCTGCATCCAATGTTCTTAATTCTTACTTAAATTAATTGTTGCGTTGGTGATGGGCCTGCTGTTAATAATGGCTTCCACTTCGCAAAGAACTGTGTGGAGTCCCTCCTCATCCAAGCGTTGTACTTTGAGAGTGGAATTCAGGACTTTCCTCACCGATCTAATAAGCCTTTCCCACACTCCTCCATGATGTGATCCGGCAGGGGGGTTTAATACATTGTCCTCACTTGACACAATGCATTCCAATTGAAGCGGATTCCTTAATCCACAAACATTAACAGGTTCAGGCCTACCTGTTCCCAGGTGAATGGATGGCGTGGTGTGGCACTTATCTGTGGCTACCCTTGTTCTCAGGCTAGTCGGTGCGTGACGACTTGGTTCTTTGATGCGGCTTGATGATTTTCATTCTACGCCTTTTTTGTTGACAAATGTTGCGGCTTCCAAACACAAACTTTTCGCCGCTGAGAGTATGAGGTTGGGTCCTCAGGTACGTAGATTTATGACGCGCTTTGGTTTGTTATGATAACAGATACGCTGAGATCCAGATATGCTTTTGGTGCATTTATTGTGATACAAACAGCACATAGCTTTTACAGCGCTGCGAGGATGGATGAATGGAAGATGAGTCCAGCGAATTAAACAGGTAAAAGGGGTGATTAATGAATGAATGAGTAGCGTGTAGCGTGCAGCGTGCAGCGTGTAGCGGTCAACAAAAATTACGGCTACTTCCAACCTTGACTATCTCTCTCTCTCATCTGCGTCACCGGTGAGTGCCCACCTTTACACACACACACTTCCGCACGCACACACGCCTACTCCCATGTGAACCGCCCCCTCTGCAACACACACACACTCAAACACACCGTGCAGCACATCTTCAGCCTGTATGTCTCTTACAATTAATAATAATAATAATAAACATTTTCTTAAAAAGTTTTATTATTGTAAGTAATATAATACAATTCATTATATTTTTCCTTATGATCCTTCCATTATTTTGATGATAATAACACATATAATTATATACAGGAAACAACTTATGACACGTTTCTTCTAAAAAAAAATTTTTTTTTCATCTCATCTCCACCAGAATATACTCTGGCCCCTGTGAAAAAGGTAACCCCCCAGCTATTTGTTAGCTAGTGTTGGAGCTCCCCCTGGTGGACTGTTTTTCCAGAAAGAGAAACATTGAGCTGTTTTCAAGGTCCAGAACAATATTACAAAATAAATGTTGGTTGTAATAAGATCAGTGTTCATTTCTGATCCGAGTCTTCTGTGCCTGCAGTGCATCTGAGCGTCTGATGATGGCGTCAATGGACCGGCCCGTCAGTGCGTACGGCTTTAGACCCGACGAGCAGTTCTTCATCAACAGTCCAGCCTCTGCACGCTGAAGCCTGGCGGGCGAGGGAGGAAGATCCAACACCGTCAAGAGTTTTTTTTCAGAATGTTTCACTCGAACAGCTTCTCGTCATCATTGGTCAAGATGTTGCCTTCAAAGACAGGATTCTCTCTCGACTTGCTTTGATGGGGATATGACCTCACACACCCTGCTGATCACATGACCTTGGTAGAATTCTGCTGCAATTTTAACATCATGACTCAGGATTTCCTGATCCTCACCACCAAGTCTGGATTTCAAACAACCAGATTGTCACCATGACGATAAAGCCTTCACAGTTATACACTTCTACTTTCCTTCCTGTTCGTATCTTTTCCCCCTCTTTACGCTGACTCAGCAGTTTTTTTTATGTCGACTTCCTTTATTTCATGACAGACATTTGCTTACTTTGTATTTTTTTACATGCTCTACTTTTTGTTTTTACTTTTATTAATTATCCTTGATATTTATATCTATCCACTTTTCCACTGTTCACACAGATTTTTAAAATCACCTTTATTTATTTCTGCTCTTTTACAGTTCTGTTGTAACTTTTGTGTGACTGATTGGTTAACACTGGATGTGAGGTCAACGTCACACTCTTATCTGCTGTGGTTTGCTCGTGGATCCACTTGTATTTATCAGATGCTTAAATATGTGTCTCATTGTCAGAGTCATCGCACTCATGCTGGAGTCAAGTGTCGACCTTCCTCCTGACATTCTGCTGCTGTATCTAATTCTAAAGCCGTTTATCAAGATGTCAATTCACATGAATGTTCAATTAATCGACTGGAGGATGTAAAATGTGTTGTGTCTTCATTGAATTTATTGTCTCTGATGGTTAAAGTGACCTAAGAGAGATGACTAGTTAAAGTATCCGCTGTCTTCTTTTCTGCTTTTCCATCTCACACTATCCTCGTCTAGACATCGACATCTGTCTCTTTCCATTCTCCCCTCACTCGTAAACAAGACCATAAGATACATGAACTCCCTTTTCTTTCATCAACTTTTTCGTGTTCACTGTTGCACTCGACATTTGTAGCATTATTTATTCTGTACGCTGTTTTTCTTGAAGTTCTTTTTAATCATTACTTTTTCAATGGCTTCATGAGCCATGACCAGGAACACTAATAATTGTTAAACAATGCAATTCCAGTTTTGTTTTTCTTTTCTTTAGACTTCATTTATACTTTTTCTATATCAATAAGGAAAAAGTGGACTCTTGTAAGTTCATTTTTCCCTAAACATTTCCGCTTATTTTTTATTTTTAACTTTTTGACGCTTAAACGTGTGGCTTCACAATTGTTTGTGTTCTGGAGGTGTGTAGGATTAGTATCTGCAGGAGGAAGCCCAGAATCAAAGTCTGATCATATCTCAAATGTCTGCCATGTTTTCATATGATAAAGACTAGACTTTCATTTAAAAATATTTATTAGTCCCCACAACAAACCAGCATGCAAGTTTTACAGAGGTACATTTGCTTGTTTAAATACTCTGAAACTGAGCTCACAAACTCTATATGCAGTTCCTCGCTCTGACCTCTAGGTGGTGCTGAAACAGCCGAAGGCACGCAGGTGAAGAAAACGTCTCCACAGGTAGATCACACTCAACATGAGAGTTGCATGAATGCAGCATCAAACTTTTGGATTCAAAAGAGTTTCAATATAAATGTGTCACTGACATAAATTAACTAGAATAAGTCGCAAACATGGCAACACTGGACGGAGAACTCACAGGGATCTTCGGTTCTATTTGAAGTGTGAAGTTTTTTCATCCTCAAACTAAGATGAAGTTTAAAACTTGCTCTCTGCTTATGAGAACACTTTTCAATATTAAATTAACTTTTTTTTTTAAAGATTAAAAAATGTTTCAAGCAAGAATGTTTAAAAATATTTAGTGAGTCTTGCAGTAAGCCATGTTACAACTCCTGCCCGTAATCACAGTGAAAGTCTGTTTATTTTCTTCTAGCCAACGAGAAGCGAGCCAGGAATTGTTGATGCATAGTTTCACAGGCGGTCACAATTTTTTCGTGATTTATATTCCGTCTGTTTTTGGTTCAGCAGCTCGGTTGAGAGTGTGAGAGTCTGTTTCTTTACCATTCATGTGAACCATTGGTCATAAGTGACGAGGTTTAAGAAGTGATGAATCGGTGGATGTGTTCCAAGTCACTGTATGAATAAGCAAAAATGTATTCCTTGGAAAGGATTCCTTTTTGCAGTCATTATTTTTTAAGGTAGCCATTAGCAGAATGTGGCAACATATTTGCTATTGCTAAATGATAAACCAGACCGGTCTTTTTTAGTCGATTGGGATCAAGTCCGATCACGTCTCAAACAAGACCTTTGTGAGATGTGAACCGTGGGAGTGGAAATGAAAACATGCTGGCTGTAGAGAGGCTACACACTCTGACGAGGGAATGTCCCAGGAGAGCATTACTAATGAGTCCAAATGTTTAGAGAGCGACGGCTGCAAGTTAAACTTCGACTGTTTGCTTCAGTCTTCCGCCGTCGGACCGCCGCTGGGATAATGCTGCACCATCTCCTCCACCTCGAAAACCTCCACCACCAGGTCCCGGATCTCCTTGACGGAGTCCACGGGCGGATCGACCTCCTTGAGTGACACCTCCGCACCCGTCGCTCCGTCCTTCATCAACTCCACTCCAGCTTCATCCGTCACCTTTGCTTCCTCCTCGTTCATTTCCACGCCACCCTCACTGTCCACAGCTGCTGCGACCTTCATGGTCAGCTCTGTAGAGGGTTCTTCAGCATCTTCTTCCAAGTTCGACTCAGAAGCATCTGCTGTTTCGTACGTGTCCTCCATAGAGCCCAGATCGGAGGGTGGTGACTCGCTTCCCTGAGACACGTCTAGAGAGTTAGGGTCAGAGGCAGTAGGTGTCTCAAGGTCACCTGGAATTTCAAAACTTGAGAGATAGACGACTTCCGCTTTCTTTTCTTCGACAGGTTCTGGACTCGGTTCTTCACAGAGGACCTGGACTTCATCAAAAACCTCAACGTAAGCTTCTTCAGGAACATCTTTGTACGTCTCCACGGAAACAGTCACCGTCTCCTGAGATCTCTGAACCTCGTCGTCTGGTTCTGGTCCGAGGGTCGGCTGTGTATCGGTACCGACCACGTTCTGAATAGGTTCTACAGGGACCACCTGTCCTGGTGCCACAACGTCCTCGGTGATATCCACCAACGGCTCGCTGGCTCCTCTCTCGGGACTGGACAACGCGCCGTTGGCGAAGGCCGTTGGCGGGTGGATCGGCTCTGCGGCGGCCAGGGAGGGACTTCCAGGCGTGGACACACTGAGACTGGAGCGGCTGGACTGGCTCAGCAGGTCCCGACTCTCTGTGTACAGGTTGTACTTCTTGGAGCTCGCCGCTTCCTTCACCACTGCAGAGAAACACCACTTTTAGACAATTGTAGGCTTGTCAGAAATGACCGATACACTTATGTTGTCACTTGTGTAGTTGGATGCGTTGTGTGTATCTTGGACAAACTCTGACCTCTGGTGACCTCCTGGTCCAGTGTGTGCAGCAGCACGTCCTCGTACACGTTCTCCACCAGCACCAGCTCGGAGTAGTCCGAGTACACCAGCTTCTGCAGCTCCTGCAGCTTCTGCACCAGAATGAGGCCACATCATGAGTCCACAGCGGGTCTCAAGTTTTGAGTCCTTAATGACCGAAAAATGTCAGCCATCGCAGAAACAGCCGTTGGATCTCACCGGCCTGCAGCTCTGGTCCAGGTTCTTCTTGATGAACGGCAGCGTGATGGAGACCAAAGCGTCCTGGAAGTTCCTCTTCCTCACAGAGCTGCTGTCGTAGTCGTATTGCTGCAGGGACAGTAGGGGGCGCTCTTACAACCTTTACAGTCAAGTGTCTCAGTCAAGAACTAGACATAAAAGTAAGTGCAGTAAACGAGAAATGTTTGGCAAGAAGAAACTTTTGCCGTTTTTACACTGAAAGCCACTTCACCTCTGTCAGCTTTTGCTTCTGTCGCCACCTACTGTAGATTCAGTGTAAATGTTTTTCCCTTTTTTTGTTAGGCATTTTCAGAAATTGTGATGTGTGTTGTGCTTTGCCCAGAGTGTGTGTTTGTGAGTGAGGACTATGTCTATAGTTGTGAGTCAGTGTGTTGTAACATCCTGACCTTGAGCACCCGGTGTTTGGCTTTCTCGATGACCGGGCAGACGCTGTCCGGGTTGTCTTGGACGGCTTTGACGAGCATCTGCTCGAAGGTGAAGGCAGCGTTCTCCATCAGCTGAGAGGACACAGAAGGTTCAGAGGTGAACTAGAGTCTCCCCGGGGGGGGTGAGGGGGGGTGAGCTCACCTGCTGCAGGTCGATCTGGGCGCCGTGGATCACTCCGCTGATGTTGCAGAAGTCGAAGCGTCCCTGCAGCTGCTGCAGCTTCTCCTGCAGCGAGCCGATCTTCTGGTAGCAGCTCTGCAGGTTCGGTCTCGCCATGTTGGCCAGAGCCTGAAGGGAAGCCCGGGTCAGTCCCGCCTGTTCACCGCCCACCCCCGTTACTATTGCACACCAACCTTCTTCACTTGCTCGTTGTCACCGCCCTGCTGGACGTCCCGACAGACGCCGCTCATCATGTCCTCGCTGCGCTGGCGTCCATCCTGGAAGCCCGAGCTGATGGGCTCCATCAGCTCCTCCAGCACGGAGCCCAGATACGGCTGCACGTTCTCCGAGCAGAACTTCTCCGCCTCCTCCGACACGCCAGCTGCAGACGCCCACACCGGCAGGTTTATTACATCAAGAAGGTCATAGGTTTCGACAATCCAACGTGAAGCAGGCGAGATGAACTCACATCGGACTTTCTCCTCCAGCTGCCGTCTACAGTTGAGGATCTGGTCCATGTCCGAGTGGATCAGCACCTCCTGCTGGCGGGACGAAGCGCGACACTCATCCTTCAGCGCCGACAGACCCGCCAGCAGATGTTCCTGGATCAGGATGTAGGCCGCCTCCACCGTCTGTGAGAGTTGGAGCGTCATGAAATCTCAAAAGAACTTTGACTTTTTTCTACAAGTGATCAGTTCATTCAACAGTCAATCAATTTTTTCATTTTGTTTTATGTGTTTTTGCTAGACAATCGAGGCGTGGAAAACAGTGTTTGACATGAGTTTAAATGAGACCTGAGGGGGTCAGAAGGACGAAGAGAAGAGGAACTGACCGCAAACCAAACTCTCTTCTTCTCTGTCTTCTTAGCCTTTAGACGAGGCAGCATGTCTTTCTCCAGAGTCGGCAACAGTTTCTCCATCAACAGGTTAGCCAGGACCTGCACACACACACACACACAACACACTTTTTTATTAGATGTTCTACAATTGTGAATTTCGTTCCTTCATACTCTAGTATGGCTATTTAAAAAAATAGGGGTTGTCGGCGCCGCCCTACAGGCTGCCAGAATTAAAGATGTGCAGTACAAACAACGGTTCTTACGGTGTCTGAGATGAAAAGTGTTGATGTGAGGTTTCTGTCGGCTCTTGTGGTTTAATTTATCGCGTGTCAAATATCTGCTGCCGCACACGCCACCCCACCAGACGTGACTCATCACTTCCTGTCACTTCCACCAAACACACACTCATTGACAACACATGTCAGCCGTGGAGTTCTTCACCATTCATCTCCCTTTACATACTCCGTAGACTTCAAGCAGACATCACAATTGTCAGAATTCTCCCATCAACCTTCTACAGCAGGGGTGTCAAAATAACAATCACACAAGGGGTCAAAATCTATGATCCCGGACCAGTTTTTTATTTACTAAACTTTTAAGTTTCAATTCCCATCAAATTATTTTCCTTCAACTTCAGTTTTATTGTTTTTGGAAGAATCTTTTTAGTCAACATCCATCATCTCTGTTCCTTATCTTATCTTATCTTATACCCTGGAATCTTTATCGTTCACCATATCAAGTTGAACACTAAGAAACCATCAGCAGGCCACATAAAATGACTTGAGTTTGACTCATGTTATCTATAGTGAAAGGAATCATCCATCCATTCATCAATATCCCATCAATCTATACATGCATCTATTAACATTACATCCATCAATATCGCATCCATCTACCATTATTCCATCCATTTATCCATGCATCCATACTTAATCGATCTATCTATAAGCGCATTTATCATTTTCCATCCACCTATAAATATTCTATCCATCCATCCACCCGCCTGTCATTATTCCAGCCTTCTATCCATGCATCCATCAATATTTTATTCATTCATCATTATTTCACCAATCCATCCTTACTCCTTCCATCTATCCATGCATCTAGTGACAGTCCTGCACTGAATAATTCCTGGATGAGAGTGCTTCAGGGCGCCAATATGCCACCCTGGGAAGCTTCCTTGTTTGCCCAAGTCTAGAACCGCCGCTGCATGCATCCATCATTCCACCATCCATCCGTTCATTCACTCCCCCATCCATCCCGCTCTCAAACATCTTCCTTCAATCCATCATTTATTCCCACCATCATCTTCCATCAATGTGAAGGCTCGTCTAATGTCGTGACTGAAGATAGTCTCGTCAGCGGCTGCTGCGGAACAAGACTTACCCGAGTGTCGCTGCCGATCAGCATTTCCCACGACGAGTACTGACCGCGGTCCTGCCGGTAGAGCCGCACGGCTCGGACGAAAGCCTGGACCTCACAAGTCTTCTTCTTGAGGAAGTCTGTCCAGGAGAAACAAAATCAACGTTATCGTCTACCTCTGACCTAAAAGAGCTTTCCTTCGGGGTCACAGCGTGTCTGTCACCATGGAAACAGTGATGGATGTATTCTTTATCTCTTTATGTCGTTTTCATTCATTTGTCCATTTATGAGGAATTTTTCTTTTTGCGTACGTATCTGGACCCACCTTGGTTCTGGTGCCGGATGCAGTCGGACAGGATGGCGAGGAAGTTCCCCTGCTTGACCTGCTGACGGAAGCAGAAGTAGGAGTCTCGCCTGTAGGGCAGACGCAGGTAGACCGGGAATTGTCCCGGCATCCCTGACAGAGGCGGAGCAAAGTCCTCCTTCAAGTCTGCAACAGAGAAGGTCACATGACGGTCGTGTCTGTTTACAGCGGACCAAGACCAGTGTTTGGAGTAAACAGAAGCCATCGGGTCCCATGAACACGTCAGGTTTTGTTGAAGGACAGACGGGTCCTAGTCTTGTCTCTTGTCTTTACCCGAGTCTTTCCTTCCTCGTCACTCACTCACAGATCTTGTGTCAATAATAGTTTTGTTATAACGGTCTTTTAACAGTCTTGTTAATATATATCTTGTTAATAACGGTCTATTATGGATGGTGTTTTTTTCAGCTTTTTCTTTATATAGAGGCTTTCCCAGCTATTCAGGGTCAAAGGCAGGATAGACCGGACAGATAGACAACCCAAATGGACAGTTGAGAATCATGAGTTTACCTGTGCATTTGTCCAGACAGGTACAGATCTGCCTGAAGCTACACTTTTTTTAAGGCTTTTCTATTTTAACTCTTTTATCACTTTACGTCTACGTCTGAGGTAAAACTTTATTGACGTACTGTCATTAACGACAGACAAATGTTGGAGTCTGGACCAGAGCTGAGACAGAACCACTGGAGGAGTCAACAACAGAGTCAAGTTATAATCAGGAAAATGAGGTCAAGTCACGTCTGGAGAGTTTCATCCTTTGGCACGCAAACACAAACATGCACACAAACACACAACACTCCAACTCTCGGGTCAGCCTTGTCTTGGTCACAGTATTTTCTGTGTCTTGATGAGTCTCTATCCTGGTTCAGCTGATCTTGCCTACACCTCTATCTTCAGATCCAGAAGAACTTGAGCTCATCTTCTCTACTCACTAGAGTCATCCGGGAAACACTTGTCCACCATCTGCATGTACTTCTCCTCAGTGGTCAGAGCGGCGCCCCCTGTGGGCATCAGCTTCTGCAGTGCAGGGACCCCTTTCACAAACGTCTGCGGAGACAAACGGACGCGTCACTCGGAGGTCCTCACCGACCTGATCTGAGCCTTTGCATCACCTCCAGACTCTCGTGACACTCCAGGCAGTAGTTGGCTCGCACCACCACGTAACGCTCCCGCCACTTCCTGGTCTCGTCGAAGTACAGCACACCCTCTTCGTACAGGACCTCTCCAGGCTCGGGCACCCCCTGGTGGACATTCGAGGCACATGAGAACGACGTCGAGCGACTTGCGTCACGGCAATCCGAACCTTTTGTTTAAGAAGCTGCGTGATCTTCTCCTGGTTCTGCTCCAGGTCATCCTCCACCTGAGCAAGACGCGCCGCCGAGTACTGCCTCTTGTAGTACGGTGCAAACGCTTTTAGCTCCGCCTCCGCCTGACCTGCAGAAACGGAATATGTCGTTATCGCAACTGACCGACGTATAGAGAACAATACTAGCAACATTTTTCTATTACGTTTTTTTTTAAATATTTGGTTCATTTTTTTGTCTCCTTGTGTAAACATTTTCATTTCGGCTAATTGCTAATAACATGAATGCTATTTTTTTCATTAGCATTGTTAGCATTGTTTTTACTAGCATGAGTTGACAACAGAAACCAGGAAGATTTTTCATTCCACAAATGGTTTTCCTTACGTTTAAAAGTCTTATCATAGGAGAAAGTCGATTGTGTTTGAATATGATTTTCATTATAACGTGTCCGTCTGACCAGAAGGAACATCAGCCGTATTTGCAGCAACTGACAATAAGGAAGATCGCTGATAATGCATTTTCTACATTTTTTGTCGTCTACGACTTTTTGTCCGTTTAGTCAAGAATCCCATCTGGTGAATGTTTTTGATTTATTAAGCTTTTGTTAATATATTTTGTTTATAGCTATTTTTTTCCGTCGTCAACGTTTTTTTCGTTATCAACTTTCTCAGAAACTATTTGCTTTATTGTTTCTATTAGTATTGTTAGCATCGTTTTTACTAACACGATTAGAAGATTTCCCGAATTTCTATGTACCATAAATGTTTTTGAAAACCTTTTTTTTTTTTTAAATTAATGCTTTACCACTGTTTTTATCAGCATCAGCAGCATGTATTACAATTCATACAGAATTAGTTGCTACACTTGTGAGAAAAATGATCGTAAAAGACAATAGAAGAAATAAATGAGGTGAAAATAAAAATATTGTTTTCGACCACAGAACTTTTCCCTACTGTTAAAAAACAAATATTGACTAAGATTAGTGTGTATTTATTTTATTTGCATCACGAGCAATGTTTTTTTATTAGTTTGTATAAACAATTTTTGAAACTTGAGTTGTTTGCTGCCATTAACATTTTCAACCACAGTGGAAGGTTTTTCAAGTTTTTCTATTTTTTTTTATTAGTTTTGTAAGTACAGCATTGTATGTAGTAGCATATAAGTGTGCAGAGTTTAAGCTCGGATCAGTTGTTTTCATCCGTCAATATCTTGAGTACAAGATCTCGTACATGCAGCCAAAATGTTGGAACAAAATAAATATTGTTGGCAGAAAAATAAACAAACAACTTTAACAATTAAAAAACACAATAAAAAGAACATTGTGCAGAAAAAAGATTCCACAGAAGCAAAAAACTGTGAAAAGGAAGATTCAAATTTAAAAAAGATACCAACACGTTAACTACTTTCATCCCTCACTATATTTTTTTCATCATTCCAGGAATGCTGAGTCTGAAGACCCTCGTCGCCTGTAGAAGTGTTTAAGAAGATGTTGTCGTGGCGACCGAATAATCAAGTCCTTTTTTGGTCGTACCTACATTTTACGACACAACCTCCAGCTCGGCCGGCCTGACCAGCTGCTGGTAACATGACTCTTGATCATTGCCTGACCGGGCAGAAGTCTCGTCGCCACGGCAACGGAAGAGTCGTGCGATAACAAGACAGGTGAGAGTCACTTGAGGCAACAGCAACTCTATCTTGAAACTGTTGTTGTGCTTCGTCGACTCACTCCAGAACAAACACCATCAAATCTTAAACACAAACCATATCAATGCAAACTGACAGTGTGACTATGAACTTTTAGTGAAATCGTGTGGTTAAATTAAATTGAAAGCCAAACTATGCCCAAACATCAGCTTTAAAAGCAGCTGCCGTCCACTGTATCCTCTCGTCCTCAGTCATGACCGGGATCTGCCGGGACGTAATGGCTGCTTCCATCTAGTAGCCAGAAGTTTCATTGAAAATCCCACTCACCAAAACGACCCTAACCCAAAAAAATATGCAAATAATGTTGAACTTTTTTTAATTAAAATAAAAATTGATGAAGTGCTATTGAATATCAATATAGTATTTTGCAATATATATATATATATATATATATATATATATATATATATATATATTCTCCTAATCCTTATCAGAACAGACTGTGTATTTGTCAAAAAACAAACGGCACACACAGACTTATAAAGACTTAATCAAACACACATGGTCATGTGACATCTGTCAGCGATGACATCACTGCTCGCTCTCCCTCAGCCCCTTCCTGACACAAAACACATTGTGTGTTTATGCAAAATATTTCCTTTTGTTTTGTGTTTCAAATGAAGTATGAAAAAGTGTGTTCACCAACACACACACATACACACACACAAGTGATGATTCATAGGAAAGGTTTGAGTTTAGAGTTAGAGGAAATTGGACACGCACACAAACACACACCGAATTAGAACACACATCTCATAAATGAGAATCAGACGTTAGACTCAAGTGTATCACAACTCGCACACATCCCAGTCGCACACGTCTCACACCGAGATTGAAAAGCAGAATGAGTCGTGAAGTTTTCACGAGCTGCAGATCCAGTTTGTCCCACATACCAGAGAGATGTCCACAGTTGTGTTTTCACCACAAAAGCATGTTTGAAAAATGCAGCTGTCACTGTCGTTCAAACACACAACTTTGTTTGCGTTTCTCTTCCACCGTAATTTTGGATCCAGAAGTCCAAGACACACAGGCTTAACAAAATACTCTCAAGGGGAAGTGTGTGTGTTTGTGTGTGTGTCTCAAGTATTACAACACCACTTTTTCACAAAAAAACACACTTCGTCCTACAAAAGACAATGGTTTGGAAACACAAGACAAAAGAACCTGAACCCTTGAACACAACACAATATATATCTTATACACAAACTCAACCAGAAACTTAAACTTAATCAATCACAAGTCAAAACTTTTTCACATAAAACACAATTCTCTCACAAAAACACAACATGAACTCTTAAACACACACACATAAAACCTCCTAAATAAAAACAAACACACTGAAACTCTAGTTGTGTTACTGGCACTCTGGTGTGTTGTCTGGTTGTGAGTCCTCTCTCCCTGGACTGAGCGTGCGGAGGAGGGTCGCTGGATGTCTGAGTGATGATGTCATCACAGATGCTGAAGCCTTGATGAGAGGAACTGGAGGAACCAGAACCTCCTGAGACTCTCTCCTGCGAGTGTGAGCTTGTGACGAACGTCACATTTAAAAAAACTCGTGTCATGTTTCCAGAAATCAACATTCTTGTAGAGTCTGGGTCGAGTCGGGACATGGATTGACATCTGAGTTGCAAGCTGTCAATCAAACGACCAGACCGATTTTTTTTTCCCCCCTCGGTTCTTATGACATCACTGGGCCTCGAGCGTGATACGTGCGTTTCACACGTGGACACGTCAGCCTGAAGGAACCTGGTAATCTCTTCTCCTGGAACATCTAGTTTCCTCCTCACTCCACCTCATGATGAGTCAACGGAGTGGAACCAAACACTCAGAGCAGGGTCACACGTTGCTACACAACACCAGCCTTCTGGAATAAAAAAACCTGCTGCCACTGCAGCTCAAAAGGTTCCCGATGTCAGACCCGGCCCACCTGAGATAAAACCAACAGCACGACCTCCATTCTGACCTCTGACCACCACGACCCAGCCGACCTCTTCCAGGACGGAGGGTCAGCTGACGACAACAAACATGTGTCCAAGCACGAGAGAAAGTGTGTTTGAAAGTGTGAAGAAAGTGATCGTTTCCCTCATTTGAACCACGTTTAAAAAGTTGTTTTAGGGACAAGTCTGTGTCTGATTCGTCTCCGGGTGGAGTCGAGTATCCGAACACACCCTGACACCATCTTTTGTCCCAGGCAGCGAGACACGCCCCGCGGACGACACAAAACAACAGCTTTCTCCCAGGACTGGAAATGCAGGAGCAACTGGATCCGAACCGCGACTCAGACCTGGACTGATCGTGGGATCGAACGAGAACCAGCTCGTCTGAGGAGACGTGTTGAGAGTGAGATGACGGGATAAGATTGGAGATGTTGTGCGACTTGTAGCCGAGATCAGGAGGTGATAGTGGTCATCATGTAAAGCGGCCACACCTGTCGTCCATCCCTTACTGACCATGTGACGAGAACAGAAACTGCTGATTTAGCGTTAAAAATCCTACACGTAGAAGTAAGTAAGTAAGTAAAGGTTATTTGTAAAGTCTCTTTCTAGACCAGGGTCACAAAGCGCTTTAACAATCAAGAACAATTCACACACTTTTTTTCCAGATATTTTCTATATTCACTTAAACTTACTGACGGGCAACAACATGACAAAAGTCCTAAAACAAAAACCCCTATAGTCATACTTCGAGACTAGTAATGAATAATAGTGATTAATACAAATTAAAATGGTTAAGTTTGTGCATGATCTTTGACCTCAGGGCCACATAAATACGACCGAAGGGGGGTCATGTGCTGGGCGTGTCGGAGGGATTTGATCGATGATGACACCAGTCAATCCTCGACATATTGTGGATCACTTTTCACTGCATCACAGATTTACTCGTTTATAGTTGATTGATTTTCATCATCATTATTGTAGGTTTAAATGAATCACTTTAAAAATGACTTGATGGGTGAGTCTCTCTGGCGCGGGAATCTTCAGTTAAGCTAGCAGCATTAAGCTCTAAAGTATCACGTTTTTTGTTTTTTAAGGCTATTTAATGTTTCACTGGGGTGACTTCAGGACAACCTCCATCTTCCTGTGGTCACCTGGGAGCAGACGTAGAAGATCCTGCTCAGATGGAAGTGAAGAGTCTCTGAACATGTAGGTCGACCTGAGTGACAGCAGTGATTTCTCTCTACTTCACTCTTCCACGGGAGGTTCCCGGGAACCGGTTCTGCGGGTTCAGCGCTCGAACCATCGAACTGGACCCACGCAGAAGAAACTGAACCTTTTTTTATTTTTTAAAGAAGAAAATAATAATGAAGAAAATAAGAAGACGCTATTGAACGCACCAGTGGACCGACATCAGGAAGTGTCGGAGGAGAAAAAAAATATATTTTTAGAAGGAAACTCGAGAGGTTCCGAGGAGAGGAGGCGAGCTCTCTTACCTCGGATGTAGTTGGACTTTGTCTCGTCCAGGAGACTGGACGCGGAGACCCCCATGCTGCTGCTGCCGCGGAGAGGATCCACAGGTAGATCAGTCCTGACTCAGGTACGGCCACATCGACCACAGCA
The DNA here is from genome assembly GCF_982586985.1 of Callionymus lyra. Classification (NCBI taxonomy): domain Eukaryota; kingdom Metazoa; phylum Chordata; class Actinopteri; order Syngnathiformes; family Callionymidae; genus Callionymus; species Callionymus lyra. The sequence goes on along the minus strand of NC_141819.1, from coordinate 30,496,788 downwards.
GGAGGACCCGCCCTCCATCTCTTCCTCCTCCTCCTCCTCCTCCTCCTCATCGTCCTCCGTCACTCACCGACGCCCACAGAAGCGTACACGGGCGCTGACGTCATACCCCCAAAACGCGGGTTCGGTCAAAAGTTAGGATGAACAGAGAGGACGTGTGTTCGGTAACTTGGTTACCATGACAACTGCGATGAATCTAGTCGGCAGCTTTTATCGTCGAACCTGGTGAAATAGTGTGACGTCATCACAAAAAAAAACTTTCCAATTCCATTTTATAAATTCAACTCTATACATTTTTGGACAGTGGGAGGAAATCGGAGTACATTTTTTTTTCTTCTGCAGTCGACTTTAATAATCATCTTTATTTACAACACCACGTGGTCGTCATGGGTCCAGTGTGTGCAGAGAAAACAAAATCAAACATTGTTCTTTAGATTCGTGGAAGTGTTTGTTTTTTTCCTTCCTCCTCAGGTGAGCTCGCCGCCTCCGTGGCTCGTGCAGGTGGGGACGCTGTACTTGGCCAGAGTGGACTTGAACTGCTCCAGCGTGGCGTCGGTTCGGACCCCGGTCGGGTCGAAGTGGGTCCGGCTGACCCTGAAGCCGGCCTCGGTCAGATACTGCAGGAACTTGTTCAACCTGGACACACAAAAAGAACAGTCGTCAGTGAAGCTGACGTCAGGTAGGTCACGTGACTTAAACCTGTCCAGTCTTTTTTTTTTTTTTGGTTTCCTCAACTCAGCAACTAAAAAGAAACAAACAGCTCACCCTGGTGGTTGAAAATATATTGATATATTTTTATCATTTTGATGGAAGTATATCAGCGCTAGCAGAATATTGAATGGTTGAAACTTTCTTTAAACATTTTGCCCGATAGACTCCACCCCTCGCCCCCTTTTACACATATTTTAATTCCAATAATTAAAAAATACATTTTATAAATTCAATATTTTTTAATTGTTAATCGTTAAAATTCAATATAAAAATAGTGGCAACAGTTTAAATTGTGCAATTAAATAATCTAATGGCACCGATGACACAGCTCTTTTTTCTTGTATTTAGAATTAAGAGTTTCCTCCTCTATTGTGTTTTTTTAAAGTGGTGTTGTGTAGTGGACTTAGAAAAAACGTATCCCCCTCATTGACTTGTGGGACTCACTTGGGCATGTTCATGCCTCGGATGCTGTGGCGGTGGATGCTGTAGTAGAAGGGAGGATGTTCCTGCGACACGTCCGGCTTCAGCTTCTTCACCACGTTTCCTGATTCCTCTGCAGTCTTTCTCTTGCCTGCAACGTCAGCCACGTGTTTCTAACTGCTGTTTACAAGTCCTACGTGAGACACTGAGGCTCCTCCCACTGCTCACAAGATTAAGTCACGGGTAGTATTTAGTCATTAGTGTATCACTGGTGTATCACTATGTACAATGACAGCTGGTTGATAAGTAAAGATCACATCAAATGTTATAAAAATATATAGCTGAGATTATATAGTTAAGGTGGACATTTTTCATGTTTACAGTTAAATCACACAAAAGTCGCTGGTTGTAAATAAGTAAGTAATTTATATTTGTAGAGCGCTTTTCCAGAACCAGGTCACAAAGCGCTTAAACAATACTCAATAAAATATATACTTAAAAGGTAAAGATAACACAGAGACAAACACAGGAGTCTCAGAAAATCAGGGAAAAGTCTGCACGAATAATAATGTCTTAAGATGTTTTTTCGAAGGAGTCAGTAGATCATCAAACACAGAGGGAGAGGAAGATCGTTCCAAAGCTTAGGAGCAACAGCCTGGTAGGATTTCTCTCCTCTGGTCCTGAACCGAGTTCAGGAACCATCAGTAGATTCTGATCCACAGACCTCAGAGCCCGAGCTGGGGTGTAAGGCTGGATCAGATCACTGATGTAAGGAGGAGTCTGACCATGAATAGATCTGAAAGTAAGAACCAGAATTTAAAAATGATCCTGAAAGAAACTGGCAGCCAGTGAAGAGATTTAAGGATCAGAGAAATGTGAGTTCTTCTACTAGGGCAGGTCAGAATTCTCGCTGCAGAGCTTTGAACTGCAGGCGAGACAACTCCTCCTTGTGAATACATGAAGGTCGACATGTTGTGTCGAGTCATTGTTTGTTGCGAGTGGTTGTTTGTGTCGAGCTGTTGGTTGTGTCGAGTCGTTAGTTGTGTTGAGTCATTGTATGACTCACCTGCTTGATCCGGCTCTTCATCGCTCTGCAGGGTCTTGATGACGACGCCACACTCCACTGTGGACAGGAGTGTGATAGCCTTTACACAACTGCACACACACAGAAACACCAGAGTGTGCGTTTTTACCCTGGTTGATGAACGCGGCTCCGCCCACCAGAGACTTGAGCGTCGTGCACTCGGACTCGTAGATGAGGGTCTTGAGGAGCGACTGGATGTCAATCATGTTGTGTTGCAATGCTGCAGACAACATCCTCCGCAGGAAACCAGTGTTGAACAAAGAGCCAGACCTACACACACACACACACACACACACACACACACACACACACACACACACACACACACACACACACACACACACACACACACACACACACACACACACACACACACACACACACACACACACACACACACACACACACACACACACACACACACACACACACACACACACACACACACAGTTGTTCAGTTTCAACAGTTACAAATATTACTTTTTCTTTCTGTCATCACTTTTTTGTCGACTTTGGTTACACAAGTGTGAAAGTGTGTGTCATGTTTGTGTGTTGTTTACCACAGAGGTCCCAGCTGCACCGCAGTCTTCCCGGGCAGACTCCCATGACAGGTGCAGGGCAGCGTGTCTGCAGGCCACAACACAACCACACAATCACACAGTGAATCAACACAAAACAATTGATGACCAACAGCAGGCATTTGAAAATGTGATTCCGTACAACAACAAATACCTCAGCAACTAATGACACATGCACAAATAAAACTCAACAAAATCAAAACAATTATAACAATTCACAATCGCGACCATTTATGACTAAAATAATAAGATGACTCCACACAAAAGTAATGCAACAAAACAACAAATAAAGTAAGTTCAACGTTACCCGACTAATGACTCAACACAAACATAGATTACTCAACATAAAAATGGATGACTCGACACAAAAGTCAATGACTTAACGCAAAAATCAATGACTTACCACAAAGAGCTCTACACCACTACAAAACAAAAATGGTTGACTCACAACCAATGACACCGAGTGACAAACCAACACAACACAGAATAAGTCAAGAAAAACAACCTAACACAACACTGAATGAGTAAAAAAAAACAACACAACACAGAATAAGTCAAGAAAAACAACCTAACACAACACTGAATGAGTAAAAAAAAACAACACAACACAGAATAAGTCAACAAAAACAACCTAACACAACACTGAATGAGTAAAAAAAACCAACACAACACAGAATAAGTCAACAAAAACAACACAACACTGAATGAGTCAACCAAAACAACACAACACCGAATAAGTAAAGAAAAACAAAACACCAAATAAGTCAACAAAAACAAAGCATCCCAACCCTGAGCTAACACAATCGTCTGGTTCTGGTGTGAGTCGGTCACAAGTGTAGCTCACCGTCCACCATGTTGCTCAGCTTGAGGAAGACTCTCTCCTCACACCACTGACAGTGCACCAGCTTCCTCAGCTTCTTGGCGGTGTCGTCGGCCTGCGTGGGTCCTCTCAGGACTCTCACCACCACCAGGACGAAGTGCTCCAGCGCCGCCGCCAGCAGCACCTCCACGCCCTTGTTGCAGCGGTTAGCCGCCCTGGAGGGACGAGGGTCAGAGAAGTTCTCCTCGTGAGAAGCTGAAGCGAAGGTACCTGGCCACGGTGGCCACCACCATGCGGGCGGCCAGCTCCCTGTAGTACTCCGTGCGGACGATGTTGCAGCCGTAGTGTCGCAGCGTCACGTTGGGAGACTTGGCGTACAGAGAGCCGGTGTCCGTGGACGTCACTGAGATGATGCCCAGGTTACGGACGTTCCTGAAGGCAGCGTCCAGGTAGTTGACCGCCGTGCCGAACGGATCCAAGTGACTGGAAAAGCCAAGTTAGACCTTTAACTGCGTGAAGACAAGTCACTAGCTTACGAGGCATTCGTTTATGAGTCATTCGTTTACAAGGAATTGGTTTGTGAATCATTGTTATGAAAATTAATTTGTTCACAAATCACTTGTTTACAAGTCCCTAGTTTACGAGTCATTGGTTTAAAAGTCCATCGTTCACAAGTCATTCGCTTTAAGAGTCATTTGTTTTAAGAATCATTGGGCCTGACCCAATGATTCAATCACAAGTCATTGGTTTAAGAGCTATTCGTTTATGAGTCAGTAGTTCACGAATCATTTGTCATCCGTATATGAATCATTGGTTAACGAATCATTAGTTAAAGAGTCATTAATTCACGTGTAATCGGTTTACAAGTCATTAGTTCATGATTTCCTCATTTCGTCGTTTAGGGGGTCATTTGTTTACAAGTCATGGTTAACAAATAATTTGTTAATGACTTATTAGTTTATGAGTCATTAGCTAACAAATCATTAGTTAGTGAGTTATTAGTTTACGAGTCCCTAGTTCATGAGTCCGTACGAATAATTGGTTTAAGAGTCATTATTTAATGTTGAATAAGTATTTCACGAGTCATTAGTTGTTTTGATTCGTCTCACGAGCTGGTCAACTCACATGTAATCAAAGGGCCGCAGGTGCATGATGACGTTGGCGTCCATCTTGGCGACCTCCACCGTGGCCACCGGCTCCTCCTCCTCCTCCTCCTCGTCCTCGTCCCCGTCGGCCCGAGTCGCTCCCTCCACTCGGACATGGTTGAGCTTGCAGTTCTCTTTGATCATCTTCACACACATGTCGCTGATGTCGGTGATGGTGACTCGGATGGCGCTGCGGAGGTGTTTGGCCCACTGGAGGCCCGCGATCCCTGTGAGAAGAACGGGTCAGGACTCGTGTCAGGAACGAACATGAGATTCTTGAGTGACTCGCCAAGTAAAAACACAGAGAAGAGACTACAGGTTACAAGTCACAGGCGACCGGGTGAGTCATCTTGAGATGTATAACTACATATTTTGACTCAAGTGGAGTGGGTAGGAGTCGCTCCAAAGATAAACCAGGTTTAACCTCTGCAGACGAGTCATTTTGTTTCTGGAGTCTCTCACCCGTGGCTCCAAATGCGTCCAGACACTCCAGCGGGTGGCGCTCTTCAGCCAGGACAGCCAGCGAGCAAAAGACTAGTTGTCTGGAGGGACACTGGAGTGAGTTCTATGACGGGTCCAGGTGACCCGAGGCTGACCTGTTGTTCTTCATCTTGCGGTTGAAGAAGGCGTCGCTCTTCAGAGGTGTGCTGTGGTTCGGCAGCAGCTGCACGTTGGTTCCCAACTCCTTCATGATCTCGAAGGTCTGACCCACTGGAGCTGCAGAGATGACGCGAGTCATTAGTCGACCCACAAGTCATTGAACAAGTCAATAATTGAGTGTTCAGTTGTGTCGTGTCATTTAGTTGTCGAGTCATTAGTTGTCGAGTCATTAGTTGTGTCTTATCGTTTGCTTAGGTGAAGTCATTCACAAGTCTTGTCCAGTTGTTAATTGAGTGTTCAGTCATATGTTGTAGAGTCATTAGTTGTTGAGTCATCAATTGAATCTTTAGTTATGCTCAGTCAGTTGTTGTCGAGGAATTAGTTGTCGAGTCATCGTGGTTTATTCACTGTTCAAGTCATCGATTGAGTGTTTAGTTGTGTTAATTCATTTGTTGTTGATTAATTAGTTTAGTCGAGTCATTAGTTGTCGAGTCATCGTGGTTTATTCACTGTTCAAGTCATCGATACAGTGTTTAGTTGTGTTCAGTCTTGTCCAGTCATTAGTTTAGTTGAGTCATAAGTTGTCGAGTCAATAGTCCCATTGAGTCTTCAATTGGGTGTTTACTTGTGTTCATTGTTGAGTCCTCAATTAAGTGTTTAGTCATGTTCAGTCATTTGTTATTGGGTGGTTAGTTTTGTCGATTCATTATTTGTTGAGTCATCAGTTGAGTGTTTAGTTGTGTTCAGTCAATTGTTGTCCAGTCATTAGTTTAGTCGAGTCATTAGTCTTCTCGAGTCAATTGAGTGGTTAGTAGTGTTAAGTCATTGAGCCATTTGTTGTTTCGGTTCATTCATTGAGTTTAAATTGTTGTAATATCAAGAGTCATTTTAAAGTCATCAGTCGTGTCGAGTCACTGGAGTCGTCAGCGGAGTACCAGGCTCGTCCAGCAGGGTGTCGGAGCTCCCGGAGTAGCTGGCCTCCGTCTCGCCCTTGTTGACGTGGCGCTTCAGGTGGCTGATCATGTCGGTCTTGCGTGCGATGGTGACCGAACACACCACGCAGTGGTAGTGGGCGCCATGTCGCCCCGAGACCTGCAGAGGTCGAGGGGCACTCTGAACATCATGGATTCGCCTGATGATTCGTGACTCACCTGATCGGAGCCTGGAGCAGACTTCAGACTCCTGCAGGGCAGGTGACAGATGCACATCTTCTGACCTGTGGAGCAACACATGAACGAGTCGTACAGCAGGAGATGGACGAGTCACATCCACAGAGTCGTAGACCTCATGTTGTGATAAGATAACATCAAGACTTTCACCTTCAAACTCCACGTAGACCTTCCAGTGCAGGTTCTGCAGGTGTCTCCGGAGCTTGTGGCTGTAGCAGGCTTTGAACTTCTCCTCCGGACACAGCGGACAAGACTTGCGCCCGGCTGGAGATCACAAACACACGTCAGTCTCCTCCGTCGGTTCCTCCTCCGGCGTGACTCACCTCCGTCCAAGTCCACCAGCAGCTCCAGGCCCTCCAGTCTGGTCTGGATGGAAACGTGTCGGTCTGGGTGAGAGGAGGAGCTCTTAACTCACAACGACGCCTGATGATGACATCACTAACTTACCAGCAGTCGAGGTAGAGGGTTTGTCGCCCGCTGCATCCTGTGTCGGCTGGTGTTCCTCGAGAGGCTGCTTGTCCTGACCTGCAGGTCAGACAGTCATTGAACTAGGAAGTAGATGTGTGCGGTAAAACAATACAATATATAGATATAAATGGCAATATCTGTTTCGGAAAAAAAATCAAAACATTTTGATTTTTTTTAGGGGGGGGGTGGTGACTTTCAAATAATATTGTTTTATCATAGTTTGTTTATGATTTATATACAATAAATGGTGTATAAAATAATATTTTTTATTTAATTTACAAGTAACATGCAAATGTTACAGTGTTTTCCCTTTCCTTACAATTATACTTCTGGCATCTTGAAGGCTCATTACATCCTACGCGTACGCAACTTAAGAAATAATAAAATCCTGCAAAATCCCGGGGATGACTGAGGACGTGGGGATACAGTCGTCTCCAGCAGCTTTTAAAGCTTATTTTTGGTCATATTTTGGTTTCAAAACAAATGAAAGTAGTTACAACTTCATCAAGAGTCGTGTGGTCTGTAAATTCTGCAACACTAGCATCAAGTGCGTGACAATACTACAAATATATCCGTGTGCGTACAGTATTGTACAGATTGTTGCCCCTGTATCAATGTGACAATTATCACTGCCAAAAACGCCAGATTCTTGCCAGTCCAGAATGAAGGTGGATCTCTAGAACCAATGGTCGTGTTAGGTTCTCTTCAAGGAAGCTTCAAAGGATTTACTTATGTCGTAGTGGAAATGAATGAAACTGCCGCCTACGACCCACTGCTCTAGGGTAGTTTGTTTGTCTGATGGAGGGAAACTCAAGGACACTGCTATGAAAAAAACAAATTTCTTAAAGTTCTGCTGATTATGTCAGAAACAACAATTAAAAAAAATAGAAACATGTCTGTGTTCTATTTTTTAAGTATGCAAAATATGCATTTATCCTAGATTTAAAATAAACACTTTATAAAGTAATTTACTCAAGTACACACTTAACACAAGGTTTTTAACAACAAATGAAAAGCGATCACTTCATTAAACGAAAACACTCGCTTTTTGAGTGAAACCGTCTTGAATAAGAACATCTCATGCGCGCTCCCGTGGTGGAGAGAAAGCTTGAAGAACTTCCACAGAAGCTCGTCCTCGCGCCTGTGTCTACCTGGCAACCCATGATGTCCAGGTAGAGAGTAGAGACAAGACGGCCGTGGTGCGTTCACTGACCCTCCAATTACAGAACTAGCTCAATAAGGGACGCTTCAGTTATACGTTAAATTGAAGGGACGATTCCGTATTTCATTTGACGGATTTGAATCCTTAAATTACAGCTAGATTTTCAACTACGTTAATAGAGTTTCATTTGACGTGTTGTCGTTTCCTGGACTCTAGGCGCCCTTTGGTCTCTCTGCGGAGCTCCACGGTCAGACCCTGTCGTTCAGTGCGTCACTTAAAAAGCTTGATTTTTGCGAAATATTTGCTTTTCTTGGATACAAAACGTTGTCATCGGTGCTCTGAACCAGCGAGCACAGCTAGCATTCACGTTTCCCGCTTGTTGGCGGCTGTCGTTGTTGACTATTTGGGTCCCACGGCGGAGCTCCGCGGTGAGGCCTTGGCTGAGTTGAGCAGTTTCAAACGTGAAAACTGCGAGAACTCAACACGGGACGAACACGAGCAGGCGTGAGGTTATTAAACGAAGGTCGACTCAACAGACGACTAGAGAAAACGACAGGAGATGAGCCGTTTACTCACGTTTAACGTCAGCGTCCTCCTGGTGAAGCTGTACTGTCTCTTTGTCGTCCGCCATTACTAACGCGACTACGCAGAGAGCGGAACCATTACGCTGCTTACGTAGAGCGCGCAGAGAAAGGGAGCCCAGCCATGAATGACTGACGACGTAGAAAGTTTGAAATTTCAAGTTAAAAAATAAATAAATTTTAAAACTGAATGTTTAATTAAAGAGCTAAACTTTGGCCATTTTAATTTTACTTCTGACCACATACGGTTCCATCACTCATTTCTGTGTTCGCCTTTTTCTCATCATAAGTTTCCCCCGTGAAACATTGTCGTTTTCATTGCCGACAGATCCTGCAGCAACACTGGAGACGCGAGGAAGTAAACACAGCACACGGAGGAAAATTTCTCTAAAAGTTTAGTTTATTCTGACAATGTACAAATACACTTCCAAACTGTTCCCACAAGAGCCGATCGTCTCCAAGTGGAACATGTCTGGGTCTCGGTTAAGAAAAAGACAAAAATGAAATAAAATAAGATCATCAGTTGTTTCTTCGACTCTTTTTGTGGCTCTTCTTTGAACTCCTGAAACAGAAACAAATGTTAGAAGCGTTTTTCAAAAGTAATACCAAAGCCTGAATATAATCAATGTCAGCCATTATTACATTTTAACATTAAGATTCTATTATATTATTGTATGAGAAACTATTTCACAGGAATTTAATGTGTTGGTGTCGAATACAGTTCATGAATATGAAATTAATCAATTAAGAATCTTATGAATCCAAATTAAATCATTTAGGAAACATCCCATGATGCCCTGCACTGATCACTTATTTAACCCTTTGGTTAATAGTACGCACGCACCTCTCCTGAGACTGGCTGCGATGTCGGTGGCTTCTGTGGTGACCTGGTGGACAACAACACAAAATGTTTTCAGTGGGTACAGAAACACGTTGGAGATTCTATGGACTTCAGAATGGAGCCATCAAGACTCAGCGTTCCGTCCATCTACCTGGAGACTTGGAGCGGTGTCGACGTTCCCGGGAGCGGCTCCGGTGTCGTCTGGGGCTTTTGCTGCGATGGCGTTCCCTTCGCGGGGATGGACTGCGTCTCTTGGGGGACCGACTCCGTCTGTGGGACAGAGAGGAGAGTATGTTTTAACTCAAGTGTTAATGGTGTCAGGAGGTGCAACAGCGAAACGGCACCTTCTTGGGGAGCGGCTGCGTCTGTAGCGTGGCGAGGGCGAGCGGCGAGGTCTGTCGCTGTCACGATAACTTCGTCTGTGAGGTTCAGGAGTCTGAAGTCTCTCCGGCTGCAAACAGAAATCCAGCATCAGTTATGTTAAGGTGCAGAGGACATAATCTCTGCTGCCATTTTATGGCCGGAATTTTAATTGCAACACAAACATAAACTGAATATTTGCTTTTTAATTCTAAATTAAACTTGAAAAATCCAATTATTTTATACATACACACATTATTTAAATGTTAACCATAAAATAAAAAATAAAATTGATACAACATTGTGATTAAAAAAATTAATTAAAAAGTGAGGGTTCACCCAAAATTTAAATTGTACTCATTTTCCATTTACAGTCATGTCGAATAAGGGTTCTGATTATTTTCATAGCAATCCATTCTTCCAACCCTTGGTGGACATGACGGTTAGAAGAAAATGCGTGAAGTTTGAATGTAGTGCAAACTATCACTTTTCAAGTCCATTTCCTTGCACACCTTCTTAAGAATCAGACTCACTTTCTCTTCTTCTTCATCTTCTTCCTCGCTGCTCTCCACATCGTCCAAGTCTTCCTCCAGGGCACTGATCCGCGGGTCCAACATCTCGGACTCCTCCAGGACTTGTCTCTTCTGCAGCACATGTGACAAAGTTCAAACCTCCTGGAGAAAGAGGCGAGGGATGATTGTGGATGTACCTGAAGACGAGGCAGGATGATGTCACACACTCTCTCCGAGTTAAGGAGCTCGTCAATGTATTCGTCCACGTGCATCAACTCAAACTCTGCAAACACAGAAAGCAGATTTTTGTCACCAAAATCTTAACCAGTAAACCAAAGAGTCAAAGATGACATACATGTCATGGACAGGCAGCAGACAATCTTAGTCTGCCTTGAAGTTTCACGACTGAAGAAACTCTTACCTCCGTTTCTGTTCTGAGTTTTAATCTTCCTGTAGTCGTTGTAGAGCGGCTCCAGATACTTGTAACAATCCACTGCTGTGCCCGTTAACCTCATGTACATGGCTCCTAGTAGACGAACGTATCTGCAGGAACAGCAAAAAGGGTTAGAGGAGGCTGAAATCATCCATCAACAACAATATGAACTCAACAATACACTAGAGCATGGTGACTTTTTAAAACAACAATGGAGCTTCCATCTTCATCTCTGACATCGTTTTCATGAGAGATTGTGATGGATGTACAGATGATTGAGGACTGATAATGTACAGCTTAACATGCAATTAAAAACATTTACAATAATGTCTTCATTTAAATTATCAATGTGCACCAAATGCAGCCTGTAAAAATAAATAACAAGCAGAAAGACATGCACATGCTGTCCTCGTGTGTGGCAGGTTACAGGGGAAACACAAAAAACGAACAATGTTGTCTCACACTCAAGCAAGAAAAGTTAATATTTTAACACTGGTATTGGTCAAGGCTGAAAGCCCAGGTATACGTATCTGGACCATTATCAAGTCTGATCGGTGCATTCCTAATGATGATTCCAAAAGAAAGTCACAGCTCAGGACCAGTGACTTACTTGAAATCTTCGTTCTTGATGAACTCCACTATGATGTCTTTTTCTGGCTGAATCTGCAGCATCTTCAGCGTCAGACACAGGAACGGCGTGGGCTTGATGTTTCCCCCGAACACTCCACCAACGAAGCGCAGCTCCATGGCCTTGTCGACGATCAGCTCAGCTGTGAAGGAAGAGAGAGATCAGAACTTTCTTCTTGTCTGTCTTCGTTTGCTCTGGTGTTTATCAGACATGTCGTTTTTTGTAGCCATTGCCTTAGTGGAGCTCCTGAGATTATAACCTTGATAATCTTATCTACAACTATTGCAATAACGCGACAGTTTTATTGAAATTAATTTGTCAACACGGACTTTAACTTTAACACAATACGAGCAACTACAGTAGACACGATAAATAAACTGGTGTAAACATTTTTAACCTGCATATTCTATTTATTTGTAAAATGTCAGCTACATTATTTGATACAAATTATAGATACACAAAAACAAGTTTATAAAAGAGCATGTGTTTAAGCGGTTAGCATTAGCTGTAGCTAGGCTACATGCTATCGTCGCTACTCACAGGACAGCCCGAAACACTCCTCCTTCCAGTATTTGGACTCGTATATACGAGTTCGGATGATTTTCTCAACCAGGTACTGTGGGTTGGTTCCGTGTATGCTGTTGGCATCTTTTACAGTTCGGTTCGCCATCGTTCAGGAGAAGCTGTGAGCGAACAACAGCGACCCGAGGATTCAATCTACTTCCGGTTCGCAAAGAGCCCTCATATGTGCAGTACTGCCATCTGCCATGTAGAGGTCGCTGTTTATAATAGCGTTCACGAATTAAGGGACATTTGTTTGTTAAATCACACCATTTTCACCTTCTGGGTGTGAGAGTTGTATGAAGTCAGAACAGGTGCATAAGTCCCTGATACATGTAACATGAGATGTGTACTGGTACAGTTAAATTGCATTGATGTAACTACATATTCATACACGTAATCCAGAAGGTACGCATGCGTAATTGAAGATTTTTAGTCGTAAAAGAACAAAAACAAACTTTGACTATATTTTCTAAGTGTACGAGTACAAGTTACTAAACACGACCTCTTGTGTGTGTGTGTGTGTGTGTAAAATCTTCTACATTAGTTTCAGTAAAATGAAACAAAAGACTCATATTCACAGTTATTGAAAGAGAAACTGAAAGTGTGTGTGTTTGTGCATATGTTTTAAAAAAAATCCTCCTTCTGTTTTCATTCATCTGTTTGTAAATAGTGGGTCTGTAGAGTGTGTGTGTGTGTCTGCTTACATGTGTGTGTTTGTGTGTGTGTGTGTTTTTGTCTCCCTTTTTTGTCTGCTGTTGTGTGTGTGTTTGTATGTGTAAATATGTTTTTCTGTGTTTTTGGTGGATTTTGTATGTGTTTTTGCTAGTGTGTATGCGCAGTGGTGTATTTGTGTGTGCATGTCTGTTTGTGAATCCCATGAGTTATCTATCATAACCTCAGGTTCTACGAATTGGTGCGAAGCCCTCTAACGGCTTCGCTATTGGTTTACCCCGAGGCACCGCCTCGTCTCTGAGAAGCTTAATGAACTCGCCACCCAGCAGGGGGCAGTCCACTTCCTATAAAGACGGGAAAACCTCCAACTGAAAACTCAGCGAGAAGGGCGGCCGCTGGGCGACGAGGTTAGAGGGCTTCGCACCAATTCGTAGAACCTGAGGTTATGATAGATAACTCAGGGGTTCTACTTCATATTGGTGCTCTGCCCTCTAACGGCTTCGCTATTGGTTTAAACCCAAGGCGAAGCCTGACGGGATAAATGTACCCCCAGCTGGACGCCGCTCCTGAAGCATCGCTAGGGCCCTGCCAGCCCAGGATCCAAGTCTACTGAAGCCTTGGGCATCGAGGGGGGCACGATAGGCGTTAGCAAAGGTTGAAGTGGACGCCCAAGAAGCAGCTGAGCAGATGTCCTCTGCTGCCACTCCCAGTGAAGAGCCACTGAGGCTTTCACACCACGGGTGGAATGTGCCCTCAGTCCGCTAGGAGCAGATCCACCCGCTGCTTGGTAGGCCCGAATAATGGCCGATCTCACCCAATGAGAAAACCTCTGGGAGGAGATCGCCTCACCCTGTCGGCATCTACTGCGGCAGATGAATAGGGCATCAGAGCGCCTAAACACAGCCACCCGCAGCAATGACACCGAAGACTCCTCGACGCCAAGAAAGACACTCAGGGCTAGTGGAAAGGGCACAAAGCTCACTTGCTCTCTTCGTGGTTGTTAGTGTCAGAAGGAGCGATACCTTGAAGACAAGATATCCAGTGGGACTTGGTCAAGAGGCTCGAAGGTCGGGCCTGTGAGAGAGTCCAGTACAAACTGGAGATCCCACTGAGGGCTGGAAGGCCTTGCAGGAGGTCAAAGCCTGCAGGCACCCCGTAAGAAAAACGCGCCACCAAAAGGTGGGCGCGAGCCGAAGCACCCTCAACCCGACATGCCTCGTTGCTATGGCTGATGCGAACACTCTCAGTGTCGCCAAAGTCCGTCCGCTATCCAGCAAAAGTTGTCCCGTGCAGGAACCACACTTTGAGAGGCCGGCCCAGGGCAGCAGGGGCCCAAGGGATGGCCCACGGGTCCCTGACCGTCATCGCACCAGGGAGTCTGGCGCTACCAGTATTAACCTCAGCCCGAGCAATATGGCTCAACACCTTCTGTGTGTGAGTGTAACTTTCTGCCTCTGACCGGGCAAGGATCAACCAGTCGTCCAGATAGGTCAAGATCCTCACCCCACTCACTCTTAATGGCTCCAGTGCCGCCTCCACACACTTCTATTTAGATTCTTTCTTTTCTTTTTAATATTTTATTTCTGGGTGTTTTTATTTTTCTTCTGGTATATTGCTCTTGCTGTTTGTTAAAAAGAATTTCCCCTTGCGGGATAATAAAGGGATTCTGATTCTGATTCTGATTGGTGAAGGTCCTGGGTGCCAGAGCGTAGCCGAACGGGAGCCGAGTGTATTGAGACACAAGATTCTCGAGGGCAAAAAGCCAGTACTTTCGATGTGAAAGTACGCCTCGGTCAGGTCGATAGATGTCATCCAATCTCCTGGACTAACACCTGTGAGCAGTTTCTTGACCGTCAACATGCGAAACGGGCGGGTAGCTATGAATTTGTTCAAATAGCTCAGGTCCAGTATGGGTCTCCAACCCACGGACTTCTTGGCACAAGGAAGTACCGGGAGTAAAACCCTGTCATCATCTCTGCTGCAGGAAGCAGCTCTACTGCAGCAGAGTAGAGACCTCGTTTCTTAGACAGGAAAACTTTTTTCCCTGCTCCGCCACGCGTGTCCAGAGAATCCCTGAAAAACGTGGTGGTTGATGGGCAAATTGGAGCGCATAGCCCCGCCTGATTACCTCCCTCTGACATCTGAAATGAAGTAAAACCAGGCGACTCCAAGCCGAATAATATTCTGTCAGAACCACAGCCCTGACAAACTTTGGGTTGTCCTCCGGCCCGCCCCCGCGAACGTCCCAGAGCGGGCCGTAGACAAAAGGGCATCACACAAGCCGCTTCTCTATCTCTTGAATCAACAGAGCATGTACTCAAGCTGGATTCACTAGAACCCCCACTCTCATACATAAATCCGGTTCTGTGGGAGAAACGCGCAAGTGCGCGTGAGAAACCTCAGATGCGTCTTGCACTTACCCTTTCCCCCCCGGAAGTCTCCCCAGCTCCCCCAGCACTTGTTAGTGTCACAGGAGCTGACAAAACCTGAGATGTGGAGGAATGTGCTGGATAATTTAACCGGAGCTGCTGTGAGTTCAGAACAGGTCGCGCGCGCGTGTGTCGGCACCGCATCACTCACCGCGTCCAGTACATTCTCAAGCTCCGCTGGCGGTCCTGACCTGCTCATCACTTGTGAGATCCGACCGCCACGCACCTCTCCAGATGATCGACCAGAAGGGGCGAAAGCTCCTTGCCCTCGCCTGGTCTCAGAACGGCGAGAAAACTTGTGCGTAAAAGCGCTGTGTTGCATCAGTTCCATGGCGTTTTCTCTTTTCCGCCGCCATACGTGACGTCCTCCACGGTGCCAGTGCTTGTTTGCAGCGCTGTGGGGGAAGGAACAACCTCCGGTCAACATAGACATGTCCGGACTAGTTCCACTCACCTCAGCTGTCAAGCTCTGTCGGGCACGAGCGCTGGTCGACGCGGAGGTAAACACCGCTGACGCCGGTCTCGCGGACCTCTGCTCGCCTGTAAATAAAACACATGTGGCTGGAGTCTGCCCCTCATTCATGTGGACAGACTCCGTTATTACAGTCTTGGCATGACCCGGACGAAGGGGTTTAACACCTCCTCCGAACTGCGTTCTGAGAGGAAACTCTTGCCGTCTATGAACGGCGGAGCATGTTAGCTTAGCATTAGCGGCGAAAATTTCTAATGGCGCCTGTGAATACGTCACACAGGTGGAAACACATGCGCACTACTAACAGCTCTCTCAGAACGAACCACAGAAATGTCATATGTTCTCTTGTTTTATTCCCTACACATGCCCTTGAATGAATAGGGGGGAGGAGCCCTCGGCCGACGACTCCACTGCGGCTTCTGGCTCTCTGGCTCGCGCTGCGGATCTTGGTGACGCTCACACGTCGCCCGCCGCCGCTGTTGCCGATGTTGTTGGTGCTGCAGGGGTGGCTGGCTCTGGTGACAATTCCCCCAAGCACCAGCTGATGAGGCCAACAAACGGGATCTCCGTCTCCGAGCGTCGTATTCCCGTCGCGCCTCGTCACCACGCCCATGCAGGTGATGGCGAGGCTGCGACTCCTGCTGAGCCGCCTCCTGCCGGGCCATTCCTCTCCATAGTGCGTCTGTTCCATGGCGTTTCTCTGCCACCAAACGTGACGCCATCCATGACGCCGGGATTTTTTGACAACGCTCATCAGCGGTCAAACCCCGTCAGCGCATGGAACACGGAAGTGAAGTAAACACCGCTGATCAAGCCGGTCTCGTGGACATTTGCTTATCTGGAAACAAACACACATGGTCGAGTCTGCCCTTCATTCGTGTGGACAGACTCCGTTATTACAGTCTCGGCATGACCCGAACGAAGGGGTTTAAAACCTCCTCCGAACTGTGTTCTGAGAGGAAACTCTTGCCGTCTATGAACGGCGGAGCATGTTAGCTTAGCATTAGCGGCGAAAGTTTCTAACGATGCCTGTGAATATGTCACACTCACAGGCGGAAACACATAGGCACTACTAACATCTCTCTCAGGTGAACGCTGAGTGCGCTACAGGAGGGCTATGTGGCCTGCAAGAGATACTTACCTGATGCTCTCGCATACCTCATGTAGCGAGCCAGTCGTCCTCCTCGTCGCGGTCTGTTCACGATAGAGGTACGACTCAGCTCGACTCATCAGGGTCCAACAGCCTTTTTCTTCTCACCACGTTGGAACGTGAGCTTGTCCAGTGCACCGCACAGGACTGCCATGTTGTTTGTTTTTCTTAAACAACAGGGCATTAACCTGTGTTGATCATAATCATGATCGCTGAGGCGGCGTGGGTCGACAAGCCTCGAACGCTTCCCGTCACTGTCAAAAGCCGTGGGAAGCGCTCGGCAGGCCATACAATCATCACGTGTGATTTGGGCCTAGGCAAACGAAGCAGACGTGTGTCTCCCCTCTTCAGGGAGTCTTCTTGCACACATTGTTCACTTCAATATTCATTCGCCATCATTACATTCCACTGTCAGGAGCTTTCTCGCTGAGTTGTAAAGGAGGAAGTGCGGCGGGTGTTTCCCGCCTTTAGAGGAAGTGGACTGCCCCCTGCTGGGTGGCGAGTTCATTAAGCTTCTCAGAAACGAGGCGGTGCCTCGGGGTAAACCAATAGCGAAGCCGTTAGAGGGCAGAGCACCAATATGAAGTAGAACCCAGTGTCCGGTGTTGTTTGTTTCTCATGTGTGTTTGTCCTTGACTGCTTGTTTGCAAGTGTGTGTTTCTGTATGTAAGTGTTTATGCAGAGGAGTGTGTGGGTTTGTGATTTTGTAGGTGTGTGTGTTCATTTATGTGTGTGTATGTTCTTTTGGTTGTGTAACTATAAAATGAGTTCCAGTAAAGTGAAACCAACAGTTCAACTTCACTGTAATTGAAACAGAAATTCCTCTATTGTTTCTTCAACAAAAAATAAACAAACCCCGGACCAAACTCTGGAAAGACTACTCACTTGTAAGGACAACAACAAACAAATAAACCCAACAATCCCCCATGAAGAGTTAGCTCACGGCTAACAATACCTGCACCCCGTCCTCACACAATACTAGTGATGGGCACGGCAGTTCTTTTGAGTGTACTGAATCACTAGAATCAGTTCATTAAAATGATTCATTCATGAGACCTCGTTCAGTCACTGACCGAATCTTTGAGAATCCCCGGATGAGACCTCGTTCAGTCACTGACCGAATCTTTGAGAATCCCCGGATGAAACTGTAACCCACATATAGATAAAAACGATCCACTTCCGGTCCGGCTCTTACTTTAGCGGGCCAAGTTCCTCCCCCACGTCACTTCCGCTTCCTGTGGTTGCCGGTAGCAGCCCCCACACGCTGTTGCCGCGGACTTTAAAAAACTCCTTGACGCGGACTTTTGAAGAGTTCCTTGTCGCGGACTTTAAAACTTGATCAGAAATCGAGATCACTGTACTGCAGCGGCTTTCGTTACCTTATCCGTTCACGCTACTCACCGGTGAGTTAAAGTTGTTGTTTTTGAACTTGAAGCGACGAATGCCCAAGCGGCCATTTTTGTTTTAAATAGACAGCTGTTTGAGAAATTGAAAAATGTTGCGTAACAAATTCCTGGAAGATTGAGATTGGCTTCATGCCTTTGATTTAAAGTGCACTTTACTTTGATTTATATTGAATGAAATTTTTTTTGTTGATTAATGTTGTTTTAATTATGCTGTATTTATTTAATGTATTTAATGCGTAATTAATTTGGGTTTTCTTTCCTGAATTATGTTTTCAGGTCAGGTTTTTTTTTTTTTCCTCTCCCTTTGATGACTTTTCATTTCACCGAGGTGAAATGATGGCGAGCTGCCCAACCCCCGCTACATCACGGTAGGAGTACTTTTTTTTTCTCTTCCCCCGAACCTGGGACAGAACTCTCTTTCCTCCCTCAATTGGATTATGGACATTTATGAACTGGACTCTTAGACAAAAAGAGAAAAGACTTGAACATTTTGGTTTTGTTTATGACATTGGAAATTGTATTTTGATTTACCTGTGTCTGAAATTTACCTCTGTTAATTTAAAATATATATTATATATATGTATGTCGACTGTCTCTTGTTCAATCCCCTGGGCTCCTGTATCGAACCTACACAAAAGATCCTAGCCCTTAAGCGTTACAAGTGGCGAGCCAGCCAGCAGCGTTACAACACCTCGTTCAGTCACTGACCGAATCTTTGAGAATCCCCGGATGAGAATCACCGGAATAGAATCACCGAATGAGAATCCTTGTTCAGTGAAAATAAAACAAAAATAATAATAATAATAAAATGTAATATAAACTTGAATGCAATCAACAATAAATTAAAAAGGCCTCGTTTAAGTAAAAACATTTATTAAAATAAGAAATCCTTTAAAACTAAATGTTCTGTAGCGGAGTCCCTCTCTCCCTCCTCAGTCCCTCTCCCCGCACCCACGAGTAGCTGAGCCGTTCGCTGACGCCGAGGATTCAGCGAGTCATAGAATCATAGAATCATCATCATCATATCATGATAATCATCATCATAGAATCCTCCCACCGGCACGATCGCGGCAGAGTGAGTTCAACTGAACTGAGAAAGGAACGAATCACTTCATGAAGTGATTCGGTTCAGTACGTTCACTCAAAAGATTTGTTCGCGAACGACACGACACAACACTACACAATACCACAACGTCCAGACTACCCATGAGGAAGGACATCAGACATTCACATAGAATTATTAATACTTTGCTGTATTTGGTAGTTAATCACCATGTTAATTTGTTTGTTTAGCATTTACTTACTGTTTTTCACCGCTTCGCTAATGTTAGCAATGCTAGCAGCTAAGTAAAGATAACTGTAGCGACGTGCATCAGCCCCCACTTTCATAATTTTCCTTGGTAATTTACAAAAAACACCAGGGAAGAAAGTTGCCAATAAAGTTCTGGAAAAGTACTGTATGTTTAAGAAGAAGAATAACAATGAATTGCATGTAAAGCAACTCTACATTAGTCACAGCAAAACACTGGCAAATGTCTTATTTGTCAGAGTAGGTTTTTGTGGTTCAACTTGTCACGGTGCGGAAGGAAACCCAGGCGAACGGACTCATTCCCGTGGCGGAGCACGTGAGCGAGTTGTGTGCGTACTCGACCCACGGAAGAGCCTTGACCCAGGTGGTGGGAGCGCCGGAGACCAGGCAGCGAAGAGGTCTCTAGGTCCTGGTTGACCCTCTCTGTTTGGCCATTGGCCTGGGGGTGATACCCTGAGGTGAGGCTGGGCCGGGCCCCGATGAGTCGGCAGAACTCTGTCCAAAAGCGGGAGGTGAACTGCCGGCGGCCGGGGACAACCGGAAGGGCTGTGACTCAGAAGTGAGAAAGTGTAAGGGAAAGCAGACAGTACTGAAATTACGGATGAAACGCAGGTAAAAATTAGCAAACCCGAGAAAACGTTGCAGAGCCTTGCGTGTATCGGGGGCCGGCCAGTCGGAGTCCGCCTGTACCTCTATGTATCCATAGAGATTCTACCAGGGCTAATGATATAACCGAGGAATGAGACAGTCTGGACATGAAACTCGCACTTCTCTGCGTTGACGAACAGTTGATGCGCGAGAAGACGGCTAAGGACTGAGTGTACATGCTGGCGGTGGGACCGTTCGTCCTTCGAAAAAAATCAGGATATCGTCTAAATAAACGAATACAAACTGGTCAAGGAACTCCCGTAGTAAGTCATTCACCGAGGCTTGAAAAACCGCAGGGGCATTGGTTAAGCCGAACGGCATGACTAAATACTTGTTATGACCGGATGGGGTATTAAAAGCAGTTTTCCATTCGTCGCCCTGGCAAATGCGAACGAGATGATAGGCGTTGCGAAAGTCTAATTTGGTGAACACAGTGGCTCCTTGAAGAGTCTCGAACGCAGATGACATAAGCGGGAGGGGATAGCGGTTCTTAATAGTGATGTTATTAAGCGAGCGGTAATCAATACATGGTCTGAGGGACCCGTACTTCTTGCCTACAAAGAAAAAACCTGCGCCAGCCGGGGAAGAAGAGGGACGAATGATGCCTGTCACCAATGACTCCTTAATATAAGTGTTCATGGCCTCAGTCTCAGGGAGAGAGAGGGAGTACAAGCGCCCGTCGGAGATGGTGGTGCCGGACCCGTCCTGACCCTCCTCTCCTTTACTGGACAGCTCCTGGCACGGTGTCCCTCGATGTCCTCAGACTGCACGTGACAGACGGCGGTGCGGTGCATGGCTAGAGTGGAACCGCTGGATGGCAGAAGGGGTGCCCGACGTCGGGACTCCTCGGTGCGTTGACGAATCTCGATGCGGGTGACCAGCTCGATCATCTCGTCCTGGGTCCCTGGCAGCGACAGCGGGATGAGGTGAACCCGGATCCGGGGAGCGAGGGCCTCGATGAAGACCTCAGCGAGCGTGGAGTCTGGCCAGTTGAACTGCGCTGCCATGATGCGGAACTGGATGGCGAAGTCCGACACGTGCTGTGCCCCTTGGCGCAGGTGGAGGAGAGATCGAACTGATTCTCGACCCAGAGGGCCGCGTTGAAAAATGCGTTCCAGGGCTGTGGTGAACTCCTCCACGGAGTCACAGATGGCCGACCGCCGTTTCCACTCAGCCGTGGCCCAGGCTTCCGCTCGTCCGCATAACAGAGAAATGATATATGCTACTCTGGTGCGTTCAGTCGGGAAAGCAGCACAGTTCAGTTCAAAGTGCAGGCTGCACTTAACGAGGAATCCACTCACTTTACCGGAGTCACCGGAGAAAAGGGACGGGCGGTTGAGTGCGCTGGTGGATGGTGCAGTGACGGCAGCGGTGGTGTCTGACTCACCGGGCTGCGGCGGTGGGGTAGCCGGTGTCGTGGAAGTCCCGGCAGCGAGGGCAGGCCCGGGGGGCAGGAACTGGTTGGAGAGCACCTCCATCTGTTCACCCAGAGCTTGGATCTGTGCCGCCATGGTGGCCACTTGATGGCCCAGTGTCTGCTGCTGGGAAACGTGCCGGGCGGCCATTGCCCCCATGCCGTACCTCAGCTTGGCGAGGGAAGAAGCATTACTCGTGACCTGCTCATGGTAAGTCGCACCAGACTCGGGGGAGGAACTTTCCGCTGGGTTCATTGTTGGTCAGTTCATTCTGTCAGGGTGCGGAAGGAAACCCAGGCGCAGAAAGTGTCTGATTGTCAAACTTGACAGATTTATTAGCAGCAGGCAGAGGGATCGTCACAGGTAGTCCAGGAAATATACAGGTACGATATCCAGAAAAACAGGTCAAGGGCACTGGCAGGCAGAAAAACGAGAAAACGTACCAGGGTCAAAACCGGGAAGACAAAACAATCTCGAATTGGAAGTCTGAAACGTGAAACATGAACTAGACTGACACGGGACAACAAGTGTGACGAACTGACAAAGACTGAGGGAGAGTGAGCAGAATATGAAGGCTGCCAGCAATCACTGGCAGCTGCAGAACACAAGACAGGTGGAGACAATAACA
Organism: Callionymus lyra; assembly: GCF_982586985.1. Classification (NCBI taxonomy): domain Eukaryota; kingdom Metazoa; phylum Chordata; class Actinopteri; order Syngnathiformes; family Callionymidae; genus Callionymus; species Callionymus lyra. Next base: position 30,474,586 of record NC_141819.1, on the reverse strand, counting down.
ATCAGCAGGGGGAGGGACCGGAAAGGAAACTCACAGACACAGAAGGAAGCAGGTTTCAAAATTACTAGCTTCATCTAAGAGCTTAAACGTTTGAATACACATTCACAATCAACATTTCACTCAGACTGATTTACACAGTTTCAAGACAAGCTTGAAACAGAATTAGAGAAATGACACTGGTTATTTTAACATCTGTTCGTCTGCCTTTTCACACCTAGGGTCGTGAAACAAAGAGCGAAGCGGGACACACCCAGGAGCGGGGGGGAACCATTTGGCGAGAGGGGGAGGACCTCCCGGCCCAGAAATTTGCCTTAAAAATAGCGATGTTTCTACGGATCGGGACCGTTTCTCCAGGACTATTGACTTGTACAGTCGCCGAGAGGAAGTGTGTCCGGTCGCGATCGTAAAGCTTGTATTTTGTTTGACTTGAAGCAGCGGATAAACGACCCGTGACACACTCTGAATTGACCATCTTTCTCCACAAAGTAAAGTATAAGAACCGGAAGTGATGGCGTGTTGGAGCGACCGGAACGGACTCGTGTTTTGAACGTTTTAATGTATAACTTGACTATTTTCTCAAGAGAACTGAAGACGGAAAAATCAGGACTCATCTGTAGGAAGGTTTTTAGGAAATCTTTGATTCCGGTGCTATTTGGGGTTCTTGGATTATTTGCACTCTTCTTCAAGAACTTGATGCTGTTGTCACGGAAGAATGAACGTGGTTTCATCTTCTGTAATCTCTATGATTATAGAAGAGAAATCTTGCATAATGGTTGAAACGCATTTGTGTGTGATGATCATCAAGATCTCTTGCTAGAAGTTCCTGGTACATTTCCTCTCCTACCTCCGGATCTCTACATCCTTGTATGGTCGCAAGATTACTTTCTTTTACCAGGCAAGTTTCAGGGTACAAAGCAATCACTTCCTGGTGAAGGTTTATGGCCCTGTTCATTGTTGCTGGGGATACATTGTTGCTCCTTAAGTAGCAGAGTGCAGCACACCTTTTCAGGAAGCGTTCATCTGGATGTTCTCTCAGGGCTTCTTCTGCCAGCTCAACTGCCTCATCAATGGAGAGGAATCCTTTGTAAAATCTTATCATTGCTTTCAGACCACTGTAACTACTGACAGGGTTTCTTAGAACCAGCCAAGCCATCTCTCGAGCTTTGTCTCTAACATCTATACCTCCTTTTCATCCACGATGACAGTGTTTGATTGCAATGTACATGTTTTCTGGATCCTCTTGTCTGGCACGTTCTAATCTCTGCCTGACGTCATCTGTCAGGGGAAGCTCATGCTTCTGAGCTCTGACTAATGCTAAGGCGAGGGAGGTCTTCCACTCCACCCGCTCTGGTTCTCTCTCAATGGCAGCCAGAAAAAGTTCTTCAACCTTCTTCAGATGGTCGTCGACCAATGTCATCAGTGTCCAGGCCTTCTCAGCAGTCACCTCTGCGTGCAGGTCATCCTGGCTCACATTTGGGTGTTGACTCCTCAGATCTTCAACCTTTGATAGGTATCGCTCACTTTCTGGCTGGTGTCCCATGAGATGGTGCAACCAAGCCAGGTTCCCGTAGTTCACCATCATCCAAGGACCCTCTTCAGTGTCGTGTCTGGGGTTGAACTCCTCTGTGGCCAGGTTAAGAAACCTCAAGGCCTCTTCATCTGAGCCCAGACGGTGATGAAGGTAACTCAGGAGGTTGTAGATGTGAGGCAGCCAACAGTTCCCTTCATCTGTGCCGATGTCCTCCAGATCATCCCTGACAACCCATGGTTTCTTCTCCTGGAAGAGTTCCTCCCATGTGAAGTGACACTGCAGGGTCTTCAGTCTGGCCTCCATGTTTGTCTGACTCTCACTGTTGGAGACAAGTCCACACTTTAGTACCACAGTGTTGTGTGTCCGTGTGTATTTGCAATCATGAAACTGTGCAATCAACTTAAATTATTGTTTATTGCTTGTGTGTGTTTTTATATTTCTGTCAGCGCTAGTGTGTTCCTTCTTTAAAAATGAAAATTAATAACAATAAATTAAATGTGTGTGCTTTAAAAGAGTTAAGCAGAGGGCCAAAGGTCGTGTGTAAAAGCCAGTATGTGGGAGAAATAATGTTAAATGCCGTCACGTGACTATGTGTTGAGACATTGTCAAGTTGAGTTTTCTTACTTGTTTCTAAACCTTTCAGCTGCAAATCACTATACAGTTACCTTTAATATAACCAATTACGTTATACCTCTGTGTTTGTGCCTCTGTGCGTGTTTGTATATTTGTGTGTGTGTGTGTGTGTGTGTATGTGTGGGTGTGCAAGGGCGGACTGGGACGGTGAAGTGGCCCGGGAGTCATTGACAGTCCGGCCCACTTTATGGTTGGTGTGAGAGGCTATCAAGCCTGAACACTGATGAAAAGCATTTACGTTGTTTTTGACCTAAATCACATAGTAAACAATAACCTGAACCCTAAAGTAGCATGCAGTTAAATAATTACAGTAGTGTATTTAATGAACATCATGGTTTTAATCAGACCACTAGATGGCGACACAATTTCAACACTGAGCACATGTTATTTAACAATAGTTGGAAAAACAAAGCTAACTATGTAGCACATGAAAACTAAACCCGCAACATTAATGAAAATGAGAACTTAAGTGAAAACAGAAAAATAATATTTGAAAAAAAGAAGAGAAAAGTTGGCATTTGAAGGATTCCATTTTGGTCCGAATTCTCTCTGGAGTCCCCTCTGAAAGATATAAATGAGAAACAAAAATATTACTTGAATCACAAAATACAATATGTCATTAGCTGAGAGTACATTCAGAAATGCAATAAAAACATCCTGAAGCCTTAGTCAAAACCACAAAGATAACTTTTTGAATTGATTATTAAAGCAATGTTAATATACATACTTTACTTTACTCAATTAGAAGTTATTTCAAACAATTATTTTTTTTAATTCCAATGATCAATAGTGTTATAGTCCAGTGTAGTGTGTCGCTGCCTCAGCTTGACTCTGTCGCTCAAAACCCTTTTGCTGATGAGCTTCATGACGGCTATGACGCTCCAACACTTCTCTTCACCTGCGGACTCGCTGTCTATGAAGAGACATGTGAGGTCCTAGGAGAAGGTCCTTAATGGTTTTTTAGACGACCTTAGGAAGTATGCCTCGCTACAATTTGGGTGAATATCACTTTGCTCATCGACTCTAAGGTGAATGTATGTTAAGTTGGTCATGCCAGTGATGAAGGAGTTTCTATCCCTAGGATTATTATAAGCCATGCAAAGAAACAAAGAGTGCTCCTGTGTCCTGTTAGATTTAAAATTATTCTACACTATACGTATACGCCATACTTAAATAATGCTAAAAGATAATCAAAATATAAAGTATAAGTTACTCGCTTCATCTTAGAGCTTAAACGTTTGAATACACATTCACAGTCAACATTTCACTCCAGACTGATACACTGTTTCAAGAAAAGCTTGGAACAGGATTAGAGTCATGACAGAGATTACTTTAACATCTGTCCGTCTGCCCGTTTCACACCTGGGGACGTGAAACAAAGAACGAAGCAGGGACACATCTGTGAGGGGGAGGGGGGGCTAGGAGACAGGAACTTCCACCGAAGTACATTTGAATGATTAACAAAGTAGGAAGAATTCTCCACAGGAGATCGTAACACAGGGAGTTTGAAGGAACCAATAGGGCGATAGGGGGAGGACCTCTCGGCCTGCAAATTTGCCTTAAATATAGCGATGTTATTATTGTTCGAGACGTCTTTCCCGGAGCTATTGACCTGTAGAGCTGCCGGCAAAGAGCGTGTCCGATCGATCGTAAAAGTTTGTATCTTTGTTTGACTTGAAGCCGCGAATAAACGACTCATTACACTCTGCATTGACCTCTTTTCTCCATAAAGCAAAGTATTAAGACCCGGAGGTGACGTCGTGTTGGAACGACGGAAACAAACTCAGTTTTAACCGTTTTAGTCCTTATCGCATTAACAGCCATATCCTGTTTGAACCATCTTTGCTGAAAAATGCCCTCTGACTTCATGGTTGTCTGACTTTTGCTGTGGGTGAAAATGAAGGAAGAGTTCTAATGTTTCTGGCTTTGGTTTGAAATAATAATCAACTTCTGCATGAGGAGCACTGGCTTCCTTGTCTTGACCATCTTTATCAACAGCAGCATCATATACAGGCTACAAACGATTAGTATTGTTAATTATATTATAAATCACTAACATTGCACTGTTAACAAACTATAAGGATGGCAGTTTTTGGTGTAAGTTATTTTCATCAGCATCACCATAACAATAATGGAGCTTGTACAGAGATCCTCTGTCCACAGCTGGATTATCTTCAACCTGGAAAAAAACATATTAGTAATGTTAATTATGCTAGTTAACCAATACAAGCACATCAACATCATCAGTACTATACTAAAAATAAAGTTTAATATTAGTTAAATATGTACATAAGATTATTTAAGGTTATTAAGCAATATAATGCCAGAAACGTACACAAAACGAATCACATTTCCACCATACAACCCGAACCATCCAGTGATGATCCCATGAAGGATGGTCATGTATAAACACATACATAACAAAGTTTATGACGCTTCTCTTCACTTGCTGAAGTAGCTAAAAATGCACTAAAGATGCTGAATTATCATTTCCATTTCATTTGTACAAGTTTATGTGCCATTTCCCAGATAAGACCCTGACAATTACATTTTTGCAAAGGCAGGTTGATAGTGTCTAGATAAAAGGTTATCCATAGCTTAACTATGTTTGCTAATCTTCCTAATATAACTTACCATCATGAGGTCGTTCGCTCTGTCCCGTCCTCTGTCATCTCAGCATCAACACCATCTTTGTCAGCACTACTGCTGGGTATGTCATCATCTTGGGTGGGCACTGGTCCAGAACGACCACCAAATAGGTCCATTATTTAAAAACTTGTAGCTGCAAGTTGACTCAAGGATTTTTTTTTTTTTTTTTTGTTTACCCCTGAGCTTTTCAGCACCACCTTTGCGTTTTTTTTATGCTCCATTTTTCCAAGACTAGCTTGTTATCAATTGTTTATCACAGCTCTAGCTCCTCTTCAGAAGCTTGATTGACAGGTGAGAAATGGGTGGGACTTAACAAGCGAGACGAAATGTGAGATAGCCTTAAAAAAAAAAAAAAAATAATAATAATAATAATCACGCCCAAAAACCCAACTGCCCACCGGGTAAATCACCGGTAGCCCCGTACGCCAGTCCGCCCGTGTGTGTGTGTGTGTGTGTGTGTGTGTGTGTGTGTGTGTGTGTGTGTGTGTGTGTGTCGAGTAAATAAAAATTAGACAAACAAAACTACTCTTACTTAATACTCTGAATTATAAAGATGATTATTTTTATATTTAAAATTCAATATATTAGAGTTATAACTGTAAATACTCACCTCATGATTGGTCAGTTTTCGTCTCCACTCTTAGTTTGTGTTTTCTTGTCAGTGCCTGGAGATCAAAAGCCACTTTATATAGAGTCAGACCAGGAGAAGTTGAGTCTGCGCACTGAAGGATCACTCTGACTCTGTGTCAGTTTATATTACACTGAACTGAAACTGCTCAGAATCCTTGTGAATGTATTTTTATGTGTGTTTAGTTTTTAGAGTAGAATTATTTATTACTTTGCTGTATTTGGTAGTTAATTACCATGTTATTTTGTTTGTTTAGCATTTTAATTTGTTTTTGTGTTTAGTGAATCATAAAATGTTCAAAGGATTCAACAGAAAACTTTCCTAAAACCTTTCTTAAAAACCACAACACTTTCTCCTAAACTGCACATTTCATACATTTAATGTATTTTCGAAATAAAACAAATGAAGCTTCATGACAAGTCAAACATAAACTCCTTTATTTCTTATCTTGACTGATTATTGTACATGAAATAAAACCCAGAGAGTAAAGTTCATGAGAAGCTGTGTGAACGTGCTTGTGTGTGTTGAATTCTCGGTGTAAGATTGTGTGAATTAAAACAAAATATACAAGAGATAAGATAAGACATCATTTTCATCGTACAGTCATACATTTTTTCAATAATAGGAATACACTTGGCTTTCATTCTGGTAAAACACACACACTTATCATGTATGTAAAATCTTGATTTGTTGGCTCTCTATGAAAGTTAAAGTGAATCAAATGTGGGTGAGAGTCGGGACATGAACGTCTCCGTGCAACGTGTAACTTGACTATTTCCTCAAGAGAACTGAAGACACAACAGTCAGGACTATTCTGTGAGACGCATTTGCAGGAAATCTTTAATTTCAGTGCTATTTTGGGTTCTTGGTTTATTTGCACTCCTTTTCAAGAACTCGATGCTGTTGTCACGGAAGAACGATCGTGGTTTCATTTCAGCTGCTTTCATGTGGTATTCCACTGATCTTCTGTATTCTTTACGCGTGTAGAAGAGATATCTTGCAAAATGGTTGAAAAGCATTTGTTTGTCTAGATCATCAAGATCTCTTGCTAGAAGTTCCTGGTACTTTTCCTCTCCTACCTCCGGGTTTCTACCTCCTTTTATGGTCGCAAGATTAATTTCCTTTACCAGGCAAGTGTCAGGGTACAAAGCAATCACTTCCTGGTGAAGGTTTATTGCCCTGTTCATTGTTGCTCTTTGTACATATATCTTCTTCCTATTGTGGTAGGTGATCTTCCAATAGTAGCAGAGTGCAGCACACCTTTTCAGGAAGCGTTCATCTGGATGTACACTCAGGGCTTCTTCTGCCAGCTCAACTGCCTCATCAATGGAGAGGAATTCTTTGTAAACTCTTAAAATTGCTTTCAGACCACTGTAACTACTGACAGGGTTTCCTAGAACCTGCTCACCCATCTCTCGAGCTTTGTCTCTAACATCTATACCTTCTTTTCGCCCATGATGAAGGTGTTTGATTGCAATGTACACGTTCTCTGGATCCTCTTCTGTGGCATGTTCTAATCTCTGCCTGATGTCATCTGTCAGGGGGAGCTCATGCTTCTGAGCTCTGACTAATGCTAAGGCGAGGGAGGTCTTCCACTCCACCCGCTCTGGTTCTCTCTCAATGGCAGCCAGAAAAAGTTGTTCAACCTTCTTCAGATGGTCGTCGTCGACCAATGTCATCAGTGTCCAGGCCTTCTCAGCAGTCACCTCTGCGTGCAGGTCATCCTGGCTCACATTTGGGTGTTGACTCCTCAGACCTTCAACCTTTGATAGGTATTGCTCACTTTCTGGCTGGTGTCCCATGAGATGGTGCAACCAAGCCAGGTTCCCGTAGTTCACCATCATCCAAGGACCCTCTTCAGTGTCGTGTCTGAGCTTGAACTCCTCTGTGGCCAGGTTCAGAAACCTCAAGGCCTCTTCACCTGAGCCCAGACGGTGATGAAGGTAACCCAGGAGGTTGTAGATGTGAGGCAGCCAACAGTTCCCTTCATCTGTGCCGATGTCTTCCAGATAATCCCTGACAACCCATGGCTTGATCTCCTGGACGAGTTCCTCCCATGTGAAGTGACACTGCAGGGTCTTCAGTCTGGCCTCCATGTTTGTCTGACTCTCACTGTTGGAGACAAGTCCACACTTTAGTACAACAGTGTTGTGTGTCCGTGTGTATTTGTTATCATGAAACTGTGCAATCAACTATATTTCTTTATTTAATATATAAAGAAATATGGTGATTGTCTCTCTGTCGGTGAAATGTTGCAAATGTTGGTCTATGTTTCAAAGCTGTGTGTGCTGCTCACAGTATACAGTATATTTACGCCTGTGTGTTTTTGGATGTGTTTAAAATGGCATCAGTGCGTGCAAGTGTGTTCTAGTGTGTGTATACATTGGTCCAAGAGTCCTTGGTTGTGTGTGTAAAAGCCAGTATGTGATAGAAATAACATTTTACTATTGTTTGTTTGAATTCTTCACATAGGTGTGATTGTCTATTAAAGGTTGATTGATTTTTAATTTGATTGAGTTATTCCATAAGTTCAAATCAACTCACCTCTTTAGTCTGTGTTGTCTTCGGGCAGTGACGGGTAACCAACCAGACACTTTATATACAGACAGATCAGAGTCGAGTTTGGGCACATTCTTATGGTTCCCTTTGTTTCAGGTGACATTTCACGGAAATAAAACCGAAAGCGGATTTTCCTTTTTTGTTTGTCATTGTCATTTAATTAACAGGGCGTAGCATAGTGCAGCGACTTGATACTCACGTGTTGAAAGTGCAAAAGTAGAATAAACAGAGGAATCAATTTAGCTGACTTTGCCAAACACCAATAACAACGCCAAACAAAAACCGAACCACAGAGCTCAAACACAGAGATGGACGGGGGACTTGATTGTGCACGGGTGGGATGTTGAACTACAGGTGTGCCAATCTGAACCTGGGGAGTAGACAGCAGAGCAGGCGTTGTCCTGACAAACTCAAATTTTTCCAACTTCAGTTAAGTGAGCAGATCCGTAATAGACCCATGATGGGACCAGTCAGAGGAGTAAACCAATACATGAAACTAAAAATTGTATTTACCAACCTTTGAAAAGACTCTAAGTGGGCCCGATCACTTTGTGACCAAAGACCTGCTTTGCCGGACTAAAGCCCAGAGAATCTTGTACAGTCTAACTTAAAACCAACAAAGTCAAAGGTTGGTGGCTACACACGTTATTGTTAGAAGGAATTGGTATAGACAAAAATGTATTCCACTATCCTGAACCAAAACACTAACTTATCTAGCAAACTCTGAGAAAGACAATATATCTAACAGGACCAATGATTGTGCTCCCCTATCCCCGAGTATGTGTGCTGGACATCGGTCCACAGAGTCATCACTGAGAGAAACAAACACATCACGCAAGACTGGACTGTAACTTGGGTCTACAAAATCACACAATTCACCTGAAGAAAGTAACAGCTTGGGACCAGACCGTGTTTGCACTAGGCGTGTTTGCGTCATCTTGTTCTTTATGATTTCTAAACTTTTGCCTGTATGCTTCTGTGTGTGTGTGTGTGTGCGTGCGCGTGTGTGCGTGCGCATGTGTGCGCATGTGTGTGTATGTGTGTAACATCTTCTACATTAGTTTCAGTGAAATGAAGTGTTTATGCCGAGGGGTGTGTGATTTTGTAGGTGTGTCAGTGTATGTGTGTTCATTCATGTGTGTGTATGTTCTTTTGGTTGTGCAACTATAAAATGACTTCCAGTAAAGTGAAACCAATGAAGAGTTCAACGTCACTGTAATTGAAACACAAATTCCTCTATTGTTTCTGATCAAGGTTTATTCCTGGTTTCTCTTGTCATTCAGCTATTTATCGAGTATGAATCTATGACTATGTATTGAAGCCGTGAATAAGAGACAAAGAAACTTTTAGGTTGTCTTGTAGCTGACAAATCTATTTTAAATGTATTGAGGTCATGACGTGGAGAATGGGAAATAGGAAATGTGCAAGTATTGTTTGCATTGTTTTTAATACACTTTATTTTTAGAAGCTATTAGTGGTAGAACATTTTGAAATTGTTTGGACATGGAAACAGCATAAAAGCTCTTTGTAAATGAACCTTTATTATTGTCGACGGTTCATTAGTGTCAGCAGCCTCTTCGGTTATAGAATAAAAGGCAGGCTTGGTTCTAAAAATGCTTCAGATTTTCAACAACTTCCACCCAATCTACATCTGCATCCATCCTTTGATTTGTTCTTCAGTTAGCAGCTTTTATTTTGTCTCAAACTGTCATTTCTCGAGAAACGAAACTCTAACTGGGCACATTCCTTCCAGCTCATTGTGAGCCGCAGCAAGCATGACTACATGTTTATTGTGATAAGACTATAAAAGCAACATAAATTCTTTAACAAATAGTCCCGACGAGAAGACACAAACACATGGATTATAATCTCTGTATCATGTTGTGACATCATTTTACTAAGTTTAGAGACTTTTCTCAGTTGAAGGAAACAGTTTCTGGTCAGTTTTTTGCAGTGTTGAACAAGAGACATGTCTTTGTCAAATACAACACCCAGGTTTCTCAGGCTCAATTTGACAGACTGACCTAAGTCACCCAAGTACTGACTCAACCCTGGAACCTTATCATGAGCGATCACCAGAGTTTCAGTTTTGTCCACATTTAGCTGCAAAGTGTTTTCACTCAGCCATTGTTTGATTTCTAGCAAACAATTGACAAAGCTGTTCAGCCTCTGGGGCTCAGTTGGATCAAAAGAGCAGTAGAGCTGGATGTCATCAGCAAAAATGTAGAACATCAGGAAATCTCTGAATGATTTTACCGAGGGGAATCAAGTACAGCAAAAACAATTAAGGACCCAGAGCAGAACCTTGAGGGACTCAACACAACAGATCTGCCGATTCAGACCTCATTTGATTTTTTTTTTTTTTTTTTTTTTTTTTTTTTTTTTTTTTTTTTTAGAATCCCTTATTAGTCCCGCGAGGGGAAATTCAACCATTCACACATACTGATGGGAGTAGGCATGCACACTTGCGCCAAGTTCACCATCAGGAGCAATCAGGGTGAAGTGTCTTGCTCAGGGACACAACGACACAAGCTTGTCTGGAGCTGGGATTGAACCTGCAACCTTTTTGGACTGCAGGCAACCACTCTACCATCTGAGCTATGTCGCCCCTTGGCAGATACACTAAAACTGCGCCCAGAAAGGTATGATGAGAACCATTCTGACACAGACCCAGATAGTCCCACTTCATCCCTCAGTCTACTTAGCAGGATCTGGTGATCAACTGTGTCAAAGGCTGAGGACAGGTCAAAGAGAACCAGAACAGTGGATTTACCCGAGTCAGCCGACATCATGATGTCACTGGACACTTTCAATAAAGCTGTCTCCGTAGAGTGATGTTTACGGAAGCCAGACTGAAACTTCTCATGGATGTCGTTCTGATCCAGGAACAAAGAAAGCTGCTCAGACACCACCTTCTCCAAGATCTTGGACAAGAAAGGGAGCTAAGAAATAGGTAAGGTAAGGTAAAACTTTATTGATCCCTCAGGAGGTCTCCTTCGGGAAATTGGCCTGAAATGACTGAGGTCAGTTGGGTCTAAGCCTGGTTTTTTGAGCAGAGGCTCCACAGTGGCATGTTTAAATGCATTGGGAAAAACCCCTGTGGAAAGGGAGAGGTTCACCATATTGGTAACCCAGGGTCCAATTACATCAAATACTTTTATAAAAAGCCTACAAGGAAGGATGTCATCTGAGCAAGAGGAGGGTTTCATCTTGTTCACTAGTGCTGAAATATCACCCAAAGATACAGCAGTGAAGGAGGACCAAGAGGAGGAGAGGGGCTCAGAGACAGTAGGGGTTCCAAACAAAGGGGGAGAGATTTTCTCTTTGATCAATTTAATTTTGTCAATGAAAATTCTCAACAATGCATTGCTGTCATTTTCACAAAAGACAGGCATGATTTGAGGAGTGTCTGTCTGCTTACATGTGTGTGTGTTTTTGTCTCCCTTTTTTGTCTGCTGTTGTGTAAACATGTTTTTGTGTGTTTGCGGGTATGTTTTTTGGTGGATTTTGTATGTGTTTTTGCTAGTGTGTATGCGCTGTGGTGTATTTGTGTGTGCATGTCTGTTTGTGAATCCCAGTGTCCGGTGTTGTTTGTTTCTCATGTGTGTTTGTCCTTGACTGCTTGTTTGCAAGTGTGTGTTTCTGTATGTAAGTGTTTATGCGGAGGAGTGTGTGGGTTTGTGATTTTGTAGGCGTGTCAGTGTATGTGTGTTGTGGAATATGTCAAACATTATATTACGCATTGTATTGCGCATGAATAGTTAAAGCTACGCAATATAGCAAGTCACGGTATGAGCAGCCAAGTAGTATATCCATATACGGTACGAGTAGCTGGGCTGAGCAGTATGCCAAGTCACAATAACAAGAACTGTGTTTAATGAGCAATGTATCAGCATATTAGAGAGACTTCTGCTGCGGCCCCTGTCTGACACCGTGTAAGGGCACCATGCAAGGACACCATGTAAGGACACCATGAAGAATGGGGAACTGATGACGTATGTTAAACTGTCTGTGACTTGTGGAACTTTACAATAAATTGACCCTGAAATGTGCAGGAGATCAGAACTCAGTGAGCAGCTGCAGGAGCAAGTTCGGAACTTGTATTGAGCTGGCTGGGTTCTCCTCCTCATCAGGCTGAATCTTGATTCTGACTCTGTGTGGCGTTTTTGATTCATCATCGACCATTCTCTCCGAGTCCTACTACGTCAAATGTAATCAGGGAGTGACACCTTGCAACAGAGGAAGCTTAAGTCACAACAGTGTGTATGTTCTTTTGGTTGTGCAACTATAAAATGAGTTCCAGTAAAGTGAAACCAACAGTTCAACTTCACTGTAATTGAAACAGAAATTCCTCTATTGTTTCTTCAACAAAAAATAAACAAAACCCGGACCGGAAAGACTACTCACTTGTAAGGACAATAACAAACAAATAAACCCAATAATCCCCCATAAAGAGTTAGCTCACGGCTAACAATACCTGCACCCCGTCCTCACACAATACCACAACGTCCAGACTGATCATGAGGAAGGACATCAGACATTCACATAGAATTATTAATACTTTGCTGTATTTGGTAGTTAATCACCATGTTATTTGTTTGATAAGCATTTACTTACTGTTTTTCACTGCTTTGCTAATGTTAGCAATGCTAGTGGCTAAGCAAAGATAACTGTAGCGACGTGCATCAGCCCCGACTTTCATAATTTTCCTTGGTAATTTACAAAAAACACCAGGGAACAATGTTGCCGATAAAGTTCTGTAAAAGTACTGTACAAAAATAACCATCCGGTTACAATCCCCCCCCCCCCCTCGTTTCATCGGTGCCCCACTGATGAGCTAAGTACTATGACCAGGATCTAAAAATTGGCTGCAGCAATACTACTTGAGCCCAACACCTGAGGAGTAGTCGTCCCTGATGCCTCTACCCTGATGGTCCTTGGGAGGTGATGGATGTTAGAGTGCTGCCCTGCATGGACCCGTGAAGACTTCCTGAGAGGGGCTGGACTCCTGCTGGCAGGTTGGTTTTCTAGCCTGGGAGGAAGGCAAGGAGGAACTCTTTCCCTGGGGGATGTCATGGATTGTCTTCTGGGCATGGAACGAAACCTCAAAGAATTGGAGGGACCTTGATCAGGCCCACTTACAACCACCCATGGACCTTCATCATCCTCTGACAGGTTCTCCTCAGATGGTGACTGATTATCTTCGGGAAACTGTGATGGCAGATTCAATGCAGGTTTTAATGATGTTCGGTGAACAGCTCTGGTCTGGGTGATATCCTGCACTGGAGCTATGGAGTATACCACTCCACCCTGCTCTGGAGCTTTAACAACTTTATAAATAGTAGATTTCCACATATCCTGGATCTTACATGAACACCCGCTGGTGTTCAGACAGGTCCTTGGACCCCAGCTCTTGTTTGGTCTCCGCTATCCTGTCTTTCCTGCAACATTTGCTGGATAACGGGCGGACTGTGGCGACACTGAGAGTGTTCGCATCAGCCATAGCGACGAGGCATGTCGGTTTTGAGGGTGCTTCGGTTCGCGCCCACCCCTTGGTGGCGCGTTTCCTGCGGGGTGCCTGCAGGCTTCGACCTCCTGCAAGGCCTTCCAGCCCTCAGTGGGATCTCCAGTTGGTACTGGACTCTCTCACAGGCCCGACCTTCGAGCCTCTTGACCAAGTCCCACTGGATATCTTGTCTTTCAAGGTATCGCTCCTTCTGGCACTAACAACCACAAAGAGAGCAAGTGAGCTTTGTGCCCTCTCCATTAGCCCTGAGTGTCTTTCCTTTGGCGTCGAGGAGTCTTCGGTGTCTTTGCGTCCTAACCCAGCGTTCCGCCCGAAGATTCTGAGTTCCTTGTTCCGGGCGACGACCTTCACGCTGCGGGCCTTTCACCCGCTGTCCCACTCGGACCCGGGTCAGGAACGTCTCCACCTGTTGTGTCCAGTGAGGGCGTTGGCCTGTTACTTGCGGCGGGTGGCCGTGTTTAGGCGCTCTGATGCCCTCTTTGTCTGCCACGGTAGATGCCGGCGGGGAGAGGCGGTCTCCCCCCAGAGGTTCTCTCATTGGGTGAGATCGGCCATTATCCGGGCCTACCGAGCAGCGGGTGGATCCGCTCCTAGCAGTCTGAGGGCACATTCCACCCGTGGCGTGGCTCTTTTGCGGGGAGTGGCAGCAGAGGATATCTGCTCAGCTGCCTCTTGGGCGTCCAAGTCTACCTTTGCTAAGGCCTATCTCCTCGACGTAACGGCGGGATCAGTAGCTCATACTGTTTTGAGCGCTGCTGTGCACCCCTCAGGGCCCACGGCTCAAGTGGATTTGGACCCTGGGCCGGCGGGGCCCTAGCGATGCTGCTCCAGGAGCGGCGTCCAGCTGGGGGTACATTTATCCCATCAGGCTTCGCCTTTTGGGTAAACCAATAGCGAAGCCGTTAGAGGGCGGAGCACCAATGACGTAGAACCCCTGAGTTATCTATCATAACCTCAGGTTCTACGAGTTGGTGCGAAGCCCTCTAACCTCGTCGCCCAGCGGCCGCCCTTCTCGCTGAGTTTTCAGTTGGAGAAAGTGCGGCGGTTGCTTCCCGCCTTTATATATAGTAAGTAAGTAAGTAAGTAATATATATTTATATAGCGCTTTTCAGGAAGTGGACTGCCCCCTGCTGGGTGGCGAGTTCATTAAGCTTTCTCAGAGACGAGGCGGTGCCTCGGGGTAAACCAATAGCGAAGCCGTTAGAGGGCTTCGCACCAACTCGTAGAACCTGAGGTTATGATAGATAACTCAGGGGATTTTGTAGGTGTGTCAGTGTATGTGTGTTTATTTTTGTGTTTGTATGTTCTTTTGGTTGTGCAACTATAAAATGACTTCCAGTAAAGTGAAACCAATGAAGAGTTCAACGTCACTGTAATTGAAACACAAATTCCTCTATTGTTTCTGATCAAGGTTTATTCCTGGTTTCTCTTGTCATTCAGCTGTTTATCGAGTATGAATCTATGACTATTAATTGAAGCCGTGAATAAGAGTCAAAGAAACTTTTAGGTTGTCTTGTGGCTGACAAATCTATTTTAAATGTATTGAGGTCATGACGTGGAGAATGGGAAAGGGGAAATGTGCAAGTAATGTTTGCATTGTTTAATACACTTTATTTTTAGAAGCTATTAGTGGTAGAACATTTTGAAATTGTTTGGACATGGAAACAGCAAAGAAGCTCTTTGTAAATGAACCTTTATTATTGTCGACGGTTCATTAGTGTCAGCAGCCTCTTCGGTTATAGAATAAAAGGCAGGCTTGGTTTTAAAAATGCTTCAGATTTTCAACAACTTCCTCCCAATCTACATCTGCATCCATCCTTTGATTTGTTCTTCAGTTAGCAGCTTTTATTATGTCTCAAACTGTCATTTCTCGAGAAACGAAACTCTAACTGGGCACATTCCTTCCAGCTCATTGTGAACCGCAGCAAGCATGATTACTTGTTTATTGTGATAAGACTATAAAATCAACATAAATTATTTAACAAATAGTCCAGACGAGAAGACACAAACACATGGATTATAATCTCCGGATCATGTTGTGACATCATTTTACTAAGTTTAGAGACTTTACTCAGTTGAAGGAAACAGTTTCTGGTCAGTTTTCTGCAGTGTTGAACTAGAGACATGTCTTTGTCAAATACAACACCAATGTTGTGGTCACAGCAGTCTGCTGTGTTTTCCTCCTCCTGGTCTGCCACTCCACCTGTCGTCTCACCTCACACCTGGTCCTCATCATCAATCATGCTCACCTGGTCTTGATCCCCAATCAACCCCCTTCATAAACCCTTGGATTCCCTGCGGTCGGCGCCAGATCGTACTACGCAACTATACGTGACTGGCTCAGTGTATTTTGCTACCTCGCTCTCTTACTCTAGTCTCTTGTTGTTTTTTTGGACTACATCTAACCTTTTGTTCCTCTACCTGCAGTAACCCGGATCACTCACTCCAGCTCGCCCACCTCGCTCTCCCTCCGGCTTCCTCATCCACTACCTGCTCCCCTCCTATTCAATAAACCCCTTTTTGTATTCCCTGGAACTTCGCATCTGTCTGCTCTTGGGTTCAGCATCGTTTAACATAACAGAACGATCTGGCCAAGATGGACCCAGCGGACATGGCCAAAGTCCACGGAGCTCTCGCCGCTCAAGGCACTCAGATTGCCGAGCACAGCCAAGCCCTCCGGGACGCTATGGAAGCCTTCAAAAACATCGCTACCCGAGTCTCTCAGATGGCCGCACAACTGGACGCATTGGTTCCCCACACACCGGAACCCCCACTGCCTACGACTCCTCCGCCTGCCCCCACTTCCCCAACACACCTGCCACGAGCCCGAGAGCCTCTCATTCCTCATTACACTCTGCATTGACCTCTTTTTTCCATAAAGCAAAGTATTAAGACCCGGAGGTGACGTAGTGTTGGAACGACGGAAACAAACTCAGTTTTAACCGTTTTAATCCTTATCGCATTAACAGCCATATCCTGTTTGAACCATCTTTGCTGAAAAATGCCCTCTGACTTCATGGTTGTCTGACTTTTGCTGTGGGTGAAAATGAAGGAAGAGTTCTAATGTTTCTGGCTTTGGTTTGAAGAAATAATCAACTGCTGCATGAGGAGCATTGGCTTCCTTGTCTTGACCATCTTTATCAACAGCAGCATTATATACAGGCTACAAACGATTAGTATTGAGTGAGAGTATCTGGATGTTCTGTTCTATGTTAGTCTTTGTATCCTTTGTCTTTGTTGTTTTTCTTTGACCTATGTTCTTTGTCTTTATCTTTAGACTTGGATTGTGTCATCTTGTTCTTCCTCTTTATGTTCTTCTCGTTATTTTATTTTTTATGTATCATTTTTTATTGTTCATGAAAAACTGCTGGCTAGTGGTAAAAAACAATTTCCCGAAATAATAAAGTTTTACCTTACCTTACCTTTACCTTATTGTCAGTTATATTATAAATTACTAACAATGCACTGTTAACAAACTATGAGGATTGCAGTTTTTGATGTAAGTTATTTTCATCAGCATCACCATAACAATAATGGAGCTTGTACAGAGATCCTCTGTCCACAGCTGGATCATCTTCAACCTGGAAAATAACATATTAGTAATGTTAATTATGCTAGTTAACCAATACAAGCACATCATCTTCATCAGTACTATACTAAAAATAAATAGTTTAAGATTAGTTAAATATGTACATAAGATTATGTAAGGTTATTAAGCAATATAATGCCAGAAACGTACACAAAACAAATCATATTTCCACCATACAACCCGAACCATCCAGTGATGATCCCATGAAGGATGGTCATGTATAAGCGCATACATAACAAAGTTTATGACGCTTCTCTTCACTTGCTGAAGTAGCTAAAAATGCACTAAAGATGCTGAATTATCATTTTCATTTCATTTGTACAAGTTTATGTGCCATTTCCCAGATAAGACCCTGACAATTACATTTTTTCAAAGGCAGGTTGATAGTGTATAGATAAAAGGTTATCCATAGCTTAACTATGTTTGCTAATCTTCCTAATATAACTTACCATCATGAGGTCGTTCGCTCTGTCATCTCAGCATCAACACCATCATTGTCAGCACTACTGCTGGGTATGTCATCATCTTGGGTGGACACTGGTCCAGAACGACCACCAAATAGGTCCATTATTTAAAAACTTGTAGCTGCAAGTTGACTCAAGGATTTATTTATTTATTTATTTTTTTACCCCTGAGCTTTTCAGCACCACCTTTGCGTTTTTTTATGCTCCATTTTTCCAAGACTAGCTTGTTATCAATTGTTTATCACAGCTCTAGCTCCTCTTCAGAAGCTTGATTGACAGGTGAGAAATGGGTGGGACTTACCAAGCGAGACGAAATGTGAGATAGCCTTAAAAAAATAAATAATAATAATAATAATAATCACGGCCCCGGCCAAAAACCCAACTGCCCACCGGGGAAATCCCCGGTAGCCCCGTACGCCAGTCCGCCTGTGTGTGTGTGTGTGTGTGTGTGTGTGTGTGTGTGTGTGTGTGTCGAGTAAATAAAAATTAGACAAACAAAACTACTCTTACTTAATACTATGAATCATAAAGGTGATTATTTTTATATTTAAAAATCAATATATTTGAGTTATAACTGTAAATACTCACTTCATGATTGGTCAGTTTTCGTCTTCACTCTTTTGTTTTCGCCGGATCTCTACCGTCCTTGTATGGCTGCAAGATTAATTTCCTTTACCAGGCAAGTGTCAGGGTACAAAGCAATCACTTCCTTGTGAAGGCTTATGGCCCTGTTCATTGTTTCTGCTGGTACAGAGTCGTTCTTATTGTACCAGATGATCTTCCAATAGTAGCAGAGTGCTGCACACCTTTTCAGGAAGCGTTCATCTGGATGTTCTCTCAGGGCTTCTTCTGCCAGCTCAACTGCCTCATCAATGGAGAGGAATTTTATGTAAACACTTAAAATTGCTTTCAGACCACTGTAACTACTGACAGGGTTTCTTAGAACCTGCTCAGTCATCTCTCGAGCTTTGTCTCTAACATCTATACCTTCTTTTCGTCCATGATGAAGGTGTTTGATTGCAATGTACACGTTCTCTGGATCCTCTTGTCTGGCACGTTCTAATCTCTGCCTGACGTCATCTGTCAGGGGGAGCTCATGCTTCAGAGCTCTGACTAATGCTAAGGCGAGGGAGGTCTTCCACTCCACCCGCTCTGGTTCTTTCTCAATGGCAGCCAGAAAAAGTTCTTCAACCTTCTTCAGATGGTCGTCGACCAATTTCATCAGTGTCCAGGCCTTCTCAGCAGTCACCTCTGTGTGCAGGTCATCCTGGCTCACATTTGGGTGTTGACTCCTCAGATCTTCAAACTTTGATAGGTATCGCTCACTTTCTGGCTGGTGTCCCATGAGATGGTGCAACCAAGCCAGGTTCCCGTAGTTCACCATCATCCAAGGACCCTCTTCAGTGTCGTGTCTGCGCTTGAACTCCTCTGTGGTCAGGTTAAGAAACCTCAAGGCCTCTTCATCTGAGCCCAGACGGTGATGAAGGTAAACCAGGAGGTTGTAGATGTGAGGCAGCCAACAGGCGTCATTGGCGGGCATTAGGGGGCCGTGCTCGCCCCCAGGGTCAGCCGTGGCCGCCCTGGCAGGAAGGTAGTTTTTCTTACATAAGAGTGGTCAACCCTCAGCTCTGTCGAACAAAGCCAGAGCGCTGGCCTATTACAGGTGATGTAAATGTACAATATTGTAGCTCAACTCTTTAGTTATTTCCATGAGAGAACACACAACAATGCTACAGCAATCCGGGATTCAAAATGTGTTTAGTTTATTATCTTCTCCGATCTCTCAACACACATCCATCAATGTCAAGAGAGCAGCACACCCAAGTGGTCATTAGGTTCCACTACAGTTATTGTTATCATTAATGGTTACAGTTGCTTATAGAGTCAGTAACAGTTTTGGTTTTCAGTATGAACATCCGTAATACCCTGACGAGAAAAAAGTAAGAACGAGAGCGAGCAGGAAGCAGCGCCATCCATGTCTACTGAAAACACAAGCACTGAAGTCAACCTGAACACTGGAGTGAACATTTAAACTGAGAGAGTAGCTGCAGCTAAAGCCTGTACTTAAACTCACCAAGATACCTGCCTTGGACTTGGGCTCGGTGAAAGTTCAGTATTGTTTTTATCTTTTAAAAACAAGGCTCCTGTAGAATGACTAAATAGCCTATATTTTCATGTTGGTCATTTGGTTCCCTTTAAAAAAATATATTTTTCAGCATCTAGACTTCATCAAGTAGTCAAACAGATCACACATCACACCTAACATGATTTTGTTCAATAAGATGAAAACTTATTTGATGGTTCAATCCAGTGTTCAGGTTGACTTCAGTGTTTATGTTTTTAGTAGAAGTGAAGCTGTGGTGCTTTAGATTAATAAATGGGCACAGCACTAAACTTTGTTGTTGGTTTTTAGTTTTTTTTTTAGATTTTGGGATCAACCATCACTTTTTAGTAATGGGAGAATTATTTATCTGTACTGTGCGAGTCGTCCCAGAGCCATTGTGCAGCCTGAAGCCAATATGTTTTTAGGTTGAAAAGTTTGCCCCCCTGAAAAAATGTAATGCCCCCCCTTAAATGTTTTTCTGCAGCCGGGTCTGACTCTGTGTTAGTTTCTATTTCACTGAACTGAAACTGCTCAGAATCCTTGTGAATGTATTTTTATGTGTGTTTAGTTTTTAGAGTAGAATTATTTATTACTTTGCTGTATTTGGTAGTTAATCACCATGTTATTTTGTTTGTTTAGCATTTTAATTTGTTGTTGTGTTTAGTGAATCATAAAATGTTCAAACGATTCAACAGAAAACTTATGAATTCCTAAAACCTTTCTTAAAAACCACAACACTTTCTCCTAAACTGCACATTTCATACATTTAATGTCTTTTTGAAATAAAACAAATGAAGCTTCATGAGAAGTCAAACATAAACTCCTTTATTTCTTGTCTTGACTGATTATTGTACATGAAATGAAACCCAGAGAGTAAAGTTCATGAGAAGCTGTGTGAACGTGCTTGTGTGTGTTGAAATCTCGGTGTAAGATTGTGTAAATTAAAACAAAATATACAAGAGACAAGATAAGACATCATTTTCATCGTACAGTCATACATTTGTTCAATAATAGGAATACACTTGGCTTTCATTCTGGTAAAACACACACACTTATCATGTATGAAAAATCTTGATTTGTTGGCTCTTTATGAAAGTTAAAGTGAATCAAATGTGGGTGAGAGTCGGGACATGAACGTCTCTGAGGAACGCGTGACTTGACTATTTCCTCAAGAGAACTGAAGACACAACAGTCAGGACTAATCTGTGAGATGCATTTGCAGGAAATCTTTAATTTCAGTGCTATTTTGGGTTCTTGGATTATTAGCACTCTTCTTCAAGAACTCGATGCTGTTGTTACGGAAGAATGATCGTAGTTTCATTTCAGCTGCTTTCATGTTGTATTCCACTGATCTTCTGTGATCTCTACGATTAAAGAAGAGATATCTTGCAAAAAAGTTGAAAAGCATTTGTTTGTTTAGATCATCAAGATCTCTTGCTAGAAGTTCCTGGTACATTTCCTCTCCTACCTCCGGGTCTCTACGTCCTTGTATGGCTGCAAGATTAATTTCCTTTACCAGGCAATTGTCAGGGTACAAAGCAATCACTTCCTTGTGAAGGTTTATGGCCCTGTTCATTATTGCTGGTGATACAGATACATTGTTGCTCCTATTGTAGTAGGTGATCTTCCAATAGTAGCAGAGTGCAGCACACCTTTTCAGGAAGCGTTCATCTGGATGTTCTCTCAGGGCTTCTTCTATCAGCTCAACTGCATCATCAATGGAGAGGAATTCTTTGTAAAATCTTATCATTGCTTTCAGACCACTGTAACTACTGACAGGGTTTCTTAGAACCAGCCAAGCCATCTCTCGAGCTTTGTCTCTAACATCTATATCTTCTTTTCGTCCATGATGAAAGTGTTTGATTGCAATGTACATGTTCTCTGGATCCTCTTCTCTGGCACGTTCTAATCTCTGCCTGACGTCATATGTCAGGGGAAGCTTATGCTTCTGAGCTCTGACTAATGCTAAGACGAGGGAGGTCTTCCACTCCACCCGCTCTGGTTCTCTCTCAATGGCAGCCAGAAAAAGTTCTTCAACCTTCTTCAGATGGTCGTCGACCAATGTCATCAGTGTCCAGGCCTTCTCAGCAGTCACCTCTGCGTGCAGGTCATCCTGGCTCACATTTGGGTGTTGACTCCTCAGATCTTCAACCTTTGATAGGTATCGCTCACTTTCTGGCTGGTGTCCCATGAGATGGTGCAACCAAGCCAGGTTCCGGTAGTTCACCATCATCCAAGGACCCTCTTCAGTGTCGTGTCTGCGCTTGAACTCCTCTGTGGCCAGGTTCAGAAACCTCAAGGCCTCTTCATCTGAGCCTAGACGGTGATGAAGGTAACCCAGGAGGTTGTAGATGTGAGGCAGCCAACAGTTCCCTTCATCTGTGCCGATGTCCTCCAGATCATCCCTGACAACCCATGGTTTCTTCTCCTGGACGAGTTCCTTCCATGTGAAGTGACACTGCAGGGTCTTCAGTCTGGCCTCCATGTTTGTCTGACTCTCACTGTTGGAGACAAGTCCACACTTTAGTACCACAGTGTTGTGTGTCCGTGTGTATTTGTTATCATGAAACTGTGCAATCAACTATATATTTTTATTTAATATATAAAGTGTGTCGAGTAAATAAAAAGTAGACAAACAAAACTACTCTTACTTAATACTATGAATCATAAAGATGATTATTTTTATATTTAAAAATCAATATTAGAGTTATAACTGTAAATACTCACCTCATGATTGGTCAGTTTTCGTCTCCACTCTTAGTTTGTGTTTTCTTGTCAGTGCCTGGAGATCAAAAGCCACTTTATATAGAGTCAGACCAGGAGGAGTTGAGTCTGCGCACTGAAGGATCACTCTGACTCTGTGTCAGTTTCTATTACACTGAACTGAAACTGCTCAGAATCCTTGTGAATGTATTTTTATGTGTGTTTAGTTTTTAGAGTAGAATTATTTATTACTTTGCTGTATTTGGTAGTTAATAACCATGTTATTTTGTTTGTTTAGCATTTTAATTTGTTGTTGTGTTTAGTGAATCATAAAATGTTCAAACGATTCAACAGAAAACTTATGAATTCCTAAAACCTTTCTTAAAAACCACAACACTTTCTCCTAAACTGCACATTTCATACATTTAATGTCTTTTCGAAATAAAACAAATGAAGCTTCATGACAAGTCAAACATAAACTCCTTTATTTCTTATCTTGACTGATTATTGTACATGAAATGAAACCCAGAGAGTAAAGTTCATGAGAAGCTGTGTGAACGTGCTTGTGTGTGTTGAATTCTCGGTGTAAGATTGATGAATTAAAACAAAATATACAAGAGACAAGATAAGACATCATTTTCATCGTACAGTCATACATTTAGTTCAATTATAGGAATACACTTGGCTTTTATTCTGGTAAAACACACACACTTATCATGTATGTAAAATCTCGATTTGTTGGCTCTCTATGAAAGTTAAAGTGAATCAAATGTGGGTGAGAGTCGGGACATGAACGTCTCCGAGGAACGTGTAACTTGACTATTTCCTCTTAATTATGGTATTATATTTAAAAATTGAGTTATTCCATAAGTTCAAATCAACTCACCTCATATTTTTGGATGCTTGAGTTTTCGTCTTCACTCTTAGTCTGTGTTGTCTTTAAGCAGTGACAGGTAACCAACCAGTCACTTTATATACAGACAGATCAGAGTCGAGTTTGGACACATTCTTATGGTTCCCTTTCTTTCAGGTGACATTTCGCAGAAACATTAGTTACAGCAAAACACTGGCAAATGTCTTATTTGTCAGTGTTTGTTCAGGTTCAACTGGTGTTTAGCTATGATAAAACATAATAAAGAAACAATGGTTATAGTGACAAATATTACTTTAATCTTTAAAATGAGAAGTTATAGTTATTTTCAGAAAATGTTATTTCAGCATATTAAACCTACATCATATTCCTTCTTAGACTGGAAAACAGGTTGTTTCTTTAGATAAATAGACATGTGCCAAAAGTGTAACCATTACTCATCATGGAAATGTAACAAAAACACACAGAAAGATGCAAATCATTCGAAAGTTTGTTGAAGAGGTTTATTCTTTGGATCAGCCCAGTCGTGCATCTGTAAATTAGTAACTACCATAAAATCATTACTGCCACCATGTTGATGATAAATGCTCATATAAGTTCAACCACTAGTTAACCACCACCAAGAGTAAATATATCCACCAAACACACAATAGTGATTTGACTGTAATGTGTAACTTGACTATTTCCTCAAGAGAACTGAAGACACAACAGTCAGGACTAATCTGTGAGACGCATTTGCAGGAAATCTTTGATTTCAGTGCTATTTTGGGTTTTTAGATTATTTGCAGTCTTCTTCAAGGCCACGATGCTTTGTTACGGTAGAATGATCGTGGTTTCATCTCAGCTGCTTTCATGTGGTATTCCACTGATCTTCTGTAATCTCTACGATTAAAGAAGAGAAACGTTGCATAATGGTTGAAAAGCATTTGTGTGTGATGATCATCAAGATCTCTTGCTAGAAGTTCCTGGTACATTTCCTCTCCTACCTCCTGATCTCTACGTCCTTGTATTGTCGCAAGATTACTTTCTTTTACCAGGCAAGTGTCAGGGTACAAAGCAATCACTTCCTGGTGAAGGCTTATGGCCCTGTTCATTATTGCTGGTGATACATTGTTGCTCCTATTGCAGTAGGTGATCTTCCAATAGTAGCAGAGTGCAGCACACCTTTTCAGGAAGCGTTCATCTGGATGTTCTCTCAGGGCTTCTTCTGCCAGCTCAACTGCCTCATCAATGGAGAGGAATTCTTTGTAAACTCTTAAAATTGCTTTCAGACCACTGTAACTACTGACAGGGTTTCTTAGAACCAGCTCAGCCATCTCTCGAGCTTTGTCTCTAACATCTATACCTTCTTTTCGTCCATAATGAAAGTGTTTGATTGCAATGTACACGTTCTCTGGATCCTCTTGTCTGGCACGTTCTAATCTCTGCCTGACGTCATCTGTCAGGGGAAGCTCATGCTTCAGAGCTCTGACTAATGCTAAGACGAGGGAGGTCTTCCACTCCACCCGCTCTGGTTCTCTCTCAATGGCAGCCAGAAAAAGTTCTTCAACCTTCTTCAGATGGTCGTCGACCAATGTCATCAGTGTCCAGGCCTTCTCAGCAGTCACCTCTGCGTGCAGGTCATCCTGGCTCACATTTGGGTGTTGACTCCTCAGATCTTCAACCATTGATAGGTATCGCTCACTTTCTTGCTGGTGTCCCATGAGATGGTGCAACCAAGCCAGGTTCCCGTAGTTCACCATCATCCAAGGACCCTCTTCAGTGTCGTGTCTGCGGTTGAACTCCTCTGTGGCCAGGTTAAGAAACCTCAAGGCAGCTTCATTTGAGCCCAGACGGTGATGAAGGTAACCCAGGAGGTTGTAGATGTGAGGCAGCCAACAGTTCCCTTCATCTGTGCCGATGTCTTCCAGATAATCCCTGACAACCCATGGTTTGCTCTCCTGGGCGAGTTCCTTCCATGTGAAGTGACCCTGCAGGGTCTTCAGTCTGGCCTCCATGTTTGTCTGACTCTCACTGTTGGAGACAAGTCCACACTTTAGTACCACAGTGTTGTGTGTCTGTGTGTATTTGCAATCATGAAACTGTGCAATCAACTTTGTTTTTTTATTTAATATATAAAGGAATATGGTGATTGTCTCTCTGTGGGTGAAATGTTGCGAATGTTGGTCTATGTTTCAAAGCTGTGTGTGCTGCTCACAGTATACAGTATATTTATGCCTTTGTGTTTGTGGGTGTGTTTAAAATGGCATCAGATCAAGTGTGTTCTAGTGTGTGTGTACATTGGTTTATTGAAGAGTCCTTGGTTGTGTGTGTAAGAGCCAGTGTGTGATAGAAATAACATTTTACTATTGTTTGTTTGAATTCTTCACATAGGTGTGATTTTCTATTTAAGGTTGATCGATTTTTAATTAATGTATTATATTTAAAAATTGAGTTATTCCATAAGTTCAAATCAACTCACCTCATATTTTTGGATGCTTGAGTTTTCGTCTTCACTCTTAGTCTGTGTTGTCTTTAAGCAGTGACAGGTAACCAACCAGTCACTTTATATACAGACAGATCAGAGTCGAGTTTGGACACATTCTTATGGTTCCCTTTCTTTCAGGTGACATTTCGCAGAAACATTAGTTACAGCAAAACACTGGCAAATGTCTTATTTGTCAGTGTTTGTTCAGGTTCAACTGGTGTTTAGCTATGATAAAACATAATAAAGAAACAATGGTTATAGTGACAAATATTACTTTAATCTTTAAAATGAGAAGTTATAGTTATTTTCAGAAAATGTTATTTCAGCATATTAAACCTACATCATATTCCTTCTTAGACTGGAAAACAGGTTGTTTCTTTAGATAAATAGACATGTGCCAAAAGTGTAACCATTACTCATCATGGAAATGTAACAAAAACACACAGATAGATGCAAATCATTCGAAAGTTTGTTGAAGAGGTTTATTCTTTGGATCAGCCCAGTCGTGCATCTGTAAATTAGTAACTACCATAAAATCATTACTGCCACCATGTTGATGATAAATGCTCATATAAGTTCAACCACTAGTTAACCACCACCAAGAGTAAATATATCCACCAAACACACAATAGTGATTTGACTGTAATGTGTAACTTGACTATTTCCTCAAGAGAACTGAAGACACAACAGTCATGACTAATCTGTGAAACGCATTTGAAGGAAATCTTTGATTTCAGTGCTATTTTGGGTTTTTAGATTATTTGCAGTCTTCTTCAAGGCCACGATGCTTTTGTTACGGTAGAATGATCGTGGTTTCATTTCAGCTGCTTTCATGTGGTATTCCACTGATCTTCTGTAATCTCTACGATTAAAGAAGAGAAACGTTGCATAATGGTTGAAAAGCATTTGTGTGTGATGATCATCAAGATCTCTTGCTAGAAGTTCCTGGTACATTTCCTCTCCTACCTTCTGATCTCTACGTCCTTGTATTGTCGCAAGATTACTTTCTTTTACCAGGCAAGTGTCAGGGTACAAAGCAATCACTTCCTGGTGAAGGCTTATGGCCCTGTTCATTATTGCTGGTGATACATTGTTGCTCCTATTGCAGTAGGTGATCTTCCAATAGTAGCAGAGTGCAGCACACCTTTTCAGGAAGCGTTCATCTGGATGTACACTCAGGGCTTCTTCTGCCAGCTCAACTGCCTCATCAATGGAGAGGAATTCTTTGTAAACTCTTAAAATTGCTTTCAGACCACTGTAACTACTGACAGGGTTTCTTAGAACCAGCTCAGCCATCTCTCGAGCTCTGTCTCTAACATCTATACCTTCTTTTCGTCCATAATGAAAGTGTTTGATTGCAATGTACACGTTCTCTGGATCCTCTTGTCTGGCACGTTCTAATCTCTGCCTGACATCATCTGTCAGGGGAAGCTCATGCTTCAGAGCTCTGACTAATGCTAAGGCGAGGGAGGTCTTCCACTCCACCCGCTCTGGTTCTCTCTCAATGGCAGCCAGAAAAAGTTCTTCAACCTTCTTCAGATGGTCGTCGACCAATGTCATCAGTGTCCAGGCCTTCTCAGCAGTCACCTCTGCGTGCAGGTCATCCTGGCTCACATTTGGGTGTTGACTCCTCAGATCTTCAACCATTGATAGGTATCGCTCACTTTCTTGCTGGTGTCCGATGAGATGGTGCAACCAAGCCAGGTTCCCGTAGTTCACCATCATCCAAGGACCCTCTTCAGTGTCGTGTCTGCGCTTGAACTCCTCTGTGGCCAGGTTAAGAAACCTCAAGGCCTCTTCATCTGAGCCCAGACGGTGATGAAGGTAACCCAGGAGGTTGTAGATGTGAGGCAGCCAACAGTTCCCTTCATCTGTGCCGATGTCTTCCAGATCATCCCTGACAGCCCATGGTTTGATCTCCTGGACAAGTTCCTTCCATGTGAAGTGACACTGCAGGGTCTTCAGTCTGGCCTCCATGTTTGTCTGACTCTCACTGTTGGAGACAAGTCCACACTTTAGTACCACAGTGTTGTGTGTCCGTGTGTATTTGTTATCATGAAACTGTGCAATCAAATATATTTCTTTATTTAATATATAACAAAATATGGTGATTGTCTCTCTGTGGGTGAAATGTTGCAAATGTTGGTCTATGTTTCAAAGCTGTGTGTGCTGCTCACAGTATACAGTATATTTACGCCTGTGTGTTTTTGGGTGTGTTTAAAATGGCATCAGATCAAGTGTGTGTAAAAGCCAGTATGTGATATAAATAACATTTCACTATTGTTTGTTTGAATTCTTAACATAGGTGTGATTTTCTATTTAAGGTTGATTGATTTTTAATTATGGTATTATATTTAAAAATTGAGTTATTCCATAAGTTCAAATCAACTCACCTCATATTTTTGGATGCTTGAGTTTTCGTCTTCACTCTTAGTCTGTGTTGTCTTCGAGCAGTGACAGGTAACCAACCAGAGACTTTATATACAGACAGATCAGAGTCGAGTTTGGGCACATTCTTATGGTTCCCTTTGTTTCAGGTGACATTTCGCAGAAATAAAACCGAAAGTGGCGACTTTTCCAGACACACCCAAGTTAACTATGCTCCCTTAATACTGAATACATAAAACTTTACTGTTCAATATTTGTACTTTGGTTTGTGCTATTAAGTAATGTTGTGGTTTGCTGTTTGTCATTGTGTCGACTGATTTATTCTTGTGTTTACTGAGTTCATTGTTTTGTGTCATGAAATCTTTTCAGTAGAGAATGAACGAATAAGTTATAAAAACAAAAGTTGTCTTTACTTAACAGTGCGTAGCATAGTGCTATTTTTGCACTCGTCAACGTGTTGAAAGTGCAAAAGTCGAATAAACAGAAAAACCGAGGAATCAATTTAGCTGACTTTGCCAAACACCAGCAACAACGCCAAACAAAAACCGAACCACAGAGCTCAAACACAGAGATGGACCGGGGATTTGATTGTGCACGGGTGGGATGTTGAACTACAGGTGTGCCAATCTGAACCTGAGGAGTAGACAGCAGAGCAGGCGTTTTCCCGTAAACCAATACTTGCAAGAAAAAAAGGATTTACCAACCTTTGAAAAGACTCTAAGTGGGCCCGATCACTTTGTGACCAAAGACCTGCTTCGCCGGACTAAAGCCTAGAGACTCTTGCACAGAGTCATCACTGAGAGAAACAAACACATCAAGTCAAGAATGGACTGTAAATTGGGTCTACAAAATCACACAATTCACCTGAAGAAAGTAACAGCTTAGCACCAGACCGTGTTTGACTTGGACGTGTTTGCGTCATCTTGTTCTTTATGATTTCTAAACCTTTGGCTGTATGCTTCTCTGTGTGTGTGTGTGTGTGTGTGTGTGTGTGTGTGTGTGTGTGTGTGTGTGTGTGTGTGTGTGTGTGTGTGTGTGTGTGTGTGTGTGTGTGTGCGTGTGTGTGCGTGTGCGTGTGTGTGCGTGTGTGTGTAAAATCTTCTACATTAGTTTCAGTGAAATGAAGTGTTTATGCGGAGGAGTGTGTGATTTTGTAGGTGTGTCAGTGTATGTGTGCTCATTCATGTGTGTGTATGTTCTTTTGGTATAAAATGACTTACAGTAAAGTGAAACCAATGAAGAGTTCAACTTCATTGTAATTGAAACATAAATTCCTCTATTGTTTCTGATCAAGGTTTATTCCTGCTTTCTCTTGTCATTCAGCTGTTTATCGAGTATGAATCTATGACTATTTATTGAAGCCGTGAATAAGAGACAAAGAAACTTTTAGGTTGTCTTGTAGCTGACAAATCTATTTTAAATGTATTGAGGTCATGACGTGGAGAATGGGAAAGCGGAAATGTGCAATTATTGTTTGCATTGTTTTTAATACACTTTATTTTTAGAAGCTATTAGTGGTAGAACATTTTGAAATTGTTTGGACATGGAAACAGCATAAAAGCTCTTTGTCAATGAACCTTTATTATTGTCGACGGTTCATTAGTGTCAGCAGCCTCTTCGGTTATAGAATAAAAGGCAGGCTTGGTTTTAAAAATGCTTCAGATTTTCAACAACTTCCTCCCAATCTACATCTGCATCCATCCTTTGATTTGTTTTTCTATTGGGAGCTTTTATTATGTTCAGGAAACTTCTAAACAGAGAAAAGCTGCTCCCATCATCCAGTTCGTCCGGTGCGACTGCTCCTCCAGAAGGGTTTGTCTGAGGTCAGTTCCTGAGAAATGATGTCAAGGATGCTGTTGATTCTCTTTTTAACCCATTGACTGCTCAATCGGTCATCATTTCAGTTCATTATGGCCAGATAGCAGAAAAAATTAACAACAAATAAAGAGTTTTTCAATAAAAGTTTGGAGCAACAGCCTGGAAGGATTTCTCTCCTCTCGTCCTGAACCGTGTGTGAGGAACCATCAGTAGTCCCAAACTGTCATTTCTCGAGAAAGGAAACTCCAACTGGGCGCATTCCTTCCAACTCATTGTGAGCCGCAGCAAGCATGACTACTTGTTTATTGTGATAAGACTATAAAAGCAACATCAATTCTTTAACAAATAGTCCAGACGAGAAGACACAAACGCGTGGATTACAAGCTCCAGATCGTATTCTGACAACATTTTCCTAAGTTTAGAGACTTTTCTCAGTTGAAGGAAACAGTTTCTGATCAGTTTTCTGCAGTGTTGTACTAGAGACATGTCTTTATCAAATACAACACCCAGGTTTCTCAGGCTCAGTTTGACAGACTGACCTAAGTCACCTTAGTACTGACTCAACCCTGCAGCTAAATGTGGACAAAACAGAAACTCTGGTTATTGCTTCTGATAATAAAGAGTGATAAAGTGTTTTCACTCAGTCAATTATTTGCTGGAAATCAAACAATGGCTAAGTTCAGCCTCTGGGGCTCAGTTGGATATTACTATGATGATAAAAAGTATATATTTTATTGAGTATTGTTTTGATTGTTAAAGCGCTTTGTGACCCTGGTCTGGAAAAGAGCTATATAAATACAAATTACTTACTTACAATTCACCTGAAGAAAGTAACAGCTTGGGACCAGACCGTGTTTGCACTAGACGTGTTTGGGTCATCTTGTTCTTTATGTTTTCTAAACCTCTGCCTGTATGCTTCTGGAAACAATTGAATCTTTGTGTGTGTGCGTGTGTGCGTGTGTGCGTGTGTGCGTGTGCGTGTGTGTAAAATCTTCTACATTAGTTTCAGTAAAATGAAACAAAAAACTCATATTCACAGTTATTGAAAGAAAAATGAAGGTGTGTGTGTTTTATGCATATGTTTAAAACTCCCAAATCCTCCTTCTGTTTTCATTCATGTATTTGTAAATAGTGGGCCTGTAGTGTGTGTGTGTGTCTGCTTACATGTGTGTGCGTGTGTGTGTTTTTGTCTCCCTTTTTTGTCTGCTGTTGTGTGTGTGTCTGTATGTGTTTCTGCTAGTGTGTATGCGCGGTGGTGTATTTGTGTGCATGTCTGTTTGTGAATCCCAGTGTCCAATGTTGTTTGTTTGTGTTTCTCATGCGTGTTTGTCCTCGTCTGCGTGTGTGCGAGTGTGTGTTTCTGTATGTAAGTGATTATGCGGAGGAGTGTGTGGGTTTGGGTTCTACGTCATTGGTGCTCCGCCCTCTAACGGCTTCGCTATTGGTTTACCCCGAGGCACCGCCTCGTCTCTGAGAAAGCTTAATGAACTCGCCACCCAGCAGGGGGCAGTCCACTTCCTATAAAGGCGGGAAGCACCCGCCGCACTTTCTCCATTTTCAACTCAGCGAGAAAGCTCCTGGATACAGCATGGCGGACGTGAGCATGAACGTGGACGTAGATGTGTCTTTGTGCCTAACGTGTGACACCCCCCTGGGGAGGGGGGACACACACGCTCTCTGCTTCGTCTGCCTAGGCCCAGATCACGCGTTTGCGGATTGTGGGGCCTGCCGTATGCTTCCCGAGGAGGTCCGTAGGAGACGGGGAGCATACGAGGCCCGTCGGCGCACGCCGCGTCCTCCAGCCAGGTCGTGGGCCGACTACGATGAGGAGGACGACCGGCGGTGTTATGAGGCGGATCCGAGCACCCTGTTCGGTTCCGAGCCGGGGGACGTCGAAGCGGTCGGGGGAACCGGGCCGGTTCCTCGCTACCCGCTTGACGTCCTGCCGCGCATATTCACCGCCGCGGCGAACCGCATGGAGGTCGAGCTCCCCCCCGCACCTCCACTCGCGCCACCACCGTTTACATGCGGAGTGAAGGTCGGGCGGAACGAAGCGCGCAGGCCTACGGTTCCGGGGGTTATCTGTCCTACACTGGACGAGATCTGTGGCTACGCGCGGCGAGGGTCTGCCTCTCCCATGGCTTCAGGGCCTCCCGTAGGATCCTACGGACCCTATTGCCGTGTGGACGGGGTGGACTGGCGGCGCGGTGTCCCGGAGCCCTCGGATACGGTACGTGCCGCCCTCGACCCGGGAGCTCGACTGTGGCCAGGCCGCCCTGTAGCTCTGCCTAGAGCTGAAGACAGGTTGACGGCGATGTTGTTTAATAGATCCTACAGGGGGGGGACGCAGGTGGTCTCCCTCGCAAACAACATGGCTCTCCTGTGCGGTGCGCTCGACCGTGGACCGAGACGACCTTGGACCTTCGGAGTTGGAGGAAGTCAAGGACTCGGTGGCTGCGCTCCTCCGGATGTCGCAGGCGTACGCGATCCTGGGAGGGGGACTACGCGACGCTGGACAGCTGGGCCACCGGCACCTGTGGCTAGACCTGGCCACAGCGCTGCCGGAGAGAGACCGGAGGCTCCTCCTGGACGGACCGATAACGGAGGATTCCCTGTTCGGTCCGGAGCTCCGGAACGTCGTGGCCCGGCAGGAGGCAGCGCAGCAGGAGTCAGCGCAGCTCCGCCATCACCTGCATGGACGTGAGGACGAGGCGCGACGGGGGTCCGGCGCTCGGAGACGGAGAGCCCGTTCGTCGGCCCCATCAGCTGGTGCGGGGGGAAAGCGTCACCAGAGCCAGCCGCCCCAGCAGCAGCAACAGCCGCGGCGGGCGACGAGCGAGCGTCGCCGGGTTCCGCAGCAGGAGCCGGGGAGCCAGCAGCCGCAGCGGAGCCAGCGGAGACTGAGGGACCCGCGGCGGCGAGGACGCAGAGGCGTCGAGGCTTCTTCTCGGGGGAGCCCTCCTCCCCCCTACTCTTTCAAAGGGCTCTATGTAAATAAATCTAAGAAAACGTATGACTTTTCTGTGGTTCTTTCTGGAAGAGATGTTGGTAGCGTGCATGTGTTTCCGCCTGTGAGTGTGACGTATTCACAGGCGTCATTAGAAACTTTCGCCGCTAATGCTAAGCTAACATGCTCCGCCGTTCATAGACGGCGTGAATTTCCTCTCATAACACAGTCCGAAGGAGGGTTTAAACCCCTTCACCCGGGTCATGCCGAGACTGTAATAACGGAGTCTGTCCACACGAATGAGGGGCAGACTCCAACCACATGTGTTTTGTTTACAGACGAGCAGAGGTCCGCGAGACCGGCTGAGTCAGCTGTGTTTACTTCCGTGTCGACCAGCGCTCGTGCCCGACAGAGCGTGACAGCTGATGAGGTGAGTGGAACTAGTCTGGACATGTCTATGTTGCCTGGAGGTTGTTCCTTCCCCCACAGCGCTGTCTACAAGCACTGGCACCGTGGACGACGTCACGTTTGGCGGCAGAGAAACGCCATGGAACTGACGCAACCTGGTGTTTTTACGCGCGAGTTTTCTCGCCGTCCTGAGACCAGGCGAGGGCGAGGAACTTCCGTCCCGTCTGGTCGATCAACTGGAGAGGTGCGTGGCGGTCGGATCTCACGAGTGACAAACAGGTCGGGACCGCCAGCGGGGCTGGAGAATGTACGGGACCGGGTGAGTGATGCGGTGCCGACGCGCGCGCGACCTAACTCACTTCAGCTCCGGGTTAATTCTCCAGCACATTCCTCCACATCGCGGGTTTTGTCAGCTCCGGTGACACTAAGAAGTGCTCAGGGAGTTGGGAAGACTTCCGGGGGGGGAAGGGAACACGCACGACGCGCATCTGAGGTGTCTCACGCGCCTTGGGGGGCGGGCCGTAGACTACCCAAGGTTCGCCAGGGCTGCGGTTCTGACAGAACATTATTCGGCTTGGAGTCGCCTGGTTTTACTTCTAAGACCCACTTGGCTGGGGGGAGTAATCAGGCGGGGCTATGCGTTACAATTTGCCCGTCAACCCCCGCGTTTTTCAGGGATTCTCTGGACGCGTATGGCGGAGCAGGAGAAATTATCCTGTTTGAGAAACGAGGTGCCTACTCTGCTGCAGAAGGAGGTCGTAGAACTGGTCCCTGCAGCCAAGATGATGACAGGGTTTTACTCCCGGTACTTCCTCGTGGCGAAGAAGACCGGGGGTTGGAGGCCCATTCTGGACCTCAGCTATTTGAACAAGTTCATAGCTACCCGCCTGTTTCGCATGTTGACGGTCAAGAAACTGCTTTCAGGTGTAAGTCCAGGAGATTGGATGACATCTATCGACCTGACCGACGCGTACTTTCACATACCGATAGTCAAGAGACATCGAAAGTACTTGCGTTTCGCCCTCGAGGGTCGGGTGTTTCAATACACTCGACTCCCGTTCGGCTACTCTCTGGCACCCAGGACCTTCACCAAGTGTGTGGAAGCGGCAGTGGAGCCATTGAGAGTGAGTGGGGTAAGGATCTTGACCTATCTGGACGACTGGTTGATCCTTGCCAGGTCAGAGGCAGAAAGTTACGCTCACACACAGAAGGTGTTGAGCCATATTGCCACCCTGGGGTTCACAGTGAACCTCAGCAAGAGCGTTCTGACTCCAGTTCAACAGATAGTTTACCTGGGGGTACTGTTGAACTCGGAGGAAGGATACGCGCGCCTCCCGGACGTGCGTATCCAGCCCATTCTCCGACTGACAACACAGAAGCTCGGTGTCACGTGACAACAGCAGGCACTGTTATGTCCCTCCTGGGGCTCATGGCAGCAGCCCACACGGTTGTTCGGCTGGGCTTGCTGCACATGAGGGAGCTTCAGAGATGGTTTGGTCGTCTCAAGCTAGACCTCAAGCGGGAAAGAGGTCGGAAAGTGCGCCTTCCCGCTCGGGTTTTGCAGGACATCCAGTTTTGGAACTCTCTAGCCAACCTCAGGCGGAGAGTTCCATTGGGTTGCGTCCTTCGTTACACTCAAGTGTTTACAGACGCTTCTCTGACAGGTTGGGGAGGCACCTCGGGTCAGGCCTACGCCAGTGGGGTCTGGAGCAGTCCGGTGCTCAGACACATAAACTGGCTAGAGCTGAAGGCGATTCACAATGTCCTGCTTCACCTCTCTCCCCAACTGTCACGGTCCAACGTCCTAGTACTATCCGACAGCTCCACCGCCGTGGCGTACGTAAATCGCCAAGGTGGAGTCAGATCCCCAGCCCTTCTGAGTGTGGCAAAGAAGATTTGGCTGTGGGCAGACTGTCACCTGCTTTCGCTCAGAGCTCAGCATGTACCGGGCGAGCTGAATGCAGTAGCGGACAGACTGTCGAGGGGGGCCATCCAGGACGAATGGGGTCTGTCCGAGGCAGTGGCAAGCGAGATCTGGTCTCGATTCGGTCACCCGGTTGCAGACCTCTTCGCCAGCAAGGAGAACTTCAAATGCCCTCTTTGGTTCTCCCTCAGGGCTTCGGATTGCCCCCCACTAGGCGCGGATGCTTAGCCCATTCGAGGTGGCCGGTTGGTCTACTGTTCGCCTTCCCCCCTCCGCGCCTCCTTCTCCCCTTGATTCGGAGGGCGAGCTGAGGTTAATTCTAGTAGCACCAGACACCCCGGGGGCGCTCTGGTTCCCAGAGCTGGTGCGCATGGCGGTCGGGGCCCCGTGGGCCATCCCTTGGGGCCCCGCTGCCCTGTGTCGGGCGGGGGGGACTCTGACAGCGCCCCCGGTGCTGGGCCGGCCTCTCAAGGTGTGGCTCCTGCACGGGACGAGCTGATCGGGACTTTGGACCCGGACGTTCTCCACAGGCTGGAGAACGCCCGGGCCCCGTCAACACGCAGGCTTTATGCCTCAAAGTGGGGGATTTCTCCCGCTGGTGTTCAGACAGGTCCTTGGACCCCAGCTCTTGTTTGGTCTCCGCTATCCTGTCTTTCCTGCAACATTTGCTGGATAACGGGCGGACTGTGGCGACACTGAGAGTGTTCGCATCAGCCATAGCGACGAGGCATGTCGGTTTTGAGGGTGCTTCGGTTCGCGCCCACCCCTTGGTGGCGCGTTTCCTGCGGGGTGCCTGCAGGCTTCGACCTCCTGCAAGGCCTTCCAGCCCTCAGTGGGATCTCCAGTTGGTACTGGACTCTCTCACAGGCCCGACCTTCGAGCCTCTTGACCAAGTCCCACTGGATATCTTGTCTTTCAAGGTATCGCTCCTTCTGGCACTAACAACCACGAAGAGAGCAAGTGAGCTTTGTGCCCTCTCCATTAGCCCTGAGTGTCTTCCTTTGGCATCGAGGAGTCTTCGGTGTCTTTGCGTCCTAACCCAGCGTTCCGCCCGAAGATTCTGAGTTCCTTGTTCCGGGCGACGACCTTCACGCTGCGGGCCTTTCACCCGCAGCCCCACTCGGACCCGGGTCAGGAACGTCTCCACCTGTTGTGTCCAGTGAGGGCGTTGGCCTGTTACTTGCAGCGGGTGGCCGTGTTTAGGCGCTCTGATGCCCTCTTTGTCTGCCACGGTAGATGCCGACGGGGAGTGGCGGTCTCCCCCCAGAGGTT
This sequence comes from Callionymus lyra, assembly GCF_982586985.1. NCBI lineage: Eukaryota > Metazoa > Chordata > Actinopteri > Syngnathiformes > Callionymidae > Callionymus > Callionymus lyra. Next base: position 30,438,104 of record NC_141819.1, on the reverse strand, counting down.
CTCTCATTGGGTGAGATCGGCCATTATCCGGGCCTACCGAGCAGCGGGTGGATCCGCTCCTAGCGGTCTGAGGGCACATTCCACCCGTGGCGTGGCAGCCTCAATGGCTCTTTTGCGGGGTGTGGCAGCAGAGGATATCTGCTCAGCTGCTTCTTGGGCGTCCACGTCTACCTTGCTAAGGCCTATCTCTTCGACGTGACGGCGGAATCAGTAGCTCATACGGTTTTGAGCGCTGCTGTGCCCCCCCTCGAGGCCCACGGCTCCAGTGGACTTGGATCCTGGGCCGGTGGGGCCCTAGCGATGCTGCTTCAGGAGCGGCGTCCAGCTGGGGGTACATTTATCCAGTCAGGCTTCGCCTTTTGGGTAAACCAATAGCGAAGCCGTTAGAGGGCGGAGCACCAATGACGTAGAAACCCTGAGTTATCTATCATAACCTCAGGTTCTACGAGTTGGTGCGAAGCCCTCTAACCTCGTCGCCCAGCGGCCGCCCTTCTCGCTGAGTTTTCAGTTGGAGAAAGTGCGGCGGGTGCTTCCCGCCTTTATAGGAAGTGGACTGCCCCCTGCTGGGTGGCGAGTTCATTAAGCTTTCTCAGAGACGAGGCGGTGCCTCGGGGTAAACCAATAGCGAAGCCGTTAGAGGGCTTCGCACCAACTCGTAGAACCTGAGGTTATGATAGATAACTCAGGGGTTACATATGTTTAAGAAGAATAATTACAATGAATAGCATGTAAATCAACTCAACATTAGTTACAGCAAAACACTGGCAAATGTCTTATTTGTCAGTGTTTGTTTTTGTGGTTCAACTGGTGTTAGCTATGATAAAATATAATAAAGAAACAATGGTTTAAGTGACAAATATTACTTTAATCTTTAAAAACAGAAGTAATAGTTATTTTGAGAACATTTTATTTCAGCATATTAAACCTACATCATATTCCTTCTTGGCCTGGAAAACAGGTTGTTTCTTCAGATAAATGGACATGTGTCAAAAGTGTAACCATTACTCATCATGGAAATGTAACAAAAACACACACAAAGATACAAATCATTTGAAAGTTTGTTGAAGAATTTTATTCTTTGGATCAGCCCAGTCGTGCATCTGTAAATTAGCAACTATCATAATTTTTTTTACCGCCACCAGGTTGATGATAGGTAGAACTTTTTAGGTTAGGTAGAACTTTATTGATCCCTCAGGAGGTCTCCTTCGGGAAATTGTTTAATCACCATGTTATTTAGTTTGTTTAGCATTTACTTACTGTTTTATACGGTACATGTTCATATAAGTTCAACCACTAGTTAACCACCACCAAGAGTAAATATATCCACCAAACACACAATAGTGATTTGACTGTAATGTTGTTAGATTAAAAATTATTATACACTATACGTATACGCCATACTTAAATGAATGCTCAAAGATAATCAAAATATAAAGTATAAACTACTTGCTTTGTCTAAGAAGCTTAAGCGTCAATCAAAACACTGTTTAAAGACAACCTTGAAACAGAATTAGAGATACGATGCCGGTTATTTAAAACGTCTATTTGTGTCGCGATCCGATCAGGGCAGGAGACCCAGATGCGGAAGAGTCAATACATCCAAGGAGGAATAGTTCAGAAAAAGTCTTTAATAAATCTAAACGGTACGTTATAGGAAAGAAAGGAACAAAAAACAAACAGGCACTCGGGACGAAGGCAGGGCACGGCTGGAGATCGGGGTCTCAACTACAACAAAAGGACAAAAGGACTCACGTGAGTAAAATAAAGGGCTGACAACGTCAGGAGTATCCACAGGATTATCAAAGTTCAGATCCAATGCGAGGAGCAAGATCGAAAGGATAGCAACCCAGCCTTTTCACACCTGGGGTCGTGAAACAAAGAGTGAAGCGGGACACACCCAGGAGGGGGGGGGGGGCCATTTGGTGAGAGGGGGAGGACCTCCCGGCCCGGAAATTTGCCTTAAAAATAGCGATATTTCTACGGATCGGAACCGTTTCTCCGGGACTATTGACTTGTACAGTCGCCGAGAGGAAGTGTGACCGGTCGCGATCGTAAAGCTTGTATTTTGTTTGACTTGAAGCAGCGAATAAACGACCCGTGACACACTCTGAATTGACCATCTTTCTCCACAAAGTAAAGTATAAGAAAAGGAAGTGACGGCGTGTTGGAGCGACCGGAACGGACTCCTGTTTTGAACGTTTTAATGTATAAATTGACTATTTCCTCAAGAGAACTGAAGACGGAAAAATCAGGACTCATCTGTAGGAAGTTTTTTTAGGAAATCTTTGATTCCAGTGCTATTTGGTGTTCTTGGATTATTTGCACTCTTCTTCAAGAACTTGATGCTGTTGTCACGGAAGAATGATCGTGGTTTCATCTCAGCTGCTTTCATGTGGTATTCCACTGATCTTCTGTAATCTCTACGATTAAAGAAGAGAAATCTTGCATAATGGTTGAAAAGCATTTGTGTGTGATGATCATCAAGATCTCTTGCTAGAAGTTCCTGGTACATTTCCTCTCCTACCTCCGGATCTCTACATCCTTGTATGGTCGCAAGATTACTTTCCTTTACCAGGCAAGTGTCAGGGAATAACTTCCTGGTAAAGGTTTATGGCCCTGTTCATTGTTGCTGGGGATACATTGTTGCTCCTATTGTAGTAGGTGGCCCTCCATAAGTAGCAGAGTGCAGCACACCTTTTCAGGGAGCGTTCATCTGGATGTTCTCTCAGGGCTTCTTCTGCCAACTCAACTGCCTCATCAATGGAGAGGAATTCTTTGTAAAATATTATCATTGCTTTCAGATCACTGTAACTACTGACAGGGTTTCTTAGAACCAGCTCAGCCACCTCTCGAGCTTTGTCTCTAAAATCAATACCTTCTTTTCGTCCATGATGAATGTGTTTGATTGCAATGTACACGTTCTCTGGATCCTCTTGTCTGGCACGTTCTTATCTCTGCCTGACGTCATCTGTCAGGGGAAGCTCATGCTTCTGAGCTCTGACTAATGCTAAGGCGAGGGAGGTCTTCCACTCCACCCGCTCTGGTTCTCTCTCAATGGCAACCAGAAAAAGTTCTTCAACCTTCTTCAGATGGTCGTCGACCAATGTCATCAGTGTCCAGGCCTTCTCAGCAGTCACCTCTGCGTGCAGGTCATCCTGGCTCACATTTGGGTGTTGACTCCTTAGATCTTCAACCTTTGATAGGTATCGCTCACTTTCTGGCTGGTGTCCCATGAGATGGTGCAACCAAGACAGGTTCCCGTAGTTCACCATCATCCAAGGACCCTCTTCAGTGTCGTGTCTGCGATTGAACTCCTCTGTGGCCAGGTTAAGAAACCTCAAGGCCTCTTCATCTGAGCCCAGACGGTGATGAAGGTAACCCAGGAGGTTGTAGATGTGAGGCAGCCAACAGTTCCCTTCATCTGTGCCGATGTCTTCCAGATAATCCCTGACAACCCATGGTTTCTTCTCCTGGACGAGTTCCTCCCATGTGAAGTGACACTGCAGGGTCTTCAGTCTGGCCTCCATGTTTGTCTGACTCTCACTGTTGGAGACAAGTCCACACTTTAGTACCACAGTGTTGTGTGTCCGTGTGTATTTGCAATCATGAAACTGTGCAATCAACTATAATTATTGTTTATTGCTTGTGTGTGTTTTTATATTTCTGTCAGCGCTAGTGTGTTCCTTCTTTAAAAATGAAAATAAATAACAATGAATTAAATGTGTGTGCTTTAAAAGAGTTAAGTGGAAGGCCAAAGGTCGTGTGTAAAAGCCAGTATGTGGTAGAAATAATGTTTAATGCCGTCATGTGTCACGTGACTATGTGTTGAGAAATTGTCAAGTTGAGTTGCTGCAAATCACTATATAGTTACCTTTAATATAACAAATTACGTTATACCTCTGTGTTTGTGTCTCTTTGCGTGCGTGTGTTTATGTGTGTCTTTGTGTGTGTGTGTGTGTGTCGAGTAAATAAAAAGTAGACAAACAATACTACTCTTACTTAATACCATCAATCGTAAAGATGATTATTTTTATATTAAAAAAAATCAATATATTTGAGTTATAAATGTAAATAAACTCACCTCATGATTGGTCAGTTTTCATCTTCACTCTTAGTTTGTGTTTTCTTGTCAGTCTCTGGAGATCAAAAAGCCACTTTATATGGAGTCAGACCAGGAGGTGTTGAGTCTGCGCACTGAAGGAAGACTATGTGCAGATCCTGCGGCATTTGCGGGCATTAGGGGGCCGTGCCCGCCCCCAGGGTCAGCCGTGGCCGCCCTGGCAGGAAGGTAGTTTTTTTTAACATAAGAGTGGTCAACCCTCTGCCCTGTCGAACAAAGCCAGAGCGCTGGCCTATTACAGGTGATGTAAATATTACAATGTTGTAGCTCAACTCTTTAGTTATTTCCATGAGAGAACACACAACAATGCTACAGCAATCCGGGATTCAAAATGTGTTTCGTTTATTATCTTCTCCGATCTCTCAACACACATCCATCGATGTCAAGAGAACAGCACACCCAAGTGGTCATTAGGTTCCACTACAGTTATTGTTATCATTAATGGTTACAGTTGCTTATAGAGTCAGTAACAGTTTTGGTTTTCAGTATGAACATCCCTAATACCCTGACGAGAAAAAGTAACAAGGAGAGCGAGCAGGAAGCAGCGCCATCCATGTCTACTGAAAACACAAGCACTGAAGTCAACCTGAACACTGGAGTGAACATTTAAACTGAGAGAGTAGCTGCAGCTAAAGCCTGTACTTAAACTCACCAAGATACCTGCCTTGGACTTGGGCTCGGTGAAAGTTCAGTATTGTTTTTATCTTTTAAAAACAAGGCTCCTGTAGTATGACTAAATAGCCTATATTTTCATGTTGGTCATTTGGTTCCCTTTAAAAAAAGATATTTTTCAGCAACTGGGCTTCATCAAGTAGTCAAACAGATCACACATCACACCTCACATGATTTTGTTCAATAAGATGAAAACCTATTTGATGGTTCAATCCAGTGCTCAGGTTGACTTCAGTGCTTATGTTTTTAGTAGAAGTGAAGCTGTGGTGCTTTAGATTAATAAATGGGGACAGCACTAAACTTTGTTCTTGGTTTTTAGTGTTTTTTTAGATTTTGGGATCAACCATCACTTTTTAGTAATGGGAGAATTATTTTTCTGTACTGTGCGAGTCGTCCCAGAGCCATTGTGCAGCCTGAAGCCAATACGTTTTTAGGTTGAAAAGTTTGCCCCCCTGAAAAAATGTAATGCCCCCCCTTAAATGTTTTTCTGCAGCCGGGTCTGACTCTGTGTTAGTTTCTATTTCACTGAACTGAAACTGAAACTGCTCAGAATCCTTGTGAATGTATTTTTATGTGTTTAGTTTTTAGAGTAGAATTATTTATTACTTTGCTGTATTTGGTAGTTAATCACCATGTTATTTTGTTTGTTTGGCTTTTAACTTTGTTGTTGTGTTTAGTGAATCATGAAATGTTCAAACGATTCAACAGAAAACTTTTGAATTCCTAAAACCTTTCTTAATTTGAACAACCACAACACTTTCTCCTAAATTGCACATTTCATACATTTAATGTCTTTTCGAAATAAAACAAACCAAGCTTCATGACAAGACAAACATACAATCCTCCTTTATTTCTTGTCTTGACTGATTATTGTACATGAAATAAAACCCAGAGAGTAAAGTTCATGAGAAGCTGTCTAAATTAAAACAAAATATACAGGAGACAAGATAAGACATCATTTTCATCGTACAGTCATACATTTGTTCAATAATAGGAATACACTTGGCTTTCATTCTGGTAAAACACAAACACACTTATCATGTATGAAAAATCTTGATTTGTTGGCTCTTTATGAAAGTTAAAGTGAATCAAATGTGGGTGAGAGTCGGGACATGAACTTCTCCGAGGAACGTGTAACTTGACTATTTCCTCAAGAGAACTGAAGACACAGCAGTCAGGACTAATCTGTGAGAAGCTTTTCCAGGAAATCTTTGATTTCAGTGCTATTTTGGGTTCTTGGATTATTTGCACTCCTTTTCAAGGCCTCGATGCTGTTGTCACGGAAGAATGACCGTGGTTGCATTTCAGCTGCTTTCATGTTGTATTCCACTGATCTTCTGTAATCTCTACGATCAAAGAAGAGAAATCTTGCATAATGGTTGAAAAGCATTTGTGTGTCTTGATCATCAAGATCTCTTGCCAGAAGTTTCTGGTACATTTCCTCTCCTACCTCCGGGTCTCTACGCCCTTGTATGGTCGCAAGATTACTTTCCTTTACCAGGCAAGTGTCAGGGTACAAATTAATCACTTCCTGGTGAAGGCTTATGGCCCTGTTCATTGTTGCTGGTGATACAGATACATTGTTGCTCCTATTGTAGTAGGTGATCTTCCAATAGTAGCAGAGTGCAGCACACCTTTTCAGGAAGCGTTCATCTGGATGTTCTCTCAGGGCTTCTTCTGCCAGCTCAACTGCCTCATCAATGGTGAGGAATTTCATGTAAACTCTTAAAATTACTTTCAGACCACTGTAACTACTGACAGGGTTTCTTAGAACCAGCTCAGCCATCTCTCGAGCTTTGTCTCTAACATCTATACCTTCTTTTCGTCCACGATGAAAGTGTTTGATTGCAATGTACACGTTCTCTGGATCCTCTTGTCTGGCACGTTCTAATCTCTGCCTGACGTCATCTGTCAGGGGAAGCTCATGCTTCTGAGCTCTGACTAATGCTAAGGCGAGGGAGGTCTTCCACTCCACCCGCTCTGGTTCTCTCTCAATGGCAACCAGAAAAAGTTCTTCAACCTTCTTCAGATGGTCGTCGACCAATGTCATCAGTGTCCAGGCCTTCTCAGCAGTCACCTCTGTGTGCAGGTCATCCTGGCTCACATTTGGGTGTTGACTCCTTAGATCTTCAACCTTTGATAGGTATCTCTCACTTTCTGGCTGGTGTCCCATGAGATGGTGCAACCAAGCCAGGTTCCCGTAGTTCACCATCATCCAAGGACCCTCTTCAGTGTTGTGTCTGCGCTTGAACTCCTCTGTGGCCAGGTTAAGAAACCTCAAGAACTCTTCATCTGAGCCCAGACGGTGATGAAGGTAACCCAGGAGGTTGTAGATGTGAGGCAGCCAACAGTTCCCTTCATCTGTGCCGATGTCCTCCAGATAATCCCTGACAACCCATGGTTTCTTCTCCTGGACGAGTTCCTCCCATGTGAAGTGACACTGCAGGGTCTTCAGTCTGGCCTCCATGTTTGTCTGACTCTCACTGTTGGAGACAAGTCCACACTTTAGTACCACAGTGTTGTGTGTCCGTGTGTATTTGCAATCATGAAACTGTGCAATCAACTATAATTATTGTTTATTGCTTGTGTGTGTTTTTATATTTCTGTCAGCGCTAGTGTGTTCCTTCTTTAAAAAAAGAAAATGAATAACAATAAATTAAATGTGTGTGCTTTAAAAGAGTTAAGTGGAGGGCCAAAGGTCATGTGTAAAAGCCAGTATGTGGGAGAAATAATGTTAAATGCCGTCATGTGTCACGTGACTATGTGTTGAGCCATTGTCAAGTTGAGTTTTCTTACTTATTTCCAAACCTTTTAGCTGCAAATCAATATACAGTTACCTTTAATATAACCAATTACGTTATACCTCTGTGTTTGTGCCTCTGTGCGTGTGTATATGTGTGTGTTTGTGTGTGTGTCTTTGTGTTTGTGTGCGTGTGTGCCTAGGTTTGTGTGTGTGTGGGTGAGCAAGGGCGGACTGGGACGGTGAAGTGGCCCGGGAGTCATTGACAGACCGGCCCACTTTATGGGTGGTGTGAGAGGCTATCAAGCCTGAACACTGATGAAAAGCATTTTACGTTGTTTTTGACCTAAATCACATAGTCAACATTAACCTGAACCCTAAAGTAGCATGCAGTTAAATAATTACAGTAGTGTTTTTAATGAACATCATGGTTTTAATCAGGTCATTGATACAATGAGTAGACCACTAGATGGCGACACAATTTCAACACTGAGCACATGTTATTTAACAATAGTTGGAAAACAAAGCTAACTATGTAGCACATGAAAACTAAACCAGCAACATTAATGAAAATTAGAACTTAAGTGAAAACAGAAAAATAACATTTGAACAAAAAAAAAAAAGAAGAGAAAACTTGGCATTTGAAGGAGTCCATTTTGGTCAGAATTCTCTCTGGAGTCCCCTCTGAAAGATATAAATGAGAAACAAAAATGTTACTTGAATCACAAAATACAATATGTCATGAGCTGAGAGTACATGCAGAAATGCAATAAAACAATCCTGAAGCCTTTGTCAAAACCACAGAGATAAATATTTGAATTGATTATTAAAGCAATGTTAATATACATACTTAGCTTTACTCAATTAGAAGTAATTTCAAACAATTATTTCTAAAAAATTCCCATGATCAATAGTGTTATAGTCCAGTGTGTCGCTGCCTCAGCTTGACTCTGTCGCTCAAAACCCTTTTGCGGATGAGAATGACGGCTATGACGCTCCAACACTTTTCATCTCCTGCGGACTCGCTGTCTATGAAGAGACATGTGAGGTCCTAGGAGAAGGTCTTTTAGACTACCTTAGGAAGTATGCCTCGGTACAATTTGGGTGAATATCACTTTGCTCATCGACTCTAAGGTGAATGTGTGTTAAGTTGGTCATGCCAGTGATGAAGGAGCTTCTATCCCTAGGATTAGTATAAGCCATGCAAAGAAACAAAGAGTGCTCCTGTGTCCTGTTGGATTAAAAATGATTATACACTATACGTATACGGCATACTTAAATCAATGCTAAAGATAATCAAAATATAAAGTATAAGTTACTTGCTTCATCTTAGAGCTTAAACGTTTGAATACACATTCACAGTCAACATTTCACTCCAGACTGATGCACTGTTTCAAGAAAAGCTTGGAACAGGAATAGAGTCATGACAGAGATTACTTTAACATCTGTCCGTCTGCCCGTTTCACACCTGTGGGCGTGAAACAAAGAAGGAGACAGGAACTTCCACCGAAATACATTTGAATGATAAACAAAGTAGGAAGAATTCTCCACAGGAGATCGTAACACAGGGAGTTTGAAGGAACCAATAGGGCGATAGGGGGAGGACCTCTCGGCCCGCAAATTTGCCTTAAATATAGCGATGTTATTATTGTTCGAGACGTCTTTCCCGGAGCTATTGACCTGTAGAGCTGCCGGCAAAGAGCGTGTCCGATCGATCGTAAAAGTTTGTATCTTTGTTTGACTTGAAGCCGCGAATAAACGACCCATTACACTCTGCATTGACCTCTTTTCTCCATAAAGCAAAGTATTAAGACCCGGAGGTGACGTCGTGTTGGAACGACGGAAACAAACTCAGTTTTAACCGTTTTAGTCCTTATCGCATTAACAGCCATATCCTGTTTGAACCATCTTTGCTGAAAAATGCCCTCTGACTTCATGGTTGTCTGACTTTTGCTGTGGGTGAAAATGAAGGAAGAGTTCTAATGTTTCTGGCTTTGGTTTGAAGAAATAATCAACTTCTGCATGAGGAGCACTGGCTTCCTTGTTTTGACCATCTTTATCAACAGCAGCATTATACACAGGCTACAAACGATTAGTATTGTCAGTTATATTATAAATCACTAACAATGCACTGTTAACAAACTATGAGGATTGCAGTTTTTGGTGTAAGTTATTTTCAGCATCACCATAACAATAATGGAGCTTGTACAGAGATCCTCTGTCCACAGCTGGATTATCTTCAACCTGGAAAAAAACATATTAGTAATGTTAATTATGCTAGTTAACCAATACAAGCACATCATCATCATCAGTACTATACTAAAAATAAATAGTTTAAGATTAGTTAAATATGTACATAAGATTATGTAAGGTTATTAAGCAATATAATGCCAGAAACGTATACAAAACTAATCATATTTCCACCATACAACCCGAACCATCCAGTGATGATCCCATGAAGGATGGTCATGTATAAGCGCATACATAACAAAGTTTATGACGCTTCTCTTCACTTGCTGAAGTAGCTAAAAATGCACTAAAGATGCTGAATTATCATTTCCATTTCATTTGTACAAGTTTATGTGCCATTTCCCAGATAAGACCCTGACAATTACATTTTTTCAAAGGCAGGTTGATAGTGTCTAGATAAAAGGTTATCCATAGCTTAACTATGTTTGCTAATCTTCCTAATATAACTTACCATCATGAGGTCGTTCGCTCTGTCCCGTCCTCTGTCATCTCAGCATCAACACCATCTTTGTCAGCACTACTGCTGGGTATGTCATCATCTTGGGTGGACACTGGTCCAGAACGACCACCAAATAGGTCCATTATTAAAAAATTGTAGCTGCAAGTTGACTCAAGGATTTTTTTTTTTTTTTTTTTGTTTTACCCCTGAGCTTTTCAGCACCACATTTGCGTTTTTTTTTATGCTCCATTTTTCCAAGACTAGCTTGTTATCAATTGTTTATCACAGCTCTAGCTCCTCTTCAGAAGCTTGATTGACAGGTGAGAAATGGGTGGGACTTCCCAAGCGAGACGAAATGTGAGATAGCCTTAAAAAAAAATAAATAATAATAATAATAATCACGGCCCCGCTCAAAAACCCAACTGCCTGGGAAATCCCCGGTAGCCCCGTACGCCAGTCCGCCCCTGTGTGTGTGTGTGTGTGTGTGTGTGTGTGTGTGTGTGTGTGTGTGTGTGTGGAGTAAATAAAAATTAGACAAACAAAACCACTCTTACTTAATACTATGAATCATAAAGTTTATTATTTTTATATTTAAAAATCAATATATTTGAGTTATAACTGTAAATACTCACCTCATGATTGGTCAGTTTTCATCTACACTCTTAGTTTGTGTTTTCTTGTCAGTGCCTGGAGATCAAAAGCCACTTTATATAGAGTCAGACCAGGAGGAGTTGAGTCTGCGCACTGAAGGATCACTCTGTGTCTGTGTCAGTTTCTATTTCACTGAACAGTAACTTCTCAGAATCCTTGTGAATGTATTTTTATGTGTTTAGTTTTCGGAGTAGAATTATTTATTACTTTGCTGTATTTGGTAGTTAATCACCATGTTATTTTGTTTGTTTAGCATTTAACTTTGTTGTTGTGTTTAGTGAATCATAAAATGTTCAAACGATTCAACAGAAAACTTGTGAATTCCTAAAACCTGTCTTAAAAACCCCAACACTTTCTCCTAAACTGCACATTTCATACATTTAATGTATTTTCGAAATAAAACAAATGAAGCTTCATGACAAGACAAACATAAACGCCTTTATTTCTTGTCTTGACTGATTATTGTACATGAAATAAAACCCAGAGAGTAAAGTTCATGAGAAGCTGTGTAAATTAAAATAAAATATACAAGAGACAAGATAAGACATCATTTTCATCGTACAGTCATACATTTGTTCAATAATAGGAATACACTTGGCTTTCATTCTGGTAAAACACAAACACACTTATCATGTATGAAAAATCTTGATTTGTTGGCTCTTTATGAAAGTTAAAGTGAATCAAATGTGGGTGAGAGTCGGGACATGAACGTCTCCGAGGAACGTGTAACTTGACTATTTCCTCAAGTGAACTGAAGACAAAACAGTCAGGACTAATCTGTGAGACGCATGTTTGCGTCATCTTGTTCTTTATGATTTCTAAACTTTTGCCTGTATGCTTCTGTGTGTGTGTTTGTGTGCGTGTGTGTGTATGTGTGTAACATCTTCTACATTATTTTCAGTGAAATTAAGTGTTTATGCGGAGGGGTGTGTGATTTTGTAGGTGTGTCAGTGTATGTGTGTTCATTCATGTGTGTGATGTTCTTTCGGTGTGCAACTATAAAAAGACTTCCAGTAAAGTGAAACCAATGAAGCAACACGTCCTCACACCCAAGGCGTCATACCGTCCTACGCCGTGCAATGTCCCCCTGGCGTCCCTAAGGTAACGTTACAGGGTGACAAAAACGTCGGTTTTCGCCTACCCGGGTCACCCAGTAATATACAGAGCACTCCCCGACGTCGGATTCAAACGACCGGGGTTACATTTGAGGAGTCGCCTAACTCGTCGTTGCCATGGTAACGTGACGTGACGTGTCGCTGTTGTCATTTGGCTACCGTAATTCTAAAACTATGAAGCGCACTTGAAATGTTTAATGTCAACAGTGCGATTCTACCCCCGATTGTGCTTAAAGACCTTAAACCACTTTAAGAGATGAACATAAATCGGTAAAAAATGCTTCATTTTTATTTTTTGAAGCTTGGATTGTTCACGCATCGCGGAAGTCAAGAGGCTCTCGCGGATTAATACATGCTTAAAAGGTCCTGTAAAAGTGACTATATTGTAAATTTTTAGGTGTTTCAACTCCATAATGTTGACATTGTTTTATGAATGAGTAAAATAAAGTCTGGATGTGTTATTTCGCATTATCCTCTTTATAATCCGGTGCGCTTTTCTATGAAAATAGAAGCTTTCATTGAGATTGCGTTTATGGACATATGTTTTCTTTTTATTTAGCTGCGATTATGAGCGTCTACGTGACGTTTGTCAACAGTAATCACGATCCTGCAGAGGTGACGTCACACCACAGGACTAAAATGAGATATTGTTCTTGTTTGTTTAAAAGCGCCATGGAATACAATTGTAGATGTGTGCTTGTATAAAGACCGAGTTAAGTTTAGTTTAAATTTAGCGTCAGCTAAAAAGTTTTCAAACTGCCGCACACGCCACTTCCTCCAAACCCCCGGATGATGACGTCACACTTGTTGACAAAGATCGATAGCATTTTGTGCTCATGTTTGTGCTGTAACTTGGCGGAACCAGGTGCGCGTCACTCGTCTATTGAGGTAAGATATAATTATTGCTTTAAGACTCAGAAATTATGTTTCATTGCGTGTAATGTAACTTTCTGTGGTGTGTTAACACGAGAGCTAGTTCGCTAAAACTTAGCTTAGAGACATGTCTTTGTCAAATACAACACCCAGGTTTCTCAGGCTCAGTTTGACAGACTGACCTAAGTTACCCAAGCACTGACTCAACCCTGGAACCTTATCATCATGAGCGATCACCAAAGTTTCAGCTTTGTCCACATTTAGCTGCAAAGTGTTTTCACTCAGTTGGATCAAAAGAGCAGTAGAGCTGGATGTCATCAGCAAAAATGTAGAACATCAGGAAATCTCTGAATGATTTTACTGAGGGGAATCAAGTACAGCAAAAACAATAAAGAACCCAGAACAGAACCTTGAGGGACTCAACACAACAGATCTGCCGATTCAGACCTCATTTGATTGGCAGATACACTAAAACTGCGCCCAGAAAGGTATGATGAGAACCATTCTAACACAGACCCAGACAGTCCCACTTCATCCCTCAGTCTACTTAGCAGGATCTGGTGATCAACTGTGTCAAAGGCTGAGGACAGGTCAAAGAGAACCAGAACAGTGGATTTACCCGAGTCAGCCGACATCATGATGTCACTGGACACTTTCAATAAAGCTGTCTCCGTAGAGTGATGTTTACGGAAGCCAGACTGAAACTTCTCATGGATGTCGTTCTGATCCAGGAACAAAGACAGCTGCTCAGACACCACCTTCTCCAAGATCTTGGACAAGAAAGGGAGCTTAGAAATAGGCCTGAAATTACTGAGGTCAGTTGGGTCTAAGCCTGGTTTTTTGAGCAGAGGCTCCACAATGGCATGTTTAAATGCATTGGGAAAAACCCCTGTGGAAAGGGAGAGGTTCACCATATTGGTAACCCAGGGGCCAATTACATCAAATACTTTGATAAAAAGCCTACAAGGAAGGACGTCATCTGAGCAAGAGGAGGGTTTCATCTTGTTCACTAGAGCTGAAATATCACCCAAAGATACAGCAGTGAAGGAGGACCAAGAAGAGGAGAGGGGCTCAGAGACAGTAGGGGTTCCAAACAAAGGGGGAGAGATTTTCTCTTTGATCAATTTAATTTTGTCAATGAAAAATCTCAACAATGCATTGCTGTCACCTTCTTACATGTGTGTGTGTTTTTGTCTCCCTTTTTTGTCTGCTGTTTTGTAAACATGTTTTTGTGTGTTTGCGGGTATGTTTTTTGGTGGATTTTGTATGTGTTTTTGCTAGTGTGTATGCGCGGTGGTGTATTTGTGTGTGCATGTCTGTTTGTGAATCCCAGTGTCCGGTGTTGTTTGTTTCTCATGTGTGTTTGTCCTTGACTGCTTGTTTGCAAGTGTGTGTTTCTGTATGTAAGTGTTTATGCGGAGGAGTGTGTGGGTTTGTGATTTTGTAGGCGTGTCAGTGTATGTGTGTTCATTTATGTGTGTTGTGGAATATGTCAAACATTATATTACGCATTGTATTGCGCATGAATAGTTAAAGCTACGCAATATATCAACTCACGGTATGAGCAGCCAAGCAGTATATCCATATACGGTACGAGTAGCTGGGCTGAGCAGTATGCCAAGTCACAATAACAAGAACTGTGTTTAATGAGCAGTGTATCAGCATATTAGAGAGACTTCTGCTGCGGCCCCTGTCTGACACCATGTAAGGCCACCATGTAAGGACACCATGTAAGGACACCATGTAAGGACACCATGAAGAATGGGGAACTGATGACGTATGTCTGTGACTTGTGGAACTTTACAATAAATGGACCCTGAAATGTGCAGGAGATCAGAACTCAGTGAGCAGCTGAAGGAGCAAGTTCGGAACTTGTATTGAGCTGGCTGGGTTCTCCTCCTCATCAGGCTGAATCTTGATTCTGACTTTGTGTGGCGTTTTTGATTCATCCTCAACCATTCTCTCCGAAGAGTCCTACTACGTCAAATGTATTCAGGGAGTGACACCTTGCAACAGAGGAAGCTTAAGTCACAACAGTGTGTATGTTCTTTTGGTTGTGTAACTATAAAATGAGTTCCAGTAAAGTGAAACCAACAGTTCAACTTCACTGTAATTGAAACAGAAATTCCTCTATTGTTTCTTCAACAAAAAATAAACAAAACCCGGACCGGAAAGACTACTCACTTGTAAGGACAATAACAAACAAATAAACCCAACAATCCCCCATAAAGAGTTAGCTCACGGCTAACAATACCTGCACCCCGTCCTCACACAATACCACAACGTCCAGACTGATCATGAGGAAGGACATCAGACATTCACATAGAATTATTAATACTTTGCTGTATTTGGTAGTTAATCACCATGTTAATTTGTTTGTTTAGCATTTACTTACTGTTTTTCACTGCTTTGCTAATGTTAGCAATGCTAGTGGCTAAGCAAAGATAACTGTAGCGACCTGCATCACCCCCGACTTTCATATTTTTCCTTGGTAATTTACAAAAAACACCAGGGAACAATGTTGCAGATAAAGTTCTGTAAAAGTACTGTATGTTTAAGAAGAATAATTACAATGAATAGCATGTAAAGCAACTCAACATTAGTTACAGTTGTTTTTGGTGTTAGCTATGATAAAACATAATAAAGAAACAATGGTTAGGTGACAAATATTACTTTAATCTTTAAAAACAGTTATTAGTCAATAGTTATTTTGAGAAAATTTTATTTCAGCATATTAAACCTACATCATATTCCTTCTTAGCTTGGAAAACAGGTTGTTTCTTCAGATAAATGGACATGTGTCAAAAGTGTAACCATTACTCATCATGGAAATGTAACAAAAACACACACAAAGATACAAATCATTTGAAAGTTTGTTGAAGAATTTTATTCTTTGGATCAGCCCAGTCGTGCATCTGTAAATTAGCAACTATCATTATTTTTTTTTACTGCCACCATGTTGATGATAGGTAGAACCTTTTAGGTTAGGTAGAACTTTATTGATCCCTCAGGAGGTCTCCTTCGGGAAATTGTTTAATCACCATGTTATTTTGTTTCTTTAGCATTTACTTACTGTTTTATACGGTACATGTTCATATAAGTTCAACCACTAGTTAACCACCACCAAGAGTAAATATATCCACCAAACACACAATAGTGATTTGACTGTAATGTTGTTAGATTAAAAATGATTATACACTATACGTATACGCCATACTTAAATTAATGCTCAAAGATAATCAAAATATAAAGTATAAACTACTCGCTTTGTCTAAGAAGCTTAAGCGTCAATCAAAACACTGTTTCAAGACAAGCTTGAAACAGAATTAGAGATACGACGATATATTTAAAACGTCTGTTTGTGTCACGATCCGATCAGGGCAGGAGACCCAGATGCGGAAGAGTCAATACATCCAAGGAGGAATAGTTCAGAAAAAGTCTTTAATAAATCTAAACGGTCCGTTATAGGAAAGAAAGGAACAAAAAACAAAACAGGCACTCGGGACGAAGGCAGGGCACGGCTGGAGATCGGGGTCTCAACTACAACAAAAGGACAAAAGGACTCACATGAGTAAAATAAAGGGCTGACAACGTCAGGAGTATCCACAGGATTATCAAAGTTCAGATCCAATGCGAGGAGCAAGATCGAAAGGATAGCAACCCATTGACTTGTACAGTCGCCGAGAGGAAGTGTGTCCGGTCGCGATCGTAAAGCTTGTATTTTGTTTGACTTGAAGCAGCGAATAAACGACCCGTGACACACTCTGAATTGACCATCTTTCTCCACAAAGCAAAGTATAAGAACCAGAAGTGACGGCGTGTTGGAGCGACTGGAACGGACTCCTGTTTTGAACGTTTTAATGTATAAATTGACTATTTCCTCAAGAGAACTGAAGACGGAAAAATCAGGACTCATCTGTAGGAAGGTTTTTTAGGAAATCTTTGATTCCAGTGCTATTTGGTGTTCTTGGATTTTTTGCACTCCTTTTCAAGAACTCGATGCTGTTGTCACGGAAGAATGATCGTGGTTTCATTTCAGCTGCTTTCATGTTGTATTCCACTGATCTTCTGTGATCTCTACGATTAAAGAAGATAAATCTTGCATAACGGTTGAAAAGCATTTGTGTGTGATGATCATCAAGCTCTCTTGCTAGAAGTTCCTGGTACATTTCCTCTCCTACCTCCGGATCTCTACGTCCTTGTATGGCTGCAAGATTAATTTCCTTTACCAGGCAAGTGTCAGGGTACAAAACAATCACTTCCGCCGAGCCCTTGGTTCTCAAGGAACCAGACTTTGTTCGCTCGAGGAGATGACACGGGAGAGTCACGCAGCGCTGGTCCAGCTGTCAGCCGCCGTGGGTGAGTTGACTCTCCGTGTGGCCCCTCCCGCACCTGTTGCAGCCGCTGCAGCCTCTGTACGCACGCCGACTGTCTCTGCTCCTGCTCAACCTGAGAGACTGCCGGTTCTACGCAAACCCACGATACCCACGCCGGGATATTATAGTGGAGAAGTGGGTGGTTGTTCACGCTTTTTGCTCCAAGTTCAGTTAGTTTTTAGCCAGCAGCCCTCCTCGTTTTCTGCGGGTCGCGCTCAGATCGCTTATCTAATAAACCTCCTCCGGGGTAGAGCAGCGGACTGGGCTACTTCCCTGTGGGAGTCTAACTCTCCGGCTCTAGCTAATTTTGACTGTTTCTCTGACGAGATGCGCCGGGTTTTTTTCAACTCTCCACACGGGAGGAACCAGAGGGGTTATCAGCCTAGCCATCAGGATTGATAATAGGTTGAGGGAGCGCCGCAGGGAACGTGGCAGGGACGTTTTCTCTCCTTCTTTTCCCCCTTTTGACCAACCAGCTCCTCTGTTGACTCCTGAGACTCCGACGCCGCCACCCGATGAGCCGATGCAGCTGGGTCGGACACGTTTGTCTCTGGAACAGCGCTCCCACAGGCTCACGAAGGGACTGTGTCTGTACTGCGGCGAGCCTGGTCATCGACTACGTGTCTGCCCCAGTCGACCTAAGGTTAGTGCTCGGGTGGGACACACTCGTTCGTCTCATGACCCGACTCACCGGATCACCTTACCTGGTCTATTGACGGTTGACTTGACTTCGACTGCGGAAGCTGTACTAGTCGACTCTGGCGCTGACGACAATTTTATTGACCGAGACTTCGCCCTTTCCCTCAACCTTCCCCTGGTTAAACTAGACGTTCCCCGCCCGGTCTGCGCCATAGATGGCCGACCACTACTCGACGTTACTCACCAGACTACTCCCCTTTCCCTCTTGATTTCGGGTAACCACTCTGAGTTAATTTGTTTTCTTCTGATTTCTTCTCCCTCCTCTCCTATTGTTCTCGGTCTCCCCTGGCTTCGTATCCATAACCCTCACTTTGATTGGGTGAACTCCACGGTACTTGGTTGGAGCCCGCATTGTCATTCACAGTGTCTCCGTTCTGCACCTACTGCCTCTCGTCCTCCACTTCCCATCTCTCCCCCTCCTGACCTTTCCTCCGTTCCTCCGGAGGATCACAGTTTGGGTGAGGTTTTTAGCAAAGAGAGGGCGCTATCCCTACCAGCGCACCGTCCCTATGACTGCGCCATCGACCTACTTCCTGGTTCTCCACTTCCCTGTAGTCGACTGTACAAGGTTTCTCGCCCGGAGCGCCAGGCCCTCGACACTTATATCGGGGAGTCACTGACCGCCGGTTTAATTCGCCCCTCTTCTTCGCCTCTTGGTGCAGGGTTCTTTTTTGTTAGTAAGAAGGACAAGTCCCTGAGACCTTGTATAGACTACCGGGGTTTAAACAGCATAACCGTTAAGAATCGGTATCCCCTCCCACTCATAGACCCGTCGTTTGATCCTCTGAACAAGGCCATGATATTCACTAAACTGGACCTTAGAAGTGCTTATCACTTGGTCCGTGTTAGAGAGGGCGATGA
This sequence comes from Callionymus lyra, assembly GCF_982586985.1. Taxonomy (NCBI): domain Eukaryota; kingdom Metazoa; phylum Chordata; class Actinopteri; order Syngnathiformes; family Callionymidae; genus Callionymus; species Callionymus lyra. The sequence goes on along the minus strand of NC_141819.1, from coordinate 30,419,308 downwards.
GTGGAAGACGGCTTTTAAGACCCCCTTAGGACACTTCGAGTACCTGGTCATGCCGTTTGGCCTGACCAATGCGCCAGCGGTGTTCCAGAGACTTATCAATGAGGTCTTAGGGGACTTCTTGAGTGATTTTGTGTACGTTTATCTTGACGACATTCTGATCTTTTCCAGTTGTCTTGAGGAACACGTCAGCCACGTCCGCCGCGTTCTCCAACGATTATTACAGAACAGACTGTTTGTCAAGGCAGAGAAGTGCGAGTTCGGAGTCCCCACAGTGAGTTTTTTGGGTTTTATTCTAGGGCAGGGTCAGCTGCGGCCAGATCCCATGAAGGTGGAGGCAGTTGCTCAATGGCCGGTGCCTGTTAGCCGCAAGGAATTGCAGCGATTCTTGGGTTTCGCTAATTTTTATCGCAGGTTCATCCGGGGTTATAGCCAGGTTGCCGCTCCATTAACCCAGCTTACCTCCACCAAGAGTGCTTTCACCTGGTCCTCCAAGGCGGACGACTCCTTCAACCGGCTGCGCTCGCTGTTCTCCTCCGCGCCTATCCTACGACACCCCGACCCAGCCTGTCAGTTCATCGTGGAGGTGGACGCTTCGGACACCGTCATAGGGGCAGTGCTGTCCCAGAGGTGCGCCAGGGACAACAAGGTGCATCCCTGTGCTTTCTATTCCCGGAAGCTGTCCCCAGCGGAGCAGAACTATGACATTGGCAACCGGGAGCTCCTGGCGGTGGTGGCGGCACTTCAGGAGTGGAGGCATTGGCTGGAAGGCTCAGAGGTACCCTTTCTGGTTTTAACGGATCATCGGAACTTACTCTACCTACAGGAGGCCAGGCCCGTTGGGCCCTGTTTTTTGGGTCGTTTCGACTTTTCCCTGACGTACCGCCCGGGAGGTAAGAACGTTAAGCCTGATGCCTTATCCCGTCAGTTTGCTCCTTCCCAGGAGGGTCTGGCAGAGGAGACCATCCTTCCGAAGCGGTGCTTTATCAGGGCGGCCAGCTGGGATATAGAGAGGGTTGTTCAGGAGGCCCAGGAGTGTGACCCAGGACCTAGCTCTGGACCGCCTGATAGACTGTTTGTTCCGCAGCCAGCTCGTGCCCAGGTCCTTCAGTGGGGGCACACCCACAAGGTAGCGTGTCACCCGGGCGTTTCAAGGACACTCTCGTTTCTCAGGCAGAGATTCTGGTGGCCGGAGATGGCACGCGACGTCCTGGAGTTTGTGGCTGCATGTACCACGTGTGCTCGCGGAAAGTCCTCTCGTCGCCCCCCCGCTGGACTCCTTCGACCCTTACCTGTGCCGAGTCGCCCCTGGTCGCACATCTCTGTGGACTTCGTCACCGGTCTCCCTCCTTCCATGGGTAGGACAGTAATCCTGACAGTAGTGGACCGCTTCTCCAAGATGGTTCATTTTATCCCCCTGATAAAGTTACCGTCAGCCTTGGAGACAGCGGACCTGCTGGTCCTACATGTTTTTAGACTCCATGGAATCCCGGTAGACATTGTCTCGGATCGGGGACCCCAGTTCTCCTCGCAGGTATGGAGAGCTTTCTGTAGATCCCTGGGGGCTAAGGCTAGCCTTTCGTCGGGGTACCATCCGCAGAGCAACGGCCAGACGGAACGGGCCAACCAGGACCTGGAATCAGCTCTACGCTGCGTGTCGGCTCGTCACCCTGCCTCCTGGTGTCAGCACATCCCCTGGGTGGAGTATTCTCACAACTCCCTAACTTCATCTGCCAGTGGGAGGTCACCATTCATGGCAGCGTACGGTTATCAACCACCTCTCTTCCCCTCTCAGGAGAGGGAGGCAGCGGTTCCCTCAGTTCGGGCCCACCTACGACGTTGTCGATCTGTCTGGCACCAGACCAGGGCGGCCTTATCCCGCACCGCCACAAGAAATCAACGCCTCGCTGACAAGCACCGTGTGCCAGCCCCGAGGTACTCACCTGGCCAGAAGGTCTGGCTATCCACCCGGGACCTTCCCCTTCCAGTGGAATCACGCAAGCTGGCTCCTAGGTTCGTGGGGCCGTTCGAGATCGAAAGGATCATTTTAGCAAGCTCCCTCCGTCGCTCAAGGTCCATCCCACCTTCCACGTCTCTCTCCTGAAGCCCGTCTCAACCAGTTCTCTCAGTACGCCAGCCGAGCCTCCACCTCCTCCGCTCATCATTGACAATCACCCTGCGTACAAGGTCCACAAGATCCTGGAGGTTCGCCGCAGAGGTTGGGGCTTCCAGTACCTAGTGGACTGGGAGGGCTACGGTCCAGAGGAGCGCCCCTGGATCTCCCGCTCACTCATCCTGGATCTCTCCCTCATCCGAGACTTTTACCGGGAGCACCCGGAAAGACCGGGTAGAATGCCTGGAGGCGCTACCTAGAGGGGGGGGTACTGTCATGTTTTGGTGCTTTCCTGTTTTATTTTGAAGTCGGTTTCCTGTTTTGGTACGTGTCTATGCTTTTGTCTTGACAGACGCGGGCAGGTGCGCGGCTGGGGGTGATTGAATGGCGGGTTCTTCCCACAGAAAAGGAGCGTCGCGGACCTGAAGAACTCGCCAGAGAATTGAGTTTCCAGACTAGTTCCGGATCTGAGAACCCGATCTCCAGCCGCGTCCTGCCTTCGTCCCGAGTTCCTGATTTGTTTTTTGTTTCGGTCCTTTCCGACCGCTTGGAGTAGTAAAAGACTTTGCTTGAACATTTGCTCCGAGGATATTTGTCCACTTCCGCTTCTGGGTCTCCTGCCGAGTTCCACCCGTGACAAGAATGCTGCACACCTTTTCAGAAAGCGTTTATCTGGATGTTCTCTCAGGGCTTCTTCTGCCAGCTCAACTGCCTCATCAATGGAGAGGAATTTTATGTAAACACTTAAATATGCTTTCAGACCACTGTAACTACTGACAGGGTTTCTTAGAAACTGCTCAGCCATCTCTCGAGCTTTGTCTCTAACATCTATACCTTCTTTTCGTCCATGATGAAGGTGTTTGATTGCAATGTACACGTTCTCTGGATCCTCTTGTCTGGCACGTTCTAATCTCTGCCTGACGTCATATGTCAGGGGAAGATCATGCTGCTGAGCTCTGACTAATGCTAAGGCGAGGGAGGTCTTCCACTCCACCCGCTCTGGTTCTCTCTCAATGGCAGCCAGAAAAAGTTCTTCAACCTTCTTCAGATGCTCGTCGACCAATGTCATCAGTGTCCAGGCCTTCTCAGCAGTCACCTCTGCGTGCAGATCATCCTGGCTCACATTTGGGTGTTGACTCCTCAGATCTTCAACCATTGATAGGTATTGCTCACTTTCTTGCTGGTGTCCGATGAGATGGTGCAACCAAGCCAGGTTCCTGTAGTTCACCATCATCCAAGGACCCTCTTCAGTGTCGTGTCTGCGGTTGAACTCCTCTGTGGCCAGGTTAAGAAACCCCAAGGCCTCTTCATTTGAGCCCAGACGGTGATGAAGGTAACCCAGGAGGTTGTAGATGTGAGGCAGCCAACAGTTCCCTTCATCTGTGCCGATGTCTTCCAGATAATCCCTGACAACCCATGGTTTGATCTCCTGGGCGAGTTCCTTCCATGTGAAGTGACCCTGCAGGGTCTTCAGTCTGGCCTCCATGTTTGTCTGACTCTCACTGTTGGAGACAAGTCCACACTTTAGTACAACAGTGTTGTGTGTCTGTGTGTATTTGCAATCATGAAACTGTGCAATCAACTTTGTTTTTTTATTTAATATATAAAAAAATATGGTGATTGTCTCTCTGTGGGTGAAATGTTGCAAATGTTGGTCTATGTTTCAAAGCTGTGTGTGCTGCTCACAGTATACAGTATATTTACGCCTGTGTGTTTTTGGGTGTGTTTAAAATGGCATCAGATCAAGTGTGTTCTAGTGTGTGTGTACATTGGTTTATTGAAGAGTCCTTGGTTGTGTGTGTAAAAGCCGGTATGTGATAGAAATAACAGTTTACTATTGTTTGTTTGAATTCTTCACATAGGTGTGATTTTCTATTTAAGGTTGATTGATTTTTAATTAATGTATTATATTTAAAAATTGAGTTATTCCATAAGTTCAAATCAACTCACCTCATATTTTTGGATGCTTGAGTTTTCGTCTTCACTCTTAGTCTGTGTTGTCTTCAAGCAGTGACAGGTAACCAACCAGAGACTTTATATACAGACAGATCAGAGTCGAGTTTGGGCACGTTCTTATGGTTCCCTTTGTTTCAGGTGACATTTCGCAGAAATAAAACCGAAAGCGGCGACTTTTCCAGACACACCCAAGTTAACTATGCTCCCTTAATACTGAATATAAAAAAACTTTACTCTTCAATATTTGTACTTTGGTTTGTGCTATTAAGTAATGTTGTGGTTTGCTGTTTGTCATTGTGTCAACTGATTTATTTGTGTGTTAAGTGAGTTCATTGTGTTGTGTCATGAAATCTTTTCAATAGAGAATGAACGAATAAGTTATAAAAACAAAAGTTGGCTTTAATTAACAAGCCGTAGCATAGTGCAGCGAGTTGACACTCACGTGTTGAAAGTGCAAAAGTCGAATAAACAGAAAAACAGAGGAATCAATTTAGCTGACTTTGCCAAACACCAATAACAACGCCAAACAAAAACCGAACCACAGAGCTCAAACACAGAGATGGACGGGGGACTTGATTGTGCACGGGTGGGATGTTGAACTACAGGTGTGCCAATCTGAACCTGGGGAGTAGACAGCAGAGCAGGCGTTGTCCTGACAAACTCTCATTTTTCCAACTTCAGTTAAGTGAGCAGATCCGGAATAGACCCATGATGAAAGTCAAAGGTTGGTGGCTACACACATTATTGTTAGAAGGAATTGGTATAGACAAACATTTCTTCCACTATCCTGAACCAAAACACTTCCATATCTAGCAAACTCTGAGAAAGACAATATATCTAACTGGACCAATGATTGTGCTCCCCTATCCCCGAGTATGTGTGCTGGACATCGGTCCACAGAGTCATCACTGAGAGAAACAAACACATCAAGTCAAGAATGGACTGTAACTTGGGTCTACAAAATCACACAATTCACCTGAAGAAAGTAACAGCTTGGGACCAGACCGTGTTTGCACTAGACGTGTTTGTACTAGACCTGCCGAATGTGCTGCTTCATCTTGTTCTTGTGATTTCTAAACTTTTGCCTGTATGCTTCTGGAATCAATTGAATCTTTGTTTATGTACAGTAGGTATGTAGGTAGAACTTTATTGATCCCTCAGGAGGTCTCTTTCGGGAAATTGTTTTTTTTCCAATTAGCCACAGCAAATTTTTCATTAAAAATAAATCAATCAACTTGTGTGTGTGTGCGTGCGTGTGCGTAAAATCTTCTCAATTAGTTTTAGTAAAATTAAACAAAAAACTCATTCTCAGTTATTAAAAGAGAAACTGAAGGTGTGTGTGTTTTATGCATATGTTTAAAATCTCCCAAATCCTCCTTCTGTTTTCATTCATGTGTTTGTAAATAGTGGGTCTGTAGAGTGTGTGTGTGTGTGTCTGCTTACATGTGTGTGTGTGTGTATTGTCTCCCTTTTTTGTCTGCTGTTGTGTCTGTGTTTGTATGTGTAAACATGTTTTTGTGTGTTCTCGGGTGTGTTTTTTGGTGGATTTTGTATGTGTTTCTGCTAGTGTGTATGCGCGGTGGTGTATTTGTGTGTGCATGTCTGTCTGTGAATCCCAGTGACTGGTTTTGTTTGTGGGGGTTTCTCGTGTGTGTTTGTCTTTGACTGCCTGTTTGCAAGTGTGTGTTTCTGTATGTAAGTGTTTATGCGGAGGAGTGTGTGGGTTTGTCAGTGTATGTGTGTTCATTTATGTGTGTGTATTTTCTTTTGGTTGTGCAACTATAAAATGAGTTCCAGTAACGTGAAACCAATGAAGAGTTCAACTTCACTGTAATTGAAACAGAAATTCCTCTATTGTTTCTTCAACAAAAAATAAAAAAACCCCGGACCAAACTCTGGAAAGACTACTCACTTGTAAGGACAACAACAAGCAAATAAACCCAACAATCCCCCATAAAGAGTTAGCTCACGGCTAACAATACCTGCACCTGGTCCTCACACAATACCACAACGCCCAGACTACCCATGAGGAAAGACATCAGACACTCACATAGAATTATTAATACTAATTATATTCCTCCGCTTGATGATTATTTATCTGTTGTTTTTAGCTTTTCTTTCTGCTATCACTAGTTTGATGAGGGCTGAGGATTCATATCAGGTAGGGGCAGTAGATGCCGGCTCCTTCTACTCGGCTTGCGGAACTGTCCTGCATGACTACTGAAAAATCTACATCCCCTTTTTATTTTAAAAGATTTGTAATATGCTGGGATCTGTGGGTAGAACGGACATTCATTTCTCCAGTGACCTGGTTGTCCACATGAAAAGCAGCAGTCGTTGCCTGGTGTGAAATACTGTTGGGCTGCAGCCATTTTCTGCCGCTGTTCAGCTTCCCCATCTTTGTGCATGCATGACATCAGTTAATTCACATCCACCTTTGTAGGGAACACCTTTCTCATGGCCTTAAATATTGGTTTTGCATGAGGAGAAAAAAGTGCTTGATATGGCTCCCTACAAGTTCCTGCTGTTTCCTCTATTTTTAACAAATTATCAAAACCCACACATGCCATAACAATTTGTCTCCAATCTCCAATAGCCAATACAATTCCTGTCATATTGTTGCAAAAAACGTTAATCCACGGACCTGCTCCCCTTTCCAAAGGAGGAAGTTTTTCTTTCAGACATTGGACATCCATCATAGTTGCTGAGACGTAATCAGTATAATCCCTCTTTCTTCTACTCTTCATCACTAGAGGAAACTGTCCATGAGGTTCTGTTCCCAATCCATCTAGTCTCCCTTTCTCACCTTTTCTAGTTTTAACTTTATGTTTAGAGGGTGTCAGTGGCGTGCCTGGGTCAAGTCTATAATTACAATGATTGTCTTGTTCGTCATTCTTGCTGCTGCTTCTTTCCTCACTGTCATTTTTCTTTTTCAATTTTTCTGATTTGTCATCTACCTCCTCACACAGCTGCTCTATAGTTCCAAGTGTACTTGTCATGGCTGCGCTCACATCTTTATCTACTTTTTCTTGTCTTATTGCTATTTCAAATATGTTAAGTGTTTTTTCTGTTGTGTCTAACAGATTTGTTTTGTCTATTTCATTACCATCTTGATCCATCATCAGCTGCCCTCCTGTAACATTGAACACTGGTGTCTGGGTGTTCACTTTCTCTTGCATTACCATTTTTTGCAATCTATCAGACAACATTTGTGAGTTTACATTTTGGTTTCCACCTTCTAGGTAAGGTGGTGGTGAATCAGTTTTTTCAGTTACATTATTTTCATCAACAGCTTCCTTTTTAACAGCTTTCACTGGTGCCATCACTTCAGTATTTAACCTTATCATTTTTACCATTTCCATAATCACAAAAAATCTGTCTCTATCAGTTTTAGTTTTTTCTAACAAAGCCAGTCTGTGTTTTTCACTAAACAACATGCTTGTTTTTCTCCTCCTAATGACTTCAAGTTCTAGATTCATATTTTTCACATTTTCACCAAGAATATCTTCTTCAGGCATACGCATGCCCCAATCAGGCAGATTTCCAACCTTTCTTTGCTTTTTAGCCCATTTATACCAGTTTTTTACAACATTTTTCCGATCCAACGGAGCAATTTTTTCCACATACGAACTTACAGAGCGAAACAATACATCACCACATGATCCTATTCCACAAGGCTGCCATTTTACCTGCAGTTCAGATAAATCCATTTCTTATTTTTATTTATTTTATTTTTTTCCTTATTTCTTATTTTTTTATTTTATTTATTTTTACACCAATTGTTCGTCTCCCTCTCTATAAGAGAACTGTCACGCTTGAATACCTATATTATAATCCCAAACTTTATTATGACATGACAATCAAATAAAGTTAATTTTACCATTTAAAAAAAACCTCATAGAACTTTCAAGAAAAAACTCTTTTTTAAACCAAGCTTTCCACAAAACTTGAAAAACATGTATTAGCATTAACGTCGCATTTAGTCAAGAAAGTCGTTATTTTTTTTATCACAATATAGGTACTCACTATACAACCAACGTAACATAAGAAACAACAAGAGTATTTGAATTCGTAAAACTTGCAGCGCAAGAAATGCTTTTTTCCCCAAAAATATTATAACACGCTTGAATACTTATTTTATAATTACCAAAATTTGTATAAAAAAACTTGCAACATGAAATTCACAAGCAAAAAACGCTTTTTTCAACCAATAGAAGTCCACGGCAGTTGACCGTGAAACTTCTTTTATAAATATAGTAAGCCGTTTTTTCCCTCTTTTAAAAATAAACTCACAGCATGAAACTTACAAGAAAAAAACTATCTTTTTTAGCCAATAGAAATTTAAGAAAGCTATAAATTTCTTTAGTTAAAACTTGAAAAACACACATTAGCGTTAACGTTGCATTAATCAAGAAAGTTGTTTTTTGTTTTTTATCATAACATAAGTATTCATAAGGCAGCGTAACCTATAAAAAGCTCTATTTTTTCCCATTCACACGCCATTCGTACTCAAGGGGATCAATAAAGTTTTACCTTACTTTACCTTAAGCATCTCTAAAAGGGTGAATTAAATGCCTTTAAAGCGTGCTAATAGAGATATATTTGTCACTCGATAGAACCCCCGGCCAATTATGTTCTATCTGTGATTACTTTAGGTGCCAAGAGTAGTAACGGAAAATAAAACCAAAACAACAAGTTATATGTTTGCTTGCCTTACAAGCGGAACCAACGCACAACCCATCCACTCATACGGCTTCTAAATCGATTAACTCAGCCAGACGAAACTAAATGCAGAAATTGAATAAAAGGTTTTCTGCTTACCATATTTTGGGCCCGTTCGTCTGACTGGCCTCAGTCGCCGTCTTTTCCTCCAAGAATCTCCAAACAAATCCGAGGGTCACTCGCACCAATTAAAACGATTAAAACTAGTCCGTTTCTGTCGCTCCAACACGACGTCACGTCCGGGTCTTAATACTTTGCTTTATGGAGAGAAAAGGTCAAAATGCAGAGTGTACGGGTCGTTTATTTGCCGCTTCAAGTCAAACAAAGATACAACTTTACGATCGAAAGGACTCGCTCTTTGCCGGCAGCTCTACAGGTCAATAGCTCCGGGAAAGACGGTCTCGGGTTATGGGGCTTCTTTCTATTTAAGGGAAAGTTTCCTGTCCAGGGGGTCGCCTATTCCGGGGCAGTGATTCTTTCATGTTAGCTCCTGTCTCGGGTCACCTGGAGAGTAACTTCCTTCCTTGCCTGTTGTGTGGGCAAGTTCCTTTGTCTTCCAGCCCACCTTTTTTGGGTGTGTTCTGTTTTGCCCTTTTGTTTCACGCCCACAGGTGTGAACTGAGCAGACAGACAGATGCTTCATTAAGTCGCTGATTAATCTCTACTCTGTTCCAAGCTAGCCTTGAGACAGTGTATATCAGTATGAAGTGAAATATTGGTTGTGAATGTGTATTCAAACGTTTAAGCTCTTAGATGAGGCTAGTCATTTATACTCTATATTTTTATTATCTTTTTAGCATTAATTTAACTTATTGCGTATACGTATAGTGTATAATAATTTCCAATCTAACAATACTTTGCTGTATTTGGTAGTTAATCACCATGTTAATTTGTTTGTTTAGCATTTACTTACTGTTTTTCACTGCTTCGCTAATGTTAGCAATGCTAGCAGCTATGTAAAGATAACTGTAGCGACCTGCATCAGCCCCCACTTTCATAATTTTCCTTGGTAATTTACAAAAAGCACCAGGGAAGAAAGTTGCCAATAAAGTTCTGTAAAAGTACTGTATGTTTAAGAAGAATAATTACAATGAATAGCATGTAAAGAAACTCTACATTAGTTACAGCAGAACACTGGCAAATGTCTTATTTGTCAGTGTTTTTTTGTGGTTCAACTGGTGTTAGCTATGATAAAACATAATAAAGAAACAATGGTTTAAGTGACAAATATTACTTTAATCTTTAAAAACAGAAGTAATAGTTATTTTCAGAACATTTTATTTTAGCATATTAAACCTACATCATATTCCTTCTTACACTGGAAAACAGCTTGTTTCTTCAGATAAATGGACATGTGTCAAAATGATGATGAAGAGTTTTATTCTTTGGATCAGCCCAGTCGTGCATCTGTAAATTAACAACTACCATAAAAAAAATACTGCCACCATGTTGATGATACATGCTCATATATGTTCAACCACTAGTTAACCACCACCAAGAGTAAATATATCCACCAAACACACAATAGTGATTTTACTGCAATGTGTAACTTGACTATTTCCTCAAGAGAACTGAAGACAGAAAAATCAGGACTCATCTGTGGGAAGGTTTTTCAGGAAATCTTGGATTTCAGTGCGCATGTTTGAGTTTCTTTGAAAACGCTCCTTCAAGAACTTGATGCTGATGTCACGGAAGAATGACCGTCGTTTCATTTCAGCTGCTTTCATGTGGTATTCCATTGATCTTCTGTATTCTTTACGAATAAAGAAGAGAAATCTTGCATAATGGTTGAAAAGCATTTGTTTGTTTAGATCATCAAGATCTCTTGCTAGAAGTTCCTGGTACTTTTCCTCTCCTACCTCCGGGTTTCTACGTCCATGTATGGCTGCAAGATTAATTTCCTTTACCAGGCAAGTGTCAGGGTACAAATCAATCACTTCCTGGTGAAGGTTTATGGCCCTGTTCATTGTTGCTCGTGGTACATATATCTTCTTCATATTGTAGTAGGTGACCCTCCATAAGTAGCAGAGTGCAGCACACCTTTTCAGGAAGCGTTCATCTGGATGTTCTCTCAGGGCTTCTTCTGCCAGCTCAACTGCCTCATCAATGGAGAGGAATTCTTTGTAAACTCTTAAAATTGCTTTCAGACCACTGTAACTACTGACAGGGTTTCTTAGAACCTGCTCAGCCATCTCTCGAGCTTTGTCTCTAACATCTATACCTTCTTTTCGTCCATGATGAAAGTGTTTGATTGCAATGTACACGTTCTCTGGATCCTCTTGTCTGGCACGTTCTAATCTCTGCCTGACGTCATCTGTCAGGGGAAGCTTATGCTTCTGAGCTCTGACTAATGCTAAGACGAGGGAGGTCTTCCACTCCACCCGCTCTGGTTCTCTCTCAATGGCAGCCAGAAAAAGTTCTTCAACCTTCTTCAGATGGTCGTTGACCAATGTCATCAGTGTCCAGGCCTTCTCAGCAGTCACCTCTGCGTGCAGGTCATCCTGGCTCACATTTGGGTGTTGACTCCTCAGATCTTCAACTTTTGATAGGTATCGCTCACTTTCTGACTGGTGTCCCATGAGATGGTGCAACCAAGCCAGGTTCCTGTAGTTCACCATCATCCAAGGACCCTCTTCAGTGTCATGTCTGCGCTTGAACTCCTCTGTGGCCAGGTTAAGAAACCTCAAGGCCTCTTCATCTGAGCCCAGACGGTGATGAAGGTAACCCAGGAGGTTGTAGATGTGAGGCAGCCAACAGTTCCCTTCATCTGTGCCAATGTCCTCCAGATCATCCCTGACAACCCATGGTTTCTTCTCCTGGGCGAGTTCCTCCCATGTGAAGTGACACTGCAGGGTCTTCAGTCTGGCCTCCATGTTTGTCTGACTCTCACTGTTGGAGACAAGTCCACACTTTAGTACCACAGTGTTGTGTGTCCGTGTGTATTTGTTATCATGAAACTGTGCAATCAAATATATTTGTTTATTTAATATATAAAGAAATACGGTGATTGTCTCTCTGTGGGTGAAATGTTGTTTTATGTTTGAAAGCTGTGTGTGCTGTTCACAGTATACAGTATATTTATTTAGTGTTTTAAATAGCATCAGTGCAAGTGTGTTCTAGTGTGTGTGTACATTGGTTTATTGAAGAGTCCTTGGTTGTGTGTGTAAAAGCCAGTATGTGATAGAAATAACATTTTACTATTGTTTGTTTGAATTCTTCACATAGGTGTGATTTGCTATTTAAGGTTGATTGATTTTTAGTGATGGTATTATATTTAAAAATTGAGTTATTCCATAAGTTCAAATCAACTCACCTCATATTTTTGGATGCTTGAGTTTTCGTCTTCACTCTTAGTCTGTGTTGTCTTTGAGCAGTGACGGGTAACCAACCAGACACTTTATATGCAGACAGATCAAAGTCGAGTTTGGGCACATTCTTATGGTTCCCTTTGTTTCAGGTGACATTTCGCAGAAATAAAACCGAAAGCGGCGACGTTTCCAGACACACCTAAGTTAACTATGCTCCCTGAATACTAAATACATAAAACTTTACTCTTCAATATTTTACTCTGGTTTGTGCTATTAAGTAATGTTGTGGTTTGCTGTTTGTCTTTGTGTCGACTGATTTATTTGTGTGTTTAGTGAGTTCATTGTTTTGTGTCATTAAATCTTTTCAGTAGAGAATGAACGAATAAGTTATAAAAACAAAAGTTGTCTTTACTTAACAGTGCGTAGCATAGTGCAGCGACTTGACACTCACGTGTTGAAAGTGCAAAAGTCGAATAGACAGAAAAACAGAGGAATCAATTTAGCTGACTTTGCCAAACACCAGCAACAACGCCAAACAAAAACCGAACCACAGAGCTCAAACACAGAGATGGACGGGGGACTTAATTGTGCACGGGTGGGATGTTGAACTACAGGTGTGCCAATCTGAACCTGGGGAGTAGACAGCAGAGCAGGAGTTGTCCCGACAAACTCTCATTTTTCCAACTTCAGTTAAGTGAGCAGCTCCGTAATAGACCCATGATGGGACCAGTCCGTGGAGTAAACCAATACATGCAACTAAAAATTGTATTTACCAACCTTTGAAAAGACTCTTAGTGGGCCCGATCACTTTGTGACCAAAGACCTGCTCCGCCGGACTAAAGCCCAGAGACTTTTGTACAGTCTAACTTAAAACCAACAGTCAAAGTCAAAGGTTGGTGGCTACACACATTATTGTTAGAAGGAATTGGTATAGACAAAAATTTCTTCCACTATCCTGAACCAAAACACTAACATATCTAGCAAACTCTGAGAAAGACAATATATCTAACAGGACCAATGATTGTGCTGCTTCCCTATCTCTGAGTATCTGTGCATGACATCGGTCCACAACGTCCAGACTACCCATGAGGAAGGACATCAGACATTCACATAGAATTATTAATAATTTGCTGTATTTGGTAGTTAATCACCATGTTAATTTGGTTGTTTAGCATTTACTTACTGTTTTTCACTGCTTTGCTAATGTTAGCAATGCTAGCGGCTAAGCAAAGATAACTGTAGTGACGTGCATCAGCCCCCACTTTCATAATTTTCCTTTGTAATTTACAAAAAACACCAGGGAAGAAAGTTGCCAATAAAGTTCTGTAAAAGTATTGTATGTTTAAGAAGAAGAATAACAATGAATTGCATGTAAAGCAACTCTACATTAGTCACAGCACTGGCAAATGTCTTATTTGTCAGAGTTGGTTTTTGTGGTTCAACTTGTCACGGTGCGGAAGGAAACCCAGGCGAACGGACTCATTCCCGTGGCGGAGCACGTGAGCGAGTTGTGTGCGTACTCGACCCGCGGAAGAGCCTTGACCCAGGTGGTGGGAGCGCCGGAGACCAGGCAGAGGAGAGGTCTCTAGGTCCTGGTTGACCCTCTCTGTTTGGCCATTGGCCTGGGGGTGATACCCTGAGGTGAGGCTGGGCCGGGGACCCGATGAGTCGGCAGAACTCTGTCCAAAAGCGGGAGGTGAACTGCCGGCGGCCGGGGACCACCGGAAGGGCTGTGACTCAGAAGTGAGAAAGTGTAAGGGAAAGCAGACAGTACTGAAATTACGGATGAAACGCCAGTAAAAATTAGCAAACCCGAGAAACCGTTGCAGAGCCTTGCGTGTATCGGGGGCCGGCCAGTCGGAGACCGCCTGTACCTCTATGTATCCATAGAGATTCTACCAGGGCTAATGATATAACCGAGGAATGAGACGGTCTGGACATGAAACTCGCACTTCTCTGCCTTGACGAACAGTTGATGCGCGAGAAGACGGCTAAGGACTGAGCGTACATGCTGGCGGTGGGACAGTTAGTCCTTCGAAAAAACAAACAGATCATCTCGTCCTGGGTCCCTGGCAGCGACAGCGGGATGAGGAAGACCTCAGCGAGCGTGGAGTCTGGCCAGTTGAACTGCGCTGCCATGATGCGGAACTGGATGGCGAAGTCCGACACGTGCTGTGCCCCTTGGCGCAGGTGGAGGAGAGATCGAGCTGATTCTCGACCCAGAGGGCCGCGTTTAAAAATGCGTTCCAGGGCTGTGGTGAACTCCTCCACGGAGTCACAGATGGCCGACCGCCGTTTCCACTCAGCCGTGGCCCAGGCTTCCGCTCGTCCGCACAACAGAGAAATGATATATGCTACTCTGGTGCGTTCGGTCGGGAAAGCAGCACAGTTCAGTTCAAAGTGCAGGCTGCACTTAACGAGGAATCCACTCACTTTACCGGAGTCACCGGAGAAAAGGGACGGGCGGTTGAGTGCGCTGGTGGATGGTGCAGTGACGGCAGCAGCGGTGTCTGACTCACCGGGCTGCGGCGGTGGGGTAGCCGGTGTCGTGGAAGTCCCGGCAGCGAGGGCAGGCCCGGGGGGCAGGAACTGGTTGGAGAGCACCTCCATCTGTTCACCCAGAGCTTGGATCTGTGCCGCCATGGTGGCCACTTGATGGCCCATTGTCTGCTGCTGGGAAACGTGCCGGGCGGCCATTGCCCCAATGCCGTACCTCAGCTTGGCGAAGGAAGAAGCATTACTCGTGACCTGCTCATGGTAAGTCGCACCGGACTCGGGGGAGGAACTTTCCGCTGGGTTCATTGTTGGTCGGTTCATTCTGTCAGGGTGCGGAAGGAAACCCAGGCGCAGAAAGTGTCTGATTGTCAAACTTGACAGATTTATTAGCAGCAGGCAAAGGGATCGTCACAGGTAGTCCAGGAAATATACAGGTACGATATCCAGAAAAACAGGTCAAGGGCACAGGCAGGCAGAAAAATGAGAAAACGTACCAGGGTCAAAACCGGGAAGACAAAACAATCTCGAATTGGAAGTCTGAAACGTGAAACATGAACTAGACTGACACGGGACAACAAGTGTGACGAACTGACAAAGACTGAGGGAGAGTGAGCAGAATATGAAGGCTGCCAGCAATCACTGGCAGCTGCAGAACACAAGACAGATGGAGACAATAACAATCAGCAGGGGGAGGGACCGGAAAGGAAACTCACAGACACAGAAGGAAGCAGGTTTCAAAGTTACTAGCTTCATCTAAGAGCTTAAACGTTTGAATACACATTCACAATCAACATTTCACTCAGACTGATTTACACAGTTTCAAGACAAGCTTGAAACAGAATTAGAGAAATGACACCGGTTATTTAAACATCTGTTCATCTGCCTTTTCACACCTGGGGTCGTGAAACAAAGAGCGAAGCGGGACACACCCAGGAGCGGGGGGGGGGGACCATTTGGCGAGAGGGGGAGGACCTCCCGGCCCGGAAATTTGCCTTAAAAATAGCGATGTTTCTACGGATCAGGACTGTTTCTCCAGGACTATTGACTTGTACAGTCGCCGAGAGGAAGTGTGTCCGGTCGCGATCGTAAAGCTTGTATTTTGTTTGACTTGAAGCAGCGAATAAACGACCCGTGACACACTCTGAATTGACCATCTTTTTCCACAAAGTAAAATTATAAGTATGACGGCGTGTTGGAGCGACCAGAACGGACTCGTGTTTTGAACGTTTTAATGTATAACTTGACTATTTTCTCAAGAGAACTGAAGACGGAAAAATCAGGACTCATCTGTAGGAAGGTTTTTTAGGAAATCTTTGATTCCAGTGCTATTTGGGGTTCTTGGATTATTTGCACTCTTCTTCAAGAACTCGATGCTGTTGTCACGGAAGAATGAACGTGGTTTCATCTCAGCAGTTGCTTTCATGTATTCCACTGATCTTCTGTAATCTCTACGATTAAAGAAGAGAAATCTTGCATAATGGTTGAAAAGCATTTGTGTGTGATGATCATCAAGATCTCTTGCTAGAAGTTCCTGGTACATTTCCTCTCCTACCTCCGGATCTCTACATATTGTATGGTCGCAAGATTACTTTCTTTTACCAGGCAAGTGTCAGGGTACAAAGCAATCACTTCCTGGTGAAGGTTTATGGCCCGGTTCATTGTTGCTGGGGATACATTGTTGCTCCTATTGTAGTAGGTGGCCCTCCATAAGTAGCAGAGTGCAGCACACCTTTTCAGGAAGCGTTCATCTGGATGTTCTCTCAGGGCTTCTTCTGCCAGCTCAACTGCCTCATCAATGGAGAGGAATTCTTTGTAAAATCTTATCATTGCTTTCAGACCATTGTAACTACTGACAGGGTTTCTTAGAACCAGCCAAGCCATCTCTCGAGCTTTGTCTCTAACATCTATACCTCCTTTTCGTCCACGATGAAAGTGTTTGATTGCAATGTACATGTTCTCTGGATCCTCTTGTCTGGCACGTTCTAATCTCTGCCTGACCTCATCTGTCAGGGGAAGCTCATGCTTCTGAGCTCTGACTAATGCTAAGGCGAGGGAGGTCTTCCACTCCACCCGCTCTGGTTCTCTCTCAATGGCAGCCAGAAAAAGTTCTTCAACCTTCTTCAGATGGTCGTCGACCAATGTCATCAGTGTCCAGGCCTTCTCAGCAGTCACCTCTGCGTGGAGGTCATCCTGGCTCACATTTGGGTGTTGACTCCTCAGATCTTCAACCTTTGATAGGTATCGCTCACTTTCTGGCTGGTGTCCCATGAGATGGTGCAACCAAGCCAGGTTCCCGTAGTTCACCATCATCCAAGGACCCTCTGACTCTCACTGTTGGAGACAAGTCCACACTTTAGTACCACAGTGTTGTGTGTCCGTGTGTATTTGCAATCATGAAACTGTGCAATCAACTTTAATTATTGTTTATTGCTTGTGTGTGTTTTTATATTTCTGTCAGCGCTAGTCTGTTCCTTCTTTAAAAAAAGAAAATTAATAACAATAAATTAAATGTGTGTGCTTTAAAAGAGTTAAGCGGAGGGCCAAAGGTCGTGTGTAAAAGCCAGTATGTGGGAGAAATAATGTTAAATGCCGTCATGTGTCACGTGACTATGTGTTGAGACATTGTCAAGTTGAGTTTTCTTACTTATTTCTAAACCTTTCAGCTGCAAATCACTATACAGTTACCTTTAATATAACCAATTACGTTATACCTCTGTGTTTGTGACTCTGTGCGTGTTTGTATATGTGTGTGTTTGTGTGTGTGTGCGTGTGCGTGTGTGCCTAGGTGTATGTATGTGTGTGTGTGGGTGTGCAAGGGCGGACTGGGACGGTGAAGTGTCCCGGGAGTCATTGACAGACGGGCCCACTTTATGGTTGGTGTTCAGGCTATCAAGCCTGAACACTGATGAAAAGCATTTTACGTTGTTTTAGACCTAAATCACATAGTAAACAATAACCTGAACCCTAAAGTAGCATGCAGTTAAATAATTACAGTAGTGTTTTTAATGAATATCATGGTTTTAATCGGGTCATTGATACAATGAGTAGACCACTAGATGGCGACACAATTTCAACACTGAGCATATGTTATTTAACAATAGTTGGAAAAACAAAGCTAACTATGTAGGACATGAAAACTAAACCCACAACATTAATGAAAATGAGAACTTAAGTGAAAACAGAAAAATAATATTTGAAAAAAAGAAGAGAAAAGTTGGCATTTGAAGGATTCCATTTTGGTCCGAATTCTCTCTGGAGTCTCTCTCTGGAGTCCCCTCTGAAAGATATAAATGAGAAAGAAAAATATTACTTGAATCACAAAATACAATATGTCATGAGCTGAGAGTACATTCAGAAATGCAATAAAAACATCCTGAAGCCTTAGTCAAAATCACAGAGATAAATATTTGAATTGATAATTAAAGCAATGTTAATATACATACTTAACTTTACTCAATTAGAAGTTATTTCAAACAATTATTTCTAAAAAATTCCCATGATCAATAGTGTTATAGTCCAGTGTGTCGTTGCCTCAGCTTGACTCTGTCGCTCAAAACCCTTTTGCGGATGAGCTTCATGACGGCTATGACGCTCCAACACTTCTCATCTCCTGGGGACTCGCTGTCTATGAAGAGACATGTGAGGTCCTAGGAGAAGGTCCTTAATGGTTTTTTAGACGACCGTAGGAAGTATGCCTCGCTACAATTTGGGTGAATATCACTTTGCTCATCGACTCTAAGGTGAATGTGTGTTAAATTGGTCATGCCAGTGATGAAGGAGCTTCTATCCCTAGGATTAGTATAAGCCATGCAAAGAAACAAAGAGTGCTCCTGTGTCCTGTTGGATTAAAAATTATTATACACTATACGTATACGCCATACTTAAATGAATGCTAAAAGATAATCAAAATATAAAGTATAAGCTACTCGCTTCATCTTAGAGCTTAAACGTTTGAATACACATTCACAGTCAACATTTCACTCCAGACTGATACACTGTTACAAGAAAAGCTTGGAACAGGATTAGAGTCATGACAGAGATTACTTTAACATCTGTCCGTCTGCCCGTTTCACACCTGTGGGCGTGAAACAGAGAACGAAGCAGGGACACATCTGTGGGGGGGGGGGGGGGGGGGGGCTAGGAGACAGGAACTTCCACCGAAGTACATTTGAATGATAAACAAAGTAGGAAGAATTCTCCACAGGAGATCGTAACACAGGGAGTTTGAAGGAACCAATAGGGCGATAGGGGGAGGACCTCTCGGCCTGTAAATTTGCCTTAAATATAGCGATGTTATTATTGTTCGAGACATCTTTCCCGGAGCTATTGACCTGTAGAGCTGCTGGCAAAGAGCGTGTCCGATCGATCGTAAAAGTTTGTATCTTTGTTTGACTTGAAGCGGCGAATAAACGACCTGTTACACTCTGCATTGACCTCTTTTCTCCATAAAGCAAAGTATTAAGACCCGGAGGTGACGTCGTGTTGGAACGACGGAAACAAACTCAGTTTTAACCGTTTTAGTCCTTATCGCATTAACAGCCATATCCTGTTTGAACCATCTTTGCTGAAAAATTCCCTCTGACTTCATGGTTGTCTGACCTTTGCTGTGGGTGAAAATGAAGGAAGAGTTCTAATGTTTCTGGCTTTGGTTTGAAGAAATAATCAACTTCTGCATGAGGAGCACTGGCTTCCTTGTCTTGACCATCTTTATCAACAGCAGCATCATATACAGGCTACAAACGATTAGTATTGTCAGTTATATTATAAATCACTAACAATGCCCTGTTAACAAACTATGAGGATTGCAGTTTTTGGTGTAAGTTATTTTCATCAGCATCACCATAACAATAATGGAGCTTGTATAGAGATCCTCTGTCCACAGCTGGATCATCTTCAACCTGGAAAATAACATATTAGTAATGTTAATTATGCTAGTTAACCAATACAAGCACATCATCTTCATCAGTACTATACTAAAAATAAATAGTTTAAGATTAGTTAATTATGTACATACGATTATGTAAGGTTATTAAGCAATATAATGCCAGAAACGTACACAAAACTAATCATATTTCCACCATACAACCCGAACCATCCAGTGATGATCCCATGAAGGATGGTCATGTATAAACGCATACATAACAAAGTTTATGACGCTTCTCTTCACTTGCTGAAGTAGCTAAAAATGCACTAAAGATGCTGAATTATCATTTTCATTTCATTTGTACAAGTTTATGTGCCATTTCCCAGATAAGACCCTGACAATTACATTTTTGCAAAGGCAGGTTGATAGTGTCTAGATAAAAGGTTATCCATAGCTTAACTATGTTTGCTAATCTTCCTAATATAACTTACCATCATGAGGTCGTTCGCTCTGTCCCGTCCTCTGTCATCTCAGCATCAACACCATCTTTGTCAGCACTACTGCTGGGTATGTCATCATCTTGGGTGGACACTGGTCCAGAACGACCACCAAATAGGTCCATTATTTAAAAACTTGTTGCTGCAAGTTGACTCAAGGATTTTTTTTGGATTTTTTTTTTTACCCCTGAGCTTTTCAGTACCACCTTGTTTTTTTTTATGCTCCATTTTTCCAAGACTAGCTTGTTATCAATTGTTTATCACAGCTCTAGCTCCTCTTCAGAAGCTTGATTGACAGGTGAGAAATGGGTGGGACTTACCAAGCGAGACGAAATGTGAGATAGCCTTAAAAAAATAAATAATAATAATAATAATAATAATAATCACGGCCCTGCCCAAAAACCCAACTGCCCACCGGGGAAATCCCCGGTAGCCCCGTACGCCAGTCCGCCCCTGTGTGTGTGTGTGTGTGTGTGTGGGTGTGTGTGTGTGTGTCGAGTAAATAAAAATTAGACAAACAAAACTACTCTTACTTAATACTATGAATCATAAAGGTGATTATTTTTATAATTAAAAATCAATATATGAGTTATAACTGTAAATACTCACTTCATGATTGGTCAGTTTTCGTCTTCACTCTTTTGTTTTCGCCGGATCTCTACCGTCCTTTTATGGCTGCAAGATTACTTTCCTTTACCAGGCAAGTGTCAGGGTACAAAGCAATCACTTCCTTGTGAAGGTTTATGGCCCGGTTCATTGTTTCTGCTGGTACAGCGTCGTTCTTATTGTACCAGATGATCTTCCAATAGTAGCAGAGTGCTGCACACCTTTTCAGGAAGCGTTCATCTGGACGTTCTCTCAGGGCTTCTTCTGCCAGCTCAACTGCCTCATCAATGGAGAGGAATTTTATGTAAACTATTAAAATTGCTTTCAGACCACTGTAACTACTGACAGGGTTTCTTAGAACCAGCTCAGCCATCTCTCGAGCTTTGTCTCTAACATCTATACCTCCTTTTCGTCCATGATGAAGGTGTTTGATTGCAATGTACACGTTCTCTGGATCCTCTTGTCTGGCACGTTCTAATCTCTGCCTGACCTCATCTGTCAGGGGAAGCTCATGCTTCTGAGCTCTGACTAATGCTAAGACGAGGGAGGTCATCCACTCCACCCGCTCTGGTTCTCGCTCAATGGCAGCCAGAAAAAGTTCTTCAACCTTCTTCAGATGGTCGTCAACCAATGTCATCAGTGTCCAGGCCTTCTCAGCAGTCACCTCTGTGTGCAGGTCATCCTGGCTCACATTTGGGTGTTGACTCCTCAGATCTTCAACCTTTGATAGGTATCGCTCACTTTCTGGCTGGTGTCCCATGAGATGGTGCAACCAAGCCAGGTTCCGGTAGTTCACCATCATCCAAGGACCCTCTTCAGTGTCGTGTCTGCGCTTGAACTCCTCTGTGGCCAGGTTAAGAAACCTTAAGGCCTCTTCATCTCAGCCCAGACGGTGATGAAGGTAACCCAGGAGGTTGTAGGTGTGAGGCAGCCAACAGTTCCCTTCATCTGTGCCGATGTCCTCCAGATCATCCCTGACAACCCATGGTTTCTTCTCCTGGAGGAGTTCCTTCCATGTGAAGTGACACTGCAGGGTCTTCAGTCTGGCCTCCATGTTTGTCTGACTCTCACTGTTGGAGACAAGTCCATACTTTAGTACAACAGTGTTGTGTGTCCTTGTGTATTTGTTATCATGAAACTGTGCAATCAACTATATATTTTTATTTAATATATAAAGTGTGTCGAGTAAATAAAAATTAGACAAACAAAACTACTCTTACTTAATACTATGAATCATAAAGATGATTATTTTTATATTTAAAAATCAATATATTTGAGTTATAACTGTAAATACTCACCTCATGATTTGTCAGTTTTCGTCTACACTCTTAGTTTGTGTTTTCTTGTCAGTGTCTGGAGATCAAAAGCCACTTTATATAGAGTCAGACCAGGAGGAGTTGAGTCTGCGCACTGAAGGATCACTCTGACTCTGTGTCAGTTTCTATTACACTGAACTGAAACTGCTCAGAATCCTTGTGCATGTATTTTTATGTGTTTAGTTTTTAGAGTAGAATTATTTATTACTTTGCTGTATTTGGTAGTTAATAACCATGTTATTTTGTTTGTTTAGCATTTTAATTTGTTGTTGTGTTTAGTGAATCATAAAATGTTCAAACGATTCAACAGAAAACTTATGAATTCCTAAAACCTTTCTTAAAAACCACAACACTTTCTCCTAAAATGCACATTTCATACATTTAATGTCTTTTTGAAATAAAACAAATGAAGCTTCATGACAAGTCAAACATAAACTCCTTTATTTCTTGTCTTGACTGATTATTGTACATGAAATAAAACCCAGAGAGTAAAGTTCATGAGAAGCTGTGTGAACGTGCTTGTGTGTGTCGAATTCTCGGTTTAAGATTGTGTGAATTAAAACAAAATACACAAGAGACAAGATAAGACATCATTTTGATCGTACAGTCATACATTTGTTCAATAATAGGAATACACTTGGCTTTCATTCTGGTAAAACACACACACTTATCATGTATGTAAAATCTCGATTTGTTGGCTCTCTATGAAAGTTAAAGTGAATCAAATGTGGGTGAGAGTCGGGACATGAACGTCTCCGAGGAACGTGTAACTTGACTATTTCCTCAAGAGAACTGAAGACACAACAGTCAGGACTAATCTGTGAGACGCATTTGCAGGAAATCTTTGATTTCAGTGCTATTTTGGGTTCTTGGATTTTTTGCACTCCTTTTCAAGAACTCGATGCTGTTGTCACGGAAGAATGATCGTGGTTTCATTTCAGCTGCTTTCATGTTGTATTCCACTGATCTTCTGTGATCTCTACGATTAAAGAAGATAAATCTTGCATAACAGTTGAAAAGCATTTGTGTGTCTAGATCATCAAGATCTCTTGCTAGAAGTTCCTGGTACATTTCCTCTCCTACCTCCGGATCTCTACGTCCTTGTATGGCTGCAAGATTAATTTCCTTTACCAGGCAAGTGTCAGGGTACAAAGCAATCACTTCCTTGTGAAGGCTTATGGCCCTGTTCATTATTTCTGCTGGTACAGCGTCGTTCTTATTGTACCAGATGATCTTCCAATAGTAGCAGAGTGCTGCACACCTTTTCAGGAAGCGTTCATCTGGATGTTCTCTCAGGGCTTCTTCTGCCAGCTCAACTGCCTCATCAATGGAGAGGAATTTTATGTAAACACTTAAAATTGCTTTCAGACCACTGTAACTACTGACAGGGTTTCTTAGAACCTGCACAGCCATCTCTCGAGCTTTGTCTCTAACATCTATACCTTCTTTTCGTCCATGATGAAGGTGTTTGATTGCAATGTACACGTTCTCTGGATCCTCTTGTCTGGCACGTTCTAAATTCTGCCTGACGTCATCTGTCAGGGGGAGCTCATGCTTCAGAGCTCTGACTAATGCTAAGGCGAGGGAGGTCTTCCACTCCACCCGCCCTGGTTCTTTCTCAATGGCAGCCAGAAAAAGTTCTTCAACCTTCTTCAGATGGTCGTCGACCAATGTCATCAGTGTCCAGGCCTTCTCAGCAGTCACCTCTGTGTGCAGGTCATCCTGGCTCACATTTGGGTGTTGACTCCTCAGATCTTCAACCTTTGATAGGTATCGCTCACTTTCTGGCTGGTGTCCCATGAGATGGTGCAACCAAGCCAGGTTCCCGTAGTTCACCATCATCCAAGGACCCTCTTCAGTGTCGTGTCTGCGCTTGAACTCCTCTGTGGCCAGGTTAAGAAACCTCAAGGCCTCTTCATCTGAGCCCAGACGGTGATGAAGGTAACCCAGGAGGTTGTAGATGTGAGGCAGCCAACAGTTCCCTTCATCTGTGCCGATGTCCTCCAGATGATCCCTGACAACCCATGGTTTGATCTCCTGGACGAGTTCCTTCCATGTGAAGTGACACTGCAGGGTCTTCAGTCTGGCCTCCATGTTTGTCTGACTCTCACTGTTGGAGACAAGTCCACACTTTAGTACAACAGTGTTGTGTGTGCGTGTGTATTTGTTATCATGAAACTGTGCAATCAACTATATATTTTTATTTAATATATAAAAAAATATGGTGATTGTCTCTCTGTGGGTGAAATGTTGCAAATGTTGGTCTATGTTTGAAAGCTGTGTGTGCTGCTCACAGTATACAGTATATTTACGCTTGTGTGTTTTTGGGTGTGTTTAAAATGGCATCAGTGCAAGTGTGTTCTAGTGTGTGTGTACATTGGTTTATTGAAGAGTCCTTGGTTGTGTGTGTAAAAGCCGGTATGTGATAGAAATAACAGTTTACTATTGTTTGTTTGAATTCTTCACATAGGTGTGATTTTCTATTTAAGGTTGATCGATTTTTAATTAATGTATTATATTTAAAAATTGAGTTATTCCATAAGTTCAAATCAACTCACCTCATATTTTTGGATGCTTGAGTTTTCGTCTTCACTCTTAGTCTGTTGTCTTCGAGCAGTGACAGGTAACCAACCAGTCACTTTATATACAGACAGATCAGAGTCGAGTTTGGGCACGTTCTTATGGTTCCCTTTGTTTCAGGTGACATTTCGCAGAAATAAAACCGAAAGCGGCGACTTTTCCAGACACACCCAAGTTAACTATGCTCCCTTAATACTAAATGCATAAAACTTTACTGTTCAATATTTGTACTTTGGTTTTGCTATTAAGTAATGTTGTGGTTTGCTGTTTGTCATTGTGTCGACTGATTTATTCGTGTGTTTAGTGAGTTCATTGTTTTGTGTCATGAATTATTTTCAATAGAGAATGAACGAATAAGTTATAAAAACAAAAGTTGGCTTTACTTAACAGTGCGTAGCATAGTGCAACGAGTTGACACGTGTTGAAAGTGCAAAAGTAGAATGAACAGAGAAACCGAGGAATCAATTTAGCTGACTCTAACAGGACCAATGATTGTGCTCCCCTATCCCCGAGTATGTGTGCTGGACATCGGTCCACAGAGTCATCACTGAGAGAAACAAACACATTAAGTCAAGAATGGACTGTAACTTGGGTCTACAAAATCACACAATTCACCTGAAGAAAGTAACAACTTGGGACCAGACCGTGTTTGACCTGGACGTGTTTGCGTCATCTTGTTCTTTATGATTTCTAAACTTTTGCCTGTATGCTTCTGTGTGTGTGTTTGTGTGCGTGTGTGTGTGCGTGCGTGTATGTGTGTAACATCTTCTACATTATTTTCAGTGAAATGAAGTGTTTATGCGGAGGGGTGTGTGATTGTGTAGGTGTGTCAGTGTATGTGTGTTCATTCATGTGTGTGGATGTTCTTTCGGTTGTGCAACTATAAAATGACTTCCAGTAAAGTGAAACCAAGGAAGCAACACGTCCTCACACCCAAGGCGTCATACCGTCCTACGCCGTGCAATGTCCCCCTGGCGTCCCTAAGGTAACGTTACAGGGTGACAAAAACGTCGGTTTTCGCCTACCCTGGTCACCCAGTAATATACAGAGCACTCCCCGACGTCGGATTCAAACGACCCGGGTTACATTTGAGGCGTCGCCTAACTCGTTATTGGACATATGTTTTCTTTTTATTTAGCTGCGATTATGAGCGTCTACGTGACGTTTGTCAACAGTAATCACGATCCTGCAGAGGTGACGTCACACCACAGGACTAAAATGAGATATTGTGCTTGTTTGTTTAAAAGCGCCATGGAATACAATTGTAGATGTGTGCTTGTATAAAGCCGAGTTAAGTTTAGTTTAAATTTAGCGTCAGCTAAAAAGTTTTCAAACTGCCGCACACGCCACTTCCTCCAAACCCCCGGATGATGACGTCACACTTGTTGACAAAGATCGATAGCATTTTGTACTCACGTTTGTGCTGTAACTTGACGGAACCAGGTGCGCGTCACTCGTCTATTGAGGTAAGATATAATTATTGCTTTAAGACTCAGAAATAATGTTTCATTGCGTGTAATGTAACTTTCTGTGGTGCGTTAACACGAGAGCTAGTTCGCTAAAACTTAGCTTAGAGACATGTCTTTGTCAAATACAACACCCAGGTTTCTCAGGCTCAGTTTGACAAACTGACCTAAGTCACCCAAGTACTGACTCAACCCTGGAACCTTATCATCATGAGCGATCACCGAAGTTTTAGTTTTGTCCACATTTAGCTGCAAAGTCTTTTCACTCAGCCATTGTTTGATTTCTAGCAAAAAATTGACAAAGCTGTTCAGCCTCTGGGGCTCAGTTGGATCAAAAGAGCAGTAGAGCTGGATGTCATCAGCAAAAATGTAGAACATCAGGAAATCTCTGAATAATTTTACCCAGGGAATCAAGTACAGCAAAAACAATAAAGGACCCAGAACAGAACCTTGAGGGACTCAACACAACAGATCTGCCGATTCAGACCTCATTTGATTGACACTAAAACTGCGCCCAGAAAGGTATGATGAGAACCATTCTCACACAGACCCAGACAGTCCCACTTCATCCCTCAGTCTTCTCAGCAGGATCTGGTGATCAACTGTGTCAAAGGCTGAGGACAGGTCAAAGAGAACCAGAACAGTGGATTTACCCAAGTCAGCCGACATCATGATGTCACTGGACACTTTCAATAAAGCTGTCTCCGTAGAGTGATGTTTACGGAAGCCAGACTGAAACTTCTCATGGATGTCGTTCTGATCCAGGAACAAAGACAGCTGCTCAGACACCACCTTCTCCAAGATCTTGGACAAGAAAGGGAGCTTAGAAATAGGCCTGAAATTACTGAGGTCAGTTGGGTCTAAGCCTGGTTTTTTGAGCAGAGGCTCCACAATGGCATGTTTAAATGCATTGGGAAAAACCCCTGTGGAAAGGGAGAGGTTCACCATATTGGTAACCCAGGGGCCAATTACATCAAATACTTTGATAAAAAGCCTACAAGGAAGGACGTCATCTGAGCAAGAGGAGGGTTTCATCTTGTTCACTAGAGCTGAAATATCACCCAAAGATATAACAGTGAAGGAGGACCAAGAGGAGGAGAGGGGCTCAGAGACAGTAGGGGTTCCAAACAAAGGGGGAGAGATTTTCTCTTTGATCAATTTAATTTTGTCAATGAAAAATCTCAACAATGCATTGCTGTCACCTTCACAGAAGACAGGCATGATTTGAGGAGTGTGTGTCTGCTTACATGTGTGTGTGTTTTTGTCTCCCTTTTTTGTCTGCTGTTGTGTAAACATGTTTTTGTGTGTTTGCGGGTATGTTTTTTGGTGGATTTCGTATGTGTTTTTGCTAGTGTGTATGCGCGTGGTGTATTTGTGTGTGCATGTCTGTTTGTGAATCCCAGTGTCCGGTGTTGTTTGTTTCTCATGTGTGTTTGTCCTTGACTGCTTGTTTGCAAGTGTGTGTTTCTGTATGTAGGCGTGTCAGTGTATGTGTGTTCATTTATGTGTGTTGTGGAATATGTCAAACATTATATTACGCATTGTATTGCGCATGAATAGTTAAAGCTACGCAATATATCAAGTCACGGTATGAGCAGCCAAGCAGTATATCCATATACGGTACGAGTAGTTGGGCTGAGCAGTATGCCAAGTCACAATAACAAGAACTGTGTTTAATGAGCAGTGTATCAGCATATTAGAGGGACTTCTGCTGCGGCCCCTGTCTGACACCATTTAAGGGCACCATGTAAGGACACCATGTAAGGACACCATGAAGAATGGGGAACTGATGACGTATGTCTGTGACTTGTGGAACTTTACAATAAATGGACCCTGAAATGTGCATGAGATCAGAACTCAGTGAGCAGCTGAAGGAGCAAGTTCGGAACTTGTATTGAGCTGGCTGGGTTCTCCTCCTCATCAGGCTGAATCTTGATTCTGACTTTGTGAGGCGTTTTTGATTCATCATCGACCATTCTCTCCGAAGAGTCCTACTACGTCAAATGTAATCAGGGAGTGACACCTTGCAACAGAGGAAGCTTAAGTCACAACAGTGTGTATGTTCTTTTGGTTGTGTAACTATAAAATGAGTTCCAGTAAAGTGAAACCAACAGTTCAACTTCACTGTAATTGAAACAGAAATTCCTCTATTGTTTCTTCAACAAAAAATAAACAAAACCCGGACCGGAAAGACTACTCACTTGTAAGGACAATAACAAACAAATAAACCCAACAATCCCCCATAAAGAGTTAGCTCACGGCTAACAATACCTGCACCCCGTCCTCACACAATACCACAACGTCCAGACTGATCATGAGGAAGGACATCAGACATTCACATAGAATTATTAATACTTTGCTGTATTTGGTAGTTAATCACCATGTTAATTTGTTTGTTTAGCATTTACTTACTGTTTTTCACTGCTTTGCTAATGTTAGCAATGCTAGTGGCTAAGAAAAGATAACTGTAGCGACCTGCATCAGCCCCGACTTTCATATTTTTCCTTGGTAATTTACAAAAAACACCAGGGAACAATGTTGCAGATAAAGTTCTGTAAAAGTACTGTATGTTTAAGAAGAATAATTACAATGAATAGCATGTAAAGCAACTCATTAGTTACAGCAAAACACTGGCAAATGTCTTATTTGTCAGTGTTTGTTTTTGTGGTTCAACTGGTGTTAGCTATGATAAAACATAATAAAGAAACAATGGTTAGGTGACAAATATTACTTTAATCTTTAAAAACAGTTATTAGTCAATAGTTATTTTGAGAAAATTTTATTTCAGCATATTAAACCTACATCATATTCCTTCTTGGCCTGGAAAACAGGTTGTTTCTTCAGATAAATGGACATGTGTCAAAAGTGTAACCATTACTCATCATGGAAATGTAACAAAAACACACACAAAGATACAAATCATTTGAAAGTTTGTTGAAGAATTTTATTCTTTGGATCAGCCCAGTCGTGCATCTGTAAATTAGTAACTACCATAAAATCATTACTGCCACCATGTTGATGATACATGCTCATATAAGTTCAACCACTAGTTAACCACCACCAAGAGTAAATATATCCACCAAACACACAATAGTGATTTGACTGTAATGTGTAACTTGACTATTTCCTCAAGAGAACTGAAGACACAACAGTCATGACTAATCTGTGAGACGCATTTGCAGGAAATCTTTGATTTCAGTGCTATTTTGGGTTCTTTGATTATTTGCACTCTTCTTCAAGGCCTGGATGCTGTTGTTACGGAAGAATGATCGTGGTTTCATTGCAGCTGCTTTCATGTTGTATTTCACTGATCTTGTGTAATCTCTATGATTAAAGAGAAATCTTGCATAATGGTTGAAAAGCATTTGTGTGTGATGATCATCAAGATCTCTTGCTAGAAGTTCCTGGTACATTCTATCTCCTACCTTCAGATTTCTACATCCTTGTATTGTCGCAAGATTACTTTCTTTTACCAGGCAAGTGTCAGGGTACAAAGCAATCACTTCCTGGTGAAGGCTTATGGCCCTGTTCATTGTTGCTGGTGATACATTGTTGCTCCTATTGTAGTTGGTGATCTTCCAATAGTAGCAGAGTGCAGCACACCTTTTCAGGAAGCGTTCATCTGGATGTTTCTTGATCTGGGCTTCTTCTGCCAGCTCAACTGCCTCATCAATGGAGAGGAATTTTATGTAAACACTTAAAATTGCTTTCAGACCACTGTAACTACTGACAGGGTTTCTTAGAACCTGCTCAGTCATCTCTCGAGCTTTGTCTCTAACATCTATACCTTCTTTTCGTCCATGATGAAGGTGTTTGATTGCAATGTACACGTTCTCTGGATCCTCTTGTCTGGCACGTTCTAATCTCTGCCTGACGTCATCTGTCAGGGGGAGCTCATGCTTCAGAGCTCTGACTAATGCTAAGGCGAGGGAGGTCTTCCACTCCACCCGCCCTGGTTCTTTCTCAATGGCAGCCAGAAAAAGTTCTTCAACCTTCTTCAGATGGTCGTCGACCAATGTCATCAGTGTCCAGGCCTTCTCAGCAGTCACCTCTGTGTGCAGGTCATCCTGGCTCACATTTGGGTGTTGACTCCTCAGATCTTCAACCTTTGATAGGTATCGCTCACTTTCTGGCTGGTGTCCCATGAGATGGTGCAACCAAGCCAGGTTCCCGTAGTTCACCATCATCCAAGGACCCTCTTCAGTGTCGTGTCTGCGCTTGAACTCCTCTGTGGCCAGGTTAAGAAACCTCAAGGCCTCTTCATCTGAGCCCAGACGGTGATGAAGGTAACCCAGGAGGTTGTAGATGTGAGGCAGCCAACAGTTCCCTTCATCTGTGCCGATGTCCTCCAGATGATCCCTGACAACCCATGGTTTGATCTCCTGGACGAGTTCCTTCCATGTGAAGTGACACTGCAGGGTCTTCAGTCTGGCCTCCATGTTTGTCTGACTCTCACTGTTGGAGACAAGTCCACACTTTAGTACAACAGTGTTGTGTGTGCGTGTGTATTTGTTATCATGAAACTGTGCAATCAACTATATATTTTTATTTAATATATAAAAAAATATGGTGATTGTCTCTCTGTGGGTGAAATGTTGCAAATGTTGGTCTATGTTTGAAAGCTGTGTGTGCTGCTCACAGTATACAGTATATTTACGCTTGTGTGTTTTTGGGTGTGTTTAAAATGGCATCAGTGCAAGTGTGTTCTAGTGTGTGTGTACATTGGTTTATTGAAGAGTCCTTGGTTGTGTGTGTAAAAGCCGGTATGTGATAGAAATAACAGTTTACTATTGTTTGTTTGAATTCTTCACATAGGTGTGATTTTCTATTTAAGGTTGATCGATTTTTAATTAATGTATTATATTTAAAAATTGAGTTATTCCATAAGTTCAAATCAACTCACCTCATATTTTTGGATGCTTGAGTTTTCGTCTTCACTCTTAGTCTGTTGTCTTCGAGCAGTGACAGGTAACCAACCAGTCACTTTATATACAGACAGATCAGAGTCGAGTTTGGGCACGTTCTTATGGTTCCCTTTGTTTCAGGTGACATTTCGCAGAAATAAAACCGAAAGCGGCGACTTTTCCAGACACACCCAAGTTAACTATGCTCCCTTAATACTAAATGCATAAAACTTTACTGTTCAATATTTGTACTTTGGTTTTGCTATTAAGTAATGTTGTGGTTTGCTGTTTGTCATTGTGTCGACTGATTTATTCGTGTGTTTAGTGAGTTCATTGTTTTGTGTCATGAATTATTTTCAATAGAGAATGAACGAATAAGTTATAAAAACAAAAGTTGGCTTTACTTAACAGTGCGTAGCATAGTGCAACGAGTTGACACGTGTTGAAAGTGCAAAAGTAGAATGAACAGAGAAACCGAGGAATCAATTTAGCTGACTCTAACAGGACCAATGATTGTGCTCCCCTATCCCCGAGTATGTGTGCTGGACATCGGTCCACAGAGTCATCACTGAGAGAAACAAACACATTAAGTCAAGAATGGACTGTAACTTGGGTCTACAAAATCACACAATTCACCTGAAGAAAGTAACAACTTGGGACCAGACCGTGTTTGACCTGGACGTGTTTGCGTCATCTTGTTCTTTATGATTTCTAAACTTTTGCCTGTATGCTTCTGTGTGTGTGTTTGTGTGCGTGTGTGTGTGCGTGCGTGTATGTGTGTAACATCTTCTACATTATTTTCAGTGAAATGAAGTGTTTATGCGGAGGGGTGTGTGATTGTGTAGGTGTGTCAGTGTATGTGTGTTCATTCATGTGTGTGGATGTTCTTTCGGTTGTGCAACTATAAAATGACTTCCAGTAAAGTGAAACCAAGGAAGCAACACGTCCTCACACCCAAGGCGTCATACCGTCCTACGCCGTGCAATGTCCCCCTGGCGTCCCTAAGGTAACGTTACAGGGTGACAAAAACGTCGGTTTTCGCCTACCCTGGTCACCCAGTAATATACAGAGCACTCCCCGACGTCGGATTCAAACGACCCGGGTTACATTTGAGGCGTCGCCTAACTCGTTATTGGACATATGTTTTCTTTTTATTTAGCTGCGATTATGAGCGTCTACGTGACGTTTGTCAACAGTAATCACGATCCTGCAGAGGTGACGTCACACCACAGGACTAAAATGAGATATTGTGCTTGTTTGTTTAAAAGCGCCATGGAATACAATTGTAGATGTGTGCTTGTATAAAGCCGAGTTAAGTTTAGTTTAAATTTAGCGTCAGCTAAAAAGTTTTCAAACTGCCGCACACGCCACTTCCTCCAAACCCCCGGATGATGACGTCACACTTGTTGACAAAGATCGATAGCATTTTGTACTCACGTTTGTGCTGTAACTTGACGGAACCAGGTGCGCGTCACTCGTCTATTGAGGTAAGATATAATTATTGCTTTAAGACTCAGAAATAATGTTTCATTGCGTGTAATGTAACTTTCTGTGGTGCGTTAACACGAGAGCTAGTTCGCTAAAACTTAGCTTAGAGACATGTCTTTGTCAAATACAACACCCAGGTTTCTCAGGCTCAGTTTGACAAACTGACCTAAGTCACCCAAGTACTGACTCAACCCTGGAACCTTATCATCATGAGCGATCACCGAAGTTTTAGTTTTGTCCACATTTAGCTGCAAAGTCTTTTCACTCAGCCATTGTTTGATTTCTAGCAAAAAATTGACAAAGCTGTTCAGCCTCTGGGGCTCAGTTGGATCAAAAGAGCAGTAGAGCTGGATGTCATCAGCAAAAATGTAGAACATCAGGAAATCTCTGAATAATTTTACCCAGGGAATCAAGTACAGCAAAAACAATAAAGGACCCAGAACAGAACCTTGAGGGACTCAACACAACAGATCTGCCGATTCAGACCTCATTTGATTGACACTAAAACTGCGCCCAGAAAGGTATGATGAGAACCATTCTCACACAGACCCAGACAGTCCCACTTCATCCCTCAGTCTTCTCAGCAGGATCTGGTGATCAACTGTGTCAAAGGCTGAGGACAGGTCAAAGAGAACCAGAACAGTGGATTTACCCAAGTCAGCCGACATCATGATGTCACTGGACACTTTCAATAAAGCTGTCTCCGTAGAGTGATGTTTACGGAAGCCAGACTGAAACTTCTCATGGATGTCGTTCTGATCCAGGAACAAAGACAGCTGCTCAGACACCACCTTCTCCAAGATCTTGGACAAGAAAGGGAGCTTAGAAATAGGCCTGAAATTACTGAGGTCAGTTGGGTCTAAGCCTGGTTTTTTGAGCAGAGGCTCCACAATGGCATGTTTAAATGCATTGGGAAAAACCCCTGTGGAAAGGGAGAGGTTCACCATATTGGTAACCCAGGGGCCAATTACATCAAATACTTTGATAAAAAGCCTACAAGGAAGGACGTCATCTGAGCAAGAGGAGGGTTTCATCTTGTTCACTAGAGCTGAAATATCACCCAAAGATATAACAGTGAAGGAGGACCAAGAGGAGGAGAGGGGCTCAGAGACAGTAGGGGTTCCAAACAAAGGGGGAGAGATTTTCTCTTTGATCAATTTAATTTTGTCAATGAAAAATCTCAACAATGCATTGCTGTCACCTTCACAGAAGACAGGCATGATTTGAGGAGTGTGTGTCTGCTTACATGTGTGTGTGTTTTTGTCTCCCTTTTTTGTCTGCTGTTGTGTAAACATGTTTTTGTGTGTTTGCGGGTATGTTTTTTGGTGGATTTCGTATGTGTTTTTGCTAGTGTGTATGCGCGTGGTGTATTTGTGTGTGCATGTCTGTTTGTGAATCCCAGTGTCCGGTGTTGTTTGTTTCTCATGTGTGTTTGTCCTTGACTGCTTGTTTGCAAGTGTGTGTTTCTGTATGTAGGCGTGTCAGTGTATGTGTGTTCATTTATGTGTGTTGTGGAATATGTCAAACATTATATTACGCATTGTATTGCGCATGAATAGTTAAAGCTACGCAATATATCAAGTCACGGTATGAGCAGCCAAGCAGTATATCCATATACGGTACGAGTAGTTGGGCTGAGCAGTATGCCAAGTCACAATAACAAGAACTGTGTTTAATGAGCAGTGTATCAGCATATTAGAGGGACTTCTGCTGCGGCCCCTGTCTGACACCATTTAAGGGCACCATGTAAGGACACCATGTAAGGACACCATGAAGAATGGGGAACTGATGACGTATGTCTGTGACTTGTGGAACTTTACAATAAATGGACCCTGAAATGTGCATGAGATCAGAACTCAGTGAGCAGCTGAAGGAGCAAGTTCGGAACTTGTATTGAGCTGGCTGGGTTCTCCTCCTCATCAGGCTGAATCTTGATTCTGACTTTGTGAGGCGTTTTTGATTCATCATCGACCATTCTCTCCGAAGAGTCCTACTACGTCAAATGTAATCAGGGAGTGACACCTTGCAACAGAGGAAGCTTAAGTCACAACAGTGTGTATGTTCTTTTGGTTGTGTAACTATAAAATGAGTTCCAGTAAAGTGAAACCAACAGTTCAACTTCACTGTAATTGAAACAGAAATTCCTCTATTGTTTCTTCAACAAAAAATAAACAAAACCCGGACCGGAAAGACTACTCACTTGTAAGGACAATAACAAACAAATAAACCCAACAATCCCCCATAAAGAGTTAGCTCACGGCTAACAATACCTGCACCCCGTCCTCACACAATACCACAACGTCCAGACTGATCATGAGGAAGGACATCAGACATTCACATAGAATTATTAATACTTTGCTGTATTTGGTAGTTAATCACCATGTTAATTTGTTTGTTTAGCATTTACTTACTGTTTTTCACTGCTTTGCTAATGTTAGCAATGCTAGTGGCTAAGAAAAGATAACTGTAGCGACCTGCATCAGCCCCGACTTTCATATTTTTCCTTGGTAATTTACAAAAAACACCAGGGAACAATGTTGCAGATAAAGTTCTGTAAAAGTACTGTATGTTTAAGAAGAATAATTACAATGAATAGCATGTAAAGCAACTCATTAGTTACAGCAAAACACTGGCAAATGTCTTATTTGTCAGTGTTTGTTTTTGTGGTTCAACTGGTGTTAGCTATGATAAAACATAATAAAGAAACAATGGTTAGGTGACAAATATTACTTTAATCTTTAAAAACAGTTATTAGTCAATAGTTATTTTGAGAAAATTTTATTTCAGCATATTAAACCTACATCATATTCCTTCTTGGCCTGGAAAACAGGTTGTTTCTTCAGATAAATGGACATGTGTCAAAAGTGTAACCATTACTCATCATGGAAATGTAACAAAAACACACACAAAGATACAAATCATTTGAAAGTTTGTTGAAGAATTTTATTCTTTGGATCAGCCCAGTCGTGCATCTGTAAATTAGTAACTACCATAAAATCATTACTGCCACCATGTTGATGATACATGCTCATATAAGTTCAACCACTAGTTAACCACCACCAAGAGTAAATATATCCACCAAACACACAATAGTGATTTGACTGTAATGTGTAACTTGACTATTTCCTCAAGAGAACTGAAGACACAACAGTCATGACTAATCTGTGAGACGCATTTGCAGGAAATCTTTGATTTCAGTGCTATTTTGGGTTCTTTGATTATTTGCACTCTTCTTCAAGGCCTGG
Source organism: Callionymus lyra (assembly GCF_982586985.1). Taxonomy (NCBI): domain Eukaryota; kingdom Metazoa; phylum Chordata; class Actinopteri; order Syngnathiformes; family Callionymidae; genus Callionymus; species Callionymus lyra. The sequence goes on along the minus strand of NC_141819.1, from coordinate 30,383,750 downwards.
ATGCTGTTGTTACGGAAGAATGATCGTGGTTTCATTGCAGCTGCTTTCATGTTGTATTTCACTGATCTTGTGTAATCTCTATGATTAAAGAGAAATCTTGCATAATGGTTGAAAAGCATTTGTGTGTGATGATCATCAAGATCTCTTGCTAGAAGTTCCTGGTACATTCTATCTCCTACCTTCAGATTTCTACATCCTTGTATTGTCGCAAGATTACTTTCTTTTACCAGGCAAGTGTCAGGGTACAAAGCAATCACTTCCTGGTGAAGGCTTATGGCCCTGTTCATTGTTGCTGGTGATACATTGTTGCTCCTATTGTAGTTGGTGATCTTCCAATAGTAGCAGAGTGCAGCACACCTTTTCAGGAAGCGTTCATCTGGATGTTTCTTGATCTGGGCTTCTTCTGCCAGCTCAACTGCCTCATCAATGGAGAGGAATTTTATGTAAACACTTAAAATTGCTTTCAGACCACTGTAACTACTGACAGGGTTTCTTAGAACCTGCTCAGTCATCTCTCGAGCTTTGTCTCTAACATCTATACCTTCTTTTCGTCCATGATGAAGGTGTTTGATTGCAATGTACACGTTCTCTGGATCCTCTTGTCTGGCACGTTCTAATCTCTGCCTGACGTCATCTGTCAGGGGGAGCTCATGCTTCAGAGCTCTGACTAATGCTAAGGCGAGGGAGGTCTTCCACTCCACCCGCTCTGGTTCTTTCTCAATGGCAGCCAGAAAAAGTTCTTCAACCTTCTTCAGATGGTCGTCGACCAATTTCATCAGTGTCCAGGCCTTCTCAGCAGTCACCTCTGTGTGCAGGTCATCCTGGCTCACATTTGGGTGTTGACTCCTCAGATCTTCAAACTTTGATAGGTATCGCTCACTTTCTGGCTGGTGTCCGATGAGATGGTGCAACCAAGCCAGGTTCCCGTAGTTCACCATCATCCAAGGACCCTCTTCAGTGTCGTGTCTGCGCTTGAACTCCTCTGTGGTCAGGTTAAGAAACCTCAAGGCCTCTTCATCTGAGCCCAGACGGTGATGAAGGTAAACCAGGAGGTTGTAGATGTGAGGCAGCCAACAGGCGTCATTGGCGGGCATTAGGGGGCCGTGCTCGCCCCCAGGGTCAGCCGTGGCCGCCCTGGCAGGAAGGTAGTTTTTCTTACATAAGAGTGGTCAACCCTCAGCTCTGTCGAACAAAGCCAGAGCGCTGGCCTATTACAGGTGATGTAAATGTACAATGTTGTAGCTCAACTCTTTAGTTATTTCCATGAGAGAACACACAACAATGCTACAGCAATCCGGGATTCAAAATGTGTTTAGTTTATTATCTTCTCCGCTCTCTCAACACACATCCATCAATGTCAAGAGAGCAGCACACCCAAGTGGTAATTAGGTTCCACTACAGTTATTGTTATCATTAATGGTTACAGTTTCTTATAGAGTCAGTAACAGTTTTGGTTTTCAGTATGAACATCCGTAATACCCTGACGAGAAAAAAGTAAGAACGAGAGCGAGCAGGAAGCAGCGCCATCCATGTCTACTGAAAACACAAGCACTGAAGTCAACCTGAACACTGGAGTGAACATTTAAACTGAGAGAGTAGCTGCAGCTAAAGCCTGTACTTAAACTCACCAAGATACCTGCCTTGGACTTGGGCTCGGTGAAAGTTCAGTATTGTTTTTATCTTTTAAAAACAAGGCTCCTGTAGAATGACTAAATAGCCTATATTTTCATGTTGGTCATTTGGTTCCCTTTAAAAAAATATATTTTTCAGCATCTAGACTTCATCAAGTAGTCAAACAGATCACACATCACACCTCACATGATTTTGTTCAATAAGATGAAAACTTATTTGATGGTTCAATCCAGTGTTCAGGTTGACTTCAGTGTTTATGTTTTTAGTAGAAGTGAAGCTGTGGTGCTTTAGATTAATAAATGGGCACAGCACTAAACTTTGTTGTTGGTTTTTAGTTTTTTTTTTAGATTTTGGGATCAACCATCACTTTTTAGTAATGGGAGAATTATTTATCTGTACTGTGCGAGTCGTCCCAGAGCCATTGTGCAGCCTGAAGCCAATATGTTTTTAGGTTGAAAAGTTTGCCCCCCTGAAAAAATGTAATGCCCCCCCTTAAATGTTTTTCTGCAGCCGGGTCTGACTCTGTGTTAGTTTCTATTTCACTGAACTGAAACTGCTCAGAATCCTTGTGAATGTATTTTTATGTGTGTTTAGTTTTTAGAGTAGAATTATTTATTACTTTGCTGTATTTGGTAGTTAATCACCATGTTATTTTGTTTGTTTAGCATTTTAATTTGTTGTTGTGTTTAGTGAATCATAAAATGTTCAAACGATTCAACAGAAAACTTATGAATTCCTAAAACCTTTCTTAAAAACCACAACACTTTCTCCTAAACTGCACATTTCATACATTTAATGTCTTTTTGAAATAAAACAAATGAAGCTTCATGAGAAGTCAAACATAAACTCCTTTATTTCTTGTCTTGACTGATTATTGTACATGAAATGAAACCCAGAGAGTAAAGTTCATGAGAAGCTGTGTGAACGTGCTTGTGTGTGTTGAAATCTCGGTGTAAGATTGTGTAAATTAAAACAAAATATACAAGAGACAAGATAAGACATCATTTTCATCGTACAGTCATACATTTGTTCAATAATAGGAATACACTTGGCTTTCATTCTGGTAAAACACACACACTTATCATGTATGAAAAATCTTGATTTGTTGGCTCTTTATGAAAGTTAAAGTGAATCAAATGTGGGTGAGAGTCGGGACATGGACGTCTCTGAGGAACGTGTGACTTGACTATTTCCTCAAGAGAACTGAAGACACAACAGTCAGGACTAATCTGTGAGATGCATTTGCAGGAAATCTTTAATTTCAGTGCTATTTTGGGTTCTTGGATTATTAGCACTCTTCTTCAAGAACTCGATGCTGTTGTTACGGAAGAATGATCGTAGTTTCATTTCAGCTGCTTTCATGTTGTATTCCACTGATCTTCTGTGATCTCTACGATTAAAGAAGAGATATCTTGCAAAAAAGTTGAAAAGCATTTGTTTGTTTAGATCATCAAGATCTCTTGCTAGAAGTTCCTGGTACATTTCCTCTCCTACCTCCGGGTCTCTACGTCCTTGTATGGTCGCAAGATTAATTTCCTTTACCAGGCAATTGTCAGGGTACAAAGCAATCACTTCCTTGTGAAGGTTTATGGCCCTGTTCATTATTGCTGGTGATACAGATACATTGTTGCTCCTATTGTAGTAGGTGATCTTCCAATAGTAGCAGAGTGCTGCACACCTTTTCAGGAAGCGTTCATCTGGATGTTCTCTCAGGGCTTCTTCTGCCAGCTCAACTTCCTCATCAATGGAGAGGAATTTTATGTAAACACTTAAAATTGCTTTCAGACCACTGTAACTACTGACAGGGTTTCTTAGAACCAGCTCAGCCATCTCTCGAGCTTTGTCTCTAACATCTATACCTTCTTTTCGTCCATGATGAAGGTGTTTGATTGCAATGTACATGTTCTCTGGATCCTCTTGTCTGGCACGTTCTAATCTCTGCCTGACGTCATATGTCAGGGGAAGATCATGCTGCTGAGCTCTGACTAATGCTAAGGCGAGGGAGGTCTTCCACTCCACCCGCTCTGGTTCTCTCTCAATGGCAGCCAGAAAAAGTTCTTCAACCTTCTTCAGATGGTCGTCGACCAATGTCATCAGTGTCCAGGCCTTCTCAGCAGTCACCTCTGCGTGCAGGTCATCCTGGCTCACATTTGGGTGTTGACTCCTCAGATCTTCAACCTTTGATAGGTATCGCTCACTTTCTGACTGGTGTCCCATGAGATGGTGCAACCAAGCCAGGTTCCTGTAGTTCACCATCATCCAAGGACCCTCTTCAGTGTCGTGTCTGCGGTTGAACTCCTCTGTGGCCAGGTTAAGAAACCTCAAGGCCTCTTCATTTGAGCCCAGACGGTGATGAAGGTAACCCAGGAGGTTGTAGATGTGAGGCAGCCAACAGTTCCCTTCATCTGTGCCGATGTCTTCCAGATAATCCCTGACAACCCATGGTTTGATCTCCTGGGCGAGTTCCTTCCATGTGAAGTGACCCTGCAGGGTCTTCAGTCTGGCCTCCATGTTTGTCTGACTCTCACTGTTGGAGACAAGTCCACACTTTAGTACAACAGTGTTGTGTGTCTGTGTGTATTTGCAATCATGAAACTGTGCAATCAACTTTGTTTTTTTATTTAATATATAAAGAAATATGGTGATTGTCTCTCTGTGGGTGAAATGTTGCAAATGTTGGTCTATGTTTCAAAGCTGTGTGTGCTGCTCACAGTATACAGTATATTTACGCCTGTGTGTTTGTGGGTGTGTTTAAAATGGCATCAGATCAAGTGTGTTCTAGTGTGTGTGTACATTGGTTTATTGAAGAGTCCTTGGTTGTGTGTGTAATAGCCAGTGTGTGATAGAAATAACATTTTACTATTGTTTGTTTGAATTCTTCACATAGGTGTGATTTTCTATTTAAGGTTGATTGATTTTTAATTAATGTATTATATTTAAAAATTGAGTTATTCCATAAGTTCAAATCAACTCACCTCATATTTTTGGATGCTTGAGATTTCGTCTTCACTCTTAGTCTGTGTTGTCTTTAAGCAGTGACAGGTAACCAACCAGAGACTTTATATACAGACAGATCAGAGTCGAGTTTGGGCACATTCTTATGGTTCCCTTTGTTTCAGGTGACATTTCGCAGAAACATTAGTTACAGCAAAACACTGGCAAATGTCTTATTTGTCAGTGTTTGTTCAGGTTCAACTGGTGTTAGATATGATAAAACATAATAAAGAAACAATGGTTATAGTGACAAATATTACTTTAATCTTTAAAATGAGAAGTTATAGTTATTTTCAGAAAATGTTATTTCAGCATATTAAACCTACATCATATTCCTTCTTAGACTGGAAAACAGGTTGTTTCTTTAGATAAATAGACATGTGCCAAAAGTGTAACCATTACTCATCATGGAAATGTAACAAAAACACACACGAAGATGCAAATCATTCGAAAGTTTGTTGAAGAGTTTTATTCTTTGGATCAGCCCAGTCGTGCATCTGTAAATTAGTAACTACCATAAAATCATTACTGCCACCATGTTGATGATACATGCTCATATAAGTTCAACCACTAGTTAACCACCACCAAGAGTAAATATATCCACCAAACACACAATAGTGATTTGACTGTAATGTGTAACTTGACTATTTCCTCAAGAGAACTGAAGACACAACAGTCATGACTAATCTGTGAGACGCATTTGCAGGAAATCTTTGATTTCAGTGCTATTTTGGGTTCTTTGATTATTTGCACTCTTCTTCAAGGCCTGGATGCTGTTGTTACGGAAGAATGATCGTGGTTTCATTGCAGCTGCTTTCATGTTGTATTCTACTGATCTTGTGTATTCTTTACGAATAAAGAAGAGAAATCTTGCATAATGGTTGAAAAGCATTTGTGTGTGATGATCATCAAGATCTCTTGCTAGAAGTTCCTGGTACATTTCCTCTCCTACCTCCGGATCTCTACGTCCTTGTATTGTCGCAAGATTACTTTCTTTTACCAGGCAAGTGTCAGGGTACAAAGCAATCACTTCCTGGTGAAGGCTTATGGCCCTGTTCATTATTTCTGGTGATACATTGTTGCTCCTATTGTAGTTGGTGATCTTCCAATAGTAGCAGAGTGCAGCACACCTTTTCAGGAAGCGTTCATCTGGATGTTCTCTCAGGGCTTCTTCTGCCAGCTCAACTGCCTCATCAATGGAGAGGAATTCTCTGTAAACTCTTAAAATTGCTTTCAGACCACTGTAACTACTGACAGGGTTTCTTAGAACCAGCTCAGCCATCTCTCGAGCTCTGTCTCTAACATCTATACCTTCTTTTCGTCCATAATGAAAGTGTTTGATTGCAATGTACACGTTCTCTGGATCCTCTTGTCTGGCACGTTCTAATCTCTGCCTGACGTCATCTGTCAGGGGAAGCTCATGCTTCAGAGCTCTGACTAATGCTAAGGCGAGGGAGGTCTTCCACTCCTCCCGCTCTGGTTCTCTCTCAATGGCAGCCAGAAAAAGTTCTTCAACCTTCTTCAGATGGTCGTCGACCAATGTCATCAGTGTCCAGGCCTTCTCAGCAGTCACCTCTGCGTGCAGGTCATCCTGGCTCACATTTGGGTGTTGACTCCTCAGATCTTCAACCATTGATAGGTATCGCTCACTTTCTTGCTGGTGTCCGATGAGATGGTGCAACCAAGCCAGGTTCCCGTAGTTCACCATCATCCAAGGACCCTCTTCAGTGTCGTGTCTGCCGTTGAACTCATCTGTGGCCAGGTTAAGAAACCCCAAGGCCTTTTCATCTGAGCCCAGACGGTGATGAAGGTAACCCAGGAGGTTGTAGATGTGAGGCAGCCAACAGTTCCCTTCATCTGTGCCGATGTCTTCCAGATAATCCCTGACAACCCATGGTTTGATCTCCTGGACGAGTTCCTCCCATGTGAAGTGACACTGCAGGGTCTTCAGTCTGGCCTCCATGTTTGTCTGATTCTCACTGTTGGAGACAAGTCCACACTTTAGTACCACAGTGTTGTGTGTCCGTGTGTATTTGTTATCATGAAACTGTGCAATCAAATATATTTCTTTATTTAATATATAACAAAATATGGTGATTGTCTCTCTGTGGGTGAAATGTTGCAAATGTTGGTCTATGTTTCAAAGCTGTGTGTGCTGCTCACAGTATACAGTATATTTACCCCTGTGTGTTTTTGGGTGTGTTTAAAATGGCATCAGATCAAGTGTGTGTAAAAGCCAGTATGTGATAGAAATAACATTTTACTATTGTTTGTTTGAATTCTTCACAAAGGTGTGATTTTCTATTTAAGGTTGATTGATTTTTAATTATGGTATTATATTTAAAAATTGAGTTATTCCATAAGTTCAAATCAACTCACCTCATATTTTTGGATGCTTGAGTTTTCGTCTTCACTCTTAGTCTGTGTTGTCTTCGAGCAGTGACAGGTAACCAACCAGAGACTTTATATACAGACAGATCAGAGTCGAGTTTGGGCACGTTCTTATGGTTCCCTTTGTTTCAGGTGACATTTCGCAGAAATAAAACCGAAAGTGGCGACTTTTCCAGACACACCCAAGTTAACTCTGCTCCCTTAATACTGAATACATAAAACTTTACTCTTCAATATTTGTACTTTGGTTTGTGCTATTAGGTAATGTTGTGGTTTGCTGTTTGTCATTGTGTCGACTGATTTATTCTTGTGTTTAGTGAGTTCATTGTTTTGTGTCATGAAATCTTTTCAGTAGAGAATGAACGAATAAGTTATAAAAACAAAAGTTGTCTTTACTTAACAGGGCGTAGCATAGTGCAGCAAGTTGACACTCACGTGTTGAAAGTGCAAAAGTAGAATGAACAGAAAAACCGAGGAATCAATTTAGCTGACTTTGCCAAACACCAGCAACAACGCCAAACAAAAACCGAACCACAGAGCTCAAACACAGAGATGGACCGGGGACTTGATTGTGCACGGGTGGGATGTTGAACTACAGGTGTGCCAATCTGAACCTGAGGAGTAGACAGCAGAGCAGGCGTTGTCCCGTAAACCAATACATGCAACTAAAAATTGTATTTACCAACCTTTGAAAAGACTCTAAGTGGGCCCGATCACTTTGTGACCAAAGACCTGCTCCGCCGGACTAAAGCCCAGAAACTCTTGCACAGAGTCATCACTGAGAGAAACAAACACATCAAGTCAAGAATGGACTGTAACTTCGGTCTACAAAATCACACAATTCACCTGAAGAAAGTAACAGCTTAGCACCAGACCGTGTTTGACTTGGACGTGTTTGCGTCATCTTGTTCTTTATGATTTCTAAACCTTTGGCTGTATGCTTCTCTGTGTGTGTGTGTGTGCGTGTGCGTGTGCGTGTGTGTGTAAAATCTTCTACATTAGTTTCAGTAAAATGAAGTGTTTATGCGGAGGAGTGTGTGATTTTGTAGGTGTGTCTGTGTATGTGTGCTCATTCATGTGTGTGTATGTTTCTTTTGGTATAAAATGACTTACATTAAAGTGAAACCAATGAAGAGTTCAACTTCACTGTAATTGAAACATAAATTCCTCTATTGTTTCTGATCAAGGTTTATTCCTGGTTTCTCTTGTCATTCAGCTGTTTATCGAGTATGAATCTATGACTATTTATTGAAGCCATGAATAAGAGACAAAGCAACTTTTAGGTTGTCTTGTAGCTGACAAATCTATTTTAAATGTATTGAGGTCATGACGTGGAGAATGGGAAAGCGGAAATGTGCAATTATTGTTTGCATTGTTTTTAATACACTTTATTTTTAGAAGCTATTAGTGGTAGAACATTTTGAAATTGTTTGGACATGGAAACAGCATAGAAGCTCTTTGTAAATTAACCTTTATTATTGTCGACGGTTCATTAGTGTCAGCAGCCTCTTCGGTTATAGAATAAAAGGCAGGCTTGGTTTTAAAAATGCTTCAGATTTTCAACAACTTCCTCCCAATCTACATCTGCATCCATCCTTTGATTTGTTCTTCAGTTAGCAGCTTTTATTATGTCTCAAACTGTCATTTCTCGAGAAACGAAACTCTAACTGGGCACATTCCTTCCAGCTCATTGTGAACCGCAGCAAGCATGATTACTTGTTTATTGTGATAAGACTATAAAATCAACATAAATTATTTAACAAATAGTCCAGACGAGAAGACACAAACACATGGATTATAATCTCCGGATCATGTTGTGACATCATTTTACTAAGTTTAGAGACTTTACTCAGTTGAAGGAAACAGTTTCTGGTCAGTTTTCTGCAGTGTTGAACTAGAGACATGTCTTTGTCAAATACAACACCAATGTTGTGGTCACAGCAGTCTGCTGTGTTTTCCTCCTCCTGGTCTGCCACTCCACCTGTCGTCTCACCTCACACCTGGTCCTCATCATCAATCATGCTCACCTGGTCTTGATCCCCAATCAACCCCCTTCATAAACCCTTGGATTCCCTGCGGTCGGCGCCAGATCGTACTACGCAACTATACGTGACTGGCTCAGTGTATTTTGCTACCTCGCTCTCTTACTCTAGTCTCTTGTTGTTTTTTTGGACTACATCTAACCTTTTGTTCCTCTACCTGCAGTAACCCGGATCACTCACTCCAGCTCGCCCACCTCGCTCTCCCTCCGGCTTCTTCATCCACTACCTGCTCCCCTCCTATTCAATAAACCCCTTTTTGTATTCCCTGGAACTTCGCATCTGTCTGCTCTTGGGTTCAGCATCGTTTAACATAACAGAACGATCTGGCCAAGATGGACCCAGCGGACATGGCCAAAGTCCACGGAGCTCTCGCCGCTCAAGGCACTCAGATTGCCGAGCACAGCCAAGCCCTCCGGGACGCTATGGAAGCCTTCAAAAACATCGCTACCCGAGTCTCTCAGATGGCCGCACAACTGGACGCATTGGTTCCCCACACACCGGAACCCCCACTGCCTACGACTCCTCCGCCTGCCCCCACTTCCCCAACACACCTGCCACGAGCCCGAGAGCCTCTCATTCCTGCGCCCGAACACTACGCTGGGGACATGGGTACGTGCAGGGCCTTTTTGATCCAGTGTTCCCTAGTTTTCAGTCAACAACCCCTCACCTACCGCACTGAAAGGGCTAAGATAGCTTACATTATGGGGTCACTTAAGGGTAATGTCTTAGCGTGGGCCTCAGCAGTATGGGACAGTGATTCTCCAGTCAGGGCTAATTTTGATCTTTTTGTTGCGGAAATGAGGAAGGTTTTTGATCACCCCGTGGAGGGAGGGGACACCGCCAAACGCCTTATTTCCTTACGTCAGGGCTCCCGCAGTGTAGCTGAGTTCTCCGTAGAGTTCAGGACCTATTCAGCAAGATCGGGCTGGAACGATAAGGCACTACGTGGGCTTTTTCTTTCCGGTCTCAGTGAGTCCATCAAGGATGAGCTGGCTACTAGGGAGGAGGCTGAGACTCTGGACGAAATGATCTCCGTTGCCATCCGGCTGGATAACCGCCTACGCGAGCGGCGTAGGGAGAAAACAGGGAGTTCCGTACCCCCAGCACTCTCTACGTCCTATTCCCCACACTTCCCGAGAGCTACCCTCTCTGCCCCCGTGAGATGTGCTGTGCCCGAAGAGGAACCCATGCAGCTGGGGCGCACTCGTCTCACCGAAGCTGAGCAGTCCTGTCGTTTAAAGACCGGGTGTGTTTGTACTGTGCACAACCCGGACATCTCATTTCCACCTGTTCGTCACTGCCAAAAGACAAGGCCCAGCAGTGAGACTCGGGGCCCTGCTGAGCCACCCCCCCTCCGTCCCCGTTCCTCTCGGTTCACGCTCTCTCCTGGATGCCACTCTTCGGACGTCCCTTGCCGGTATCCACCCTGGTGGACTCGGGAGTGGACGAAAACTTCATTGACGCCAAGTTCGCATCTCAGGTTGGAATTATTTTCGAACAATTACCCTCGCCCCTAAACGCTAACGCCTTAGATGGCCGCCACCTGGCCCTTATTACTCATCGCACCAAGCCCCTTGAATTAATTGTTTCTGGTAATCACCATGAGAAACTTCAGTTTCACGTCATCCAGTCTCCTCTTACCCCTCTGGTCCTGGGTTACCCCTGGCTCAAGCGGCACAACCCCCATTTCGACTGGTCGTCTGGCAAGGTGGTGGGTTGGAGCACCTTCTGTCATTCCACCTGCCTTCAATCTGCCCTGCCTCCAGCAGAGGGAGGTGTTCCCTCGCCCCAGGTACCCCCCGACCTCTCCTTGGTTCCCCCAGCCTATCATGACCTAGGGGAGGTGTCGTGCGCTCACCCTGCCCCCTCATCGCCCCTATGACTGTCCCATTGATCTCCTCCACGGCGCCCCCTTGCCCAGTAGTCGCCTGTATAACTTGTCCCGGCCTGAGAGGGAAGCCATGGAGAAGTATGTCAAAGATTCTCTTTCGGCTGGCCTCATAAGACCCTCCTCCTCCCCTGTTGGTGCTGGTTTCTTTTTTCGTCTCCAAAAAGGACAAGTCTCTTTGTCCATGTCCATCGACTTCAGAGGACTCAACAACATTACTATCAAGAACAAGTCTGCCCTGCCCCTCATCAGTTCCGCATTCGAGCCACTGCAGGGCGCTACAGTCTTCTCGAAATTGGACCTACGTAATGCCTACCACCTGGTGCGCATCCGTGAAGGGGATGAGTGGAAGGCTGCTTTTAACACCCCCCTCGGCCATTTTGAATACCTGGTCATGCCCTTCGGTCTCTCTAATGCCCCTGCTGTGTTCCAGAACCTCGTAAATGACATCCTCCGGGACTTTCTCAACCGCTCAGTTTTTGTCAATCTGGACGACATACTTATTTTTTCTCTGAACCAGGAGGAGCACTGCCAGCACGTCCGACAAGTTCTTCAGCGGCTGTTGGAGAACAAACTGTATGTAAAGGCCGAGAAGTGCGAGTTCAGTGTCACCTCTGTATCCTTCCTTGGGTTCATCATAGCGAGCGGACAAGTGAGGACCTGCCCCGAGAAGGTCAGTGCTGTGACAGACTAGCCCATCCCCAATTCCCGCAAGAAACTGCAGCAGTTTCTGGGGTTTGCAAACTTCTACCGGAGGTTCATCCGGAACTACAGCAGGGTTGCAGCCCCTCTCACTCGTCTCACCTCTCCTGCCCTCCCATTTGCCTGGTCACCCGAGGCGGAGACTGTCTTCTCTGATCTAAAAAGACTTTTCTCGTCTGCCCCCATTCTCATCCAACCTGATCCCTCCAAGCAATTCATCGTGGAGGTCGATGCGTCTGACACGGGGGTGGGGGCGGTCCTGTCCCAGCACTCTGCCTCTGACGAGAAGATTCACCCCTGCGTGTTTTTCTCTCGGCGGCTGGCACCTGCTGAGCGCAACTATGATGTGGGTAACAGAGAGTTGTTGGCTGTGAAATTGGCGTTGGAGGAATGGCGCCACTGGCTTGAGGGGGCTGAACAACCGTTCGTGGTTTGGACCGACCACAAGAACTTGTCCTACATCCAGGCAGCGAAGCGCCTTAATTCCCGCCAAGCCCGATTGTCCCTGTTTTTTGGGCGTTTTAATTTCACCCTCACTTACCGTCCGGGTTCCCGTAACGTCAAGCCTGATGCCCTCTCTCGTCAGTTCAACCCTGAGGACGCACCGGCTTCCCCTGACACTATCCTCTCTCCTTCCTGCCTCAGGATCGCTGCCGTCACCTGGGGGATCGAGTCCCTCATCCGGGAGGCCCAAGTCACCGAACCGGATTCGGGTAACGGTCCTCCTAACCGTCTCTTCGTCCCCAGTGCGGTTCGCTCCCAAGTTCTGGTGTGGGTTCACACATCGCGCTTTGCCTGTCACCCTGGCGTGGTCCGCACCCTGTCCCTCCTGAAGAGGTACTTTTGGTGGCCAGCGATGGACGCTGACACTCGGGCATTCATGCTCGCCTGCACGGTTTGTGCTCAGTAATTTGATGAGGCCAAGTGAACAAAGGGGGCACTGTTGCCATTATTGTAAGACGCAACTCATGTGCTGTGTCTCAAATCAAATACTTCTCTTCGTATACTAGAAGTTAGTTTGCATCAGGATAGTGTACATACTAACTAGTACGCAAATTCTCAACAAATAGTATGTCTCAAATCAAACACTTCTGCTACGCACTAACCGGAAATGACGCAACAGCTTCTTCTTCTACTTCTATTTAACGATGTTTCAACCATCTATTTGAACGCTATCGTCGACACCTGCTGGCAGCACGTTTTGCAAGTTTGGAAAAAGAAATAAAGAAAAAATATGAGAATCGAAATATTCGCAAGATATTTAAGCTGGTATCAGCACCGAAGACGTGTCATCCTTCTACTACTGCTGAAAATACACCTGTAAGTATATGAATATATATGCATTTATATATGACGTAACTTCCGTTTACAACGTCACTAAGATGGAGCCGTTTAGGGTAGATAGTGTCCATCGAACCATACTCAGTTTTGTGGGCCTTTTAGTACGGCAATTTAGTGCGCACTAAATTTCTTTCGCATACTAAGAATTGAGACGCACTTACGCACTAAAAATACTAACTTTGAGTACGCTAGTATGCGATTTGAGACACGGCACTGCTCACATTCATTTTGTGTGTTGGCAGCCATGATGATTTTTAACATCATGAGGACTAAGGTAAGAAAAAAGTTCTAATTTGATTTCTACACCTCATGGATTTATTCAATGCTAAGCTCTGAACTCTACTGACTGAGCCAGCGAGGTTGATCAAAGTTACGAAGAGGTGCAAAACTGTGCACGGGCGCAGTTCGTCTTTTTTCTCGCTGTGAATTTATTTTTAAAAATATGTAAACTTTAAAAAATATTGTCGTAATGTTAAGTATTTTACGACTAATAGTCCTCAATTACACATATGTGCCTTGTGCTTTATGGGTACAAATATATAGTTACATTTATACACATTTGAAGTACGGCTACAGATCACATTCTACGAGTGTGTGAAACATATGCACCCATTGCACCCACCAGAAAAAAATCTGTGACACGTGCAGATTCAAGAGGTCGTGTTTAGTAACTTGTACTCGTACACTTAGAAAATATAGTCAGTTTGTTTTTTGTTCTTTTACGAGTACAAGTCTCAATTACGCATGTGTACCTTCTGGATTACGAGTATGAATATGTAGTTACGTCATTGCAACTTAACTGTACCAGTACACATCTCATGTTACACGTATGAGGGACTAATGCACCTGTTCTGACTTCATAGTTTTGAACTAACAAATCCTCCTCCTCATGCGAGTTCATTATGGCCAGCAGAACATATGAACAACAAATAAAGAGTTTTTCAATAAAAGTTCGGAGCAACAGCCTGGAAGGATTTCTTTCCTCTCGCCCTGAACCGTGTGTGAGGAACCATCAGTAGTCCCAAACTGTCATTTCTCGAGAAACGAAACTCTAAATGGGCGCATTCCTTCCAACTCATTGTGAGCCGCAGCAAGCATGACTACTTGTTTATTGTGATAAGACTATAAAAGCAACATCAATTCTTTAACAAATAGTCCAGACGAGAAGACACAAACGCAAGGATTACAAGCTCCAGATCGTATTCTGTCAACATTTTCCTAAGTTTAGAGACTTTTCTCAGTTGAAGGAAACAGTTTCTGATCAGTTTTCTGCAGTGTTGTACTAGAGACATGTCTTTATCAAATACAACACCCAGGTTTCTCAGGCTCAGTTTGACAGATTGACCTAAGTCACCCAAGTACTGACTCAACCCTGCAGCTAAATGTGGACAAAACAGAAACTCTGGTTATTGCTTCTGATAATAAAGAGGGATAAAGTGTTTTCACTCAGTCAATTATTTGCTGGAAATCAAACAATGGCTAAGTTCAGCCTCTGGGGCTCAGTTGGATATTACCATCTCCATTAGCTCGCTCCAAAGACGTTAAAGCTACTGGTCCTACAGTCAACGGACAGATCTTTTTTGAGTACCCCATACTTCATAATCCCAGAAACATTTACTACAGGATTCCCACGAGGGATGTGTTCAAGTTCCTTCTCCCAAATCCAGAAAAACACATGGTTGTGTTAACTTCTAGAGGATACTTTTTCCACAAGAGAAATCAAGTGAATATTTGCATTTTTAATAAAAATATCAATACAAAACCCCACATTTTATAGTGAATCAATATTTTCTTACAGCCCTAATGTCCATGTGATGCTGCAGTTAATATAATAAAGTTCACAGATAATTATTTAATTTTTTAAGACAAACATTTAATTTACTAGGTATTTATTCACAAATTTACAGAATATATTTATTATATTCAGCAGAATTGCATGTTGTCAAAATAAGCCAAATAAAAACCAATTAACATCCATACAGAAGACACAAAGTCAACTTGGCATGAACCAAAAATCACAGTTTCACTCTCCAAATTTCAGCTGCCTCTCTTTTATTAAACCCTGCAGCTCCTCTGCTTTCTTCTTCAGTTCTTCCGCTTTCTTATTATCCTTCTCTGTGCCATCGCCAAGTCTGTACATGCGACTGGCATTGTGGCAGCCCCACATGTGTCCGAGCTCACACGCTCTGTTAGCGTACTGCAGAGCTGCTTTCATGTCTGGTTTGGAGTCGGTGGATTTGCCCTGAATGAACATGTTACTGAGGTTGAAGCAAGATGGAGCGAAACCACCAGCACAGGCCTTCTCGTAGTAGTCCTGAGCGGCCTTGTAGTCCGGCTCCCCCCCCAAAGCACTTCCGTCACAGGCTAGCACGCCCATATTGTGGCAAGCATCTATGGACCGCTTTCCCCCGGATTTGCAGGCGAACAGAAAACGAGAGTGAGCCATGTCTAGAGACTTGGACACGCCACCTGGTGGAGACATTTGGAACACATTAAAACAGTCGGTGTGCAACAATGTTATAAAAGAAAATCTATAAAATAAACCTGGTATGAGTTTTAGCCATTGAACTGCTTTTTTGAATAATTTAATTCAATCATTTGTTTATTTAAAGGTTGAATTTGTTCATTTCAATTTTACATTTTAACATAAACATTTACACATACAATTTGTTTATTCCAATAATTCAAAAATACATTATCTAAATTCAAATTTTTACTTTCGTAGACTTTTAAATCCAAGTAAAAAAGTTCTTATTAAAGTGCCATCGGACAATACAGTTGCTTTGGAATCCGCCAAGATGATGAATCGACTTCCTGGTGCTTCTGCGTCATCACGTGATCGCCTGTGCGTCACACGATTGGCTGAAAGTTCGATGAAGTAGCGCTGTACTCCTTTGGAAGCTTCTTGTAGCACTATTACATCAAACATTTTAAAATTGAATTTAAAAGGCAACAATTGAGAGGTATATATATATATATATATACACACTTTTAATTTATTGGAATTACAATCTCAAACTCAAAATTTCACTATGTAAAAAAAACCAAATCCAACCGTTCAATATACAACTAAATGAATTACATGATAATAAAAGTAACAATGATTCTAATAATAAACACCAATATCACGAGATTAATAATCTGACACTGTACCTTTGCCTGTGAGATGATAACAACCCAGTTTGTAGCAGCTCTCTCCATGTTTATTATCATCACAGTTGTGCTTCAGCACCTGTGCAGCAGAGTCCAGGTGTTTCTTCACGCCGTCCAGGTAATCTGCCAACCTCTGACACCCTGAGACAATGAATGAAGCTGTCATGAAGGACATGCATGTTCTGTGGCAGTGATGGGACCAAATGATACCTTGAGGGTCTTTGTCACTGTAGCACTGGAAGCTGTACTCCACACCGAGATTATCCAAAAACTGTTTGACTTCTTTTTCATCCTCGAAGTTGATAAGCCCAGCCATTGTGGATCATGTAATCCAGCTCCTTGTGTCCTTGTTCCACACCGAGCGAGGAGGTGCTGCTTCTCATGCTTCTTCTTTGCTTTATGGCGGTTGGCGAACAACGTTATGATACTTCACCGCCACCTACTGGTATGGAATGTGTATAGGATATCTATTTATAATGTAGTGTTATATTCACAATATTTCTCACTGGAACTTCTGATGTTGTTGAAATTAAATGTAATCGTAATTTTCCTTGCGTTCATTACTATTATTTTCTCTCTTGTCTCCGTGTATTAGATAAATACTGTGTTTGAGAATGTCAAAAATACGTGTGTTGTTCAGTCCTGTGCTCATATCTTAGCTTTTATATATTAATTTATATTTTCTATTCTTTCTGTATTCCTTTCACACTGTTTTTTTAATTTGTTAAGGGAAAATACCGATGCCGTGTTGCAAAAAATAAATGGAAATATAAAGTCAATATTATATAGCTCAAGGTTCTGCAGGGGCCACATTTTATACAGTGACTGTTGTAAGGGGCCATAAAGTAAACATGAAAGAACTAAAATAATAAATATAATGGGCACACTAAAAAAGCAAAAACAACAACAACAACAACAAAACTTAAGGGCCCACTTTGCCAACGTCTGATATAGCTGATGTGTGTCACCGAAGGAAAAAGACAACTTAAGGTACAAAACAGTGAAGCCCTGAAATCATCAGACTAAAATAAATGTTCTTTTTTTTTATTCTATTAATGTTTTATATGTGGTTGAAAGTGTCCTCAATAAACAAAACAAAATCACACACGGCTTCCGTAGTCTAACTGCATTACTTCCGGTGGTATGACCTTTGTTTACTGCCTGTCTCGTCTGATCCAAAATAGACTGCAGCCTGTGGAATCTAAAAAACTACGATCCAGTTTTGATCTCGATCCTACAAGTTATTTTTGTGTGCAAAAACACACCCGGGCTGTTCTCCAGAGGCAGCTGTCAACGCCCTGGCACCGAGCAGGATTTTCCAGCAGAGAGAGGCGACAACAAGTGAGCTAGCTGAGCCCACTCGTCACCGCCTTGGCTTCAGGTGGGAACAGAACACATTTACGTGGCGAAGAACCTGCCATTGTAGCCGTCGAGACACCAGTCTGCAACCAATAAGCTAACCTGCGACCATAACAACTACCATGGCCTGCAATATTCTGACAATGGTGAGTTTCAACTTCACTAGATGCGTATTTGTTCTTCACTTCCTACCTCTTCATGGTTCATGTTATTTGTAGGACGATTCTTCTCCTGCGCCGCTCATGGACTTGTGCTTGACCTATGTGAGTCAGAACCTGGACATGTTCTGTGTGAAGCGTCCTGATGGATCTGCAGCCTTCAGGGAGGCGATCCTCTTCCCGCAGGAACTGGCTGACCAGCTGCTGGCCAAGATGGCTACAGAAGGTAGACAGAAATATCAAAATATGTACCTCACACACACTTGCTTCTAAATACAGCACCTACCTTTTCACAAAGGTTCAGCCGTCATGGCCAGTTTATTTTTATCTGTGTAGTTGATGTTCTGAAATATGGGTGAGCGATTACATTTCCTCAGGGCCACATTATATACTGAGACTGTTGTGAGGGCAGTACAACCTAGAAGATGGGAGCGAAGAACCAAAATATGATCAAAAAAGAAAGCAAGTAAGAAAGGAAAAGAAAAAACAAAATTATAAAACAGACTTGCGTGTAAAGCTCTTGTAAAAAATATTCTGATTAAAAATGACTTTTCTTTTCAAGTATGATTTTTGGGGGCAGACAGTCACAAGAAAAAGTCCTAAACAAAGAACTTAAGAAGGTAGTTTTTCGAGCTTATACAATAATTAATACAAAACAAGATGTTTAGCTGTGAAAAAAATTGTCTACATTATACACTTTGTCCATGGTTGTTCCAGAAACCGTCTCGTCAGCTGTCGATAGTAATGATTATAGTGAGACGATAGAGAATCTTTGGAATGTACTTTGCACGGGAGTTGGATTCTCTCATTAATACAAAGACAAAAACACTGGATGGAAATAAAAACATGATACAACAGTGTCTTAGCAACACATTGCCGCAGCAAAAATGTCTTTATTATGATCGTAGTACTAGTTGTTCCTAAGACAGCTGTATCCACATCTCAGTTTGTTTTGTTTCGACTGCTTTATCTCTGTCTCACTGGCCACACTGACTGTTTTCCCTCCATTCCTAGAGAATTGATTGAGAAATATTTCGTGTCCATCTCTCTGCAGGTCAGTTGAATGACAGCAGCGTCGGTGTGTTTCGGAACTGTGAATATCTCCGGCTGAGGCGGGCGTGCATCCGCACCGCCCGCATTTCTGCAGAGGCTTTTCAGAAAGCCGTTTGTTTTCACAGGCTGCTGGAACTGGACGCAGCCCGGGTCAATGCCGACCTCACAATTCCTGACATCCTTCAAGGATTAGCCTCCAACAAATACTGCCAGGCAAGTTGTGAAGTTAAGCTTCGTCCACGACTCGCTCTGATTCTGTCAAACTTGTTTGCAGGAGTCCCTGCAGCGGCTTGTGTTGACCGGCCTCACAATGTCTTCTCTGGAAGAACCCAGCCGGCACAGCTTCAGCTCCCTCCAGGGTTTGCGCTCCCTGTCTCTGGCCAATGTGGACTTCTATGACTCCGGGCTGGTGGACTTGTGCTCGCTGCCTCGGCTGGAGAGCCTGGATCTCTCCAACACGTCGGTGACTAACCTGAGCCCCTTGCTGGGCCTGAAGGAAAGGCTGCGCTCGCTCACGCTTCACCAGATGAAGAGACTGGAGATGAGTAGCACTCAGATGTTGGCAGTCGTCGGCCAGTTGAATGTTCTGCAGGTTCGTTTTTATTATTTTGAAATTAATTTGCAATATTGTTGAGGTTAAACTTTTAAAAGTTTTCAGTCCCCTATGACAAATAACTACACACATTTTAATTGTGAATAGCTCCCCCTTCGTTTTTCTCCAGACTTTGCGACAGAGATCAATAGATATTTCAGAAGGGACTCTATAGTCCTTCAATATATTTGTGATATTTTTTCCTATAGTAAATGTTCAGACAGTCCTCGCAGCCATCAAGCAGTGCTCTTACAAGTCACAGCTATACTTTGCTTGTAGAAAATGTAGAAGACTTTTTTTTAATACCCTTTGACAATTAAATGTAAGACCAACTCGACAATCAACCAGAAAAAAAGAGACCAATTCATTGCTCGGAAATGATTGATAGAAGCGTGTTTTTATAATGTTTTTAGAATTGTCATTGAAATTACTCTATTCTCTTGGTTTCTTAATTTGCTGCCGCACTGGAGTAGAAATACCCTGTTGGGATATAGTTCCAATATTGCTATCGTCGGCAACCTTTTAAATTATGTTTTTAAAAATAAATAAATAAATAAATGTTACCAGATATTTTGAGATTTGAAACTGACATCAAACCTCACTTATCGTGTGTTTACTTTTATAAGAATTTAGAGTTTATATTAAAGGAAGGTAAATGCCAAGTAAGGCCTTATTTTTATATTATTAATTAAATGTCTTTAAATACTTTTTAAGGTTAGGTTGGAACCTTGTTTCTTAAAGTTTATAGTACGTGTTTATTATTGTGGACAAACCTCTTGTGTTGTTGGTTCCGAAGAAGCCGTTAAATGTTTTCTAACTTATGAATCTCTGAGCAGCATCTGGATATCAGTGATGATAAACAGTTCACGTCAGACATCGCCCGTCAACTGCTCGGGCAGCCTGGGATTCTGCCAGCCCTCGTCTCCCTCGACGTATCTGGGAGGAAGCAGGTAAATGAACTTATTACTCTCTGATTGTCTGGCTACTGATGTTGTACCGAACATGTCACTGGAGAAACCAAACATTTAGTGTTTTTCTGTCTGTGCTGCAGTGGAGACGTGTCCTAGTGTCGTAGTGAGAGTGAGGAGGAAGGGCAGGAAGGAGAGGTGGAGCAGTGGAGTTTAAATGCAGGTGAAAGGGAGAAGCTACTGGGATCAGAATTAAGAAGTGGAGATGAAGGACGGAGAAACCTGTGAAGAACATGTCTTCCTTACTTGTGCTGGAGAGACTGACAGGACGGGAAGCTAAAGATGGAATTGGCAGAGAAGCTTTTCTTTAGGGGTGACCAGGGAGGACAAGATTCTAGAAGGAAGGCCCACATGGATGGATTAAAAGGAGGCCTGACTCAAATGTATAGAACATGATCAGATGTTTGACTCAGGATGTTGGAAACGGTGTTTCTGTACAGGTGACTGATGCCGCCGTCAAAGCCTTCGTGGAGGAAAGACCTGGGATGACATTTGTTGGACTTCTGGCCACAGATGCTGGATTCTCTGACTTCCTCTCTGGGGAGGGAAACCTAAAAGTAAGACACGGATTTGTTTAAACACAAGTTTCATTCAACACAATCACATTAAAAGCACTAACTATCACATCCACCATATTTGTGGTGCCAACGAAACGGTGAAGTCCCATGATGCCCTTCAATTGTTAAACATTATTGTGTTAATGAAACGGAAGTCTATATTTTTTAAGAGATTGACAGCTGTGATTGGTTAGCTGTTAAGAGGGTTGTTGAGAAAGATTGCACCTGATGTGCAATGTTGGGTGTGGTAAAGGCTTATAAAGAATGCAAGGCAGGTTACCTCACATTTCCAATTAGACACCTGTAAAAATGATTTCAAGTTAGACACAAGTCTCTCTCTGTTGGGCAACTGTATATACATATATATAATATGATATATCTTCCAGGTAACGGGAGAAGCCAACGAGAAGCAGATTTGTGAGGCCCTGCGGCGCTACAGCGAGAGAGAAGGTTTTGTGAGGGAAGCTCTGTTTCATCTCTTCAGTCTAACTCATGTCATGGAGAAACCTCGACCCGACATCCTCAAGGTGACGCGCCGCTGCCGTCGGTAGCTTCCAATAGTCTCGCTTTTTATCATCAAGCGGAGCTGACGTTCTCTTCCTCGTGCAGCTGGTGGTGTTGGCCATGAAGAATCATCCGGCCACTCTGAATGTGCAGCTGGCCGCCAGCGCTTGTGTGTTCAACCTGACCAAGCAGGACCTGGCGTTGATGATGCCGGTGAGACTGTTGAGCACCGTCACTCAGCTTCTCCTGGAGGCCATGAGGACTTTTCCAAACCACCAACAGGTGGGTTACGCCCACTTTTCCGTCTGGGGGTGGGTTGGGTTTCCACATGAGAAACTGTATAAGTTTATATTTGTATGAGAAATATGAAGTTATTCTGTTTTATATGCGAGTTCTTGTCTCACAAGTTCAACTAGGATTATGTGCATTTCATATTTGCTTTCTCTGCCTCCAGCTCCAGAAGAACTGTTTACTGTCTCTGTGCAGTGATCGCATTTTACAGGGGATTCCTTTCAACCGGTGAGTGACTCTTCTTCACGGCACTTTGATATTTCCTGAATAATCAAAATGCTGAGAAAGTATTTATTTCGGGGTTTTCTTTTTAAGGTTTGAAGCTGCCAAACTAGTGATGCAGTGGCTTTGCAACCACGAAGACCAGAACATGCAGAGGATGGCTGTGGCCATCATTTCTATACTGGCCGCCAAGGTGCGTTTTTTGAACTACGTCGGTCGCAAAAAGTATTTTTATTTTAAACATCTTGAACATCTGGATTATTTTACACTTCAGCTGTCTACAGAGCAGACGGCTCAGCTGGGAGCAGATCTGTTCATAGTCAAGGTGAGAGACCGAATTTGATCAAAAAAATGAACTTGAATATATAAAGTTGCAACATTAGAAATGTTAAATTAAGTCATACAATATTCTGATGTTACACAGATCGGCTCTTTTCTGATTTAGAAAACCTCCATTAGAAAACCTCATCATCCAAAATGTTAAAACCGTATTTTCCGCACTTTAGAGCCTTTAAATTTCTCAAAAAACGACTTATAATCCGGAGTGCCTTATATATAAACATTACCTGGTTTGTTACTTGGTTACAAACACTTTCATGACACTGCGTCTACTGAGCCGACACGCCGTGGGCGGGATTACGTCATTGCTTTCTCACGGGGTGGGATTTTATGACGCACCTAACATCACGGCGGACGTCTATGGCGTACAATTACTGCCACTGGTTTGAGCGAGTGTGTCTTGTGCTGTGTCTCAAATCGCATACTACTCTTAGTATGCTAGAAGTTAGTATGATCAGGATAGTGTACGTACTAACTAGTACGCAAATTCTCCACAGATAGTATGTCTCAAATCAAACACTGCTGCTACACACTTACCGGAGATCACATGACAGCTTCTTCTTCTACTTCTATTTAACGATGTTTCAACCAGCTGTTTGAACGCTATCGCAGACACCTGCTGGCAGCACGTATTGCAACTTTGGAAAAAGAAATAAAGAAAAAATATGAGAATCTAAATAATCGCGAGATATTTAAGCTGGTATCAGCAGCGAAGACGTGTTTATCCTCCTACTGCTGCGGAAAATGCACCTGTAAGTATATGCATATATATGCATTTATATATGACGTAACTTCCGTTTAAAACGTCACTAAGATGGCGGCTGTTTAGTGTGTTTAGTGTCCATCGAACCATGCTCAGTTTTGTGGGCGTGTTAGTACGCCAATTTAGTGTGCATGGCGCACTAAATTTCGCATACTAAGAATTGAGACGCACTAACGCACTAAAAATACTAACTTTTAGTACGCTAGTATGCGATTTTAGACACAGCATTGGTTGTTGTACACTCAAAAACTTCTTTTTTTTGTGCAAAATCACTCTGCTGCGCACCCAACCAGTCATATAGGTGCATTGAACATGTCATACACGTGCGCTCTAGCTGTCATACACACGCTCAACTTCTCTGCTGCGCACACAACATTTGTCTGCTCACAACACCAGTCTCATGAGCTGCTGCTTGAAGCCTTTTAAACATTATTTGAACATCGTTACCATGGGAGTGAACGGAAATGTCAGAACGCTTAATAAAGTTTGACTTTATCTGACTGTTTTGTTGACATTCCCTTTAGCTCAGCTTTATCTAGTGGATGCATAACGCAACCCCAGTCAAATGTTTGACTGTATCTTTTATTCTATGCACCTTATAATCAAGTGCGCCCTATTTATGAAAACGGTTCTAAAATAGGCCATTCATTGAAGGTGCGCCTCATAGTGTGGAAAATACGGTAGAAGAACCTGGTTGCTAAAGTTTATCATTTTCATTAATGATGATGGGGGAATCGTACAGGGAACTGAATTGGAGTTATATCAGCTTTGTATCTATTTTCTACTTATAAGTGTTAAAATATAAATCAATTTATATATGCATGAAAAAAGATTCTGTTATAATGAGCATATTCAGCCATTTTAGAAAATAAAACACACCTTGATGACAGTGTTTCCGTCAAATCCAATCTTAAAGAAAAATATTAAAACTTGCATGAAAGAGATGCATAAATGATTTAAAATAAATTGTATTCATTAAAAACACTATGTTTTGTGACCACCCTAATGCTTCCTGTGTCACGCTTCAAAAAAAGATACCGTGACTGACAACAAGACCTTAAATAAAAGGTTTCTCTCTGCAGCAACTGCTCCACATCGTCAGGCAGAAGGCCACGCAGGGTTTGGTGGATGCCACCCTGAAATTTACACTCAGTGCACTTTGGAATCTCACGGACGAATCACCTACGACATGCCGACACTTTATGGAGAACCAGGGTCTGGACTTGTTCATTAAAGTCCTGGAGGTACGTTGTGTAAAACAACATAGTGATTTACGAGAGACACTGACTCAATGTTCTCTCTATTTGCTGCAGTCCTTCCCAAAAGAATCCTCCATTCAGCAGAAGGTTCTGGGTCTCCTGGTGAGTCATCGGTCAATCGACACACACACACACAAAATAATTGAACTTTCTTATCTGATGCAGAACAACATAGCCGAGGTGGGCGAGCTGCACGGGGAGTTGATGGTTCAAAGCTTCCTGGACCACATCAGCAGTCTCCTCCACAGCTCAGAGGTGGAGGTCAGCTACTTTGCCGCCGGAATCCTCGCACACCTGACGTCACGAGGAGAGCAGGCCTGGACGCTGAGCGCGGAACTTCGCTGCTCACTGCTGGAACAACTGGTAGAAAACATTCGACACACATGTTGGTACTCACTCGTTTGTCTGACGGTGTGTGTGTTTCTCTAGCATGACGTCATCATGAAGTGGCCAGCACCAGAGTTTGAAATGGTGGCCTACAGGTACGACACGGTCCTCAAGTATTTAGCAGCAACTAATGTCTGTATTTAACAAATATTCTCGTCTGTGGTGGACTAGTAAAAAAGTGCGTCAGTGACTTTTCTTTTTAATGACCATTTTTTTAGGCATATTTTGAATATTTTAATTCTAAATGTGTATATTAAAAGCCTTTTTTTAATACTTTATTAAGAGTATTGAATGTAACTCCAATAATTTAAAATACAAGAATTTTCTAAAATTATAGCCGTCTAATTCTAGATTAATTGTTGGTATAATAGATATTCGATCAAATTATTGGAATAACATCATACTGTATTTGTAAAAAAAATAAAATAATATTGTAATAGAGAAATTTAAAAATATATATAATTTTAATACATTTTTAAATAAATATTTTAAAAAAATCTACTATCCATTTACAAATTATTGAATTTAATGATTAAAAATAATGCGATGCTTGGAAAACTTAACAAGAAAATTCAAATAAACTATTATGAAATTCAACAATTCAATATTGATGGCACTGATCTACATCACAAAAACGTTAAGTTCATCTTTTGTTATAGAACATTTCAATTAAACCGTTTTTCTGATGCCTGATTTTAATCCTATACCATTTATTGACTGATGCATTTAAACTAAATTTGACAGTTGAGATGGGAAAGTTTGTCTCGTTACATATTCAGAAAGTAAAATTCAAACTCATACTATATCACAGAGA
The DNA here is from genome assembly GCF_982586985.1 of Callionymus lyra. Lineage (NCBI taxonomy): Eukaryota > Metazoa > Chordata > Actinopteri > Syngnathiformes > Callionymidae > Callionymus > Callionymus lyra. The sequence continues at coordinate 30,358,341 of NC_141819.1, read as the reverse complement.
AAAAAGGTCTTACCTCTATCTGGTACCAGGTGTTAACTAATTCTCATTTGTAGGTCCTTTAATCCCTTCTTCCCCTTGTTGGAATGTTTCCATACCCCTGGTGTCCAGCTGTGGGCGGCGTGGGCCATGCAGCATGTTTGCAGCAAGAACGGTAAGAGAGATGAAGAAGCAAAGTCTTTCCATGAACATCTGGAAACTCAGTTTAGCGTCAAACGTCACACTGATTCTTGTGTTGCTGTTTTATATTCTTTAAAAACGCTTGACCGTTAATAACTGAGGTACTGAAATTCAATCTAGTTTGGAGTTGCAGAGAATTTGGTGTTGAATTAAAATCAACATATAGTCTTGGTTTTTAGTCCCATCTAGTGGTCTTTCAAAATAACTGCACCATGACGGTATCTTACTCCAGATGTATCATTAAGGCCATCAACACATTAGTACTACCAGCTTGGCCCTGAAATGTGTTGCTGTCAATGTGTTAGTTCTCCACACAGGCGGTTTCTGGTTTAATCCATAGTCAACATTCACATGGAAATTGGTAATAGATTAATAGATTTGATTGTATTTTGTGTTTAATAAATCAGTGTAAAATTAAGTTTGTTCTTCTAGAGACTTTGCTGGTTAAAACACAAATAACATTTTTTTTTGTTCACACGCTTCAAACAGAGATCTTGAGATAAACATTGGGACCAGAGTATAGAGTAATAATGAGAATTTATTTTAATTTCAAATCCTGAAATTTCTTTTATATTCACGTATTGATGCACCATCATAATAGAGGAACTAACAAACAGCAGACCAAGGCACTTCATGTAGCAATTCCGGTACTTATCTTCAAGTTAGCATTAAGTCAAGGAGTTTTTCAGTTCAAATTCATAGGTAATTAATAGGGGTGTGTATTGACAAGAATCTGGCAAAACGATAGATATGGAGTCAACTGTATCCTCTCGTCCTCAGTCATCACTGGGATTTCATTGTTCCTTTAACTGTGTTTAATCAGGTGTAAAGGCTGCCATCTAGAGGCATCCAAGTTCAATTGCAACATAAAACAAATATTGCATATGTATGGCAATCAAATAATTTCTTTTTTTTTACAGACAATTAAAATATAAACCATAGAAGAAGTATGATAAAAAATAAACTATGATTTGAAATCCATATCAATAGAGTATTGTGGCAAACATATTGGGATTTATCAGTGTATGGATCTTTTCTATCACCTCTAGTAATTAATGTGGTGTTCGCTTACCTTTTTGAAATTTTCTTAAATTTCAAATTATATATATATTTTTTAAACTGTTAAGAGGTCTTGCATTTAACTTGCCTGCAACTGTAGGAACCCTGAACATGTATTGAAATGATCATCTAATGAAAGAATTAAAGGGATGAATCCTATTACAAACCTGTGATGACTGTGTGTCCTCAGCCTCACGCTACTGCAGCATGTTGCTGGAAGAAGGCGGGCTCCAACAGCTAGAGTTCGTCCACACAAACCCCCAAACCCACAGGGACGTCAAACTGTTGGCCGAGAGCATCCTGGAGAGTCTGCAGCGCCACAGAGTGCGCACCGGCCAGCCTGCACTCGTGGTCCGGCGCCCACCGCCTCAATAAACAGGTGAACAACTGCAGCGTCATCATGCAACGAGGACCTTTTGCTCATCCTGTGAATCATTTCTTTCAGAATACGGTGCTGCCTCTAGGAAAAGAAGAATATAAGAGTCACAGCAGAGCAGTCGTGTGTTTGCATATCACAGGCACGGACACACTTTAAAGAAACCTTTGCACACACATACACACTTATTTATATACTTTGTTTATTGCAAATAAAAACTGTGTACTAAAATGTTGTAAAAAACAAAGAAATTTCAATTTGAGATAGTGTCAAATGTTTTTCTGACAGAAGTGCACAAATGTTAAGAGTTCTGGTTAGCGGAAGGTCAACGACCTCTGGTCCTCGTGTAGGTTTCAGCTCGTTCGACGAACGCATGCCGCTGCAGTGAGCTCAAGCATGCTCCCTTTTAGTTTTGGAATATCTACCCAGCCAAGCCTTCAAGCACTTTCCATCCAGATGTGTCCGTCTCGCAGGAGTGGCACAGATGTTTTGTTGAAAAAAAGATTGTAAATATGTCGGAGCTTCCCAGTATGAGCATGTGTGTATGTCCCTCTGTACAGCAGTGTGAGTATTTGTACATAGATGATAGTCGATGGAAGAGCAAGGATTTGTGCAGGGCTGGTGGAACTGCTTGCATGGTTGATGTATTTTTTATTGACAATGGGTGGAGGTTTGTGGCGGTACGTCACGGGGTGTACAGTAAATGTTTAAAAATGACTTAAATATCATGAATCAAATGTGTTTTCCAGGTAAACTGTTATTGATCAGGAATAGTCGATGAAGCCTGATATCATTATATTGCTTGACCCATAATCAAGACGATCGTCAAGATGTTCCACACGCTTCACTGTGGGTTTTATAGTTGGAATAAGCTTTGCTCTGTGAAAGACGTGTCAATCCAGATTGTTTACTTCATACCGGCCAGTGTTTGACAATTTGAATGAGAAAATGTTTTACCACGGGTGGCGGCTCTGCTTCATTTGGCTGCTGATAAAAGATGTTTTTATTGTTGGAATAATAAAGAATGTACATTCCCACAATGGCAGACAAACGTTTTTTTTTTTTTAAATCAATACATTCTGGATTAAACAAAACAAAAAGGCTCATGATTCTTTGTCGCCCAGTCAACCGATCACAGCTGTCGAACACTTTTACCAAAGCAACATAGATGTAGGATTTAAATACAGTATTGTAGCAAACAATCAGCTTTTACTAAATAGACCTGTGTAGAAAAGCATCATGGGAGTTTGCTGTTTTGTACGAACCATAAGTAAGTAAGTAAGTAAGTAAGTCATTTTTATTTGTATAGCGCTTTTCCAGACCAGGGTCACAAAGCGCTTAAACAATCAAAACAATATTCAATAAAGTATATACTTTAAAGATCAAGATAACACTGATAACACAACAGGAGTTCCAGAAAATCAAGGAAAAGCCTGAACAAATAGAACCATCAGTAGATTCTGATCCACAGACCTCAGAGCCTGAGCTGGGGTGTAAGGCTGGATCAGATCAGTGATGTAAGGAGGAGCCTGACCATGAATAGCTCTGAAAGTAAGAACCAGAATTTTAAAGTTGATCCTGAAAGAAACTGGAAGCCAGTGAAGAGTTTTAACGATCAGAGAAATGTGAGTTCTTCTACTTGAGCAGGCTAGAATTCTCGCTGCAGAGTTCTGAATCAACTGCAGGCGAGACAGCTCCTTCTTGTTAAGACATGAAAACAAACTGTTACAATAGTCCAGACGAGAAGAAACAAACGCATGGATTACAAGCTCCAGATCATGTTCCGACAACATTTTCCTAAGTTTAGAGATTTTCTCAGTTGAAGGAAACAGTTTCTGGTCAGTTTTCTTCAGTGTTGAACAAGAGACACGTCTTTGTCAAATACAATGCCCAGGTTTCTCAGGCTCAGTTTGACAGACCCAAGTACTGACTCAACCCTGGAACCTTATCATCATGAGCAATCACCAGAGTTTCAGTTTTGTCCACATTTAGCTGTAGAGTGTTTTCACTCAGCCATTGTTTGATTTCTAGCAAACAATTGACTAAGCTGTTCAGCCTCTGGGGCTCAGTTGGATCAAAAGAGCAGTAGAGCTGGATGTCATCAGCAAAAATGTGATAAGAAACATCAGGAAATCTCTGAATGATTTTACCGAGGGGAATCAAGTACAGCAAAAACAATAAAGGACCCAGAACAGAACCTTGAGGGACTCCACACAACAGATCTGCCGATTCAGACCTCATTTGATTGGCAGATACACTAAAACTGCGCCCAGAAAGGTAAGATGAGAACCATTCTAACACAGACCCAGACAGTCCCACTTCATCCCTCAGTCTACTTAGCAGGATCTGGTGATCAACTATGTCAAAGGCTGAGGACAGATCCAAAAGAACCAGAACAGTGAATTTACCCGAGTCAGCCGACATCATGTCACTGGACACTTTCAATAAAGCCGTCTCCGTAGAGTTTACGGAAGCCAGACTGAAACTTCTCATGGATGTCGTTCTGATCCAGGAACAAAGACAGCTGCTCAGACACCACCTTCTCCAAGATCTTGGACAAGAAAGGGAGCTTAGAAATAGGCCTGAAATTACTGAGGTCAGTTGGGTCCAAGCCTGTTTTTTTGAGCAGAGGCTCCACAATGGCATGTTTAAATGCATTGGGAAAAACTCCTGTGGAAAGGGAGAGGTTCACCATATTGGTAACCCAGGGGCCAATTACATCAAATACTTTGATAAAAAGTCTACAAGGAAGTACGTCATCTGAGCAAGAGGAGGGTTTCATCTTGCTGAAATATCACCCAAAGATACAGCATTGAAGGAGGACCAAGAGGAGGAGAGGGGCTCAGAGACAGTAGGGGTTCCAAACAAAGAGGGAGAGATTTTCTCTTTGATCAATTTAATTTTGTCAATGAAAAATCTCAACAATGCATTGCAAGTAAGATTGTTGCTGCGTTTATTGCCTCCCACCAAGATCTATGGCATCTGCAGGTCTTTTTTTTTTAACAGTCCCTGACTGCAGCTTTCTTATATTATCGCTTACATTTGAACATCTAGGGCTGTGAGGAAAATAAAAAATATCTTGAACACGAAGAACATGGAAGGCGTACTTAAACATTTTGAGCACAATAAATCGGTTCAGTTAGTACAACCAGAATAATACACAAGTTGCACTGGATAAAAGGGCCCGTCATGCATTTACAAGTGTGTCTTAGACTTCAGAAAATACGGTAGATTAACGTTCAAATGTCATTTTTGAACAATGAAGATGCCATTATATTGGCTTATTATTTTTTTAGTACATTTTCAAGAGATCTGTGCACATATAGTCTCAAGCGGCTAGAAAAGGTTCTTTATGTCTCCTGAAAAATGAACTTTGAACCAAAGAGCGATCAGAGCACCATGTGTTAGTATGTATCCACTTAGAATTTTATTGACAAGAATCTAAACGATGGTCTGGTTGTAATTATGCAGATGATTTAGTTTGTTTCTCAAGTTAAAATATAACTGCTCATGTAATGCCTGAGTTTGAGAAGCTGTGCAAAGAGATCACTGCCCTGTGTATCGCGGGGGTCTCTTCTCGATGAAGGCAGCCATGCCCTCTTGTCTGTCTTTAGTGGGAATGACCTGGAACAATGAGAAGGCAGTTAGTCAGCGTGAATGATGTTTCAAAAACAAAACTGCCTTTTTACTTTCAAACATGCCATCAGTAAAGTGAGTACAATATGGCCGAGTATAGTGTGTCTTCATGCGTGAATGATGTGACGATCACTGGATATGTTTGACATGTAAATTAATAAACATAAATGAGCCAATTACTCATTTTGTATTTTATTATGTTTGTATATAGTGTTTGTTTGATAGTCATTTCAGCAAAGACTAAACAATAATCTTACATTTTCTTTAAACTCCCCTTTTGCTTTTAAATTGAGGGATTCAAAAGGCTATAAATGCATAATTATATTGATGATATAGCACTTTTAAATGTTAACATTTTGTTTTCAAGTATTTTTATGGTCATATCATTTCTTTTTCCTGGGATTACATTTGAAGCTCCATGTTCACACCTTCAAACGAATTTGCATAATGCACATGAATCATTAGTCCTACCCGAGCATAACACATCCTCTCTATCGCCATCGCTGAACTGATGTCGACCTTAAAAAGAGACAAATATCATCCACTGAGCGCTGACTCACGTTATACATTGATAAAAGCAGCAAAGCGTACCTCTGCGCCTCGGTCCATTGCCTCTTTGGCCATCCGCACAGCGATCGGTGCCTGGTGAAAAGAAAGATGGAAAACAATGCGATTTATTTTCTGAAAAGAGCCTTTTGTCTCACAGAAACAGAACCTGTGTTTTTCACCAAAGCAAAAAAAATGTATAGTTAAGGGTTCCTCTAGTAATGAGTCAGTATTGTTTCCCCATCAAGTCCTTTGAAGGAGCCAGGACTCCCTTCCTTCTTTCTCTTTGAACCAGATTGAACTGGTAATTATCAATGCAGGCCAGGAGCACTCGAAAGAAAAACTCTTTCCAAGTCAATAAGGTTTGTCATAATGTTATGGTTGATCATCAATCAATGTCTTTTGATGCAAACGAAGTGCCTCCATCTCTCCACTTGACTGCCACCGTGACCCTGCCAAGTGTCAGTGGCAGCCGGACTCCGGTGAAGCAACGAGGAGTGACAAAGGCCCGGGGAGAGAATGAGGCAGAGTGGATGCAGCAGGAAGACAGACTGGCTGAGAACAAGAAGAGCTGTTGACAAGTTGTTGATCCAAGGTGCAGAGGTGAGAGACGGACTCTGCCGCCTGAAGGCTGATGAGTAAGAGAGAGTGTTCTCTGACCTGAGGCAGAATCTCTCTGGCCAGAATGATTGCTTCCCTGTAGGCAGCGTCTCCAGTCAGGTTTTCCGCTACAGCTCTGTTAACCAACCCGATCTCCAGAGCGGCCTGCCCTCCTAAACATCGACCTGATAACACCCAAAGAGAATACGGTAAACTGTGTGATACCAGTGTAAAATGATGGCAGTATATCGGCCGCATCAGATTATTGGATGGTTGAATTTAAAATTTTAAATATGGAATGTTTTTTAAATAATGAGATTAAATAATTTCTAAATTGATTATTGAAAAGTTGAATTTGTTTTTATTGAATTAAATCATTATATAAATATATATATATATTTTTTCTAAATTAATATTTTTTATTCTTTTTTTTTTACATATATAGTTTGATATTCAAATTCCAATTATAAAAAATGAAACTTTCCAAAAATGTAATATTTTTGAGTAAAAACCTTTGGACCAATCATGCGTTGTGCAGATGATCACATGACAAAGTAAAAGCAGACCATTAAATACCATTGATTTTGAAAATGTTCTATTAAAAAAAAATATATATATATATATATATTTTTACTATATTAATAAAAACACATAATTAGATGCTTAAACATACATTCTCAATCAAATGTTTAATACAATTACTAAATTTTCAGATGGCACTGATATACTTCCATGTAACCTGTAGAAAGTGTCCATGTCACACCTGTAAAAATGAGCTCCTTGGCTTTCGGCATGCCCACCACACGCGGCAGCCTCTGACTGCCCCCTAGAGGACAAACCGTCTCAAGGTCAAATTTTCCAAATGCTTCATCACCCGATTCAGCAGAGCATGGTCCTACAGGAGTGTGACCGCGAGTCACCACTCACCGGCCCCTGGGAGAAGCCCACGTGTCGTCTCGATCAGTCCCATCTGTGCAGAGTCCGCTGAAACAGACAAAGACGTTTGAAGGTCCACACTGCTGTGTATCTACACAAGCCTTTCACCGCTCATCAGTAGATCATTACAGGCAGGAAGAACATGTTCAGAGTCCCTGAAGTAGATATTTGTAATTGCAACTACTTTTGTTTTGATCTCACAGCCAAATAAAGGGAAGACAATCTTTTTAAATTGTGATTATTTTCTTGTGTTTTTTTGTGTAGTGTGTGACTCATTAGTGACAAAAATAAACAAATATCTAAAAATAAATAAATAAAAGTAAATAAAATAACTGATAAATATCTTAAAGTAAGCATATAGAAATGAATAGTAAAATACATTACATTAAAAATATAAAAATGAAAAGTGTTTGTATGAAAGTCTTCAAGATTATTACTTTTAATTTGTGTATATTCTTGTATTATACTTGTTTGTACTTGTTGACCTTTCGTTTCAGTTTCTGATGTTACTTCTCGGTAGATTTTATTACAATGCAACAACAGCAAATGCCAGTAATTGCTTAAGATATTTCCAAGATTACACAATTTTTCCACCTAAAAGCTGAACCAACTCCAATAAGACGCGGAAGTTCTTCTTTCCCCTTTTAGGAAGTGAATATAAAATCTGTTGAAGATAATGGCGACTCCTGACATGTGATGAGGGGCTAAAAGAAGAAAAAGATGAGGTCATATGTTGGGTAAAGGTACCTGCAATGCGAAGATCACAGGCCAAAGCCAACTCCAGTCCTCCACCGAAAGCTGCACCGTCCAGAGCTGCAAGTGTCGGCATCGGCAACAGTGCTATGAACATCACACAACGTTTCATCCACACAAATACCTTGGTTTTACACATTTTAAAAGGCATATTAATTTTTCAGAACCAGCCAGTTTTTATCTTTTAAAACAACTTGTTGGATCTTTACGCAAAATTATTTTTTAATCTTAAATTTGATTCTAATATTTATGGACTCACCGATCTGAGTCATGAGAGATCGTAGGCTGTGGACAAACAGATCAGACTCGGAATCGTCCATCAACGCTCTCTCTTTCAAGTCAGCGCCTGTGTGGAAACCACTTGCATTCATCAGTCCGTTTTTAAAAAAAAAGATAGTCACTGAATTGTAAAAAAGTCTCACCTGCACAGAAAACACCTGTTACTAGACTCCTGAACACAACGGCACGCACCGCTGAGTCTTGAGACACGCCGGACACAGCCTCCCTCATCTGACCACATGAACATTCAGAATGTGTTGGTTTTGAGTGAACCTGCTGCTCACCTGTGACACCAACACGTGACCCAGAGCATTTCTAGCCTTGTGACGACCCATCAGCACCTCCACTATACCTGAGAGGACAAAAGGAAAACAATAATGGTGGAATGGATGCTGTATTTTTTGGTGATGGTTCATCGTTTTGTATATTTCCCCCCGATTTTAAATATATAGAAAAAACATTATTAATGTTAGCATTGCTATCAACGATTAATGCTAATGTTTGCTAGGAAGCATTTATAAGAAACAAACATGTTTAACAATAATTACTGACTACTTTAGGATACTACATTAAAATAAAAACAGTTTGTAAATTGACCTTCGTCTTCGCCTTCCAAACGGTTGGCATAGACCTCAACTTCATCCGATGTCTCCGTCTGAAGCCCACGTTGTTGTTGTTGACCGCAGCCGGTCACAGGTCGACCACCGGCGGCCACGACTCCGGCGGTGTGTCGGTAACTGCCTCCAGCGAGCATGGCGCACAATCTTCTGCAAGACTTACGCGAAAGTACGTGACTTAAAGCAGTCATTCGCAATTTGTAAGTGATGTTTTCTGGCGTGAGTTAAAGTAAAGTTTCGTTCAAGTTCTTCCTGTTTCAATGGGCGGGACTCGAGTGATGTCTGTAACGTCAGCAAACACGGTCACTACCGTTGTTAACAAATAATATTAACACATAAACATAAGAGATTAAAAAAAACTCTTTTTTAATCTTCCAGGTGAGAAATATAAGTTATAAAAAAAAAGATTAATTTGTTAAACATGAATAATACAAGTTTTCAAAAAAAAAATTCTTTACAAGAAGCCTGGATAATAACATTTAATAAATGTAATAAACAGAGAATACATTTTTTACCACTGTATGTATTTTATTCCAACTTAAGCAAGATTAAAGTGCTAATATAAATGTCACCACAAATGGTATTTCTTCCAATGAATTAATTAATTAATGTTATTTTATGATAATAACCTTGTACAAAGGTTACAATCCATTACAATATGTTTAAAAATGATAAAAGAAACATTTAGACCAGTGGTGTTAAACTCAGTCACACAAGGGGTGAGAATATTTTAGCAGTCTTAGTCACGGGTGGAACAAAATGTATTTCAGTAAGATTGACACTCGTCTTATCTTCATTTTTTATTTCTGTGTTTGCCCACCTTCAACCAAACAAATGAATTTCCTTAATCATCAGATGTACTCTTATCTGTAATCTCTGACCCTTATCTTATCTTAAACACTGGCATCTTTATAGGCACCTATATTAACATGACCACGTGAATGACTTGGAGGGCCGGATTTAGCCCCCGACCCTTTATTTTGACATGTTTTTGCCATTGTTTAAGTGAATGGCTTCCTTTAGGACAACTTTAGTACTTCTGCTGAGCATATGTTTTTTCATTTCCCTTATATGAAGTCGCCCTAATTATTTATATATATTATTTATTTCAACAATCTTGTTAATGTTTCTGCATCGTCAATACATTTTAGGATAATTTTTTTATTTGAAGCATGGTTAGTCAGAAAATTGGTCGCCATAACCAATCAATCATTCCATTAAAAAAACGATTGATGAAGGGAGGAAGCAGAAAAAAGAACATGTGCACACAAAGACTGATTGACTGTAGGAAAGTTAAGTATTACATTTGTTGCATTGATGACTAATTGATTGATTACTAATAATGTAGACAGGAACCCGAAATTTGGATCTCTTGCTTGGCAACACCATTTGGGATCTTGTGCCTTGCTCAAGGACTCTTGGAAACGCACACTCAAGCAGACAAAGAGGCGTTTTGAGATAAGGTTTTCCGTCTAGTCTGACCATCCATTATTGAGCATGTCTTTACAGGTTATGCAATTACACAGCGATACTCTCTAATGACACAACAGTCCGTTTTTTCTCCATTTCACGCCAGTGCGTTTTTAGGAACACCCTGCCACCATCGCTTTCTATTTCCTCTTGCTTTTGTGCTGTTTACACCTTCTAATGCCCTGGGCCAGTGAATCATTTATAACTCAGATGTTTCAGAGTGGAGTGAAGGGGGATGTTTGAGGGAGTTGCTGAGGAAAATGTAATCAGTAACAGCTAGTTATACACAGATACACACAGGTTGTGTTTCAGTGAAATATTAGCTGATGGGTTTCCCCATAATCTGGTTGACGGCTTAGGTTATCCACCTGACTGGTGTGCCATGGCCTTCTCACATACCCCGCCTCAGCTGGCTGATGGTAGATGACACTCAAGATATAGCAAAGATCTATGACACAACCCGTGTGACTAACAGTGGAAGTTTGTGTCTACGATTGAACACACACCCTAGAACAAACACACATAATGTGCTCGCATAGTCACAGAGTGATGGATGTGTCCCTTCAGCTCTCTAACACATATTCTAGAAAGAAATCCAGCAGAGCTATAGTGGTTGAATCTCTTCTGGATCTGCAACAAACATCGCCATCAGTGTACAAGTCACACAAAGCAGTGACTCCTGGTCAGAGACCCGGCGTTACCTTCCCAGACCTGCAGATGTCACTCTTGTATTTGCTGGTGGGTCAGGGGGGCTCGTAACATTTCAGGGTAGGATGTTGACCTTGGCCTCCGCAGGGCATCGCAACGAGCATCCAGCCCCCCAAAAAAGCATTAGTCTTCCTCATCCTTAATGTGCCTGAGAGGTGGAACTTCAGAAGGACGACAGCAGGTGGTCGACCAGCATTACTCTTATCCATGCCAGCCAGGTGTGAAGTTGGAAGGAGGCATGGAGCAGGCCTGGCAAGAGAGGAGACAGTATCCCTTTACTCCATGCAATAAACTCTCTTTGCAAACACAAATAAATATGTCATTAATAAGATCAACTGAATCTTTGTTTTTTTCTGAGATGTTAGATTAGTTGGAAAACATCACACGTGTGTGATAATCTGCCACATATCACGTCTGATAGTTCATGATATGATTAAAGCATATTTCAATTACACATGCTTCAGGCTAACACTAAGTCCAAATAAATATTTTTTTAACAAAGGATTTTGTTGTCAGAGACATTATTCTGAGGAGCTAAAGTGGCAGCCAAAGAATCTCCTTTCAGCTTAGGATCAGAGCAGATGTCTGGCTGCTGACAGGCGACACACAAACCAGCCTTATTAAAAAATAAAGAATCTTTGACTGACTGAAAACAAACACGTGATACTTGTCAAATGTCTCGGTGAGGCTCTGGGAGTTTTAAAGTCTCCAGTGTGGCAGGAATGTTGATGGTTCTGATGGCTGGGTTTAACTAAAGCGGTCACCTGAGAACACCTGTCAACAGAGACCGACAGAGGAGACACCATCACCGACTCATGACTCATCACATCTCCAACACTTTCCTCCAAGTATTTTTTTTCTTTTTATTTCACCAGGGAAAAAAACAGTAGATTTAATACAACTTTAAACCTTTCATGTTAAATTTGTTCCTAAGCTTTACTGTTCTTGTGATATTTAGTGAAAAACAATGGTCGACCTCAGTGTGAACGTTACAAGTCTCTGCTCTGGACGATAAAGCAAAACATTAACTAAACATTAAGCTACAGTTTTTCATACGAGCCTTTGATTTATAGTAGATTTTTACAAGTGTTTTCTTTCTCTTGCCATTATTGTCTGCTGCGTGGCATCAAGCATGTTTGATTATTATACCACATCATTATATTCACCCTCTACTTGAACTCAAATGTCATCAGCTTCACTCTAACAAGACACAAGCTGCCGGTATCAGAACCTTATCAGCCTCATGTCAGCGGAGGAAAGTGAATAATGGCCTCATAAAATCAAATGTAAGTGGCTCTATGCAGTAGAACAACAAGTAGAATAATAACGATACTCTTACACAAGACCCATCCAAATCTATTGCAGTGTCAACAAGCCCTGGTGAGGTGGGGGAAGAATGTATTTAAACCGGTGAGATGAATTGCAGGAGGCTGAAGCCCATCAGCAGAGAGAGAGAAACAAGCATTGTTTGTTTGCCATTTCTCAAAAGTGTCACTGGCTCTGACTGGAAAATGCATGATCATGCCAATAAAGCTTTTAGTCCAAAGGAAAGCTCAGACCACATTTCTTCCAATTTATTGAATATGAATTACGATTCATAGGTAATAAGAAATAAAAATGTAAAATCACAGAGACAGCATAATGTAATGAAAAAAGGTCAACACAGGTCATTGCGGATAAAAGAGGAATATAAATGATGCTAAACATGTATTTAATTAATTATTATAACAATTTATTTAATCACAATCACATACAAGTTCTTTACAAACGCAAGTTTAAATTTGTATGCAAGTTCAGAATTAAAATGCAATAATAATGTAATTTTACTTTATATTCATTATTGTATTAATGAATGAATAGTATTAAGTTCTGTTCTCCTTCTGGTGAACATTTATTGCCCCTCAAAATAATATGTGTGAATATTGAGATCATATTTTGAAAAAAAAAGTTATTTCACATGCATTTTCAATGAATTGGCTATAAATAATGGGTTTATTTTTTTATTTCTCTTTTTTTTCTGTTCTCTTGTCTTGTTTTTGGCTATTTGCTGTTGGATTGACAGTCACAATATAATGTGGACCCTGAGGAAATGAAGTCGACTACTGTCCTATAGACGCACATATGAATCAAAAGTGAATCTAATACGCACATGAGAGGGGTTTGCGTCATTTATTATTTTTTAATCAAAATGTATTTTCGTTATTAAAACAAAATTATAAATACGTGGATGAATTAAACAGATGTGACATTTTTTTTCTTCTCAACAACGTAATGGTGGCACAGTCTCAGGAGATTGACCCCCGGTGACGTCACTTTCAAAAGCCACATCATTGTCCACGGCACACGCACGAACGCAGACGCACACGCACTTCGTCAGTCTGCCGGAGCGCAGCAGAAGGACGCACGTCTCTCTCCTCACTCCAGACCCGGTCTAGCGGCGCTGACGGGTCGCTACCAGAACCTCCAGTCAAGGACGCTTGTGACCGAGACCTCTGGACCAGAACCCGGTGTTACGTTGGATTTTTTAACACATGACATTGGTCTGGGACTCGTCCGGACGATGCACTCCGCTGGTGACGCCTGAGATGCGGATCATCTCAAAAGTGCGCGGATCTCCGCCGAGGCTCCCCGCGGAGAGGCGCGCGCCCCCCGGTCACCCCCTGGAGAGGATGAGCGCTGCTCTCTGAGACTTGGAGACACTTCTCTAAAAAAACTGACTAGTTCCGAGCACGAGGGATCCGGTGGACTCGTCTTTAGTTCCACGGCACCTCCGTCAGACCCATGCAGGATGCCCGGAGAGCGCCGGCGAGTCCTGGTCCAACTCAGCCGGAGTCCATGACGCTCCGGGCGGCGTCGCCATGCGTTTCCTGCCCGAGCCCAGCGCGCAGTCCCTCCGGCTCCTCTTCATCTTTCTCTTCGTGATGGGGGTCGCGCCCTCCCCGGCTCTGACCGCCGGCTGCCCGGACAGATGCGTGTGCGACGACCAGCTGGTGGTCCAGTGCGCCGGGCAGGATCTGACCCTGTTCCCCTGCGACCTGCCTCTGGCCACCCGGCAGCTCATCATCTCCAACAACCGCATCCCGGATCTGCCGGCGCTGCAGCTCAACTACCTGTCGGACCTGGTCTACCTGGACGTCAGCAACAACTCCCTGACGGAGATCTCCGAGTCCACGTTCGGGAACTTGAGGAAACTGGCGTACCTGGACCTGTCGTTCAACACGCTGCTGCTGATCGAGGACCGGACTTTCGGACCCCTGGCGTCCCTGGTGATGCTGCGGCTGACGGACAACCCGTGCCTGAGCGAGGTCCACCCGGACGCCTTCTCGGAGAACATGGCTCTGCAGGTGCTGGACGTGAGCCGGAACAACCTGACGGTTCTGAACATCAGCACCCTGATCGCCCTGCCGACCCTGCGCTCTCTGGGTCTCAGCGGGAACCCCTGGAGGTGCGACTGTGACACCGAGGACCTGTGTCTGTGGGTGCAGATTGAGGGCTTCAAGTTCCAAGGTAAGGATGGAAACACTCGATGAGGGGGGCGTGTGTGTGTATCAAGGACCCTCCAAGGTGTCTCCATCAATAATCTTGACTCAATGAGATAATGTGATAATGGGGGTTCAATCAATGTAAGCAGGACATTCGTCACTGTCCTGACCCTTCAATTTGCAAGGCGTTAGATCCATTACTGCATGAAGTGAAATATCAAGAATCTCAGCCCATTTTGTTTATTGTAAGGGGGGCAGCAAGAGGGGCAGAAGATCCCCATGAAACTTAAAATGCGTCCACTTTGATGAAGATAAAATGCTTGAAATTGAGCTCGTAAACTTCTGACCTTGGGAGGTTCTTTGGGCGAGATGCAGGGGGGACACCCTGGATAGGATGCCTACGGATAGTTTCCCCAAGTTCCCAATCAACCTATGTTTGTTTTTGGACTGTGGGAGGAAACCGGAGTAAACCCACGCAACACGGGGAGAACAAACAAACTACAGAAAGGTCTCAAGTTGCCCCCCCCCCTAACCGGGAAGTGAACCAGCAACCATTCTTGCTGTGCGGCGATTGCAGCGACAGGCAGAAAATATCCCCTGGAAAGTCGAATAGATTCAAGTCAATAGTTCGGCCCATAAACCAGTCAAACTTAAAGTGAAAAAATACAAAAATGAAGCGACTTTTATGTGCACAAGGTTTGCAGGAAGGTCATTCAATTTGTGTCTGGTCCAATAGATGAGCTCTTTAAAAAATGTCACCGTTACTATCCCTTTTTTTTTTTTACCTGTGAAATGGACTATTTCTTATCGTATCCCATCTAAAACAGGGGGTTCCAGCTCGAGGAGCAGTTTGTCACATTTGTGACTGACCTCATATCTATGAGAGAGACGTGTCCAGAGTCAACCGAGTGAATGGGAAACAATCACGTGACGGGAGGTTTTGTTCTCTAATGACGGGCCACAGACGGAGAGTGTTGCAGCGATTCTGGAACCAAACCCTACGTGTTTTATGTTACTGTGTGTTTAGTGGGCGGCAGCTGTTTGTGGAGCCATGTGACAGGAATAAGAAGAGCCTTTTTAGAATTCAAACAGGGTGGTTGCTACGTTCACAAGCAGAATAACATGTTAGTAACACACAGTCCAGTCAAGACACTTGTCTGGTTAAAACACTTTTTTTTAAATCACAAGTATAGCAATGATTCTATAGGTTATTTAGAATTTAATTCCAAACGAAGCTCCACTCGCTCACCGACTCTGCTTGGGAGCGTCGCAACAAGCCGTGTTGTGTTTCATTGTCTTTCATGTTTCATAAGTACGTGGATTTATTCAGCAGCAGTGTTGAGTGTGTGAAGGTGAGACAGCGAGTCTCAACCTCTCCTTTAGCTCAGTCCCTTTTCCCTCGGGGTCTAACCTGGTGGCTCAGCTAATCTTCAGATCACACATAAACTCACACAGAGACAGTTACTCGGGGAAACACTCACCGCTCCGCCAGAAAAACACGTGGGCGGATGAAACGACGAATAAACACATTTGTCTGTTCAATTATCTACAATGATAGTACGTTGATTTCAATAAGGTTCAACTTTAAAGAGACACATTTGCATAACACGTAGCCTTTATGTTCAGTATTTTTTGTAAAGCAATGCTCGTTTATTTCTCTGTCAAAATAACAGATGAGAAGCAATACCAGGCAACTCAGCAACAGGGGTTTCATTCTGGAGACTAATGACCCCACGAAAGTGTTACTAAAGCGATAAGAGAGTTACAGACGAGCGAGGAAATATAGATAACAGACCTGTGGAAGTGCTGACGCATCATTTATATGATAAACACAGAGGCTTCTGTGTTGCTGGTGGATTCTTTAGGTTTACAAAAAAAAAAACAGAAGGAGAATTACAACCACTATATTTAAACTAATTGTGCAGGATTTCCCTCTCATGCGTTTAGGTTTTATTGCCCTCTGTTTTAGTCAAAATCCCTGTTTGTTGTGTTTCACCAGATGTTGGCTTTAAATGAGAAACAAAAATAACATTTTAGATTGATGCTATTTTGCACTGGTTAATGCAATTACGCTGTAATATTTCACTAGGATTATTACCATTTTCTCACTGATCCAATGGTTTCTTTCTGAATATTCGGCTACGTAGAGTGACCTTTTCTTTGGTCCCAATATCAGCATTAAATAAAAATAATTAAAATCCTACTTGAATAGGAAGAAAAAAAATGGTTTGGTCCAGTCTGTATGTTCCTATATCTTGAGATTTTTACATGTGTATGTGATATGATGTTAAACAAGTACAGTAACATGTGCAAACTGAGGCACGTTTTTTAATAGAGATTTTTTCATCTGAATCAAAAAGTATTTAATTAAACCTAAGATAATTAAAGGGTTATAGGGTTTAAGGGTTATAATTGTTGAAGCATATTCAGTTGTGAATACTGTGCATGTTTAATTACTCATAATTACTTACTTACTTTCTCTGCAATAATGGTGTTTCTGCAATTTTACAGAGGCATGGCATTCATTTATTTATTTATTTTAATTATCCTTTATTTATCCATTAATTAAAGATGTTTTGGCATGAATCCTTATCGCCTTGAGAGTTTACTCTTACAGCTTTTTCAGAAGTGCTGTGAAATTTGAAAGTTGTTTTAATAAGTTGGTTCATGTAGCAAAACCTTCTTTTTGAGCGGCCCCCCCACACAGAATTCTAGATTGTGCTTGTAAAAACTAGTTCATGTCAAACTATCATATCAACAATAGTTTTCCAAATAGTTTTATTTTGCTGGTGATGAATGGAACATGTTGTGTGAACAGCAAAAAAGCAGACATTCACAGTTAATATACATTTCAAATACTAAATTATATGTACATTTATTTATTTATGGAGGGGGACCAACTTTAGATAAGCAGAACAAAGTTGACAGATAACAACTACTTCCTCAATACAACCGAAGATCAATAGACGAAGTTAAAAATGTCCACGTCCTTCCTAAAAAGGTTTTGCTTCAGACAGATGAGGAGGGGGAGTTTAAAAACAAGTGTCTATACAGGCAGGTGTGAGCAGAAACCAAGATTGATTTTCTACAGCACTCTCAATTATTACCAACATCATCAAGTCGTGTTTACAGTGAGTCTGTCTTGCTGCTTATACTGTTCCTCTTTATCAAATCTGCCACCGACTGTTTTTGGCAGCGCATCAGAGAGTTCCTTCTAAAGGCAGTTCCTCTCCTATCTCGGTGTGTTTTAGATAAAACAGATGTGGACGGTCAAGTTGTGAAGTTTTTAATAAAACTTATCTCAGGAAGGAAACACTTGGAACCATCAAACTATAACATCACGTCACGTATACGACTATATACACTAGAATAACAAATCTTTTTAACGTTTAGTTAAATCCACATGTGTGGTTTAACAACTCGGGCCGGTCTAGTTGTTTTATGTGGCCTGTCATGTTGATGTCGTCAACTATAAAGATGGTATTATTCAAGATGAGATGAAGAACAAAAGTAAGGAATGTCAACAATTAGACCAAGACTTTAAATAAGAGTAAATCTGACGTCCAAGGAGAGACAAAAAATGTACAATATTTCAATCAAACTCACACTTCCTGTTAAAGACAGTTGTATACATACAATTATTCTGGGCCTGTGACTCAAATTGTTGGAAGACGTCCTCATGATTGAGGCTGACGCCCCTAGTTTAAACCTACAGGGAGATACAATCATTGAAACAAAATGGCTACAAAAGTAGCAGCAACAGTTAGGATGACACTTTGAAAAACGACTTTATTAATTTCATTTTTATACAGATACATGTTACATTATTTATCATCAGGAGTCATTTCTCACGTCCATCTGCTGTATAGAAGCAAATCAAATTCTTCAGACTGTGTGTGTGTGAGAGACTGTGTGTGTGTGTGTGTGTGTCTGTGACTGTGTGTGTGTCCAATATTCGATGTCCCCGTACATTTGGAGGTGTTACATACAAACCAAGATTGATGTGATCTGGTGTGTTTGTGATGTGATCACCTGAGGCACAGGAGGGCTCTCAGGTGTGTGTCCATGTGTGTGTGTGTGTGTGTGCATGCAAATTGAAGTTGGATGACAGGCAGTGGGAAGATGACAGCGCAGAAAAGGAGAGCAATGGATGGACAATTATGATGGAAATTACAAATATGGCTCAAGGGAGGATAACTGTTAACACGTCTGTGTGGGATGGAAGAGAGGATGTGATGGAGAGAAAAGCTGATCACACAAAGCGATAGAGGGAGGAGGAGAGAAAGCTGTTGCTACCTGACCTTCACTCATCCTCTGCCCGAGGAAGAAGGGATCATATGGAGAATTGATGCAAGGGAGGAATTCTGGTATTCTGACTAATGCTGCATTTGAGAAGAGAGGAGTGTGAAGGCGTGAGTTATTCAGCCCTAGTGGATGCGATGAGGAGAGTCAAGCTATTCATAGTTTGAGTCAACCCCGGGATGGAGCGTTTAGCAGGATGAAGGGGAAGCTACTTGAGCTGTGAGTGTTACGAGGGGTGAGGAGCAGGTACGGTCAGGTTCACCGTGGAAAATTGGACACAATTATTTATTTCCCGGGATGCTCCACTTTCACGCTGAATTTAAAAATTATACACGCACAGCGTCCACTATTAAAGTTGTCAAAACACTCATAAATCAGTCGTGTTTTTGTCCATCGCCCATGTTCACAATAATGATTATGATGAGCGGAGTCCTCATGCTGCCAACAGAACATTCAAATTCACCTTTCCTGCTGGGCCAGAAATAATATTTTGAAACACTTCAGGGTAAGCACAGAGAGTGGCTTGAAATCATGGTTTCACAAAAAAAGTTCATGTCGTCCTCAACTCAAGATTAGTATGAGCTTGTATTAATTCTACAGGTTTGTTTTTGTCACTGAAAACACTAAACAAACACTACAAAAATATGAATAAACAAATAAATATTTAAAGATCAAGTAAGAGAAACAAAAAAAACACTTAGAATTCCGTTTGTTTAGATTGGATCTTAAGGACAAAGACAGAACAAACGTTTTTGAGATGAATATTCCAATAGGTATTTTGTGTTTCTGATTTATTTCATAAACTTCATTACGTTTGTCAACGTCAGGATTATTAGGTTATATTCGGTTGTCCGACATTTATAGTCTGATTGTCAGGAGCTCCAGAAAGACTCTGACTTTGCTTGTGACCATTTTAGATCAACCCAAGAACAATGACCCTGATTTATTTTCAGGAATTAAAGTCAGAACTGTTCATCCACGACAGAAGTGGATTATTACTTAAGGTTTGACCCTAAATTAATGGTTTGAATCAAAGGGTTTTTAAATGACATCAGGGGTCAGTGTTTAGAAAAACTTCTGAATTCTAGATAGAGGCATTTATCCGTATGTTGATTTTGTTGTTAATCTTTAATTAACATTAACGGCATACATAACGGATACATTAAAGGCGCCGACGAGGACGGCTGCCTCTTCCAGTAGCTCCGCAGCAATTTCTATAATTTTCTGTTTTTTATTAATTTTTTACTATAATCTTTTTAAATGGATACTTTTGAACATGGAAGGAATCGTCTTGTTTACTCAAGAGAGGATCTACTGTCGCTGAAGTCAATGGCACGGGCTGGAGATCGCCACAAGATCCCGATCGAACTTCAGCGCCGTTACAGAGGCTGTCGGGCAGGGAGGAGGCTAAAGGCTAAGCTAACGGACAATCGGAGACGTCACAGACCAACGATCCCAACGATCACGATGGGGAACGTCAATTCACTGACGAATAAGATCGACGAGCTGTCTGCCCTCAACAACCAGCGGATCTACAGAGAGAGCAGCTTGTTGATCTTCACGGAGACGTGGCTCACTCAGCTGACTCCGGACTCACTCGTGGAGCTGCCTGGTTTCAGCACCGTCAGAGCGGACAGAGACGCGCGCGCGTGTGGGAAGCGCAGAGGAGGAGGTCTGATCATGTACGTGAATAAACGCTGGTGTAGCCCGGGACACGTTACTGTAAAGAAAGTCTCTTGTTGTCAAGATTTAGAACTGTTGGCTGTCAGCATGCGTCCATATTATCTACCGCGTGAGTTCAGTCACGTGATCGCGCTGTGTGTCTACATTCCTCCGAGCGCTGCGGCTGCATCTGCCTGTGAGAAGATCCACACAATGACAGCTCGACTTCAGAATCAACATCCTGACGCGTTTATCATCATCTCTGGAGACTTTAATCATGCCAACCTGGACTCTACTCTGCCTACTTTCCATCAGGCCGTGGATTGTCCCACCAGGAATAACAGGACAATTGAACTTCTTTATTCCAACTTGAAGGACGCCTACAGAACCAAACCTCTTCCTCCACTTGGAAGGTCCGATCACAACCTGGTCCACCTTCAGTCACAGTACACTCCTCTGGTGCAGAGACAGACTGTGACCACTAAGACAATCAGAAAGTGGACACCAGCTGTGGAGGACGCCATCAGAGACTGCTTTGAAACAACAGACTGGGATGTGCTGCTGAGGTCTCATGGTGAGGACATCGAGGGACAGACACACTGTCTAACAGATTATTTAAATTTCTGCTTGGACGTTGTCGCCCCTACTAAGACTGTCCGCTGTTACCCTAATAATAAACCGTGGGTAACAAAGGAGGTCAAGGATGTCCTTAACAGGAAGAAAGTGGCATTCAGGAGCAGAGACAGGGACGCCATGAGGTCAGCTCAGCAGGAGGTGAAGCGATGCTTGAAGGAGGCAAAGGACACCTACAGGAGGAGGTTGGAGGAGAAGCTGAGCCGAGAAGAAATAAGAGAGGTCTGGGATGGTGTTAAAACCATCACTGGACACAAGACCAAGGCCTCTCTGACTGCAGTGGACACGGTGGATGAGGCAAATGGACTGAACAACTTTTTCAACAGGTTTGAGCAGGTCACCTCACCCTCACTGCTGCCCGCCTCAGGACCTGCCCCACCTTCTTGTGCCCCCCCCAGCTCCACAGAACCACTTCCCAGCTTCACCTCACTCCAGGTACAGGATGTACTTCGGAGGATTCGTCCAGGGAAGGCTGCTGGTCCTGATAAGGTGTCTGCTCGACTGCTAAAGACCTGCGCTGCTGAACTAGCTGAGCCACTCCAGCATGTCTTCAACCTCAGTCTACGGCTGGGGAAAGTACCAACTCTGTGGAAGACTTCCTGTATCGTTCCAGTCCCTAAAAAGATCCGACCGAGTGTGCTGAACGATTACAGACCGGTGGCACTGACTTCGCAGCTGATGAAGACACTGGAGCGGCTGGTCCTCAAACATCTCACGCCACAAGTCCTGCACGCGCAAGACCCCCTGCAGTTTACCTACCAGCCAGCAGTTGGTGTGGAAGATGCCATCCTTCACCTCCTGCATCGGACCTACTCCCACTTGGATAAAGGAAGCGGTTCAGTGAGAATCCTGTTCCTGGACTTTTCTAGTGCCTTCAACACTATCCAACCCACTCTGCTGCAGGACAAACTGACTAAGATGCATGTGGACCCTGGTCTGGTCTCCTGGATTACGGACTATCTTACTGATCGACCACAGTATGTCAGGCTGAAGGACATCAAGTCTGACACTATGGTGTGCAGTACAGGAGCACCTCAGGGGACAGTACTGGCCCCTCTCCTCTTCACCATCTACACTTCAGACTTCTGCTACAACTCAGAGCTGAGTCTCGTCCAGAAGTATGCTGACGACACTGCCATTGTTGGATGCATCAGGGACAACAGCGAAGACGAGTACAGGAGTCTGATACGTGACTTTGTGGACTGGAGTGAGAGGAACCACTTGCAGCTGAACACCTCAAAAACCAAGGAGCTGGTCTTGGATTTCGGGAGGTCCAGGACAAAGCCACGTCCAGTGTCCATCAGAGGCGACGAGGTGGAGATAGTGGACAACTATAAGTACCTCGGTGTGTGGATGGACAGTAAACTGGACTGGTCCTGCAACACAGACCATGTGTATAAGAAGGTTCAGAGTAGACTGTACTTTCTGAGGAGGCTTCGATCATTTAACATCTGCAAGAAGCTCCTCTGCATGTTCTACCAGTCTGTGGTGGCCAGTGTCCTGTTCTATGCTGTGGTGTGTTGGGGTGGAAATGTGTCCAAGAGGAGTGTCAACAGGTTGGACAGGTTGATCAGGAGGGCTGGTTCTGTGGTTGGAATGAAGCTGGACTCACTGGTGACAGTTGCTGAGAGGATATCATTGAACAAACTACTGTCCATCATGGATGATGACAGTCATCCTCTGAACACTGTCATCAGTGAGCAGAGAAGCAGAATGAGTGCACGAATGCTCCTACCCAGGTGCAAAACAAATAGACTCAGGGACTCATTCATCCCTCGGGCTATTAAATTGTACAATTCTGAGTTCGGGGGCAGGAGTGGAGTGAGAGTATCTGGATGTTCTGTTCCATGTTAGTCTTTGTATCTTTGTCTTTGTTGTTTTTCCCCTGACCTATGTTCTTTGTCTTTGTCTTTAGACTTAGATTGTGTCATCTTGTTCTTCCTCTTTATGTTCTTCTTATTTTATTTTTTATGTATTATTTTTTTATTGTTTATGAAAAATTGCTGGCTATTGGTAAAAAACAATTTCCCAAAGGAGACCTCCTGAGGGATCAATAAAGTTTTACCTTACCTTACCTTAATCCAAATAAAGTTTGATCATTTAGAGGATTGTTTTAAAAATACAGTAAACAGCTTGGGTTACCGTATATACTAGACCTAAAACACATATCAGAGTGACCATATGCTCAGGAAATGATATTAAACAAGAATTATTTTGGACATAAATATTCATTAAAATTCCAACTGATGTTTGTTTATTACACTTTCTATCTTATTAATTCATATTTGACTGAGTTTGAGTGTACTTTTTAATTTTTATTATTTTAAATATTTAATGACTAAAAATATATAATTAGGTGATGAAAACACGTGGAAGTTTCAGGACGACTAACACCATAGAGGGACTCATTGGATGAAGTGAAAACGAATGCAGGCCAAAAGTAAACAGTAACACATTATTAAATTTTTCTTTATACAGAATTTGAACACTTCACTTCATTATGTTTTTTTTGTGCTGTTTCTACTGCTTAAGGCCAGTTGGAAATTGTTTAATTTTATATAAAAAATGTAAATAGTTGAAAGTTGTTTCATAACAGTTAAAATGTGTTTGATTAAGGTTGAAAATGGTTTGATTGACAGTGAAAAAGTTTGATCGTACAACTGCATAAAACCTAGAAAATATACTGTAAATCGGTGTAAAGGAAACTAATAAATAAACTAATTTAAAATAAATTAATTGTGCAGCATCTGCCTGCATGAGCAATCAAATGATTAATATTAAAGTCATTGCAACAGTGTCAGTCTACGGCAAGTGTTGTCAGGTATCACTTTACAAACAACATTGTCGTCAAGGGTTTCATTTCATTCTTCTCCTGATGTTCCTTTTTCTGATGTTACTATTTTAGTAAGTAAGTACGTTTTATTCGTCAAGCAGAAGGACCTGCTGTGAACATTTAAACTCCATCATGTGACAACGTAATAGTGACTAAGTTTTTCTTTGTGCACCGGAGAACAAAGAAGACACATTCAGACGTATTCTTAAATTTCACGGATTATCTAACTCATGTTTCCCCGCACAAATATCAAGCACATCATTAAAGTAACAGCATTGATAATCGCTGCAATGATGGGGGCATATGTGGAGTAGACGACTGTGCAGCACCACCTTGATCACCATATGCATTCTCATAATTAATCTGTATATAAATAGCCCTGTGCACAGGAGCCGCTCTACACCCCTTAGGTTAATACTTTACTAGGTTAACTCATGATCTATTCATACACATAACATGAGCTCCACTTCCCCCCATTTATTTGACGAATATGCAGACGAAGTTAAAGGGATGTTGTTGATGTTTGTTCCAGAAACATTTTTGAAAAACCTTTCAGGGGATGTTTTGGACTCAGTGACTCACACGTTGATGCAACATGGAATCAAGGCAATACGCTGTGGTCAGTCCCTTCTTTCGTACAAAAGGTTATTTTATATCTTGTTCAAAAGCGATTTTTCTATGAGAAAGACAGCCTTCTTTCTGTGTGCTTTTAGTGTTTTTGTCCGTGAAGCATCCACTCTGCAGCAGGTCATTTGGCTGCAGGGTTTCTCATGTGCGGTCAGTGGTTCACTCTGTTACGTTTGCTTGCACAACCAGTGTTGTGTTACAGAGAATTCTCGATTCAATTGATGCCAAGCTGTGGCTCCGTTTGTGGATCACTTTTAAAGTTGAAAAAAACAAAACAGCCATGAAAAAAAAAATTCTAACACATTGCTTTATTTAGTTTTATTTGTTATTTTAATATCTGGTGCGACTACAGTTACAATGGTTTGGACAAATTGAATGACATGAAGAAAAATATAGTTAAATTAAAGAAACTATATTGTGTGTTTCTCTGATTTCTTAAAAACAAACACTTATTAATGATGAACAAGAGTGCACTCATCATGTTTCAGAGATTGTAGATTAAACTGGTGGATAAAAGGTATTGGAGGTGGACAAAAAGGATACAAAGAACTGCTGGTGTTTGTCATGCCTTCTTTCTTCGCTTGTCCAAATCTGTTTTTAAGTGAATTCATATTAAATCAAATAATCTAATTTAATATTAATAACAAGATGAAGGTTCTGAGGGGGCATGTATGCATTACCAAGTACCGTGAAATGAAAAATCTGGACGATTGGCTGCAAATGTCAAGGGCACAATGCATGATGACAGAGATGAGTGTGTCAGCCTCCTGAGTGATGACAATACAAGATAAAATATCATGGCGGCCACCTTCTCCCGACTTTTCCAGTAATGGTGAAATTATTTTTCTTTTGTCTCTGAAGACGTAATGCGGGTGTCTCTAAATGGCAGCTGGACCAGGATGAAATATGTTTGATGGATGAGGGCTCAGACTTATGCGATTGGACCTAAAATAAAAGGGACTCTTGTCACCTCTTACAGCTGCTCATACCGACAGATGACAGAGGATCAATGTTGTTATAGCAGCTAGGACGCCACATACTGGCAGCAACACCAATGAATACTATTTCATCGCATCTAGGAGAAGACATCTTTGAAGATATTTGCATTATGTCAGACAAAAGTGACAAATCTTTATCCAAAACATAGATTTAGTATTTAAATATCCTGAGAGAAAGACTAGAAATGTTTGGTTATTGGAATGAAATGACTCGGTTCCACAGCAAACAGGGTTGAAAACTGGAGGCCGTGACTTTATGTCTACTTACTATTAAGAGATTTGTGGTAAACTAATAGATCGTAAAATCCTAGAAGGCTGATATATTTGGATGAAAGCGTGAAGCCGCTTGACCAGGGGTCACCAACTTTTTTGCATCTTTGAGCTACTCCAAGTTTGACCAGAACGGCAGTTATCAGTTTGTTACTAAAATAACTTCATATATATTATTAAAGATAATCAATTATATTATTTTAATACACTGATCACATTATTATGATTCTTCAATAATTACCAATGGGAGAATAAATAAGTAAGTAAGTAATTTTTGTTTGTAAAGTGCTTCTCAGGTTCACAAAGCGCTTGAACAACAAAACAATACACGTTTAGAAATACATACACATTTAAAAACTTTAGACACCTTTGGTGTCAGTGGGCTGCTTAGTGCCTCGGACAGCACAGGAGAAATATGATCTCTTAGGCTTAGTCAGGACACAAGCTCTGAATGAGCTGAAGAGTTCTGAGAGACTTTTTTGAACATCCTGACAGAAGAGAGTTACAATAGTCCAGCCTGGAGGTAACAAAAGCTGAAAATGTAGATCATTAGTTAGGGATTGTCTGAGATTTTGGACACACTAGTAGAAGCTCAGTGTTGTGTGAGTTCAGTAAAAGGATGTTTCGGGTCTTCCAGGACTTGATATCTGTAATACAGGACTGTAGTTGTTTTAGCTGATTTCTTTCTTCTGGCTTAATTGACAAATAAAGTTGAGTGTCATCAGCGTGAAAGTTTATAAAGTGTCTTCTGATCAAGTCCCCTAGTGGAAGCATATAGATTATGAATAGGATTGGACCAAGAGCAGAACCTTGTGGGACACCATAGCTGACCTTAGTGTGTGTCAATAAGAGGTGGTTGACGTGAACATAATTATTTCTGTCTGATAGGTAAGATTTAAACCAACTACCTCTTATACCTATTTGGTCTTCTAGTCTTTGTGGAATAATTTGGTGGTCAACAGTCTCAAAATGCAGCACTGAGGTCCACAATCTGACACCACGGACTGGAACCAGGAAGCTGATGTAGCTGCTGCATGATTGATGGTCGCACCATGTTTCTAGCTGAGTGCCATGGAAGAATCACAAGGGAGCTGCACGAAAAGGAAATAAAACAAATTGAAAGGAAATAAAAAACTTTTTAAAATCAATGACAAAATGTAA
The DNA here is from genome assembly GCF_982586985.1 of Callionymus lyra. Lineage (NCBI taxonomy): Eukaryota > Metazoa > Chordata > Actinopteri > Syngnathiformes > Callionymidae > Callionymus > Callionymus lyra. The sequence continues at coordinate 30,331,216 of NC_141819.1, read as the reverse complement.
ATTGTTCCTTTAACGTTTGAGATAAGACATATTTCAACCATCTTCGGCATTAATTTGCAGACTTTTGCAAAAAGATGGACAGAATAAAGTTTAATGCCATTTCAAAACCATTCTGTCACTCATTTGGTCCAGGATAAGCCTTCAGCTTTACAAAGACGCAGCTAAAAAACCCTAATTTGCCTTCGTGTCAACACAAGCTTTTGCACGTTTCTTTGTGTTAACACACATCATGAGGCTGAAAGTTGCACCTGAAACCCCACTGGACACTAACAAACACACACACACAAGAAATAGGATCGTCACACTTAGCTGGAGGCAAAGTTGGCTGGATAATGAGACGGAGCGGCCCAGACCTTCCCAGATGGTGCCAGAGAGTGACGAAGGTAAATCCATGTGAGCTAATGGCCTTCAGAGACAGACGGGGAGATATATGGAGAAGATGGGCGCGAGGTTAACACCCGGGACGTGCAGGCGAAACTAACAAGAGATACAGTGTTGAAAAACTTTACTAGTCCAGGTTCTTAATAAAAAAGAAGCTGTGTGTTCAGAGAAAGCATGGATATCATTTGGAGTACTGTATTGATTTTCAAACATGTTTTTATGGAACAATTAACATGCTAATATGCACGCTGTTTGTTCACTTGAAGGGAAACTAATGTGTTTATTTTAGTGTCTCTTAAATAGATGTTGGACTCTATTGTACTCATCAGTATGTGTCTGTTTGTACAAAACTCTATTTTCATTGAAATATTCACATTAGAAAATGTGCTTAAGCCCCAAGTCATTTTATGTGTCCTGCATGACATTTGGTTTGATCTAAAAGTAGATGAATGTTCATCAACAAAAATGTCAGTGTTTAAGATAAGACAAGTACCAGATATTATGGATGTCAACAAGTAAACAATCATAAGGGAAACAATGATTTTGAAGGAAAGGAATTTGATGTTTGATTGAGGAAACACACAGAGAAAATGAGGACCTCAAAGAATGAAAAGACAATATTGCAATCAGACTCATACTTCCTGTTGGTAAATATACATTTAGTTCCGCTCGAGACTCACAAGTCTTTGTCATTGAGTCTGACAACCTGGATGTAGAGGTTAATTGCTTGCTGTCTGTGTGTGTGAGTGGTTGTCTTTTTATCTGTGCCTTGTAACGGATCGTTGACCTCACCTCAGAGTGAAACTACCTCCAGTCCCTTCACGAATGAACCTCCGGTGCTCCCCCTCGACCAGTTGAGTTTGAGACCGCTGGACCAGACTCTCTTGGTCTTGACCAAACTATCGTACATGCTCGACCTGCTTTCTTTCCAGAGTAGCTTAGCTGTCCCATGGAGCTGTTCTCTGACTAATGATATATATATATATATATATAATTTACACTGATATTTGTTACCAGTTTGTACCAGATTATGTTATACGATCCAATTATATGAAAATGTCATTTTTATCCTTCAATAATCCCAAAATATTCCAGCTTCTGTACCAATCTCTAAAAATGATGGTTCCTTCACTTAAATGTCCCAGACAATGACTCTCCGACACACTCATCGTGTCGGCCTGTTGTCGCAGTCCAGTCCCCATCTGTTTTTTCTATAGCCCGGACCTTTGACTTCATGGGTAGAAGAGTGTAGTTTAATTAAGGTTGTGAGCAGCAATAGCCCATCAGTGAGCAGGACCGCCGCCAGATAAGTATCGCTCCATTCACTTGCTCTCTCATCTGAGGTCAGGCTCACTGCATCAAAGGAACATTGGCCAGAGAAAGCCTTTCTCCCTCTCTGCTGTTAGAGTCGGGTATGTTTTATTCAAGATCGCACAATTAGCTGTTGTATATTTGCAGGATATAACTCAGCATGCAAAGAAGGGCGGGAGGAAAAAGTGGTAGAATTAGCTGCGCCGGTAGCGAGTGATGAACCAGATAAAGTGGGGAGGAAAAAAAACAGCAGACTTTATTCCTGTTATCTCATCATCAGATATGCAGCGAGCGTCTCCTTCTCTGCCTTGTGACGCTCCTCTGTCACACCAATTAACATAGGTGAAGCTACTGTAAACGCTAATGCTGCAAAGTCACCGTAATTGAAGCAGAAGGACATGCAAACGTTGAGTCACCAAAATTCCGGCGCTCGGTGCTCATGTGATTTTTTTTTTCAATAACCTTTGACCCGGGAGGCGACGTCTTCACCCCCAGGAATACAAACGACAGCGCTTGACTGGAGGGACGTCTGATTAACTGGCTGCTCATAATGAGTGACAGATGTTTCGTCAGCCGCTCAGCTCCCGGGCGTCTGCTCTCTGATTTGTTATTGTAGCATGTGAATGCGGGAGGAAGTGGTGGGCGAGGGCGGGTGATGTGTCAGAGGCTCGCCGTCAAGTTTACTCACCTTCCGTGTGCATGTGTGTGGCATATTAATGCTGCCGTGTCCTCGACACACAAGACCTACAAAAACCATAGAGTCTCCTGAGATTATTTTATCACACAGGTGATCGCTGCTGTGTTTGTGTGTGTGTTTGTGTGTGTTACTTATGCAATTTTTCGCGTCGTTCTGATTTCAACACATAACAAGTTTTTTTTTTTTTATGGTGTGTATGTTTATGTTGCATTGAAATTTCCATTTTTCATGGTTGATTTAATCTAGAATTTAAAAAATATTATTTGAAGAATTTCATAACACTCTTTTCTGTTAGAATGTGGACACAAAACAACACTGTTTAATCATTTTGAAATAATTTCGTCTAAATTATACAAATAATCCTAAACTTTCTCTACATGAAGTTCATTGCAAGACAGGATCACAGTGTGCTGGATCTGGTTTTTAATTGGAAATGTCCTTTACCTTATCATCAGAGACAACAACCACTATGTTTTTCACAGTTTTCAGGAAAACAATGTGTTTCACTTCAATGTTTGCTACCTGCAGCAAAAACTATTATCTATTACTATTAAAAAACTCAGTTATCTTATCACTGTCCACCAAAGTACCCCGGCTCTCTGGTCAGTCTTTAATACCCGTGTGACCACTAGATACCATCCTGTTTTCCTGTTGGTCCAGTTTATTAAACAGTATAGAGGATTATTTTTTTCCTCTTCCACTGTTTCCAATGAGTTGTACTTCCCCCTTTCACCAAATGTATTAAGTGGCTCGAGTTAACCATGGTACCGTGTTAGGAAAGGTGACTTCTTACAGAAGCAGAATAAAAAAGGAAGGTCACCCTATGTTTTGTACTATAAGACACACTTGCCTTTTTTTACTTCTTAAAAATCGACAGTGCACCTTTTAATCTGGTAAGCCTTATTTAATCAATTAATTCTGATTCTACTTACTGACCTTGAAGCGATTTTACCTGGAAAACAACGCTTAAATTTTTTGAGTACGACTTTGGTTATCGACTATGACGGGCCTTGTAGTATCACTCTGCGAGGGTCTGTGGTATTACTCAACGTGACTGTGTAGTATTACTCCACGAGACTCTAGTATTATTCCACGAAGCTCCATAGTATTACTTTTCGAGGCTCGGTAGTATTACTCCTCGAGCCTCCATAGTATTACTCTGTAGGGATCCGCCTTACTGTGACACTCCATAGCATTACTCCACAACACTCTGTAGTATTACTCCACAAGCCTCCATAGTATTACTCTGTAGGGATCCGCCTTACTGTGACACTCCATAGTATTACTCCACAACACTCTGTAGTATTACTCCTCGAGCCTCCATAGTATTACTCTGTAGGGATCCGCCTTACTGTGACACTCCATAGTATTACTCCACAACACTCTGTAGTATTACTCCACGAGCCTCCATAGTATTATTCTGTAGGGATCCGCCTTACTGTGACATTCCATAGTATTACTCCACAACACTCTGTAGTATTACTCCTCGAGCCTCCATAGTATTACTCTGTAGGGATCCGCCTTACTGTGACACTCCATAGTATTACTCCACAACACTCTGTAGTATTACTCCACGAGCCTCCATAGTATTATTCTGTAGGGATCCGCCTTACTGTGACATTCCATAGTATTACTCCACAACACTCTGTAGTATTACTCCTCAAGCCTCCATAGTATTACTCTGTAGGGATCCGCCTTACTGTGACACTCCATAGTATTACTCCACAACTAAGGTAGTTCTTAAAAGGATGCAGCCCCTGACCTTCATTTATGAGGCTGCAGTACTGAGTTAGTTCAAGATAAGCAGGGGGGTTGTTGCTGTTACAATTTACAGTTCCATCCATTTTTGGTTTCCTCTCCTTAAAACCTCCAGTTCTGTTGATCCTTGTCTTCTCTCTCCGATCTCCAGATGAGGGACAGACAGTTTGCCAGAACCCCCCGGAGCTGACGGGACAGCGTCTGGCCGAGGTGGGCATGCAGCTGCGGGCGGACTGCCATCAAGGCCTGGGCTACTGGGACTACCTCTTCTTCATCGCCATCGGCTTCGTGATCTTCTCGGCGGGTACGGTGTCGGCGTGGGTGATGGGCGTGCTGATGGTGCTGTACGAGCGCTACAGCAAACGCAAGAGCGAGGAGGTGGACAGTGACGACGAGGACGACAGGGCAAGGAAGAAGGGGTTCGTTGGGGGAGGAAACCAGGGGAACGGAGACTTGAGCAAACCTGGCATGGAGGTGTGACGGACGAGTGACACTAGAGATCGCCCGGGGATGGATCTGTACTGCAATATGCACCTCAACAGACAGATGGAGTGTGTGAGTCTTTGTGTTGAGAAAGAGACATGGGATGACACGCCTTCACATCTCATGTACAGTATAATGATTATCACGAGCAATAACCCTGATAGAACTTTGCACACGACACATGTGTACATGCACAGACATACACACTCACTGGAGCTGGTTTCTCTGAGTGGACATATTTACCTGTATACTGTGTGAAGTGCTCTTGTGTACCACCTTGTATAATGTTACCATGACACACATTTGCTTCTATAAAGAGCAGCAGGGGTCCACGTAGAGCGTGCTGCCTTATCTATGCTTCATTGAAAAGGGAACTTTTAGATGAAAAATTGGGATTATCCTAATGCCTTAAGGCAACACACTTGAACTAGTGAGCAGTCGCTGTGGTCTGTTCAAGACTCAAACCTGTCCTGGATGAGCATTTACTTTCACGTTACGGAAAAACCTGAATGTAATTCTGAAAAAGTGTCTCTAAACTCACCTAGTTGAGAGACTTTTAAGCCACCTACTGGAGTTTTTCTAGACGTTTGAGTTACGTTTGTAAATACAGTTTACAAGAGCTGGAGATTTAGTTGTGTCAAGCTAAAGAGCTAGATAAAAAAACAACAAAAATAAAACAACAGCATTGAATAAAATATATGTATGGAAATATATCAGTGCCATTAGAGTAGTTCTATAACTTTTTTTTTATTAAATTGTTGCCGTTCTTTTTTGGAACATTAAATCAATTTTTGAAATAGTTAAATAACTTGTATATTGAAAGATAAAGAAAATTCTTTTTTATTGATTTGAATTCAATAATTTCTCTATTTATATATTTATTAGTTGTTTTTTTAATTAATTGAATAAAAATATTTGTGTTAAGTGCAACATTTTTATATTGTTATTTATATAATTGAATAGGCTTAAAATGTTAAAAAGTTGAATTTCAATTTTTTTTTTTAGAATGATTAGCTCTTCTATTAACTCTAATAATTCATTTATCTTTAATCATATATCAAATTATTTATTTTAATTATTTCAAAATTAAAAAAACAATTGATTTAAAAAACAACAACTTTTCAATACATTTGTTTATTTCTACATTTGAAATGTAAAATTCATCCATTAACTATTCTGATGATACGATTGATATATTTCCATAATTTGTTATCAAATGATCTCTTCAGACCCTATTAAGCAATCGAATAACATTGGAAAGCTTAAAGTCTGTGTATTTCTGGCATGTTAAGAAAACCAAATAAATAAAGTCATAAGTTGGTATATAAACAAGCAGTGAATGATTCTGTGACTTCTCTGAATGATATTTGGAGAAGACAGGAGCAAAGAAAGAGTTTATGTACTTAGAAAACTCCACTAGATGGTTTAACATTTCTCTGCCAGGGACACAACGTGACTGTATCCACTGTTTATGTCTCTGTGTTTGTGTCCACTCTCCAAGATAAGGTGGTTTGAAGTAGGCCGGGTCTCACCGAGACATCGTCAGGGAGCTTAAATCAGTCTTACGGCAAGACGACGACGACTCTATGTGACTGGAAGCTTCGCTTGGCTGACCTCATGTTACAGTTGTGCACATACAGGTCGCAGCGTATATCCCAGCTGTCAGTGTGGAAGTGAACCTCTGGAGTGGTCGTGTGTGTGTGTGTGTGTGTGTGTGTGTGTGTGTGTGTGTGTGTGTTCATGTTAGCGTGACTGTGTGTCAGTGGCGCAGAACGGAATAGGAGCAGAGCTGACAAGTGATTCTGGTGTTCAAACTATATGGGATGATTTATAGTGAGAAACGATGAGTGTTTTTCAGGGAAAGGTGACGGTAGAGATGCCTGGAGGAGATGTTGGCAGTTACTCAACGACAGAAGATGAACGTTACTATACGTCTTCTAACTATGACACACATTTAAGAACACAACATTAAGCATTGATCTCAGAAAGCCCTTTGAAAATATTGTTCCACCCATTTGTCCGGTGACTGTTTCAGGCTCCGAAGCCCCAAAAGCAACAGGAATTTGTAACTGAAAATCAGTTCAGGAATCTTCCACATCTTTCACCATATTGAGGTTTCACTGGTGAGTTTCTCAACATCTTCATATGACATCAACATCCAAACTTACTGTCTCCAGACATGACTCTTCTGCACTCAATCTCCAGCGTTTCTTCTGTCTTCCCCATAAAAAAACCTTTTAACTAGATATTTCTTTAAATAGAAATAGGAAACATCATCATCTTGTAAGCGTCAACATTCTATTCAAATGTTTATTATTGAGCAATGCTATTTCTTTATTTTCAGTTTTGATCACTTTTATTGTTGAATATGACACGTCCATTAGGAATGTCTGGCCCCATCATTACGATACCTCTCATTTAGTGAGTGTGAGAAACATTTTGCCACCTATAATAACATATATAAATAAATAAATTGCTTCTAACATCATTCTTATAAGTGTTTAATGGAGCTGATGAATTCAACTTTATCCAATAAAATTAAAATGTCCCCAATATGATATTATAATAGTTATGTTTGTTATTTAATTTGATATACAGACTATGGATTGAAATATACAAAGTGTTACGGGGTGGCAAGTTTCACCTAAGAATGCTAGCACTGCTAACTCCAGCTAAGCTAGCCGGTATAGCGTTACATTAAAATACCTGGCTTTACATTTTAGTTTAATCTTTATATGTATATATTTAAAGTGTTTCTTCTACGTCTTAAACAGTAGGTTTTGAGATGGTAAGGTCAAGTTAGATCAACCGTATCTAACTACCAAAAAAAGCAGTGTCTTTGTAATAGCCATGTAAATGTTATGGTTTGTAAAAATGCACAATTAGGGACAAATCACGATTTTGAAATGAGAAATGATACCAACAAATATAGTGTATTTTAAGGGCATGGAATAGTTAGTTGACTGTACACATGAATTCATAATTTTAATATTTATATTTCTTCATGACATTGATTGACATCTAATGACATTGAAACATGTTTTAAGTTTAGAAATGTTTCAAGAGTACATTATGTTGAGTAAAAAAATGTCTAAAAGGCCAAAATGTGCCGTTCAATGAATCCAGTGTGTGTGATATTGTTCAGGTAATGATGACCACACAATAGTACACTTTGGCCACGAGATACACATACGATCCAGCAACAGGAGCCCAAGATAGTAGCAGCAGTGCCAGCGGGGTCTTGCTCAAGGGTCGTTCACCTGGCATCCTAAGGGTTAACGTCACCCCTCACATATTTCAACACGTGACCACCTTCAACGGCGCTCACGTTGCACGGATGAAGGAAAAAGTAATGGCGGCTGTGATTAGGGATTAAAAGAACATCTTGGCTCACCTGATCTCTTTATCTCTCCTTGACAACTGCCGCCCGAACAATATGAGTGAAGGACAAAGTTAAAGTCAGAGCAGAGGGCCGTGAGAACATTAACACTCCCGTTTTGGTTCCTCTTATCACGCATCATTACATCCTCCTTTCTCATCCTCCTCTCCATCAACACCGTCATCAGCTTTCACACAACACACACACACACACACACACACACACACACACAGAGCAACGTAAAGCTGTTAAATCTTCAGGCTGTCAATAACACGTGTTCAAAGCAACATCTAAATGTAGTTTGATATTTGACCTTTCTGCTACTTTCAAGCAACAAACAACGTTTATAAGGGGAAGTTATTTTCGGGAAGGGTCGTCAACTCTGCTCCCTGGTTAAATATAGGTGGTATAAGCGGATGGAAAATATCAGAACTTAAACTTCAATGTGGGTTCTACCAGTTACAGACACATAAAGAGGCGTTTAAAGAGATGCATTCAGCACCTTTAGAGAGACACTTCATCTTACTGCAGGAGCTGAATAAACATTATAAACTTTGAGATGAATAAAGCCAAGATCATTCGAAACGTGTGACCTTTAAGCAGACAAAAGTGAGAATCTTTCACACAATGATGAAGCTTTTCCCAGAAATCACTTTAGGCTGCAGAGGTACAGACTGAACAACAACTGGACAACTTTTGAGTGAGAATGTGTGTGTGTGTGTGTGTGTGTGTGTGTGTGTGTGTGTGTGTGTGTGTGTGTGTGTGTGTGTGTGTGTGTGTGTGTGTGTGTGTGTGTGTGTGTGTGTGTGTGTGTGTGTGTGTGTGTGTTTAAAACTGGGATATACACGTACTGACTCACACATGTTTTCGTCTCGTCTTGGTTTTTATACGTCAAATGTCACAAGCAATAAATAAGTTAAGGATGAAAGATTTAACATAAAGTAGTTTTCTAAGACTTGTACATACTGTTGAAGTGGCAGGAATTCTTGTAGTTAAGTGAAACAGGAATTCTTTCACAAATAAATATTCAAATGTGAGCGTCGTGTTGTTGTTTTTTTTCAAGTTAATGTTTGTTTTTACCATCTTTGCTGCACTGGAGTTCATTAAGGAGTTGTGATTGGAAACAGATGTGTTTTGTACTATAATCTCAAGAGTTTAGATCGTCCTCCGTGTGCCTGACTTTAGTCACGCTCGGTTAAAACTCGCAAGTTTCGATTTTACACCACGAGACATTTTCACTCTGGATCGAAAGGCGCTGAGTCGGCAGAATGTGATACAACATAATTACGCTCCACTTTATCTCGGTAATGACTGTCGATTGACTTCCTATTTTCAAAGATAGCGCAATGGCATTAAAATGATGCTGATTAGCTGCTCAAGAAAGGAGGTTGTGGTTGCCATGGTAATGAACAGGATGACGCAGCAGAAGTAAAAGTCTGGGGCATAACGATAGAATCCCCCAGTGTTCTCACTTAAAGTAGTAACATTCATTGTCAGTCAATTTCTGACGAAAAATATTTTGTTGAAGTGTTTTACGTCAAGCAGGGAAATAATAAAGGTGTTATTAGAGTATAATAGCAAGAATCGGACGATACAGAGGCAACAAAACCATATATTGCGAAGCTGTAGTAAAAAAGATATATTCGTAGTTTTGCCCAAGTACTTGAGAGACCTTATAACGCTTGACGAAGTTAGTAACTTTCGTATGTTAGGAAACCAAAATATCTCCAAAAATAAAATTTAAAAGTCGACTGAATCCTCTCATCCTCAGTCATCGTCTCGATCTTAAGGCCTTTTATTTCTCCTTAAGCTGCAGGGGATGTTATGACTGCGGCCATCAAGTGACCGGACGTTCAATTGCAACACAAAAATGGAAAAACGCTGTGTATCCATATTTTCTCCTTTTACACCACTAATAACACATAGACACACATAGTAACTCATTCTGAATATTACCATTAGTTGTTCTTTTTTAAATAAACCTCTACAGCAGTGATTCTGCAACGGCCCCCTGTTGGGCCGCGAAGGTATTGCAAGTGGGCCGCAAAATCGTTTCCAAAATGTTCATTCATCATTGTTGTTGTTATCATGTTATCATTTTTTTGTGGGAGGGAGGATGTAATTATATAAAAATAAAAATACACATAATAATATTTTAAATGTTAAAACTCGTTAAGTTTAAAAGGATATTAAACATTTTCAAATATTATTTTCATTATATTGTTTTTTCTTAAAAAGTATTATACATGTGACATAGGAAAAAGGAGAACGCATTAAAATGCCTTTTTATTTATGGGGACGGAGGTGGGCCGCAAAGGTTTTTGAGACTTAGAAAAGGTTGGGGACCACTGATCTACAGAGAGTGAGAAAAGTCTCCTTTACCAAACGATGAAAATCTTAGGTCCATGGTGTAGCTCTACTTCAAACCAGAAGTCACAGAATTTACAAAAACTCAATCAGTCAAATTTATATAATATAAAATGATCTAAATTAATTCTGTGACTGACTAGTGACCTCATCACACTTCAAATTGTTCCCCTTCTTTCGCCTGATTCATGATGATTAATTGGTTCATAAATAAATTCACTTGTTATGCTTCAAAATATAAGCAACATTAGAGAAGAATGCGATCAAAAGTCTATATTTGTAATCAAGTAGTAATTTAAATTCCATCCTCATTATAAAAATGCTTAATTGCTGTGCGTGGTTGTCCAAATATTGGTGTAATGTGTCTTCATACTCTGATCCAATTAGGCTTGAAAATATGTCTCTGCCGTACAAAAACACTTAAGATGCTTTTGCAGATTCCGACCCTCCAATTACCATCGCTGCTTTATCGCCGCTGCCCAAACCTGCTCGGCCTGCAGCTCTCCACCACTTCTCGAGACGTCAGTGGTGCTGCCAAGTTCTCTCCCTCACCCCTCTGCCAGTAATCCTTCACACTGCCCTGCGTTTTATAGTGATACACCATCTAAGATCTTCAGGGCCGCAGAGGGCCCTCAGAGAGGGGTGAGGGGGGGCAGGAAGTGGAGCACACTAAACAGACCACAGACTGCAGCATGTGAAGAAGCGTGCTGAAGTTTGTGAGGCCAGTCGGATCTGGTTATTTCTCTCAGGGTGACGTTAGAAGCACTGAGACCATCTAATGCAATCAGTCAATAATACATCCCATGATTGCACAACCACGACCGTCTCACACAAACACACACACACAAACACACTTATAGAACAAAAGCCCTTCGGGGAGGCAAACAGGGCATCTCTGACCAAAAGAAACAAGTTTAAGAATCTGGATAAATCTGCGTGTACTTGAATTACAAACTTTTTTTTTATTTTCACCATCTTGCAATGTAAAAAAGTAAAAGAAAAAACGTATTTTTGATTATTGAGTCAGAAGGAATCACGCTTTATATTTAAAATAAATTATAAGGAATTTAAAAAAAAAGAAGAGTTTGATTATAAAAAGCATGCATTAATACATCATTTATTGAGATACAATATATGGCAACAAACACATTCATTTTCATAGAATCAAGTTATAATATGGAAGGCTTATCAAAATGTAGAAAAAGAACAAGAAAAATGATATATATTTTAAAGATTTAATAAATGTAATATCAGTTTGCCTTTCAATTATTGCAGGCTAGTTATAGCAGCGCGGTTCACCGCTGACTTTACTCGTAGACACTATGGGTTTTCCTTTTATTAAATTCCTTATTTTTTCGCTTTTTTTGGGGGGGGGGAGGGGATTTTCTGGAATAATAAATAATTAAGATTAACATTTGTATTCTTTTCCTGTGCTGGCCAACATTCCTGCTAGCGAACACCTTGTCAAACACTTAAATTAAATTAATATCTTATGATGCAATTCAAAATATTTATTGAATTAAATTTAGAGCCAATTACATGAAATCAAAACTCTCGCTCATATGGCGGGACTTTTGATCAATAGAAATGTTAGCAAGCTAGCGGTTGTTTAGCTACGACCACATACCCACGAGCTTTGTTTGAAGCACGGATTCATCGTTGGCATAGTGAGGAGCTTTTTTTCTTCTTCTATTTTTTTTCCAAGCATCAGTGTTGTGTTGTCACACATGACCTTAGAAAAAGAGGCAAATTGCTTCATCAATTTCTAAAGCTGACCCATCGCGCGTAGCAGATCGTGACGTGAGATCAGCAGGAAACTCAACCTTTCGCCCTTGAACGTGACAAAGATTCCACAGATCAACACAGGATGATAAGATGGACACAACGAATTGAACAAAAGTTTCATTTAAAATATAAAAAATCAGCATCTTTGAAAAAGAGATTTAAATCAAGCTTGTCTGAATGAATGTTTTTTTTTTGTTTGGCACTTTCCAGCCACAAAACCTCAAAGTGAAGGAACTGAACAGGAAACAACTCTGGCATCACATTTTAATAAATATGAAACTAAAGCGAATGCAAAAATGCTTATTTTTCTTGTGAAATTCTCTATAATAAATGCAAAAGCAGTAAAAAGCATCACAAATGTTCAAGATGGGTATGTATTATTGGGGGGCACAAGACCAACGTTTATTATAGGAAAATGTAATTGTTGGGAAAAAAAATTACAACAAATTATTCTTAAATTTTACATCAATGAAAACAAATTGTGACATATCATATTTCATGGCGAGCTGTATTCACCCCCAGGGTTTGAGTTTGATACATAATTTAAAAAATGTTTTTATTTATAGAGAGTAGAACTACTAATGTAAGTGTGAATGTTGAAGTGGAACATGATCAGCATAAGTCGTAAATGTCATATTGTTTTAATCCTTTATTTCCATTAGAAAGGATTGAGACTCTAGAAGCAGGATCTGCCTTCTGAACGCCCTCAGTTGTGTATTAAAATAAGCCGAAACAGAATTTAAATGTACATAAATAACTGCACAAACATGCCAAAATGATCTCCTTTGCACCCTCTTGTTTCTGATTTCTCCTCCTTGCTGTCAGCACCTTCACCTCCCTCTGTGGGCTTTCTAACCTCCACGCTGCAGTATCTGACCCATCCTGGCACAGGTGAGTTTGGATAATAAAACGGCTCTTGCTGCCAAAAAGACGAGAGGAGATAAGAGAGGAAATCCGAAAAAAAGGGAAGACAAACGAGAGGCAGAGAAGCGAGAGAAAAGGCTCTGTGGCTAAATAAGATCCAGGCGGAGGCGGAAATTAAAAAGAGGTAAAAATATTCACGTGAAGTTAAGAAGCAGCATATTGTTTCACTCGTCTTCATCCCTCCATCCATCCTGTCTCTGCTGCCAGGGCATTGGTGCAGAGGCTTAATCAATCACCCTCCGCCCTCCGCGCCTCCACCCTTTCACTGCACTGGTGTTGTTTTCACTCTCTGAAAACAAGGAAGAGTAATGAAACCTCCATGGAAGTATATCAGTGCCATCACAATATTGAATGTTTATCAATTTATTCTTTTAATTGTTAAAACTTTTCAATGGCTTCCATCTTGTTTTTATTAAAATAATGGAATTTTAGAATTTGTATATTAAAATGTTGAATTTGTTTAAATTTAATAATTTATATATCAACAGGTTAAATTGGTTTTAATTTAATTTAATCATATATGTTCTATAGTGAAAGTTTACCTTTTTTCAACCAAAAAAAACACATAATTAAACATTTTTAAAATGAATTATTGTTTTTCACATAGAGTTTGATATTCTAATTCAAATAACGAAATACATATTTTTTCGAAATTCAATATTTTTCTTTTGTAGTTATTTTATTAAATATAAATATTTTATAATAGTGCCACCAGACAATTCCAAAAGACTACCGAGCTCCTTGATTGATCTTCCTCGCTATAATACCAACATTTTATTTTGAGTTTGAAAGGCTACAAATAAAAATAAATATTAATTAATTATATTATAATATCAGACATTCAGGTATTAGTGTTCATTTTGAAGAGATTACATTTTTTTAATCAATTATTTAAAAAAAATCCATTATTTGGAAATTATTTGATTCAATTATTCGATAAAACAAATCGAACATTTCAATATAGAAATGATTGAACCAAAGTATTCAACAAAAAACAATCAGAGATTGAAATTAAATAATTATTAAAATTAATTAATTAAAAAATAATTTAAACGCTTAAAAAAATAATTTAAATAAAAAATGTTTAACATTTGAAATATTAAATTCAACCGTTCAGTATCGCGATTGCACTGATATACTTCCATAGACACGTTTTGTTTTTAAAGTAAGTAAAATCTTAATTAAGTCAACGTATGTACGAGCGTGTGAGTGCACATGTTTCAGGTCAAAGGGTTTCTCTTCATCAGATATAGAATGTATGTCACGTTTATGTACTGAACAACATCTGTCTCACAACTTCCTGACCCCATGACCTCTTTTCACCGCCATCTGCTTGAGGTAATTCAGGATTTCTCTCCCGATCCAACCCAGCGTTTGAAAAATGTTCTTTTACAATTCCTTTAAAAATACCTTCTCATTGTTAAAAGCAGTAAATTTAATGTTTACTGAAACATAACTTTGTGTTGTCATCTGTAAAAGAAAACAAGACAAGCTCATAAAAGTCTGATGCTACATCTCAAATTCTACCTGCACTCACTTTCTCGACTACTCTTCTTCAAAAACGTTTAAAGTTCACCAGGCCTGAATCTCAAATTGATACCGAGAGTTCAATACTGTCCCGTTATGACGGCTGAGGGCATTACTTGTTTGCTTACTTGGTTTGAGGCAAATCTTCAATATTCTCATATTTTTTACTATCTTTTCTTAAAATGTATATTCATGTATTTGTAAATCCATATGTAAACAAGATATATTTATTTATTTGTATTCCCTGATTGCTTAGCTTTCCCCCGCTGTTTCTTTTTTGTCCTCATTCTTCCACCGTACGTCTACTTTGCAAAGTGCTTTTCCTTTCCTATGTATAACATTTCGAGCCTTTACAGCCTCGAGCTCTCACTTACTCAGGCAGAGTCATTTCAGTTGTCAGGGTCTCAAGGCTTGACTGGTGGTCAACTGTTCCATTTGGGATTTAGCTCATGACTATCCTATCTTTTACCATCATCGCAAAAACAACTAAAAAATCTGACAAAATCTGCTGATAACTGCAACATTGGGGCTGAACTTGAAATGCCAATTCATCAATTCAAGAGGATGCTTAGGACACATGCTTGCCTGACGTTTCAGCTCTTCACAGCTACGAAGAACCAAAGTGAGTATTTACTTTGTAAAAAAAATATAAGCAAGGATTTGTAACCAATATCACTGATTAATTGATTTTACCCTCAAGATAAAAACATGAAATGCTCTTATGATGTGTGGAATGTCTCACTGAAAGAGTGGGATAAGGAACTCCAACAGATGCGACATGACGGGCGGAACAACACGGCACCGTCAGCTCCTCTTCGAGTAATAATGGACTTGGCGTTTCTCTCTCTGACCTCGACTCCATGACCTGCTGACCAACCAGCTGACTCCGCCACAAGGGACTTGAACCCTTGACCTGAAGAAGACACAGGACCAAAAGCCAGCGAGGTTAATTTGCGGGATCATGAACATCACCGGAGGCCAGACAGTGAGATGAAGACACGAGAAACACTTCAGACAACAACCGTTTGTCTGAGGAAACCGTGTGACATCAAGTGTTTCTGTGTCTTACAAATGAAAAAATGAAAATAATCTGCTCAAATCTGTCCCACGTCATTTGCAGCATCAGACCGGATCTGGAATGATGCAACTCGGTGTAAGAAAGAAAACAAAAAAATACATAAAACATCCCGTTTTATTCCACTGGCTGTTAAAAGAAGAGAGTGCGTCTGTGATGAACTGCATAAGAAGGTGAACCATCTTCAGATTAAAGCTCAGAATAGCAGCTCAGGCTTCCTCGAATAGACCGGCTCTTCCTCTGAGACTAATAGCTCATTACCACAGAACCGTCACCGAGGACCACCACCATGATGGCCCACCCAACTTTGTGAAGCATTTCTACGAAAACCTCCGCCCTCAGCTAATCGTGTATTCTTGGAAGCTCCCATTAATGCTCCGGCTGGTCCCGGACACGCGTCAAATAATGTCAAAAGCAAGATGGTACGTCACAGCATTGACCCTGATTGATAGAATCATGGAAGTTTAGTTAAGAACTGATCTGTTGTCCTGTCATTAGTTATTTTGAGGTTTAAAAACAAACAAACTAACTTTGTTTCTCTCTTTCTTGTTGAACTTTTACCACCAAGTTAAGAGCCTCGTTCTATGAAGGTTTCTGCCTTTAACTTTAGCTTTATCAACAAAGACTGAAATCTAAGGCAGATTTTGGTGGTTTTGGTTTTAGTATCCTTGATAAAATGTTTAGTTTCAAATACAAACATATAACATGTCTTTAAAAACTAAGTCATGACAGGGATTCTGTTCTTTGTTGGCCCAGAAGTTCAAAACAAATGTGCAAACTTTGAAAGAAAAAATGATGATTTCCTATAACAAATTTTAACAAACTCCAAGTGTCACTTTCAAAAGGATTTTATTTTGAAATAATATATGGATCTGAGGTCAGACTTCCTGCGTGTTTTCTTCAATTTAGGTCTTTTTCAAAAATATCTTAATGAATTCATTCACAAAATTACAATTTCCTGAAACAAAAGTACAAACTTACACATTTTGAATGTCCTAAAATTGTAAACTTGTTTCTAAGTTTTTTAAAAAATAAAACATTTTGCATCAGGAAACTTCTGGGCCACCGTAGTTTCATGCCCCCAAATTATACTAAGAAAATACGACTCATATAAGCGAGATCATTACGCAGCAAGTTACTGAAAGAACACAATAAATTCAATTTCATTTTATTATTCTATTCAGTGAACAAATAAAACGGAATCAATTCTGACATCTCTGACTTGTGTTGAGACTTAGTTGGTGAAACATTGTTCACCTGCAAAAATGGATTTGCAATTTATTGTATTGCATATGATTTATTTCCTTTATTAAGCAGTTAGAGGGTCTTTTGAGTAACATACAATATTGACTCTGTTAAAAATGATGAGGTTTTTTATTTCCAATCGCCGTGAAAAAGTGAAGTAAAATGTCAATATTGAAGCTTGCTGCTGTGATGTTGTGTTCAAAAAAATGAAAATAATAAAAGACAGTCTTAAATAAAAACACTTTTGGAACTTGAGGTTGCGATTTAAGGTCGCACAAACCAACCCACAGCAGATCTCCACTCAATATTTGATCGAGACTTCACTTGAAGTGTGTTCTTTCACTTCATCGGGTACACAAGTCCTCACCTCGGCTGCCTCCCTCAGTCCCCTCACAGTTTCGCTCGTGTCGACACCTTTCCTGATTTGGCCTTTTTTGATGAGAATTCCTCACCTCAATCTCCTCTGTTTCCCTACTTAAACATCCCTGGGGCTTCCCAGAGCTGCTCTGACTGACACACACACACTTCCACTGACAAACACACGCACAAAAATGACTCGTTAAGACACTGTGACTTGCACACACACACACACACACACACACACACACACACACACACACACACACACACACACACACACACACACACACACACACTCACACACACACACACACACACACACACACACACACACACACACACACACACACACACACACACACACTTGCGTCATTTCTCCTTAATGAGGTCTCATCATGTCTTCCACTCCCTCTCCTCGTCCTTTCACTCCCTCTGCCTTCTCGCTTCATCAAGTGTCACAACTTAAATGTCGGAGCTCCAGCGAGTTGTCAAATTAAAATATTAGCTGAGACAAGTAATTGAACCTCGCAATGAAATTTGGAACAAAATGCTCGGCGTGTCTTGTTTTGACAGACTCTTCAAAGAGAGAGTTTGTAAAGTTGCCACTAATAGTTCCTCCCGTGAATACAAAGTACTTCACTCTGTGTATTTGGAGGATACTGAGAGTGCGGCTCATGAATACAAAGGTTTCATAAATTTAACAAAGGAACGTTATGAAAGTGATGCTTACCTTAAATTGCTTTTTATTTTATTAAAATAGGCTATTATTTGGGATTAAAAAAAAATGTTTTAAGCGGTAAATATGACACTGAAACTACCTGTTTGGAGAACTGCTGCGTTTGTTCTCAAGTTCGTTTAACTTCAACTGTTGCAGTGCATTTGGAACTAGCAATATGCAAGTTAATTGTTTTATTCAGGTTTAATACCCGCCACAACGTGAAGACATGAGAGTGAAAACAGGTATTAAAGAACCTACAACAATAGTATAAAAACTACCTGTACCTGATGTACATTGTTAATGCTGACATGGAGATTTTATTTTATTTTTTACATATTTGTTGATCATTTCAATTCTGATTTTATTTCATTTATTTTGAAAAATATTTTTCATTTTACCATAGTTTGGAGTTAATAATACACAACCAGTCCAGCCATCAATCCTTTATCACTGTGTGGTATTTGGCTGCTACCGTCAGCACAGGGACACCTTAAGAGTATTACTCTTTTTGTGTTATACCTATAAAATGGACTGGCTCAACAATGAACTCCTCTCTTCAGACCCTCCTCATTAAGGACCAGAAACTTTGCGCTTGAAAAAAACCCTGCTAAGGGCCTCATGAAATCTGATTTGACCTTGTACTCGCATTGATTCTTGGATCTTCTCAATGTTGATTTGTCATGTCATTTATACCTCAATGTCAGTTATTTTTCTCTGCACCTGCAAAAAGGTTTTCCTGGTCCTGGAGACTGCAGGCCCGGGATCGAGGAAGAGGTCCTGGCTTGTTGATAACAGAGGTCATCTGTATAAAATCAGCTAATGTTTGCATTTTCAATATAGAAAAAAATATCCAGATGCCCTTTCAAATATTTTTCTGCCCATACAGCATTTTGATGATAACGACAGCTATGATGGATGAACTACTTTTACAGACGGAGGTGAAATCTTCTGCCCTACAGTCGACCCCGACCTGCCCAGGTATATCACCAGCACTGACAACTACACAAATACTGCATGTGTGTGTGTTTGCATCGTTACAGCCTTCTATCGCCTGCAGAAAATCTCCTCTCGCAGGAGAACACCAGCGCACTTCCACAAGTCAGCAACTCTCAGGCTGAAGTGGGCTGATGAAACTGTCTGGTGTTTTCCACTCGTCTTCCATTGTCATGAAGAAGAACAGACCAATTTTCCCCTTTCAGCAGCGACTGCCGTTCCGTGATAAAAAGCCAACCCTGTGGCATCATTCACGGGTGTCGATGTTTGATTTCAGGGCCCGAGGAAAGAGAATCAAACTCGGGGATGAAAAAAGAAACAGCAGAGATCAATACAAAATAGATCAGCATAAAAGATGAAAGTAGAGAGACGGATACATTTCTGTTTCCTCTCCTCCACACAGTCGCTCTGCCTGCGTTGCTATCGATCTGTGAACTCTGCATGTGTGTTTTTGTCTTAGATCATTCTTGGAGCAAATGTTGGACGTTCTCAAAAAGGAAGTTATTTTCTTCCTGTTCTGAGAGTGAAAATGGTGATTACTCACAGAGCTTTAGAAGAATGAGGAGCATCTTGTCACCTCTGATCCAATCATCTTTATTGATCATCTTTTATTATATTATTATTATATTAAACAACTTTTTCAGGAGGTCAGTTCACTACAGGTGAAAACAAAAAAAAAACAGATTCAATGATGATTAAAAGCTACTCAATTCCCCCAAAGTCTGCAGGTGATTGTCATGTCTTGTCGTTTTACTTTGACACTTCTTTTTTGTCCCATTTCATTTTTGTTCTATCCTGGACCGGTGCCCCTGTTGCTGTGCCTTGGCTGCTGCAGCTTCTTACCTTATAAACTCAACAGCTGCGGATCTTGGTTGTTTTTTTTGTTCCCAGAAATTGATCAGGATCACAGCGCCTGTTGCTATGTCTTTTATAGGTACAGCTCCTTCACTTATGAACATCTGAGGAGCCAGCCAAGCAACAGGCGTCAGATTGTAACTTTGTTTGTACGATACATTTCGCTTGAATTTTTCTATTGTACGTTTTGTCACCCCTTGTTTTCAGTTCAACGAGCACTTGATTCTGTTTTTTAAATTAAACTCCATCCGGTGATGCGTTTTAAGTTTACCTTTTAGACTTTGATTTGGTAACACTTTTTATTGAACTATTTATTTGTGAATGTATACATTGTGAATAAACCTTTGTGTATTTTACGTTTTTTGACTGTAATTTGTGTTTCTTCACTCAGCATTTTATCTAGTCATTACAGTGAAGGCACACAGAGCGTCAGGTGGGAGGAGCTTATCCAAGATACTTCAGGCAACTGTGGGGGACACCAGGTTCATCACAGGACTTACAGAGACAGACAGCCACCCACATATGCTGATGTTGTTATAAAAAGTGATAATAGTCCATCCTCCCACTAATTCTGTCAAAAGCTGGTGACTAAGACGAAATGAGGAGGTAAAAAGTCTGATTCATGATATCAAAGCTTTGTCGTCATTTACATTGGGGCACTGATATCCACTCTATAGGCCTGGCAGCTCAACGTAGCAGCGAGGGGAAGTCTTTGTGTGGTGATTGAAGTGCTCTCACAAGTACTTTCCAGCTGCGATCAGCTCTGACTCTGTTTATAAAAAGAGCATTGAGGCGTGGGAGGAGAGCATAATGTTGACTCAATATTTTCGGTGGCACAATACGCACTGATGTGTTTCTAAAGTTAGTAACCAAGCGCAAATAGGATGAATGTGTGTGTTAAAACACACCCCCTCCACACACACTGTCTTGGCCTATTACCGTCTCTATTTAAAAATGCTAATTCCGTCTCCCGCCGGTGCCTAACTGTGTTTGAGACTAAATTACTCGTCATAGCAGGTCAATCCGAGCGTAATGAATTCATCTGTTCTCCCGTTGCACTTATCAATGTTGAATGATGGACGACCGGACAGTTGAGCGCTCGCGGCTCTGAAAGTGAATCCTACTGACACATCTTCATTTCTCCGCGTGTGCAGACTCGCTCACTTTACCATTCGGCCTGGACAATACTTTGACCTCTGACCTTCTCCATTATTTAGCTTTCATGACGTTTCGTCATCGTTGACCTTATAAAATGCCCCAGAGGTGATTGATACACGAGACAGTCTGCAGTGAAATAAGTTAATGGAGGAACTTTATCTGTGTGTGTGGTTACCACTGTGATAATCAAGTATAGCTCGACTACATGATTGAAAAAATAAAATGACAGAAATGAGACCCCTATTGCTGATATAAATCATTGTTTATGTAATTACTAACAACAGTACCATTTAAGATTAAAAATAAATTGTGACGAATAAAATAGCTGTTATTTTTTGTCAAATAAATTGATTAAAGATTTTTAAATGAATTGTGGTGTGACCATTAGTGGGTTTCTGAGAGGGTCAGGGTTCAGATCAGAGTTCACACCTCTTTTTAATGTAAAAGCCACCTTTAAAAAACCCTGTTGGATTTCTTTCTCAAAGTGTTTTGTGTTTCACATGTTTAGCTTTATTGACACAACTAAACTGTTTCACAGAGTTAAGACCTGATTGTGGCCAAGTTTGTAAAGTAGTACAACAGACATCCAATCTGCATAAATTAAATGCTGTATATCAATATAATCAAATTTTTTTAAAGTTGAGGGTACATTTATTTTCTTCACCTTACCTTAAAGCTGTGGACGACAAAATCCTGAACAGATAACACTTTTGAAGCGAGATGTGTCAAACATGTGGCCACTAGGTCAATTATGGCCCCAAAAGTTATTTTTCCCTGATGTTTGGCACAAATCAAAGTGGATTAATGTACCATGTTTTTTAATGTTACCTCTGGAGATACCAGTGTTTGAATAAAGATAGAGAATGAACCAATACTTCATACTCAACTCATAGTTCTCCCTGTTCATTTTGGCCCCCCGATTAGTAATTTTGGCCCCTTGTAAGACCAAGTTTGACAGCTCTGTATTGAACGGAAAGAACCTAGAATTTACCTGTTTCATCCGACAATCATTTCAAGTCATTCCAGAATGAATCCACGCTTCAATCAGCAAGGCTTCTACCTGCTGGTGACTAGTATGTTAACAACTTACAAACCTGACTTTTGACCCTTGCCATTTGACCTTGTGCATTTTGTATAAGAAATATTGAAATTACTTTCTAAAAATATCCTTCCTTATCTTGCCTCTATCTACGCTCCAAACCAACCTTCTTACTGAGCGATGTTCTTGTGGTTTGGTTCTTCCGTTAAGCAGCCCATTTATGCATGACGCGTCAATCTCACCAGATGGAAAATCCTTGTTTTGGTATCACATTCCACACCAATCCAATCTGCACTGGAAGGGTTGGTTAATTAAATGTTATTAACCGTCTTGTTTAAATATGACTCATTCCGATGCCCTTGCTAACTGGCTTAAACATAAACCGGAAAACAACCTCTTTGGGGACGATAATCACAGCAACATGACAACACCTGAAGCAACGCTTGTAAAAAAAAATTAAAAAAAATGGAAAATGACAGAGAGATTATGTAAATGAAGAGCTTAAATGGTGAAGGCTTCATCTGTGATAATGGCAGATTTGAAGTTCAACCCCCGCGCTGATGTAATACTTAATGCATAGCTAATAAATTAGCTCGTTGCCACGTGAGGCTTTGGCCAGCAGCTCACCAGG
The DNA here is from genome assembly GCF_982586985.1 of Callionymus lyra. NCBI lineage: Eukaryota > Metazoa > Chordata > Actinopteri > Syngnathiformes > Callionymidae > Callionymus > Callionymus lyra. The sequence continues at coordinate 30,308,530 of NC_141819.1, read as the reverse complement.
AGCAAAAAGCAATCATTCAGCAAAGTGCAGGGAGGTGCCGGAAAATAATTCCCCCTCCCTTCGCCTGCCATCGGAACTCGCGTTAATTGGAATGTAGTAGCTTCCTTACTGGACACACAACAGAATAAATCAAGCTAACTGTGCGTCATACATAAAAAAGTATTTCTTATTAGCGAGGTGGTTTGATTCTGTTCATTAACAAAACTCTAAATTATGTAGAAGAAGACAGGCCTTTGTAGAGTGCTTTCATTTCCCGCCCTTAAGTGTGTCTTGTAACAACCCTTATTAAATGAAGGAATGAAAGATCATCCAGAGTCTAAACGAGTCTGCTTTCATCTCCATTCAAGACTGGACTTGGGTAAACGATCTGAAGACGTCTTGCAACAGCGTGCGTATCACATTAGCGGGCGAACGAAGCCGATCTAACACGCTGGATTATGTAAGAGCAACCTAAGTAACCGACTAATCCTGCCCAGGTTTAAACCGTGGAGACGAGCGAGTGTCAGGTGAACGCCAGCGGCGTCCAAACTCCAGACTTGTGTAGCCGATTACGATCCAAGGTGGAGGTCAGCATCCTCGTACTGGGAACATTGGCTTCCAGTTTATGAACCCACTCAGAGGACGTCGACTTGAGTGTATGCTAGTGCCTGTGGCTGAGACTCTTAGTGGAGGAGAGTGAAATCATGTCAGCATTCATTTTAGATGGATCGAGGGCATCCCACTGGCCTCGTCCACAAAGAGTCAGACTCAGTAAACAAAGGTTGTGGGATAAAATCTTTGGGCTGGACACATCATGTTCCCTCTCTTGATCTGGTTGTGTGCACTCTTTCGGTTCATAACTTGTGCATACATGCAGAATAATTGCTCTTCAGCGACGACTTAGGCGTGATTGTTGTAGTTTGTTTGTCCAGATCCTTGTGCGACACTAGTCCCATGTTTATCCTTACAACACAAACATTCGATTTTCAGCTCCTGAGGCGACAGATTGAATCAAACATTCAACAAATTCACAAGGAAAGACAGATTTATCCCCATAATTCATCTGCACCAAAATCCAAAAAAGGAAAATAAGCTAAATGTTGGATATGTTGTTACCAGATTAATCTAAATCATGTAAACGTAACAATTTTTCTTATCTAGGCTGTGATCTACACACACTGACATAGATATAAGTTCTATTTTAAGTTTTATCGCTTTACATTTATTTATAGTTTAGTATGAATACACAATATTGAAGGACACACAAATCATTGCCCATTCATTCAGTCATAATTTTAGGTTAGATAATGAATGAAGGACAATCGATCCTAAATAACGAGCATTCCATCACGCAGTGCAGGATAAAAGAGTTCCAATATTGCTATTTTTGTTTGTTCTTCTTATTTGTTGGTTTAAGGTTGTTTTTTATGATGGATTCAACTTACATTTAAACAGAAAAAATGCCTGGATAATGTTGCTTGGTTTTGAGATAAGTTTAAGCTATTTTTTAGCAAAACTTTTTACAATGTGTCATGCTTTCCTTTTACTGTGGTTTTATTTTCTATGGTCACTTCCTATTTTCTCCTTTTTCTCTCAACATGGAATATTATAACAATTAGTTGGAAAATAATGAGCTAGAATGTCATATTTATGCAATTATATCCAAACAACAGCTCACTGTAGAAGCAGAGAAGTACAGCACAAAACCTGCCTCCAGAAAACACGAGGACTCATCTAAACTGAAGTGACTGATCGGAGAGGAATAACTAGATGATGCTGTCTCTGATAAGCAGATACACAATCATAGCATGTACTGCTGACGTTTACATCTGGTAGTGATGTTGCTTCAGACATTGACACAAGATGTAAGTTTTTTCTTTCTCTCTCTCCTTGCCTGGCACGTAAAGCTTCTTTGACTTTGTAACATTTCTGATTTTTGTTTTCTGTCTGAGTGCACGGCCTTAAATCAGACGCCTAACCTGACAATGCAATATTATCATAAATATTTTTTCAAATAATGTCTGCAGCACTAGACAGACTTGAGGGCAGTGCTTTTCAAGAAACCTAGAAAAAAAAGAGTATGTCTTCAAGAAACACATTAAGCCTTGTGTTATCTCAGGTGGCCTGAAAACAAATGTGTTTGTGGTATCCCTTGTGTGGCCTCTGGGTCCAGATGAACGACCTCCCTGGCTTTCAGAATATATATTCAGTGGTGGAGGTCGTTCACTGTGACTCGGAGGCAACACAAGGGATACCACAAACATGTTTGTTTTCAGGCCTTCGGGGTCACCTTGACCCTGAGATAACACAAGTTTAATAAAATTAGGAATCAAGTCCTGGAGAAAGTCATTAATGAGAGTCTGGAAAACAGCAGACGCGTACAGAAAAAGGGAATTGACCATACAAAATAACACCAAAGTAACACAACACAGATATTGTTTATTTTCGTGTCTAAACAAGAAGCTATGTCGCCTGCAGCTAATACAAAACTCTGCAGCGAGAATTCTGACCCGCTCTAGTAGAAGAACTCACATTTCCCTGATTTTCTAAATCTCTTCACTGGCTGCCAGTTTCTTTCAGGATCAACTAAAAAATTCTTGTTCTTACTTTCAGATCTATTCATGGTCAGGCTCCTCCTTACATCAGTGATCTGATCCTGCCTTACACCCCAGCTCGGGCTCTGAGGTCTGTGGATCTACTGATGGTTCCTCGCACACGGTTCAGGACCAGAGGAGAGAAATCCTTCCAGGCTGTTGCTCCTAAGCTTTGGAACGATCTTCCTCTCTCTCTGTGTTTGATGATCTACTGACTCCTTCAAGACACATCTTAAGAAAAAAAGACCCTTCTATTGAAATAATAATCGACTGTATCTTTGGCAGCGATGGTTACTTATTGAAACATTGTTGAGAAGAGGAACATTCTTGAGTAAGCACCTGTTCATCTCCTGTATAAAGCCAACTGCTAGACATCGAAGTGCTTGTTGGTAGCAACCGTTTAAATCACCATCACAGAGATCTGGAGTGAGATAAGGAGCCTGGCTTCCTCCACCGACCGTTTGCCTTGATGGAGAAGGGAATTGTGAGGCAGCGCTCTGGTCAATTATGCTAATCCAAAAAACTGATAAGGAGACAGTTTAAAACATTTAAAGCCTCTGGAGGCAGACGGAGAAATGAGAGCATCAGTCTTCCTCACATCTACATCCGTGTGATATCAGAAACTTCCGCCGCTCCTCTCTTCAATTTCAAGTAGAACAACTGTAAGTAATGTAAGTCGAATTTGCATGAAATCCTCTGCGTGCTGCTCTTGTCATCCCCCTACTCAGATCCACTGTTGCTGCTGTTGCTGCTGCTGCTGGCCTTTCGCCTCTCCTCTGGTTAACTGATGTCTGTGGGCGGAGAGCGCTGCTCACTGATCCTCAACTCATGAAACACAACTCACATATTCCTCGGCTGTTTTATCTCTCGCCAAATCTGCCTCACCACTTTCCCTGTATTCCTCCTGTCAGGGTGATGGATTTGAAAGTGAGCGGTACCCAGGAGGCGTTTCAAACTCAAGGACCTCGCCACAGACTTTTTTAATAATACTTCTGCAACCATTTAGTAGAGATTGAGTGTAAATAAAGTAGAACAAATTGATTGGTGTATATTTTTTTAACAGATGCATTGGTTGCTTTGATTGAATTATCTGTCTGTGTAGATTATTTAAAAAACCTACACTTGTCCCTGACTTAATCAAAGTATCTGTTCCCCAATTGATAGTTTTCATGGAACTATCCAAAAGTAAGTAAGTGATAGTTACTTGTAAGGTGCCTTTCTAGACCAGGGTCACAAAGCACTTGAGCAATCAAAAGCAATACAAATTTAAAAATATCTACCAATTTAAAAAACTTTAAAGACAACATAAAAGGAGTTCCAGAAAATCAGGGAAAAGCCTACACAAATAAAAAAGGTCTTAAGATGTTTCTTGAAGGAGTCAGTAGATCCATCAAACACAGAGAGAGAGAAAGATCGTTCCAAAGTTTAGGAGCAACAGCCTGGAAGGATTTCTCTCCTCTGGTCCTGAACCGTGTGCGAGGAACCATCAGTAGATTCTGATCCACAGACCTCAGAGCCCGAGCTGGTGTGTAAGGCTGGATCAGATCAGTGATGTAAGGAGGAGCCTGACCATGAATAGATCTGAAAGTAAGAACCAGAATTTTAAAGTTAATCCTGAAAGAAACTTGCAGCCAATGCAGAGTTTTAAGGATGCAGGAAATGTGAGTTCTCTTACTAGAGCAGGTCGGAATTATCGCGGCGTTTTGTATTAACTGCAGGCACAATTTTCCTACGTTTAGAGATTTTTCTGATTTGAAGGAAAATCAAGAAAATCTAGACAAGTATATTTAGGATTACATGTGCAAATATGAATAAACATACAAAAGTCTAAATGTGTCTCAAGAGGCTTCTTCGGTCACTGTGGTTATTTTCCCAAAAGTTCCAAGACATACATACAGGATAAATAGATCTATGTGACCACAAGGACACATTACATATTAAGTGAAGTGAAGCCAATAGATGCGAAAACAAGACAGGAAGTCACGTACAAACCCAGCCAAAAATACAACAAACTTTTACTGCTCTAAAAAACATGTTTACAAATGGCTTGAGTGTTGAACATTACTTTCTCTATCAGCACACACTGTAAGGGGGTTTCTCAAACAAATCCCATTCAACTACGTTCCCTTTATACGTTTTCATGAATTTGCAAAAAGAGTCACAGAGTGAGATGTAGCCAACAATGATTCAGTCCCCCCACACTGCTCCCAAAACCCACGCCTCTTGACCAAATTCTGGCTAAAATAGAACACAGGAGATCCAGGATTGCCACGACTGTAGATTAATTGTGGTTCAGAAAACAGATGTGACAGATATTACGTGCTTGATGTAAATATCAAGGAGGTTGGATCAAGTGTTTTTGGTGAAATGTTGGAAATCAATTAAACCATTGAGCAATACATCCTAATACTGAGTAGTGTGAAAGTCGCAGGACGTGTACTTGTTTATAACCAACTGACATTACAACCTCATATTTCTTCAAAGACATCTTGAACAAGCCGTTTCTGAGATGGGACAGAAATCCGTCCTGTAGAATAAACCATAAAATCTCATTTCTCTACAAGTACTACAAGTCCCATCATGCACTGCACCATCATTTTTATGGAGGGCCGGGAGGCGGAGAGTATGTTTGAGTGATAGTTTAAGTGTGAACACTAAAATCCGAGCCCAGAAATAAAATCAAATTCCTGTGCCTTCGAGCTCTGCTGGCCACAAAGTCAGATTCAAAGAGAGAAGATCTGAACATCGACAGGAGAGTTTATTTACACTCTTAACCAAATCCACCACAGTGTGTTTTTTTTCCGCCCGACATGAAATTTAAATGCTCAATCATGTCCTCCACAGTGCTGCAAAAGTTTGATAGCTGTGAGTCATCTTCCCACTGTCTGGTTTCTTCAAAGAAATATATTCTTCCCTCTTCCCAGAGGCGTAAATGACAGAGCTCGGAAATAAGATGCTGAGGGAAAACCGTGAAATAGGAAACAACAAAACAATTTCTTAACATTTGCAGTCAGTTACAGGAAACTTTCTCCTGTTAACAGTTTGACTTGTTAAACTGTGATTCACTGCTACACCATTCAAGCTAAACTCCTTTACAAGTCTACCTTCTGAGATCTGTTTAAATAAATGCATGATATAATTAATATCAATCAATTTGATGAAAAACCTGCCAACCAGTCCTTAACATTATGACCACCTTATCAGCGCGTGATGTCTCCAGAGTGTTGAAAGAGTAGATAAGGTGAAGAGTTTCGCACGTTGACAAGGTCAAAGATTTATCGAACTGAGCAATCATCAGTTCAACCTGAAATCATGGTTATGTTATTTCTTCCTTGCGTATATTAAACAAATGGGTACACACATTAATGATTTACAAATAAAATGTTATCCTCACAGAACCTCATAAAAGGTTTTTTTTTTGTGATTGTGCAGGATATGTACGGTAGAAGGTTGTATTTGAAAAAAAGTTATAGAACCATTTTATCCAATAAGAGCTTCCTTTTCGTCACATCCATACCCCTTTCGTGACATGCCGATGGTGGTCTCAATATTAAAAAGGCAGTTGGTAGACAGAAATAGAAATAATCATGCAAAAAGCTTCTCTACGACTAAAGACTTTATTGAAATTATTTGATTGATTGAGAGAACATTAAAGAATCCTTCTGGGACAGTAAACACAACAATAAAAAATGAACTACATTTAAATAAATAAATAAATAGTAATACTGTATATAGCATGTGGTTAGCACTGGAGCTTCTGAGCATGTTGCATGTTGAAGCAATTCTAGGTCTAGAATGAAAGTGAGTCCTTTCTGTGTAATGTTCTACTGGTGTTTGTGTGGGTACTCTGTATTCCATCTTCCAAATACATGCAGATATTATAGTGATACTTCACCAAAAATTATAATTTCGCCAATTTTCCACTCACCCTCATGTTTTCAGGATAATCCGTGTCTTTTTGGAGTTATAGGCATAAATAAATATCCATTTGATGGCCGTGAATGGATGTAACTTGTCTTCACCCAAAAGACACACCTAAAAATAGCCAAATACATCCATACTGCTCGTCTGTATTGTCCATATAAATATTGTGAGAGCTTCGGGTGTAGACAGTAGAGACTAATGTTGTTTAATTTTTCTTAACAATTCCTCATGTCGAGACTTCAATACAAGATGGACGAGCAGTAGGGAGGTATTTGGATGTTTTTAGGTGTCTTTTTTGATGAAGAAAAGTGAGATTAATAGTGACATACACAACTTCAAAATAGACAAGTCAATCTGAAAATAATCCCAACCTTTATTCGACATGAGAGTGATGGTAGAAAATTGGCTTCTTTGAATTGTAGGTTAAATATCCATTAATAGATGACTGTAAAGCTCCAGTCCTCCCCCCTCTGAGTGAAAATAAGTACGTGACTCACTAACATGGTGTAAAGTAGATTACAGGAGGATGTTTTATGTTAAGTGTTATTATAAATATCGCCCTCATCACAGTAAAAATCTTAAAAGTTAGTTTTGTAACGGCGAAGAAAGAAAATAAGTGCATGAAAATGGGAATGGGACAAACATGATAGGAGGGGGGAAGACTATCTGTGGGAGCATAATTAACTCCATGTGCTGCCTCTCTGCAGGCCTGCGGCACTTCAGCTCTGAAATGCTGATTCAGTATACAGATAGACAGAACAACACCAGGGAGGATGGAGAGAGAGAGAGAAAGAGAGAGAGAACAAGTGATGCAGTGAGAAACGAGGAGAAGCTTAAAAGTTACAAGGAGTCAGAAGGAGAAACAGTCACGCTGATGTTAAAAGATCAGACGTTACGTTTTAAAATTAGAAGCTTGAAATAACTTGTCCAACGTTGGAGTTTTAGCTCAAGCAGCATTTAGAGAGCGACAACGACCTCTAGTGGTACAACTTTGCGACATCTCCAGTGAAGCTTGTGGCCATTTAAGCAAGCTCTTTAGCAGGAAGCTATTTTCTATTTGTCTTCATCAGTTAAACGTGATATAATGCCTGCAATGTGACGGTCCTCTGCTATGAGGATGTTTTTGAGACTAGAAAAGTTGGGGTCATTCAGAGTTGAAAGCAGTCATCACCAGGCTGGAGGGCAGTGCCAGCTCACATTTATAATGCAGGGGTTTTGAAATTGACCAGGGTCACCCCTGTGACCCAAACACGTGCAGCTAGTTAACTCTTACTTGCCCACTGGAATTACATTTTTGTTTGTGGTCTACAGTGTATATATACAATTATATTGTGACACATGGTTAGATACTTTTGATCCAAAATCAATTGTGTGGTATAAAAATAAAACAATATAAAACATTCTTAATTAAAACCATAACATTAATGATTGAAGGAGCGTGATGTGATGGTATATTTGTCTTTAATTTTCCTAGACCGTGGACCAAAATAATTATATAAATATTGTCATGTTCCAAAATACAGTATATAGCTTCAGTCCGCAATGACAATTCACAAAAACAATTCAAATAAGATACAAACCCTCAACCATTGAGTCACTTAGTGTTTAGAAAAAAAGCAGAATACTCTAATTAACAAGTGCACTTGTCTGTAAACATTGTGATGCTCTTTCTTAAATCAAGAGTTTGGCGTCCACCCTGTTAAAGTAGCAAACAATACATTAAACATGAATTTAAATAGTTTACAAATCAAGTCATTGACGTCAGGTTTTGCGAGCTTCAGATGTTCAGAAAGTACTGTAGCATTAGTGGGGCCAACACTAGCTTCCCTCAGTAATGACCATAAGTTGTTGAACCTGAAACATGCTCGAGTGGATCATTCTTCTTTGGTGCATATCCCCATGACCGGAGCAGATCAAAACGCTGTTTGGGTTTGGTGGAGAAGTAGTCCTGTTGCTTCTGAGAGTACGTCTGCACAGGGGGGACGATGTTCCTGTAGCTCCAGTCCTGAACATGAGGAATAAAAAGTATTACTCGCTTAAATTAAAAAATAAAAAAATCAATCATTTACAGTATATTGAAGAAAAAGCAGTAGAATATGAGAGAAAGATTTATGTCACAGGCCAAGACAGAAGATGTTTTTAACATCACCTGATAAAAGTCTCAGTAGTTATTTAGATATTCACCTCCCAGTGTAGATTGAAAGCCTCCAGCAGTTGAATCCTGCCCTCCCTCGTGGGCACACAGTCAACTGGAGTGGGCTGCACCACATCCGAGTTTACTTCCACACCACTGAAGACCAGGAGAGCTCTAATGGCAAACCAGCCTCCAAACTTTGGATGCACACACACCCCAAACATTTTCTGAAAAATACAAAAGAAACCATTTAACAGATTGAAAAGATTGACTTGTTGTTTGCAAATAAGGTCAGTAAAAAATACTTTTTCCCCCCAGGGCTGGTCTGTGACACTTGACTGTTGGTAGTAATATGCAGCACCGGAGACGTGAGCTGCCGTCTGTGCCAAGAACTTTGGTTTCCTGCTGGGTAGCAGCTCGTAGTCGTACCTCACGTCCACATCCAGGTCTGGAACACACTATGAAAGGATTTTTTAAATATTGTTAGTTTATTTTATTTTGTAAAATTGACTGATAAACACACCTGGGTGACAGCAGAGGAGATGCAGCTTTTGACACACTGGTCTATTGGATCGGACAGTCCGTGACATCCTTTCTCCTCGATGAAGGGGATGAAGGTCTGTTCAAACATGGCAGGGGTGCTCAGCACCACAGCAGCAAGGCAGTTGTCAGGGAAGTTGAGGCGCAAAGACTCTGGCAACACAGAGTTGTACCAGCCAACCTGTTCACACACAAGATTAATAAGCAAACAAAAATGTGGTGATTGATTACTTTGGCACTTTAAACATCTAAAATTGAATCCCATTACCACATGTTAGAGATTTAACTTAAAATAATCATCAAGGTTAAATTGATAAGATTCCATTTGACAATCAAATATTGATCGTCCCACAAGTATCTCAAAAGAATCACAGATGAGAGCAAAACACTGAAGGAATGTAGTAAGTGTACGTCCACCTTAAGTGGAAGCACTTCAAAGCCGAATTTGGAAAGATAGTCATCCAAAAGTCCTGTTACACTTTCCATGTTGACACTCGAGTCCGCCATTGCTGGTTTCTATTACAATGCATTGTGGGGGTTTCTTTATTTTTTTTGTTATTTTACAAAACTCTAACATTATTGTATATGAGATATAATTCTAATAATATCGTTGTTAATTTAAAAAAAGACAAAAAATAAAAACGTTTCACGTCGTACTTTACGTCACTAGGACGCGCAAGCGTCATACGTCATCACGCTGCAGTCTGTGGACACTGGCACCTGGATTCAAAAGTGCTGAATCCTCTGTGTAAGAACCTTCTTTCGCATTACTATTTGCTTTTATTCACCGTCATTTAAACGTCTCGAATGTAAGCTTTACAATAAATTGGTCGATGTGGGAAGCACGCCAGGATGTTTCCGAAGTTCTGTGCTAAACATTGTTGTTGAAACTGTCGTCGCTGCTAATCCAAAGCTAGTTAAATGTCCTTCTTTGTTGAGCCTTGTTCAAGTGTCTGTGCTGCACAGTGACAGGCTGCTGTGGGTGTCTATTGTTGGCTCCTGGAAAGAGGTTGGCTCCTGGAAAGAGGTTGGTTATTCCTCGATGACTCTTAATTCAACTATTATTAGCCTTGTGTATATTATGCTGCGTTCTTCTACGCTGTAACTGAGACTCAGTGGTGTAACTCCATCTCTGGGTGTCAAAGATCTCACTGAAGTCACACAACAGTAATGTACAGACCATGTTAATGTGACATTAACATTAACATGGAAATAAAACTCTTCACTGGCTTCCAGTTTCTTTCAGGATCAACTTTAAAATTCTGGTTCTTACTTTCAGAGCTATTCATGGTCAGGCTCCTCCTTACATCACTGATCTGATCCAGCCTTACACCCCAGCTCGGGCTCTGAGGTCTGTGGATCAGAATCTACTTATGGTTCCACGCACACGGCTCAGGACCAGAGGAGAGAAATCTTTTCAGGCTGTTGCTCCTAAGCTTTGGAACAATCTTCCTCTCTCTTTGCGCTTGATGGAGTCTACTGACTCCTTTAAGAAACATCTTAAGACGTTTCTATTTGTTCAGGCTTTTCTTTGAATTTCTCGAACTCCTGTGTTGTTCTCAGTATTATCTTGATCTTTAAAGTATGTACTTTTTTGAGTATTGTTTTGATTGTTTAAGCGCTTTGTGACCCTGGTCTCGAAAAGCGCTATATAAATAAATATTACTTACTTACTTACTTACATGAGTTCTGCTCCCTGATCCTTCATGTGTAATGGCTTAATGTTTTTAAACTATGTCAAATTCATTCTTTTTTTTTGGTGTCCAGGTCCTGGTAGAGATGAACTGGGACAACCAGCTGAGCTCGATTCTGTCAGCAGCAGATGGAAGTGTGGCCAAAATGAGAGTGAGATGTTTTCTTCTGCATTGTTAAAAAGTTGGGGACTGTCCCTTTAACCTGCAAAACCAATAAAGCTAGAGGCATATTCTTTGTTCTAAAGATGGGAACAAAATAAGGAATAATACAGACCGTGATTTGTCAAGTGGTGAACAAGCATATAAATAAATTGGGTTGAAGGATTGGAAAAGTGACATGTCATAAATGTTATTCTGTGTAGCCTGAAACCTCTCGAGAGAAACAATAGCTTACATGTAGGCCAAACAATTTGGGCATAGTGACTCATCTTGAAGTAGAATATAGTTGAAAAAAGATAATAACTTATTTAAGAACATTTAAATGTAATGAATAGATCATTTGAGTAGGAATTGTTCTATTAATTGTTGAAAAGTTTACCAGCTCTTCAGTTTCCCTTTTAGATGACAAATCTCATCGACAAATAATACGTTTGGTAATACCATATATAATAAAAGGTTGAGGTATAAAAAGGCAAATCCAAGATCAGCTATGGGGATTACATAGATATTCACTCTGTCCTTGAAACATCTTGTTGTCTTATTTTGTGTTTAAGACAAAAGCAGGAATTGAATTGAAAACGTTATTTTATTTACTTCCTGCACTGGAATATGAGTATTGTTGTCAATAAAAAGTATTTTATTTTATTCATTATTCATTATTTATGTATATGCCATTTTTTAGTGTCTCTCATTTTAATTAATTGTATTTTATGAATCCCTTATATTTAATTCGTATAATGTGTATATTCTGTACTGCCACAAAAACAAATTCCTGTGTTGTGTTTACAACACTGGCAATAAAAGTTTGAACTCGATTTTGGAAAGTTCTGTTATGCTTCACTAGATGGCAGTAATGGCCAGCAAAAATCCTAATAGTTTCATTTCTCAAAAAAGATAACTGTGAAATTATCGTTTGTTCACAGGAAAGATTGACATCACCACGGAAACTTGGCCAGGAAGGTGAAGCAACTTTGTTTTTTTTTTATGTGAAACGAGAAGTCACCTTTTTCCATTTGTTTATTTGATGTTGGTGATTCTCCTCTTACGTTGGGTTATGTTTTTTTAATAGAGTGGTTTCCAGAAAGAGAAAAAAGTCATTATTTACACCGAGATCCTCCTGCTCTTCCTCCTCGAGTCTCCCTTCACCATCAGCCGTTGACATCACTCAGTCGTGCTGTTCAGTGGTCAGACATAGCAGCAGTCCAGTCACAAGTCCAGATACAGAACCAGGTCCATGATTGACATTAACATTGTTCAGGAAAAGACAAACTGTAGTGAGACTTTCTTTAAAACGTGATTCAAGACCATTTAAACTTTGAGTTTTTCTTTTAGGCAATAGAGTGTCTAACGAAGAAGCTTTGTAACGTGGAGCGAGAGAGACAGACTCATCAATCCCACATCCAAGCCCTCCAAGGTAACACTTCGCTTCAAGTACATACATGTGAAGGACTTATCACACATACAGTATGTGGAGAGACCATTTCTTTAAACAATATGTAAAATAAAACGTAAGGTTTAGAAGCACATTATATTATGTATTCATCCTGTCTAACTTAAAGCACATAACTGATGATTATCATTATTGCCAAAATGTAATTTGGTGTATTTACCACATATTCTTTTTTCAGATTTCAATAAAAGGCAATTTGATCCTTTTAGATTTAAGTGAATCATTTGTAAAATGCTTTTTTAGAGGCCGCACTTGCATGGCAACTAATGTGTTGATTTAAGTGTGTCTTAAATATATGTTGGACCTCTATTGTACTCATCAGTATGTGTCTGTTTGTACTAAACTCTCTTTTCATTGAAATATTTACATTAGAAAATGTGCTTAAGCCCCGCCCACTGAAAACACTGAGATACAATCTTGCTTACCATAACCACACCCACTCTGCTGTGATTGGTCAAGCATCAAAGTTTGTCACCGCATGTCATCTAGTAAGTCTCTGACTCCAAGTAACTTGTTGTATAAACAAAGCATGGCGTGCTTACAGCTGGCCGGAGGAGGAGTGAAGACCATTATTACACCATAATGGACTCCACTCCCGTAACCTCTCGTTCACCGAGATTTCAGACGGGGGAGAACTTTATTAAGTAAAAAGTGCAAAACATGGTCATGATGAGGGACTAACTGCATCTTGGAGAGGAAGACTTCAACATTTCAGTGAGTCAGGAGAGTTGGAGTTTGACATTAGTTGACCTTTAATTTTAAATAAAAAATATGAGTATATTTAAAAATGATTGAAGCAAAATTGTAATCAGAAAAATCCACGATGTTGTTCGTTTCCAACCTTAAACAACCTCCGGCCTCTCTGTGTGAAGTTTGTACTTCCCCTAGTGGGTTCACTAGAGGAACTTCTAAGTAAACCAGATGGTGGGCAATTTTCAGCATTAAATACAAATGAATTTATAAAGTAAATAAAGAACTGAAACCTAACAGATTGGTGGAAGAAACAAAACAAAAGGGTGAGCAACATAGCTATTAGTCATGAACAAATGTTGTTCAGCACATGTATGGTGGAGGTGCTAAAGGAAATGAACTTGTTTATCTGAGTGTGTAAGACTCGTGATATGAGTGCATGAATGTGTCAGCGTGTATATCTGCTGTGGCCACATTCATTTTGGAAATGCTTACTCATCGTTCTAGCACAGATGGGCCATAAAACTCATTCCCTCTTTTGGGGAAAATATCATTTATATTTAAATATGATAAATAATTCTCCTATATTCAGTTCCATCTGTCTTCTCTTCCAGAGGAGGTTGACAGGCTGCGAGAAGAGCTGAGGTACGGTGAAAGAGAGAAGGATGAACTGAGGACGACTCCCAGCCCAGGAGTGGAGAGGAGGATGGAGCAGTGGAGAAGGGAGGTGGGACGGGAGCTCAGCAGTTTGCGGGGACACATTGCCCGAGCCACTTCACTTGGCAACCTGGAGGAGAGGTGGGAATCCGGTTCAGCCTGGTTATACAAAATGAAAGGTCATACACGGGTTTTAATAAAAGAAAATCAGCCTTTAATTACGAGTTTCTCACTTTAGTCCCAGAGAATAATTAGTATCTCTAATATCTGGTAGATGGTGGAATGCACTTTATTTTATATGAGGAGCTTTGAATTGATTGGATTAATTTTATCCAGGTCGTTATATAAATGCTAAAAGACTACCTGTGGCGTTTAGAAAATTCATAATTAATTTGTATTAAATGTATGCTGTGTTCTCAGTTTCAGTTCCAACATCCACAGAGACGAGCTGGAGCACCTGCGTCGAGACATGGAGCAGCTGAAAGTGCGGCTAAGTGAGTCACGCAGAGACGTAGCAGGGACTACACACACATATATAGAGCAAGACTGTCCTAAAACAAAGACGTGTCCAGTCCTGCTTAAGCTGTGCTTCATCTCTTGTCAGGTAGACAAGAGGAGAACTTGTTCTCGCAGCAGACGGAGGCCAGAGAGGCTCGGAGACAGTACGATAGAACCTGCAAGGTATCACATGGTGGAGTTTGATTTTTCCTTCTAGATCTTTAACGTTTGCTTTATGTGTTTAGACTCTGCAAGAGTTGACTGACAGCTACAGAAGCCACAGCACTGATCTGTCGAACATCGTATCTCAGTATTCCCAGACCCGACAAGAGTTTCGGCAAGTCAGGTAGAACGACTGCAGATTAAATCCTCTTCATTTCCTTCATTTTAAATTTGACTGTGGAAGTGACAAACAATGTTTTTTCATTCAGATGTTAAGGAATTGAAATATGAGAGCTTTTTGGTGTAGTTATGCATGTTGTTGTTGCACATGTTGACCTCACTACATAAAAACCAAACAAGATACAATCAAATTCAATTTGAATTCATCTGAAATTTTTGACTCAACTCGAGATTTGATCTGCCAGTGCATCAGTATCAGAGCTAAAGGAAGAGGTTCAGAGTCTTGCAACAGGAAGAGACCCGTCAGCGCTGTCAACTCATGCATCAGGCAAGTCATGGTTGAAGCTGCACGCACAACTTCAGCAGTAATCTACACAAGGACCTGAAGATACTTCTCTTTTGAGAAGGCAAATACATTTTAGGCAAATTTTTAAGATCATAAAAATAGTATTTTCTTCCCTCCAGAGGCGTCACCTTCTCACCGTCAGAGCAAACGGATACAGATTTTGGAGAGGAAGCCGGACTCCGATTCAGAAGACTTCAGTCCTACACCAAGTCTGGCTGAAATCAGCTCGGATGATTCCTGGCTGGATGACAAAGAGCAAAGTGAGAAAAAATCCTGACAAACGTGAACATAAAGCGACACTGTACAAAGAAAATGACGTCTTGGTGGAGAGAAATCTCAAACCGTGACCACCTGTTACGTCTCGCTTCACAGTTCTGTACACCGCCACATATGTATACGTATGAAACCTCTTCTGACTACAACCTTGACATATTGTGACAAACGATTCACACAAGAACATTCTGTTGGCCACCAGATGGGCTACAAGATTGAACACGTAATTTCCTGCCACCGCCCTGCTCCACACATATGTGGCTTATTCATCGGTAGTCTTCCCAGCAAACTGAGTCACTGAGCAAGGCTTTTCACTGTTTCATGAGTCGGCAAATAACAACGTATGTAGGATTTCAAAGCGTTTGTTGCCATGTTGTTATTCAACTCTTTGTTTCCTCCACTTTTTTTCAGCTCATCCTCAGAAGTCCACAGTTCGTTTGAGCGTTCAGTCCAGGCGGAGCAACTTCTCTAGTCCTGGAACAGACCTGGAGGATGATGACAGTGAAGACCTCCTGGGTGATGGTGCTTGTGCAGAGTCAGAGTCAGACCTGAGTCTCAATGATCTCTCAACGGTTTAAGACCATGTCCATAGAAGCTGCAGCTAAACCACAACAATGTGTTATAAAAATCAATATTACTTCCAAAATATCTCAAAGACTTTGATAGAACTAGTTTGGAATGATAGAAAATACAATAATCATATGCTAAGCAATCACTGCACACAGAGTTGTATTTAAGGACTGTTTTTCATCAAGACTTTCTGAAAAAGGTAATAATTATAATCAGGATGCGAAGTTCAAAAGAATCACAGTTTTTTTAACTTCTTGTTGCCATGGTTATGCCAAGACTTTTGAACCACCATAAAAATAAGATTTAGTCTCGCATCTATTGGCTATCATTTATGGCCTATAGTGTTGTTCACGCAAACTAGTATTCAAACACCTTTTCTAGTCCAGTCTGGGGCTGTTATCTCATATTATGTTGTTTGGTTACAAGCTTTTGTCTTTAAATACTGAAAAACTTTGGTATTTAAGTTCAGTCAGACATTGTTGGTTGTTAGTTTTGTCCATCAGGCCACTAGTTCGATTAAAATGGCAGCATGAGGGGCTGGATTCGTAATCTAGCTCGTGTGGATTGGCTGTAACACACACACCCACATATGCACAAAAATTAAACTAGGTTTTCGAAAAAATATATTATTGTTCACTTCATGTTTTCTTCAAAATTACCAGTAAAACTGCACTTTTCGTTGGAAGCCGTGTGTACTTTTCTTATCAGAACAAGATGTATGCTCTAGTTTTTTCCTTCCTGGTTACTTGGAAAAAGTCTCTCAGTAATTCATATTAAACACTAACTCGCTCACTCGGACACTCTGACTAATGTGCATGTCATTATTGTTTAAAATTGAAAAGAATCGTTACAGAAAATATTAGAGAAATAAAAGTCAAATTGAGCTGCTTTAGCATAACCAGTTTTTGAAGGTTTGAAAATATTATGATAATTCACTTTATTTTAACTGTGACTTCGCTAAATATCTTAAAGTATTTGTGTCAAACTGTCAGATATGAAGGTGATGTTTTATTTAAATGGTTTACAGTTTTTGTTTAAACAGTTAAATTAGTGCATGAGAACAAAACCAAGTATTAAATGCAACAAGGAGGTTGTACGGGAAACTATATCTTATCTGCTCTGAGGATTTTTCTGATTATGGTTTATAAAGGCAAGTATGTCTACTGTTAATATACAGTCATGTTTTAACTTGTACTTGTGTCCCGTGCCTCTGGTCTCTGCTACCAGGAAAGGCTGCCTGCCTGACTCATTTAGGGTAATCTTCAACAAAAGAATAAGTAATAATGGTGTTCTTGTGGGATGTTTTTCTGGTTTTCGGAATCTTTTACAGAGTGGCAAAACTCACCACCTTCAACGTGTCACCAAAGATTACAGGTCCAACCATGTATTAAACGTGCAGCTCTGATCCCAAATGTATAGAAGATCTTCTCTGTTTGAATGTTTCTCCGATGCAAGATTGTTCCATTAGCCGAATCTTCTGTGTGGTCTGACCGAGGCCGTCAACCAACAGAGATGTACATCTTGAAAAGGATCCACTGATAAGTGGAGGAGCCGACAAATGAACACGTGTCTTTTATCCCACCATCAGTTTGCGTCGCATCGATTGAAATGAATCTTTTTTTTCAGCTTTTTGAAGATTCTGTTAATGATTTTTCTGTTCAATTATGTTTTTGTTCCTTTTAATGAATCCATGGTTTTGTGCTGAGAACCAACTTTTTTATTTTTATTTTATTATTAATTAACTAAATTTTTTATTCAAGAAAAACCTGATCAGTGAGTGCATGAAGATTGATTTTCTTGCTGTAAAGATTTCAGATTTTGTAAAGTTTTGTTGTATATACAGTATGTATTGTATGGGTTCCTGAAACCTTCGCAGTCAGTAGCAAAGGAGCCATATTTTTGTGTTACTATTGTTGAGCATTGATTGATTGATTGTATACGAACAGTAGTCGGTTGGTAGAGCTTTAATCTTGACGCAGTGATACATGAGCATCTGGTGAGATGGTGGTTTCGGTTCCTGCAAACCATAAGTGAACATAAAATGAAACAAATCTGAAGCGTAACCCCCTCCTCTCAGCTGTACTGAGGGCGCCATCTGCACTCGTCCAAGTCTGATAAATATTTCAGTGTCCAGACACCCCCCACTGAGAATGTTGACCATGACTGTTCCGTTTATCTATGAAGAACTCTTGTCGTACTGGTCAGTAGTTGTTGGTGAAATAAAGTAGCTTCTCTGTACTGTTGAAATTGTCAAAAGATTTTATAAAGAACATTCTTGTTTATTTGTTAGCGTTGAAGATAATAGCTCATGAATGAGGCTGTTATTCCACAGTCGTGTTTCAATGACTTTGTGTTTTCTTTTGTATCATGTGAAGCTAAACTTTGTGTTTAAATTCTGGAAGTATTATTGTCATCTGCTCAGGATACAAAGAGAAAACTGAATAAATGTAGAAATGATGAAAGTTGTTTATAAAACTTTGTATTGTTCATCCTTATGGTTTCATTTCTTTTATTTATAATTTGAAGATCTGTATGCTTTTATATCATCTTGTTAAGAAAAATAAATAAAATTAGGTGTTCCACAAGGCACAACACTTGAACCTATCAATCTCCAACATCTTTTATGTTACATTGAATTTGTCACAAGACAAACCGCTTTCTTGACCTAAATCAAAGTGATCAACATCACATATGTCCACTAAGTTGCATCATTTACTCCCAATAAACAATAAAGAACATTTTCACTTCATTTTGACTAATGATGTAAGATTTGTATATGTTTAAATGTCTTCATGTCATCTCATGTTACACTTACTAGATAACTTAACATTTCAAATATCAGTTTTCTTTGTGCACTTCCAGGTCCGTATATTTAAATTAATTAAGGGTATATGAAGGTGAGATTATGTCTTCTTCAATTTCATTTCAATTCACAATCAGCAAATAACTGCTTTACAAATGCTATTAGATCTCAAAATATCTTTAATGATGAAACAGTGATCCACATGTTTGCCAAGTTTTCGGTCATGAACATTTCTCAAACATATACTCAACAGAATTTTTAAACGTGACTCGGCACAATCTGAATGGTTTGTTGAATTAAGTCATGAAAACGTTCCATTTCTACCATTAAAAAAGGAACATTGTTAAAGTTCTGACTTCATGAAAAACGAGCCATGCACATAATCTTTTTAAAGTCACATTCACTTGCCTGGTTTGGCACCTTTAATACTCAATATAAGGAAGGGATGACGGTTGTTTTTTTAACAGATAATCATCAGTAGTATTTGTAACCTTAAAGTTGTGTGAAAGGCAAACGATCTTGGAACACACACAGTATTTCTAAGGCACTCTCTAGTTGACAATATGATCCTGGAAATAAACAAGTGGGCGGCCTGAGAACGAGTGACAAATGTTAAATATGCTAGAATGTGGCCTAATTTAAAAAAAAAAAGTTCTACAAACAACTCACACATACAATCATAAATCTAAACTTTTTCACATACTCAGACAAACTGTGAGCCCCGCCCACCCACCCCCACAAACTAGGTCAAGGTAAAGTGCAAACACAATAACACTGAAATCAGAGCTCCCATGCAAGTCTTCGGACTCTACGAGGAGAATAGACAGATGAGCTGAGTTTGGGTGCGTCCCAGATGAAGGTTTTTCTGACTTCGTACCTCACAACATGGACTCGATCACATCACTTGGACTGTCCTGAGATCAGCCACTGAACAATTTGGTCGACTAATATTAAGACAACAGAGGGTTGTTTGCATTCTCTCGAGTAAAACTGTTGGTCTCTGCTGAAGATCATCCGAAGCGTGCTTGAGTGTTGCTGAAGCTTGTGCAGAGTCCTCTGTGTGTGACATTTGTTTGGAGGGGGAGAAACCAGATTCAAAAGCGAGCTGTGGACCTCTGAGGGTTCACCTGGATCAGTAGCTGTACATGGACAAGGGGGTGTCCTCCATCATGTCATCCTGTCAAACAAACAGACATTTATTGAGGCTGGTTTTCACACTTATCGAGGACGTGAGCTCACCATGGGCAGGTCCTGCAACCTGCGGAACTCTGGTCTGGTGTCTCTCCGCCTCAGTTTGAGGAAGAGGAGCAGGGTGATGATGATGGCGGTGACGATGAAGGCTGACACCAGGCCGGCCAGGAGAGGGTCCAACGGCGGAGACTCGCGCTCCATCGTTGCTGCATCGACACACAAACAGAAGACAAGAAACATCACATATTTGTATCAAGGCTTAGAGTTGGACAAGGACACAAATAGATGGAATAAAAAACTAATGAACATGTTTTTTGCAAGAGTGAGTTTTGGTATCAAGTAAATGAAAACAAAACCAAAAAGAAATCTTATCTCAACTCTGTCTATTGCACCTGCCAACCTTACTGACATTTTATCCACCTTTTTTGCCGCTGCTTTTAATGTTTTACATGTTGTTTCAATTAGTGTGGAATTTGCTGTTTAAAATGCATATTTTCTCAAGATAGAGTAGATATTGGGCATCTCTGTAAAACATTTCTTGAATAAAATTAAGAATAAAGTAAATACATATTTTACTTAACAAATAATAATAACAAATAATTCCAAAATAATAAAACCATGGAAATTTTAATTTAATCTACATAGTGATATCAGGGGGCGCGAAGACACAATTTACAAAAATATTTATTGTTTGTTTTAAAAAGAAATGTATAAACCAATTACATTAGTTTTGTCACCATAAACACGAGATCGATTAGTGATTAACAAATGCTCACTTTTGTGTTTACGTCAAGTCATAACTGGTTTAAAGGAAGTATGCTCAGCAAAGGAAGGTTTTTTTGAACCCCTAAAGATTATTTATATACAAATGGAGTGTGAAATCATTGACCAGCAAATGAGTCAAACATGCTACAACTTTTTTTAAGTTTGTTCTTCTGTCTGTTTGTTACATAACGCTGCAGAGATGTAGCAGAACATAAATACATAAATACATACATTGCAATCATTTATGGTGTAACAATCCCCAACGAGAATGTTAACTCAAATAAAATAAAGATTCTCACAAAGTGTACTTAAGTATTTAAGTTTTGTTAAAGCAGGTATATCAGAGGAGTCAAGTACAGAGCTGCAGGATTCTGGCTGGAAACAGAAATGTTAAACTGCAGCTGAGGTTAAATTTAGACCAGCGTGGCACACGTTAATCACTCTGTTTGGAGAAGAAGTGTCACACACAGGAAGTTAAACCTGCCTGCCGCTTGTGGACCGAGCTAATGGACATGACACCCAAATGTTCTATTCTCTCTCTGAGGCTTCACTCTATCATCAGACCAGGAGGAGTTTGTGTCCCCGATTTCTATATAAGGATGTTGCTACAAACCCTGTTGTGTAAACTTTTATTTCCTCTCATACAAAGCAGCACCAACCACACTCCCCCTTTCTCTAGAGGAAAGAAGATAAGCAGAGACGTTCCCTCATTGAACCACAGAGACCACATCATGTGGACCGACGTATAAAGACAGCATCACAGTTGAAGTAGATATTTTTTAAATAGGACAACATTATTTAACCATTAAACTCAATTTAAACATGGTCTTTTTTGTGCACATCATGATGAATACTTCAAAATATTGTGTTTTGAAACATAATATTCTTCAATATTCTCTACAGATAAGCTTCTTTAATTTTTACCTAAGTTCCTGATGCACACAACTTATTTACCTATATGTTTAGCTGTCTTAGTTGCGAGCTGAACAACGTGCTTATTTACCAAGCTCCGTAACTGTATGATTCTCATTGCGATACTATTTTTTGTTCTTGGAGGCTCGACATGTAAGTAAGTAGGTAAGTAAGTAATTTGTATTTATATAGCGCTTTTCTAGACCAGGGTCACATTCTCTGAGAACATTCCTTTACTTCAACATTATTTATTTCTTCTATTGACATCAGTAATCTCTTTCATTTATCTTATTGTAAACACTGACAATTCTATAGGTTAGAAGATTAAATTGAACAACTATCTACTTTGATTTAAACCAACAATCCGGTGGGCCACATAGAATGACCTGGCGGGTTGGATTCGGCCCCCGGGGCCATGAGTTTGAACCATGTGGTGTATTGTCTTCATCGTGTCCGGCTCTCGTTTCTTCTAGCATTTACAATCTCATCAACTAACTCACATGAACTCGTAGGAGAAAACAAGAAAACACAACAGATATTCACACAAACAGAAACTGGTGTAGACACAGATACAAAATCTGAAGAGCTTTTACCGAATCTTTTACAAAAATAAAGAATTAAACTTGTTTCCGTTGTGTCCTCCTGTTTCTGTAAATGTGTTCAACCAATTGTAAATGTTCAATGCAAAATGTAACTTTGAAAGTGGATGCTATTTAGTGAAATTCAGAAGCGCTGTCATTTTCAAACTAGAGCGATTTATTCTCCTACTGTTAATAAAGTCTACTTGTTACAACCTTTTTCACTGCCAGTTATTGCATTTTCTTCTTGTTTGTGTTTCAATTTCTTTTATAATGTAAATTCTAAAATTGTATTTTCTAACATTGTAATTATATATACTTGTATTTCTTAATTATGTTAAATGTTCTCACCTCTAGTACAAAATAGCAGATCTAGCAGAAAGATTGCAGAGCATTCCCTTTATAACCACAGAATCATTTGCTCTTTGATAGACATATCAGGAGAAGAACTCTTCATAGAGTTGTGGCTGAATAAATACAAAACTCAGAACCAAGACAGTGACGGCATGAGGCTCAACCGGTCGGTCCCATGAATATCGGTCCCAACAGAGGCGGGGATTGTGGCCTTGTTGTTGCTGATGACAGAATGTGTGAACGTGGGAAGAGTGTGTGTGCGTGTGTGTGTACAGAAGCGACTGCTGTGTTGTGGTTGATAAACATCGTACAGAGCGACTTTTGTTCGAGATGTTTCATGACTTTAAAACAAAGACCAAAACCGAGTAAGAAGTTGAACGTACTGTCTCCCTTCACGTTGAGCTTGTTCGGCGTGTCAGCGTGGACCTCGGACTTCTTGGTGGTGATGCTCGGTGGGTCGGTGGGGGGCTTGTCGTGGACTTGAGTGGTGGTCTTGGGGTGGACTAAAACTTGGGTCGTTGTCGGGTGAGAAGCAGTGATAGAATGTGTGGTGACATGGTGTGTGTTGGGTTCTGATGGCTGAACTGTGGTGGATAAAGTTGGGGGGTCTAATGTCACAGTAGAATCAGGGGATGAGGTGATGCTTTTGTTTTGAGGGGATCCTGGAGCGCCGGTGGGACTGTGGGACTCATTCGGGGAGACCGTTGTGGTGAAAGCTTTGTGATGATCTCTAGGCGCCGGTGTTGATGTCGAGTTCCTGAGTGTTTCATTTCCGGTTTGAAGGGGAATCATCGAGATGATGTGAGGCGCTGTACCTGCAACAGATCATGACTGTCAATAGACTTTAAAAAAAATTGAATAGTACTGCAGAAATAACCAAATAAACAGATTATTTAATTTCACTTGGATAACTACGCTGGAGAACATTGTACTGGGACTATATGGTGCTGTTTTCATGCGTGTTGCTTCACACATCAGTGCAAAATGTGGCAAAATTGTAATTAAACTTTCACACTAAATTAATCCAAAATTACTTTTAGATTTTAAGACTTAAAAGAAATTCAGTATTTGTTACCAACACTCTAATTACACCATAACTTATTTTTTACACATGAATGAATCTATGTATTGTCTTTTTTGCCATCTTATGCTTGAATTATTGTATCTCAGGTGTTTGTGCTCTTTGTTTTGGCACTCCAGTGGTTCTGTTAAAGCGTTTTTAACAATAAACAATATTGATGATGAGAAGTTACACATTTATTTTCAAAATGAAACAATTCAGCTTATCATTGACAGGACATACTTTAACACTGGATGCTGATTGGACAGAGACGTTTGAAATTCAATTAGCGAAAAGTAGATCAGTAATTATAGCATAGTAAAATGTAAAAAGAAAATGTAATATATAATTCAAATTTGAGCAGTTGTCTGAGCATCGCTTGATTGGCTAAAAGTTCAATCAATACACATTTTTTTGTACACTTTTGAAAATATTAAAATGTATTAATTCAATTATTGAATAATATACGATTGAATAATCGATTAAGAATCATTTTTAAAAATATTACATTAATCCAATCAATTCAATTCAATTGATGGCACTGATCTACTTCCAAAGACAACGGACGACATATTGGCCGACATCATGGTGGATACCAGGTTCACCCTGGACTGGTATCAGGTCTTACAGAGAACCCAAAGAGCTCAGAACTGACGACGGTCACATTTGTGTCACAGGAGAACACAGAAGCTACCAAATGATCCTCCGAGCTAAAATTGTCTTCCTCAACTCTGCTTCATAAATAATTTAAACTTTCTTTCTCGTCGTTCCAGTTGAAAAGTGTGACTCTGGATGTGTGTGTGTGTGTGTGTGTGTGTGTGTGTGTGTGTGCGAGGAGTGGTCTTCTCACTTCTTACCACACTGTGGAAAGTCACACAGTATTAATCTCATCTCACTATCTCACACTCAAATGTTGCTGTAGGTTCTGTCAGCTGTCTTCCACAAATATCACTTTCACGCCTCTTCACCTCAGTATTTGTGCTGCCAGACTGTGACAAAAGTGAGCCGATTAAAGGAGTTTGTTTTTAAAACATTCTGCCTCGATGATAGATGTACAATGGATGATAGAATGAAGCGTTACCGTTGACTTCTTCCTGCAGTGGAGTTTCAGCAGCAGGGTTCTCTGGGGTGATGCTTTGATTGACAGCGTGGGTGTCGTTGACGTCGCCGCGCGCCACTGTTTGGTTAGGTTGGTTGAAACCTGGATCAGGTCTGGATCCTGGTGCATTGGGTGTGGGAAGTGTAGTACTGGGTTGCGTCTCTTGAACGAAATAACGTGTGACAACATGAAAATATATTCATTTTAACGACACAATCATTGACGGGTAACTACAAAAGAGCTTAAAAACAGATGTTGTCATTCTCGAAAACCACTTATTCCAGGTCCTTGATGTGTTTTACACACGGAACTACTGTATATACTTAATATTATTGTAGGAAGAGTCAGGACCAGTTTGCCAACCAAAAGGTGAACTCCCATGATGCCTTTCTACACAGACGGCTGATTGGTTGCTACAATACTGTATTTAGATTATGCGTCAATGTTTTATGTCATAAGTGAACAGCTGTGATTTGCTGGGCGGCAAAGCTGTCCATGTCACCATTACTGAGAGGGTTGTTGAGAGGGATGGTACCGCATATGCAATTTTGACTTTATAAGTTAAAATACATTTTTTATTCATTTTTTTATTTCAAGGAGTTAATAACACGAGATAAATGAGGGACTGAAATGAAGATGCCACGTAATTGCTGGTGACCTTAACTATAATTGACCATATAGTGCAAATGCACTAAATATAAACTATTTCTCATAATTACCAAACTTTGGTTACTTGTTTTAGAAATAACCAAAAACACTTTGAAAATACAAATTTCCTTGACAAGATCTAAAATATCCAGACGTTTAATTTGACTGGAACTGAAGTAGAATTTAAAGAGTATGGATGTTGTGGAAACGAGGAATAATTCAAGGCTCAAATTAAAACTGCTAACAACAACACTAGTTTTTTCATCTTACTTCTCTAACCTTGGACACTTGATAAGTATTTGTCTTGTCTCTGTCTCGACAAACTATGGTCCTGCTGGGGTCTTAAAATGTTTGAAAAAACAGAAGATGCATGACATACAGAACACTGTTTATGGATCTGTGTGTTGAGCTGATCCAGAAAATTGATGTCCAGCATTGCCATATTGGCTGGTTGTTGACAATAACTTTTGTTATTTATCAGATAATCTCTGTGCCTTGAATTCCATCCTCCATTATATAGAGAGGTAGATCACAGGAGGCTCTGATAATCAGAGGAATGTGTTGATGTCACAACCCAGCAATGGATTAGTGGTGGTGGATCTAAATATGACTGTATTGTGATATGATAAAGGCTCACTGAGCAGAAGTTAAAGGTCACTTTTACAGTGATTATCCATAATTATCTATATCCGATCGTTTTTAAACTTGACAACAGCAGCAGTAGACACTATTTTTTACTACTAAATATTTAATTTTGTTTTATGATTTTTCCCAACTCTGTGAGCACCAAACTGCTTTACTGCAGTGGGTTGGAGACGGAGGTTGCATTTGGTTGCATTTATTTTTATCAAATACTCAGATGACTTTTGAAGAAAGATTTACATGTGGACTTTTGAAAACACTTCACTTACCCCATTTTAACTGGGGGGGAACATGGAAAAACAAAGTAATTGTGGTCAGTATCTCATATTGCTGATTTATCTCTTTTATTGACTAACAACTCATACTTTCTGAGTAAAGTAAAGAGTAAAGTAGGTGGTTTTTCATATCTTGGAATTATTGCATTAGTATATATTTTGTATAATGTGCAATAACACATTGGAGTTGTGTAATACAACTTAAGATAAGTTAAAACTTAAGAGCAAATGCTTTAAAGTATATACTTTATTGAATATTGTTTTGATTGTTTAAGCGCTTTGTGACCCTGGTCTGGAAAAGCGCTATATAAATGAAAATTCCTTACTTACTTATGCACTCAATAATCCTACCACAAGTGCAGTACATATTCCGGGTCTGTAGGTGGCAATGTGTATCTCACAAACAAGAGACGAAGAAGACATGAAGCTCATCAAGCATGTTTTGTGTTCTATAAGTTTCCGTCCAGGGTTAAGTACATGTATTTGTTTGCAAATAGAGCTCCTGAAAACATAAAGATTTCAGATAACACTTGAAAATCTTTTTTTAAACATCAATTTTCTCAAAAGTAAACATTATTTTATTAATTTCCTTTTTCTTCCTTTAAACCTCTATAATTTAAGTGGAAGATTCTATACGATTACATATTAACCACAGATAAAAGTACGGTAAAACGGATGTATAAAAAGTCTGGGTGGAAAGATTGTTGTGTTATGTTGTTACATAAACTGTGCTGCATTGATTTAGCGAAGAATTCACTCGTGATTCCAAATCCTGTGATACTCAAACTAATTCATGAAGGAATTGAAAACCACATCCATGTCCAGCTAGAGACGAGAAGCCAATAAACAAGTGAGCGTTGAGTAATGGTAATTAGACGTCCTCATTTCTAGATAAATGCATTTTAACCTCATTTCCCATCCGCGATTCCAACAGCCCCTCAGATGAACGTGGACCATGAGGCTAGACTTCATTAAAGGGCCGTGGAGTTGCTACTGAAAAAGATAATTTCAGACTGTAGCATAACGTGGTTACAGAGCCGGGTCAACCTCACGAGCTCTCCACATCACATGTCAGTCGTTTATTTTCGGGTCTTTTGAAGTAATATTGCTTTAATAGAGACCTTCAATCTCTCCGTCAGTCATCTGTGAATCCTCCCTCCGATGAAAGCCAGAGTGCTAATGTCTGATAATGTCATTACGTCGCAGCCGCGGTCGCTCTCATTACCTTCGCCATCACTCACACCGTTGATCAACCTCCACTGTAAAGATAGGAAAACAGAGCCGCTCATTAATAGACAGATGCTGGGCTGGTATAATGCCCTCCTTGTGCGCCGACCTCAGCTCTGAGTCTAGGAGCGAGGGTCAACCGCTGGAGTTGTGGCGCTGTCGTCGTGTGTGCGTCAATACAGAGCAGCAGTGTTTCCACACTCGTCTCTTCGGAGAGAGTGTGAGTCACAAGTCTTTGGGCAGCAGCAGGTACCTGGAGAAATAGTTGCTCGCTTCCTGACCCTGGCCTTGACAGCCGGCGGTTTCTCCCCCCGAACAGATGATTTGCTGCTCACTAACCCTGGTGACACGTCGATGATAGAAAATCTAGTGTTTTGTTCAAATATGTTTATAAAATGGGATGTTTATTATTTCAAACAGAACAGTTGATGCAAACTCAAAAACGAAAACTGAAGTCAGATGACATATAAAGTTCACCCAACTGTTCTTCTTTAAAACCTGATCAAATACTGTGTGCGTTCTGTTGGTCCATCAGGTTTTTTCAACCTTTTGCAGGTTTTGATATTCACTTGAACGCCTTTTAATTTTGCTGCTCATGAGGCGAGCTTTAGTAAGAAGTAGGAAAAACTTTAGAAACACAACTTTTAACCCACTGTAAACAATTTATTTGAAAGTAGTAATACATGGTTGACATCATCAATTAGCGTCTTGGCAGGGGTATGTGCTGTCCAGGTGCTTCTCTAGTTTGATTTAGAAGCTGCATGTTTGTCCATTATAACTGTTTAATAATGTATTCGCTACTTTTACCTCTTTTTTCCTGTCAGTGATTTAGACAATCATGATTTTTTATTTTTTTAAAGCATTTATTCTGTCTTTTTCTGGGGTTGCCAGTCGTCCATCACCGAGCACACACTCGAACCTTTAAACACTAGAACCATCAACTAACCTCTGTTAGTCCTAACAAGCATGTAAAGATCATATAAACACAAACACAAAAAGTACCTATAGCTGGATCAGAACCTTCGGCCGTCTGAATGGTGACTCTCAGCCTGTTATCATTAAAAAATATATTTACTCAGTGTTTTCCCTTGCATCTATTTTTTCTATATTATACTAAACCTTTTAAACATAAAAATAAATATGAGTTATCACTTTAAACTCAATGGAACTGCAGGTGGTATTTGTCAACACAAAGGGTAGCAGTGAGCAACAACAGGAGCTTCTAAGTGGGATCTTGAACGTTGAAAGAAAATTATCTGACCATAATTTTTTTAGATAAGGGATAAATCTTTGAAGACAGCATCCATTCATCAAACTTACACATATACCTGTTCATCAACTGGTTTAAGGCTAACTTGAATATCAATGTGACTTTATCTGTGCAACCTCTAGAAAATTCTCACAGAAGACAATATTCCAATCACTCCTGTGCTCTTTAAAAAAAATGAACTCCAGGTTTTAGAGTTACTTAATACTTTATTTTCATTAAATAATAATATATAATATAATATATATCTTTATCCTCCATCCTCACTACAACATTTGCCACTGTGCCCCTCCTAGGGACAGTACAGAGAGATGCTCAGATATTTTTGGTGTTTCTGTGCAGCCCCTTTTTCACTTAGTTTACATGCATGACACCCCAACATCACGGACAAAGCTCAGGTAGATTGTGAGACGTGATTTGATGATCGTGTGAAGCTGATAAAATGGATCTCAGTTCATACTGAGAATGAGAAAAATCATGTGTTTACAGTCTATTGCCATTGTTGTTTGTATCATGATAGATTATAGTTTAGATAGTGATGTTTGTGGGTCAGTCTTGACGTATTTGCCTCCTCAGGACAATAGGAAGGATCTGGTTGCAATTGGATTTGTCAACATGCAGGTGTTATATTCTTTGAGGCTGATTCTAAAATCTAAACAACATCAATATTTGACGAGATGCTTTCATTGTTAGTGTTATACAATGATCAACAGACTTGAGCTCCCGAGGGCCAGAGGAGCGGGAAGACTATTTTTAGAAGATTACTGGAAGAACTATTCTCACAGAGGTCCTTCTCTTTTAAAGAGAAGAAGAAGCTCGTGAGCCTTGAACTGTGTCAAGAAATCTTATGTCACATCATTTTAAGTGGATAAGTCACCATATTTCATGTAATATCTGAAAAAGTTTTCTGTTTGTGTTTCTCAATACGACAACATACAACAACTAGTGTTGTGCCACAGAGGTTCTTCATGGCAGTGTTCCTCTGAGATCACCGACCACTCTCTTCCTGTGTTGTTGCTGCTTCATGAAGTAACTTCTTAGAGCGCGTCGAAAACAGAAAAACAGGTAGAATAAAAGAGGAAGTAGGTGTGTGTGAGAGACAGGAGGTGTTGAGGTGTGTGATGTGTTGAAACGGAGAAGGCTGAAGGAGGAGCTTGTAAGAAAGACGCAGTTTAAACAAACACAAGGAGGTGGATGGAAACATTGGAATACTTTGTCATCAGTGATGAGAGAATAAATGATTTTTTGTTGTCGCGATAACACATTTTTTCACACCTCTTATCACATGAAAATGATCTTGTTCCATATGTAAGTTTTAGAAGACAAAAAAAACCTACAATTTTGACAAAAACATGTGGGTGATTTTTACAATCTAGTTTCAAGAAAAAACATGAAGATGTTCATGTCCTACCATGTTCAGCAGATCCAAAACTGAGCAGCAACAGAGCACAAAGTGACACACACAGTTTAGTCTCCATAGTGGATCGTCTCGGGACCTTGAGATGGATCTCGCTCGTGGGTCCGGGTCTTGACTCTGATAATGGGGTGAGCGGAAAGTCCTGGTCGCAGCTACTGTACACAGATTCTGCTGGTGTGTGCGTGGCTGTGGGAGCTCTCTCTCTCGTTCTCTCTATCCTTCTCTGCCGACCCCCTCCCCTCTCTCTCTCTCTCCCTCACCCTCCCTCGCTTTCTCTCTCTCTCTCTCTGCCACGTGTTTTGTGTTCAAAATAGTCTTGGACTCAAACTGCTCTGTAAAAATGACTTCGTTGTTGTATCCATCTGAAAAGTGAAGTTTAAACTTCAGAGCAGTTTTTCATTTTTAACTTATTTTAATTTTAATTTTAATTTAAATCGTTGGAAATAGATACAAAAAAATCCATATGGTCATCCTAAGACACCTGTACCATCTCATGACCTCGCGAAAACGTGTCAAAAAATCAATTTAATTGAAGTATATAGTACAAAATATCTTGTAATGTACCTAATAAAATGCGTTTCAAAATCTTGGCTTATGCCCATGCTGCAGTTGTACTCCACGTTGTGGCATTACGAAGACACTGGTTCTTTAAGTGTTATAAGAGGCAGATTGCAGCACTCAAGAGATCCAATATCTCAAGCAGGCAAGTATGTGCTTCATATTTTCCTTTTGGTACAGAGATGGTCTGTTGAGTGTATCTTTATCACCCTATAATTCATAATAGATATTTGTTTTGTATTTTTTTGTTTGTTATTTAATTTCAATGTCAAGGATATACTTGCTAGGTTAGTTAGATGTACCATTTGTGAGCTTAAATGTACCACCAGAACACTATTGAAAATATTAATTATGTAAGTCTGAAAACAACAAATATATAATTCAATCTTTAATTGAATACAGGATACACTTATTTTCAAATTGATTTATTCTATCTGGGTCGCAGAAAATTCAACGCATATATATATAATACACTTAGATAATATGAATTGTTTAAAATAACTTGGCAAAAATGATTGAAAGACAAGGCTAAGTCTTAATGACACCGGTTAGAATAAAGCTCAAACTCACACTCGTGACCTCACTGGGATTTAAACCCATTTTACAAATAACTATTACTTACTTACTAACTTACTTACAATGACTTGTATTCTTGAATGACTGGCAGTTTTGTTCTCTGAGTGCGATACCACTTTTAAAACACAGGGTGGCAATATTGTTTCATACAACATTTGACTCAGCCCGTTCGCTATATTTCTTGATCTTCAACAGTAAAAATATACATATATTTGTTAGCCGAGGTTTGCCTACATTATTTAAAATTGTATACATATAAGATTTATTTACATCTATTACTTTTCGTGTCTAGAGTGAGGGTCACAATACAAGTAGTTTTGTTAGATCTACTGCAATTTCAT
Source organism: Callionymus lyra (assembly GCF_982586985.1). NCBI lineage: Eukaryota > Metazoa > Chordata > Actinopteri > Syngnathiformes > Callionymidae > Callionymus > Callionymus lyra. Next base: position 30,276,967 of record NC_141819.1, on the reverse strand, counting down.
GACCATGTTTTCAAGTGATTACTTTTTAAACATTCTACATTTAAAAAAACAAAGCTAGTTGACTGGTGTTAACATATGCCAACACTCTGTGATCAAAATATTATCTTTTATACATGTTTAATGTTTTCGTTTTCTTCTTCAGTTCACTTTTATTAAATACGCCCACGTACAGGATGGAAATGAGATTAGATGAGGTGACGAGTTCAAGTATATAGGAATATTATTTTCAGTTTGATTTCAGTGGATTTGTACTATACTAGAGCCGAGTAACAATTTTGTAATAACACATTTAAAATAAAGATTTCAAAACAACATAATGGGAATTACGTGTGACATATTTTCTTTCCCTTTTATACTCAATCTTTAGCTATTGCTGATACGAATTCTTTTTAAAGGTTTGTATCTTCGTTATTTGCAGTAGCTGGTGCTGGGTCTGCTGTGGGTGCTGTGGGTGCTGTGGGTGGCTCACATCACTGAGGCTGATTTCAACTCATTCTGTCAGAGACAGTTCAGCGACAGACCTGCCTGCTTCGTCTTATCGTCGCCGGGCTTATACGGTGCGAAAAGTACCTCTATTTCCTCATAGCCTAGACAAAGGAAACGCAGGAAGCCTTTCTGAAACGATATTGAGTCGATAGCCATACGTAGTGTCGGAGTGTGAGTTCAATTTAGGGGGCAAATGCTACACTAGCATACAATGCTAACGGTTGCTATAGTGCTGTCATGTAGAGCTAGCTAGCCGGTTAGCATCTCAAACTCGGCGATCCCGCGTTTATTCTGCCCTTTAGCGAAACGTCAACAAAACCGTCACCGTCAGGGTGACATGTGTTTGATTCAAAGCCTTTGAGAGACTTAAGTGCGTTTTGTGGTCTCCCGTCCCTTTTGACAGCTCCGTGTCACGGACTTATGGAGACGCCGGGGAGGATCACAGCGACTCCGGACAACCTGGACTTCACGGTGGAGAACGTGGAGAAGGTGAGATTCTCAAGTGTCTGGTTCATCCTTTAACAGCGTGACATGGAAGGTCATAGTTCAAATCGAGTGTTTATTCACTACGACCTTTAATTTGTTGAATGCATGAGATCGTTTTGCAGCGATGAATAATTTTCGGTTGATTATTTTTATGAATATTTGTCAACATGTCTGTGTGGAAGCGTTGATGCTCCTCCATGCTTTGTTGCTTCTCATGAGTCGCTCTTGGTTCTGATCACTGTTTTTTAGTAGCACATGTTACCATGAATTCGTATCGTTTTGTTTGTGTCGTTTCTTTATTTTTTACATGTGCTTGTGAAGTAAGTGTTCACTAAGTTTCTGTAATGTTTGACTACGCTGGGTGACAATAGCATCCAGTCTGAGAGCATGGGTGGGGAGACAATGGCGAGGATGGAGGGAGGAAAAATGCTCACTTGGAAGGACAGGGATGATGTGATGAGGGAGAGCGGGGAAGGGGAGGGTGGGGGAAAGGGAGGGGCTGTGTGAAGGTTGATTTCTGTGATAGTGCCTAGAAGAAAAGAAGGGAGGAAGGGTGGAGGTTGATGATGCGACACATGATAAGGGACAGGTTTCGATGTTGTAGAATCCCAGGCGAGGGCATCATCTTTGTGCTGATGTTGTTATTTCAAGACAACAATGTTCACTTTCCCTTTGTGACAGTTTGAGATGTAGCCATTTCATTTGAATCAAGTTTTAGGATGTTATCGATTATTTGACCGGGAACTGAAGTGTTGTATTGTGTGTACTTCCATCCATCCATCCATTTTTTTTAATGCTTATCCAAAGGTCTGGTTATAGGGGAAGCAGCCCGAGCAAAGAAGCCCAGACTTGAGGCTGAATATGACTGACAGCCGTGATCTGAGACAGAACTGTAGCAGCAAGCCTGAAAGCGAATCTCTATAAGATAGAATTGAGAAAGAGAGATCGGTGAGCTAGCTTTGGAAATGACACGACTTGGCTGTTTCCGGAGCAAATATCCAATATCAAACTCACTTTTACCACAGTCCGTTAGTCTTGCCTCGATAGAATATACGACAATATCACAGGTGAAACTTAAATGGATTGACACGGAAGTGGAGGCAAAGATATGAAAAAGAAACTTCAGGCACAGTATGAATTTCACAGTGAAAATCACTCACTTTATTGTGGATAATTCACACAAAAAACTTGCCCTTTAAATACATATTTTGTTGTTTTATCCTATATTCTTGTATATATAAATACATATATAAATATAAATATATATATATATATATATATTACCATTAATTTGTAAACCATTTGGAATTTATTAAGTCGATTTAATATATATAGAATCATGAGCATTTTAAACCACCTATATATTTTAATTTCTTGTTCATGTCACATTTTTCAAAGGCATCCGCATATTGTTGACATAACAAAGATGCAATATAAATGAAAATGTGCACTTCCAATAGTGAAAAACATTAAACTGCATTGTTAAATTTGCACTACTACACTACACATGGTCGGGAGATGTTATAGATTTTGTTGGTAGGTACGAAGATACTAGGACCACGTTTTGCACACAAATTCGTTCTGCTCACGCTTCATGAATGAGACCCGGTATCTCTAATTTAAAGACAGGTTGGAGATTTTAATGGGAGTGACTAGCAGAGGTATATGCATATTAAAAGATTAGCTCATGGAGAACAATTTGGAGAAACAATTAATGAGGCCTATAGCTTTTAATACACACATTTATTATAGATTTTTATGTGTCGGTGTCGGTGAAATGGCAACTAATCTTTTTTTTAATTTTCTTTTATTGAAGTGAACGATTTAACACTTAAATCATAGACATTACATTACAATATTTTCTGCCTTTTTAAAATCATTACTTCTTTCACTTACAAATAGAATGAAGATGATCCATGGCTAAACCATAATCCCTACTTCGGGGCGAATCAAAGATTATCTTGTTTTAAAATCACACCAGCCTTGTATCCTCTGAAATATGTATCTTTTAAACTGCATGTAGGATCTTTGGAGGCGAGACTACTCTTATTGTCAGAATAAAAGTGCTGCTTCTTTAGGAGTCGTGGAGCAGCTTGTTTGTTTCAAATGGTCATCATGATGGAGGATGTGTGCTGATGGAGATGATGGTTCCTGGTTCACAATCGCTGTCCGACTAAACAGCCTTTGTTCATTCTTCAAATGTTACAAAGTTCAACATTGTTTCCGGGTTTATTAAGGCCGTGACGTGAATGGATACATCCTTTAATAGTTTTTTTTTGTCTACTGAGTTTCTCTGAAGACCTTATATCTCTATTTGTCTATAATAAATTGTGATTTATTAAAGCACATTATTTGACTTCACCCTGTGGCACTTTAGAAATAATTTTCTCTTTTTTGATCAGTAATACACACTACTTCCTTGGAATAGATGTTGACATGCTTCCCATCAGTCTATTTTATTTATTCATAGTAATAAATAAAAGATTAAGTGTTGCCTCAAGTCAAGCAGAGTTCACATGTTAAAAACCCTTACTACAGTTGGTGAAAATGATCGCACATTATTATTTTAGTTAAATAGATTAGTAATTATTTTTTTCCCATTCACATGCCAGTGTTTTTAAATTGATTCATACAAAATATGATAAATAACTCATAACTGATACTTGTTTTTTTTCTTTATTTTGGGGTTCATTAACGAGGGAAATATAAAAAAAAACAGTGGCAACATGCTATTTGTGTCTTAGCCATTTGCTGTAAACAACCACCCACACACTTGCACCAACTGTTCTTCTGTGTTCCCTCATTAGTCACTCTTCCAGCGCAAGTCTCTATTCTGACTTATCACAGGATGTGGTATGACGGTGTAACAACTAAAGGCAGCACACTGAATAAAACAGGGGTTACAAGTAAAAAAATGTATTTTGGAAAAACGGTAATTAGTTCTCTTTGACCACTGCATATTTAAAAATTTGGAATACTTCCTTGTCTTCTCCACCTTACATCCTTATATGTAGCAAAATGAGGTTTTGTATTTTGATATTCTCATCCTTGGTAATTATCTTCAGTTTCACGAATTGGAGAAGACAGAACAGGCTAACGACCTTAAATAGTACCTGCCAATATCACAGGCTACTTCAGGTGTAGCCAGATGGTGCAGGCTGGTAGCCACCATCTGTTGTTGTGCTCCAGATAGAAACAGACAAAGGAGTATTTTACCTTTTCAATCACATTTAACCTAGAGAATTATAGACATTTCTGTGTCAAATTATTTAACAGGGACTGAGAATTTTAGCGAAATGGGCTGGTAAGTCACACATATTTACACACTTAACTTAACTTCCGATAATGGTCTTCAAATTTAAGGGAACACTGTAAATCCATAAGTTGTCTCTATATCTTTTTCATAGTAAAACCTAACTGTTACCTTTGTAAAAAAAAAAGAAAAAAAAAAGGCAAGAAGACAAGACCATATAAAAAAAACCCTGCCTGCTTTTTGTTGTTAACAGCTGAGTTTTACTCACTTTAGAGTTGGCATGCAGCGAGAAACAAACCATGTTGTATTCAAGGTTGCTTCATAATGCTTTTATAATGTTTTGACAAGAGACGCATCCATTACGTCTGTTTCAGGACAATGCTGTATCTCAAGTGGCCATCCCCTTCCTGTATTGGAAAGTCTGTTTCTGAGCTGAACACTGAACATAATTTAGCTCTTGTTCGTCCTTTAGGAGTTGTTACTTTGTTCCTCAAAATGTGTCGTCTGCCCTTGCCTTTAAACCACCTTGGGAGTTAAAAGCCAGTGAAAGAAGTGTGTATGGCTGCATGAAGGACTAGATTAAGTTAATTTCCCGAGTGGGGAGGAATTACTATTGCCGCCATACTCTTATATAGTTGAGCAGCAAACAATCGGATTTTGTTCTATGGAGATCATCAAAAACTCAGAAAGAAACCCAGAGTTCTCCACACACGGTGACAAACATGTTAACAACGGAAAAGACACATGAAGTCAGGTGTGTTTAGGAAGCAGGGTCTCCAACATTTCAGCCTGGCGTTTAGTGGGGGAGTAAAGTGGAGTCATTTATATTTTTTACACCACACATTTTACTTCCCCAGTAATATTTCGCAGCTCCCAACTCTTTGTTTTATTCTGTCCTGCGGGAAATATGTCATAGTCTATTTTAATCAGTGTGTTATACAAACGAATGAATATACCTGCTGCAAAAGATGTCGCAATATCCTCCATTGGTTTACATTAGTTATACATGTATATCTTTTTTTTAGAAACATGGCACAAACATGTGTCCCTACAATCGCTTTACAGTGACAGAGTCTGAATTTATTATATTTCTTTACAGTATTTTTCTTGGTAACATCTCTTAGAGATACAGAAGTCTTTGGAAGAAAGTCATATAGGAAAAATGATGACGTACATGCTTTTGTGCAAGACTGAAAATACGTCTTATCCAAGTCTCAGTGATGTAAGAATAAAAAATCGGGTTGTTTTAGGAAGTCAAAAATCTTCAAAGTTATCATGAACTGGAGGTATATTTATAGTTTGACACGACTGCATTTTTTTTGCCCTCCTTATCAAAAACAATGATTTGAAAAAGCACTTTGTGAAAACCAGTAATGAGAGCAAATGGATGCATCAGCGTTTTTTTCCAGGCTCTAGGGGGGAAAACTAATGATGAAACATCCTGTATTTGTTCATCAGTTCATCACCAAGAACACATAGATGAAAAACGCTAAACCCTGTTAATAAACGTGTCACCGATTCATTTGTACAAATTCTTTATGGAATATAAGATGCATATGTCATGATCTAGGTTGGTGATTGGTATTTTTAAGGATTACATTATTTTATAGTTTCATTCTATTCAATATATACAGTCTATTCAAAATAGTTTTTAAGGTCTGGGAATGACCGCAGTACAACAGCAGCTCAAGCAATATAAACTGAGAGCAACATCATGGAGTAGGATGGAAGAAGTCCTGAAGTAGACATCGGTCCGCATAGAAGAGCTGTAGGCCATTGAGCTGGAAGGCTTGGCTTCTTGTTCAACCACGTTTCTTGTTGTTGAGAGCAAAAATGTTTGACAGCATCAGTGTTGGTCTGCTAGCATTTAACTTTAAAAAATGATTTTCGATGACCAGTACTTTATGTTTATAGTGTGAATAAACTGTTGTGGAAACTGTTATTTGTTATCAAACCAGGATGTCAGTGTGCTGCTATTTTTTTCAAAATAAAAACCAAAACTGGGTATAACTATGCTATTGTAAGCTTTGTCCAATGACACCAAACGAACAGAAAGTAATTTAGTCAGTTAGCACTAAGCTAGTTAACATATCCTTAAGAAGAGTGTGGGATGGGTTATACAACTTTCTCTATTAACAGTTTAAACCAACTTGTATGTTGCTTTGTTGAGTGAAGTTGAAAGAGTTTTGTTTTCTAAAGTGACTTCGCGGTTTTTAATAACCCTTTTTTTTCTGTTTCCCCTTTAGGCCTTGCATCAGTTGTACTATGATCCCAACATCGACAACAAAAATCTAGCCCAGAAATGGCTAATGCAGGCCCAGGTGTCTCCTCAGGCCTGGCAGTTCTGTTGGGTTCTACTCAGTCCAAATAAGGTACAAGTGACAGGTCTGCTATTTAGGACTCGTGACAATTAAAATGTTTTCCTTTTAATATAGGTGCCAGAAATCCAGTACTTCGGTGCCAGTGCTCTGCACACCAAGATCTCTCGCTACTGGTCGGACATTCCCACAGACCAGTACGAGTCCCTCAAGAGTCAGCTGTTCTCCCAAATCGCCTGTTTCTCATCGGGCTCCAAGATGGTGCTCACCCGGCTGTGTGTGGCGCTGGCATCACTGGCGCTCAACACCATGCCAGAAGCCTGGCCTGGCGCCGTTTCAGAGATGGTTCGGGTGTTTCAGGAAGAAGGGGGAGGGGTGGATGGACGGGCACGCTGCCTGGCATTGTTGGAGCTACTCACTGTCCTTCCTGAAGAGTTCCAAACAAGTCGTTTACCACAATACAGAAAGGGACAGGTATGTTAAAGTCAAGTTTGACGATTTAATTTCTGTCTCACAATTCCACAATGTTACCTTTCAGGTGCGGGGGGCACTGGGCCGGGAGTGGGGGTCCGTTTGTCCTTTACTGCAGCAACTTCTGCGAGGAACAGACACTCCTGGAGCGGTGAAAGCTCGTGTGATGCGTTGCCTGTCATCCTGGGTTTTGTTGGACGTTCCTCTGAGCGAAAGCGAGGACCTGGTGCATGATTGCTTCTATGCACTCTCGGACCTTGAGCTCTTTGACACGGCGGTGGAGGCCATAGTCAACGCCATCTCTCAGCCCGACACCCAAAGGTGTGTGCCTGTTCATTACTGGAGGTTCTCTATGGACTTGTTTCATTAGAATTTTTAATTGAACATCTGTGGAAAACAAAAAACGCTGTGGTTGCTTCATTTAAAGTATATTATGAGGGTGCAGTGAACACTCATCGCTTAATATCAGGAGGTTTAATAAGAACAGGATTGAGAGTCATTATTCCAGGCCTATGCAAGTATTATAAATCCAAGAGCAGCGTTGTCCGGAGAAGGTTAATCACCCAAGGCTGGCATTGGTGGGCACTGCTCGGGCATGAGCGTGGGAGGGATTCGGGGAAAGTTGACAGCTCGGGGGAAGAGCAGCATTACTCGGTTGGCTTGTGTTTCCATGGCAACAGAGCTGGGAAGAGATGTCATCATGCTTTGGTTGATTCAGACATGGCAGCCAACTATTACCACCCGAGAAAAGATGGAAGTAATTGGGGTTGAACTGTGGGGGGAAAAAGATGAAGGGAAGAGATTGGAGGGAGCTATTTAAATATTTTCCTTTGTGTATTTCACCCCTGTGTTCCAAAAGACATATTCTCTCTATATTTGAATTTAAGTTCTTTCTCCATAAAGAATTTGAATCATTTCTATATTGTTTTTCTTCTGGCACTAGACCCACTCTTTACGTCTGCTTCTCTCCCACTGCTTAAACACATTACTGTCAACTCATTTGGGGGTATGCTATTGGTCTGGCTGCATCCTGTTGCCTGGCAACCCATTTCCCCTGTCTCCAAGTGTTGCAGTAATTGCAAAGGGGATCAGAGGTGGGGTGAGCAGAAGGGAAGTGGTGGAATAATGGAGTCGGGGACAAGAATATGTAGCGGCAGCGAGGTTGAGGACAGATTCAAGTTAAAACAGAATGAGTGAGGAGAGATGAAATCCAAATTATTTGACACTTTTCCTTTCATCTCAGAGACACGGCAGCCCCCTCATCTGGCCAAGTGCATGACCCCTATGTGCAGAGGAGCTTGTTAAAAATAAATGATTTTCTGAGTGCAATATGCTCCTGAAGGAAATGCAAGTGTGCACTAACACTCGCGCACATGCAGGGTTAAGTGCAGTCAGCCTTGTGTTACTGTTACACATATTTAAACATGGAAGAAAAAACAAGCCTTCACACACAAGCTTGTCAGAGGGGTCAACTTTAGAAAGAGAGAAAGAATGTTCTATCACTACGGTTTGGTGGCTTCATATCAACCTAACCCTTGGGGGAATTAGAATAATGAATGCTTCTCAGAATAATAGGAAGACATTTATTTAACCTGGGCAGCTAAGTGGCATTTCTGCTTCACTTTTAATTATGTAATTAATCATTAGCATTTGAATGAAGACACACTTTTTTATTCTGGTTGTATCGAATAAAACATTACAGCTGCCTTTATACAGATACGTAATGGATACCTGATGGCTGACCTTCAGTTGATCCACGAAAAATATCTTTCATTTGTTTTTTTTTACAGGATACAAAACAGGATTTTATAGAAAAACCACAATTATTAATACTGTCTTGTTCGATTAATGTTGAAAGAAATTCTGTCTTGTATCGTTAGCTCTTTACATGGTTTATTATGGTTTATATAATCATGTTTGTAACTTGAAATCCTAGTTTACTAGTTCTTGCATTCATCCTTCTTCATCCCTCTTCATCCTTCTTAATTGACAAAGTTCCTGCAAAGGCGTTTAGGGTCTCTTAAGAATGAATTGAAGATTGAAAGGGAACTTAATGTATACATTACATAAAAATTATCGGTAAATACATACCATCGTTGGCTGCTCTGATTGAAGTTCTTTCTTTTTAAAAGTGGCACTAGCATTAAATATTGTGTGTTAAGTGATATTGATCTGCATCCTTATTGACATTATGCTGAAACATAAAGCTGCTTTAGGCAGAAACAAACCTTTATGCCTCATGAATAGACACTCACGAGGCACGGTTTCATTATATGCTCTCTCAGATGCACTTCGTCACCTCAGTGACATTCAAGCCTCTATTCCAGTTTGGCTTTTCAAAATGTCACACCTTCTCCAACTGACATTAATGATGACAGGCCATTTTGTCGAGTGTCATTCTGAGGGAGGATCTCAGCATAAATGTGCGTTCAACATCTGTATTAATGCTTGTATGCAAGAATCTTGTGTACATCAGCAAAACAAATTTGTAGTTTTGACATAAACTATCAGGGTTGTCTATCTTCAGCAATAAAACTCGAGTTTAAATCAAAATAAAGGTTAGTTAGATATAATATCACTTTGTTTAAAAACACGAATTAAGCACAAAATCCAGATATTAACGTGAATTTCATTGCATTAAAAAAACTGCAAATGGTGATCTTAAATCTTTACAGAAAATGACAATTTAAAAACAACTTTTATTTATTTTTCTTTGTTTTCCCTGAAGCTGGTCATTGGCTGAGTCTTTGCCATTATAGCTCGATCCATTCAACTGGTACCCTTGCGTTTTTCTTTCAGGGTTTAAGTGTTGAAAATCATATGAGCCGAGCAGCCTATAATTTTCTGCACTTATTTATACGGTTCACCCTCTTCAATCAACGTTCTAATCAAAGTCTGTGTCATTCTTAACAATGTCTGGAATGGCCCATTGTGTCAGACATGTGCTAGCTCCCTCCTTAAATAAGAGCCTTCTGATTGACATGTGTTTTTCTGGAAATGCATTAACTCCACACAAAGTACTAATTCAACTCCACCCTGTTGCTATTCATTTTTCGTGATTTTAAGTAAAGTGGTTCAAATGGGTACATTTTTATTTATGTTTTTTAATTTAAAATATGATGTGCACTGAAATAAGAATTAGAAGGCTTTTGTGCTTCATTCACGTTTTTAAACACACTTTCATTTTGAACAATGCTGTCAATAACACATGCAGCCCTGTGAGTAACGTTTCTGTCTTTTTGTTTCAGATATGTTAACACTTTGTTGAAACTAGTCCCACAAGTCTTGGCTCTACAGGAGCAGCTAAGGGAAGCTGTTCAAAATGGAGACATGGAGACCTGCCATGGAATCTGCAGAATTGCTGTCACCCTCGGAGAGAACCACTCCAAGTTTGTATTTAAATTCACTGATGTTAAATGAAATTTAATTTAACTTTTTTTTTCTGTCACTTTCTTAAGGGCGTTGTTGGAGCAGGTAGATCACTGGCAAGGCTTCCTGGCATTGGTCAACATGATCATGTTCTGTACTGGAATACCAGGCCACTACCCTGTCAACGAGACCACCAGCTCCCTTACACTCACCTTCTGGTACACGCTACAAGTAAGGAATCACTCGTGTTATCTTTGTTTACAGTGGTCCCTTGTTTATTGCGGGTGTTGCTTTCTGAAAGCCCCCACAATTTAAATACAAGTTAAGACCTTGTAATCCCTTAATGCACTCCTTATAAATCCTTCCCAAACATTTCAAATCAAGTTTATGTACAGTAATCTCAAAAACCTAAATACACTTCTTATTCTAAATTATTTATAATCAGGTGGTTAGATGTACAATGGACATATTTTAAATGAACATCAATATTTAACATTTATTGGTACTCACGAATGGCCGCTGTATACGATGTGATGGTCCAAATAGATGGATAGATGAACTTTTAAATTATGCTTTCGGTCAACATGTGAATTTTTGGCCATTCTTGTCTGATGCCTACATTCCTCCCACTTATTTTGCAGGATGACATAATGTCTTTTGATTCAGAGAAGCAGGCCGTCTACCTTCAAGTATACAGACCAGTATACTTTCAGCTGGTGGATGTTCTCCTTCACAAAGCTCGATTCCCTACAGACCAAGAGTATGCATCTTGGTCATCGGATGAAAAGGAACAATTCCGGATCTACAGGTAAGCTTATATTGGCAACTCTATTTTCCGCTATATTTCTTCAAGAATGACTCACCCGTGGGGAGATTTCTGCAACACTTGTACCAGAATTGCAAACCCTTACAGAAAAAGCTATCTGCTTGCATCTCCTCCAGGGTGGACATCTCAGACACTCTCATGTACGTCTATGAGATGCTCGGGGCGGAGCTGCTTAGCAACCTGTATGAAAAACTGGGTCGACTGTTGACTAATGTAGAGGAACCCACGTCTTGGCAGGTACGTAATATCTTTTGGTTTAAAAAATATATATCATCCGGATTTTCCCTGAACCAATGTGGCATGACCCTTGTTTTGAGTTCCATTTCTTTCTGACTCTCGTCTTCAAGCACACGGAAGCTTTGCTGTATGGATTTCAGTCCATAGCTGAGACCACAGACGTCAACTACTCCGACGTCATTCCCGGCCTCATAGGACTCATCCCAAGAATAAACATCACCAATGTGCAGTTAGCTGACACGGTGATGTTCACTATCGGTGAGTCAACCCACCCACCATGTTAATCAAGTAAAAAATTTAAAAAATATTTTGTTTAATCTCCTCATTTATGCTCCCTCAAGGTGCTCTGGCTGAGTGGCTGGCAGACCACCCAGTAATGCTTAGCAGTGTCCTGCCCCTGGTGTTACAAGGTTTAGGGAACCCAGATCTTTCGGTGTCCTCTGTTTCCACGCTCAAAAAGATCTGTAGGGAATGTAAATACGACCTCTCGCCCTATGCCAACAACATAGTTGCAGTCTCTCAGGTCAGTACATGATTTTGGCTTATTTAAGTGACAGAAGGAAATGTAAGTTGAAAATAAAATAATATTTCTCCTTTTCCTTTTAGGAGGTCCTCATTAAACAAATTCACAAGGTCAGTCATCAATTCAGTTAACCAACTTTCTAACAATACTTCTGTTGAACTGTATTGTAATGTGATTATCAGCCGCTTATACTTTTTCAATCGAAGCTCATGTATTTGATCCGTCTGTGTTGTTTCAGACGAGCCAGTGTATGTGGCTGATGCAGGCTCTTGGCTTCGTGCTCTCGGCGCTCCCAGTCGAAGACATTTTGAGAAACCTTCACTCTCTGATCACCCCCTACATTCAGCAGCTTGAGAAGCTGGCGGACGAGACGGTGCGTACACGGGCCAACCTGCCGACGTTAACACACAGACACACACCAACGCAGCAGAGGAGACACAGTTGGACACTGGCCAGCAGGAACAGGCTCCGTGTCTGCGTGATGTCGACTGCGGGAGAACGTTGCTCTGCAGGACCAGATTCACTATAGGACTGTGACTTGCTTCAAAGTCGCATGCATCATGTAGCTACACAATAAAACATTATAAAGGTCGCTTGGTTTTCAAAAACAAACATTACATTTTATTTTTTTACTCATCAAATACATTAATGCTATTTATTCTGTAGATTTGGATTAATTATATCTTTCAATGATTCTCACGTTTGAATCCATCCTTGTTGTTTTCTGGCTAGTATTTGATGAGCCAGCATTACATCAGCCTGGATAATAAGGTGCCGCACCCACATACAAACGTATACTGACACCTAGTGGACAGACTTCGAGATTCTAAAGCCGTCAAAATAGCATCACTACTTGCTTGAGTGTTTTTGATCGATTGGGCCTTTAGACTCATTACTACGGAGACTCAAATATGTTTTGCTCCATGATTAAGTAATTCTGACAACTGTATTTTATAAGTGCTTCCAACTGTCATCACATCGATCTGTAAAAAAATGAATCATTGTAATTACTAAAACTGACACTCTTACATAAGTAATCCTCAATTCTCCAGGTTTTCTCTTCAGATGAATTGAATCTTTCTTCTCGTTCTGATTTTCCAGCCAAATCCGTCTAATAAGCTGGCGATCATCCACATCTTGGGGCTGTTGTCCAACCTCTTCACCACGCTTGACATCAGCAAGCAGGACGATGAGTCAGCGGAAGGCTCGACACCACCTGTCAAAGCGGCTCCTCCCACAACTGGACCCAACCCAGTTAGTAACATATCAAACTCACTACTAAGATTCAACTGTTTTAATATAAGATTAGGAGGCTGGTTTGGCTTATCGACGTCAACAATTATACAGAGACTTCCGATAAAAGTAAAAATGATGTTGAAGTAAAGATATTTGCTTGGTATGTGTTTGATAGAGGAGAACAAACACAGAGATAATTAACATGTATTCAGCCTTCAAGCATAAAAAAATGACAGACAATCTGACCAAATATTACTGTTGGGGACAGCTTTACAAATATAAATCTTGTTTGGCCCACAACTTAAAAGGATTTTGGCCCCTTGTGTGATTAGGTTTGACACCCCCGATGTAAATGATGCACACTAAGAACTATAGGGGAAAATTGAGCACCAACACTGGAGTCGGAGTCCGTCTCTGTGTGAAATACCAGAGGGCGTCCAAAAGGATGCATTTGCTGTCACGCGAGCGAGATTGTGAATCTGCTGAGAGGCATTCATCCATGCGGAATATTGCTGTTTGTTCACCCGTCTGCTCTCTATTAATTCCACTCTTGTCTTTCAGGTTGTTGTTGTTTTGCAACAAGTGTTTGCGCTAATCCAGAAAGTACTCAGCAAGTGGCTCACCGACTCGCAGGTTGTTGAGGTGAGTCTTTAAAAAAAAAAAAAGAAAATGTTAAGCTTCAGATAATTAGAGTAATTCATTTTTTTAAATCTACTAATCAGAATAATCAGATGTGACATTTAACAGTGAGGTGATGTCATGTTTGTCCTCAGGCCGTGTGTGCCATCTTCGAGAAGTCGGTTAAGACGCTGCTTCATGATTTCGCTCCCATGGTTCCATCCTTAAGTGAGATGCTGGGGCAGATGTACAGTACAGTTCCCCAAGCTTCAGCACTCGACCTCACAAGACAGGTACTGTTATCCTTATCAGGATTCTCTTGAGTTGCAAAGAAAGGGTTCAGTAGGGACTAGAGTAACGAATCCAATCAAATAGTTATTTGTCTTATGTACCAAGCTCACAGTCAAAAATGTATCAAAGTATCTTAACAGAGATTATTGAGTAACAAAGTTATTTCATAGACACATTTCTATTTGTATATGTATACATTTGTATATGCCTTAAAGTTTTGTTTTAAAGACATTTGTGTGTCATCTGCTGTCACAAGAGTCACAGTAGTGTTTCTGTGTTGCTGTTTCAGATGGTTCATATCTTTGCCAGTGAGCCAGACCACTTCCCACCTATCAAGGCTCTATTTGAACATGTCACCTCGGTTACACTGTCCATTTTCCATCAAGGTAGGGGGTCTCGCACTGGTGTGTCAGCATATTTATTGAAATCATGAAACAAGTCTTGGATAATGCTTTAAAAATCTTAATACGGTGGAAAATGTGACGTTTTATATTCTCTGTGTCTCAACTCACCTTTTACATGTTTGTTCTTGTCTTATATGTACAACACCCACTTTGTTCTCAGAAAGAAAGTCCTTAATTAAGATTGATCCATTTCACAATTCAGTTTATTAATTGTAATATGTTGTACTTCTGAAACTCATCAGCTACTTCTAATAATTTGGAGAAAAAAAATGGCCGGTGTTTGTATTGTTTAAGAATATTGTTGACCTTATGTGTGTAAAAGTGTGTTCAAGCCAACATCATGAGAAATATAGTATTAATTAAGAGTTGACTTCAACATTATCAAGTGTGATGTGTTGTGCAGGTCAAGTTTGAGTTCCATTCTCATGCTGTTTGATGTGCATGTGATGCACGCCTTTGACGTCAACTATAAGGGTCTTCAAGACATCTGTGCTCGACATACTCTGCCTCCCTGCTTCCCTTTCTGTTCTCCTTTTATGTACCTATTTGTTTCCTGCTTTGATTAGTGAAACAGCTGCTACGCCTGTAAACTAGCAAGCACAGGAACCACTAGCTTCAACAGTTGATTATTGACAGCCCTGCTAGTTAAATGAGGAGAGAGCTACTTGATGTACCAGAAATAGAGATGGAGTCTCCAGCACAGCCACTGAATAAGCCTCGTGTGCTCTGTAGGGGGGAGTGGGAGTGTGTGGATGAGCGCTGGAGGGTGTATTGAGCAGGAAACCTGTTTGGAGTGTGGGAACAGCCAACGCTTGTGCACTACAGATGCTTGTTCATTTCATCAAGAGATTGATGCTGGAGTCCCTCCGGCGCCAATCTGGAGGTGAACTCTGCAGTCTGGAGCATTTTTTTTGGAAGATTTGCTGGTCATTTATCATCTTCAGTGCTATAATGAACCTTGTAGTCTGTCCAGCGTAAGTGCTATCAGAACCAGTCGTTAACTCAATGTATGGTTATGGGTTCACCTTTGAAGCAAAGGGGATGTTGTTGGCCATCTGTGAATCAACCCCTAATGACAACCTGCTCCTCTGAGACACTGAATTTGAGCAACTGTTTCATACCCAGCAGTGGGGTAGCAGCAGGAGCAGGTGCTCGGGGTGGGTTCAGATTTGGTTCCCCCTTTAACAGTAACAGAGGTGCATCCTGGGTTTCCACTCCAAACCATTTTTGGTTCTTTAGGTTTTTTTTTTTCCTTTTCTCTTGTTACTCCTTTCTTTTTCTCTCCAAACAGACCCATGTATTTGTCTTCAGCCTGTTTTGTTGTTTGTTTTTGTTTTTTTTGGTCTGTTCTGCTAAGACTGTGCCAAAGCTCCATATGCCCCCCCACTCCCCTTTGTTCCTTATCCACCTGTGAATTATTTCAATGAAATATTTTTGAGTTTCTTTTATTTCCACATGACTGTTGAATCTATTCAGTTGCTGTTTGTATTATATTCTCTTATGATTTCTTAAGTTTCATCTTTATTATATTTTAGGACCCAGGGATCATCCTGATATTGTTGATTCATTTATGCAACTCCAAACTCAGGTGTGTTTTTGGTTTCTTATTTCATTCACTTTGGGTTTCTCTCTCTCTTCTAGTTTCTCCTTCCCTGTCCCTTCTAGACTCCTTTTTCTTTCTGTCCTTTTTTTATTGGCCCCAAAATGTGGCCTTTCATAAAAGTGCGGCAGTGGAATGAATCATGGGAGGAACGAGTCATTAGCTGCCTCGGAAGCACTTGAGTGCTAACAGTCACTTTGCAACTCGAACTAAGTCTGAATTTTAAAGTCGGGTAATAAGCAAAGTGATTTTCTGAGAGCATTCGAGACTAGAGTCATGGCTAAATGTCGACTGAAGGCCAGCAGTGCTAAGGTTTTTATGAACAAAAATGCTTTTTATTTGTAATGGGTTGATGAGGCCTCAGGAAACGGCTGTGTAATGAAGACACTGTATCATGATACATTTATTTTGAAAGACCCCCAGATGGCACTCTTTAGTTTGAAAATGATTTCAGGTTTCTTGAATTAGTAGATTAAAGCCAAAGTGTATAAAGCATCTAGTGGTCTTTCAAAATGAAGACACTCTATCATGATACCTAATCAGCTGTTCCATGAGGCTTCATCGACACGTCGCTACTTGCTACACTTAGTTATTTTTATGATTTTTGAGTATTGAAGGATGTATTGAACATCAAGTTGGTTAGAGAGAAATTGTTCCTAGGTGTATCAGAATGGTTGTCTGGTTATGAACCAAAGGTGTACTATTACATTTCATTTTTAACATTTCATTTTAGTTAAGTTCAAATATCCTCAACATCAATTTTAAAGATTCATGATTTAAATGTGTTTTATTTCAAAAATCTTTCAAAAGAGCTTCTTCAATTATCACTTTTACTATTTTTTTTATAAGTAATGTATTATGTATTTACCCAGAGGTCTTACACGTGTAACATCTAATCAACTGCATCCTAGCCTTCACTAAACTTGCTTTAGCATTGCCTGGACTGTGGTCTCTCTATAGGTGTGACGGCTTTCTTGGATCTCATTTGCTGAGGGATTATTTGTTCCTTCCTCACTCTCTGGCCAAGGCGTCTATTTTAAGAGGTCCATTGATTTAGACGTTTTTTGACATTTCATCCCCTGTGGCAAGAGACCTTTATGTAGACCGGGGCAAGCTGAAAGGATGTCTAGTTCACATAAACAACATTTTATTCACTTGGTACATCTTGCTTGACAGGAACACATTCTGTAGATTTGGACTTGTACTCCTCTGAGAATCTAATATTGTGACTTTGATGGTTTATTGAACTTGTTTGGAATGTGAATTTAAGCTTTTCTTTGACAATTGCAACTTAATATATATTTAAAATCAAGGATTAATTTAATAACGGACATAAAGTCTCTGTTTTTGCAATTGATGACTTCAACGTGATTAAGTTTACCAGCATAAAAAGTTATTGCGTTGCTCTGAGACTGATTAGCTGAGCGCTCCTCCCCATCATTCCCTGCCAGAGCCTATCTAAGCCAAAAGGAATTAATATTTGGACAATATTAATCTGTCACAACACAAATTGGCTGATGGCTCGACGTTTTTAGTTTTCGTCTTCTGTCTTCATTGCTCTTCCTTTTGTTTTCTATCTTTGGATAGATCTAATCTCTCCCTCTCTCTTCTCTCCATCTGAATAAGTTTGTTATTGTATTTCTCCTTAATTGCACAAGTTGATTATTTACACACTTCTGTTGCAAATTCAGTCAATAAAACGTAAAGGATATTGATAACTCTAAATGAGATAATCATTGCCTTAAGTTTGAGTTAAGTTTTTGATATTTTTTAGTTTGATTTTTCATTTTTGGCAATTTGTTTGATATACCTGCTGAGTTTTGCACTGAAGGACAGGGTTTGGATTTTTAAAAAATATAATTCTATTTTTATACAAAGCAAGCAGAGGAAGCGACAGAGCCTGGTAGGCAGATCTCCTTCTAATCATGTGAAGCGTGCAGATCTGACTGCCAGGCTGAGCGGGCATTGTTGATAGTTGGAAGGATCTTAATGCAGTGGAATGTGGTGAAGCAGTGCTGCCAGGGTCGGGCTGTCAGAAACATCACACGTGTAACGTCTCTATCTGCCTCTTAGGGCATCAAACGGAAACCCGACTTGTTCTTATCTGACTCTCTGGATGTGAAGGCAGTTTTCCACTGTGGTGAGTTCATTCAATGACTGTTGCTGGTAGAGAATCATTTGGAACAACTTGGAACATGTCTCATTAGAAACTGCTCTCACTTTTTTTTCACTTGCAGGGATTCTGTCGCTCAAGTTTCCTGAGGCGCCAACAGTCAAATCAACATGCTTTTTCTTTGTAAGCATTTTTTAATCATTTTTTTAATTAAAATATATATGTAATTATTTTTCTTTCAAATTCTATGTTTTGTAATAAGTAGCATTTTAAATGCAATAATAATATATATTTTATAGGATTGCCACTATGATTCTATGAGTACTGGCTGCTGTATTATACCAACATTTGTATTGAATTTAGAAGAATTTAATTAAAGAAAAAAGGGAATGAATTCCGTAAAAAAAATAAAAATAAAACTAAAACTATATGTGTATAAAAAATGGGCAATAACAAAATAATTAAAAACATCTTTACTCTATTTTTAAAAACGTAGTATTCAATAAGTTAAAATCAATTATTCAATAAAAACAAATTCAATTTTCTTATTCTAAAAAAGATTTCAGTATAAAAAAAATGTTTAATTGGAACATTCAATATTCAGATAGCTCTGATATACTCTCATAACTGAAATACTTGCAGACGTGTGTCGACATGATTTGTCTGACTGATGCTTTCACTTCCGCCCTAGACCGAGTTTCTGCAACACTGCTCAGATGTGCCCCCAGTGGCCAGAATAGTGCAGGAGGATGGAAAGATCCTGCTCCAGGCCTTGCTAGAGGTGAGAGTCGCATCATCATTTGTGCTCACGCTTGCAAATGAGTTTGTGTCTCATAATTCCATCTCTGTGTTCTCCAGGGCATTGGGGGCGGGGCTTCTAGAAGCCTGATGGACCAGTTCGCAGAGGTGATCTTCTCCATGAACAGGCATTGCTTCCCGCTGCTGACCGTGTGGTTGAAAGAGGTGGTGCAGCCCCCTGGGTTCCCCTCGACGAGGGTCACAACGGAACAAAAGAACCACTTCACACAACAGATTCTCAGGTAGCATCCCGACTTGTGTAGCAACCGTTTTTACAGTTCTTCTCGGTTTAACACTCTTGTTCTTCTTGTTGATCTCTGCAGAGAGCGTGCAAATAAAAGAAGGATGAGGGATATTGTGAAGGAGTTTACTCTTCTGTGCAGAGGTCTTCACGGGACAGAATACGCGGCGGAGTATTGAGAATCCGACCTTGAACAGTCTGATAACTGCGACCTCTGCTCTCAGTGCAAACGGCTGCAACAAGGGCAGCAACCACAGTCCATACCAACCAGTGACGATCACGTGATTGTAATACAACTC
Source organism: Callionymus lyra (assembly GCF_982586985.1). Lineage (NCBI taxonomy): Eukaryota > Metazoa > Chordata > Actinopteri > Syngnathiformes > Callionymidae > Callionymus > Callionymus lyra. Next base: position 30,257,398 of record NC_141819.1, on the reverse strand, counting down.
GCCTGCCGCCAAACAAGACATGAAACCATTCCAGCAAAGACATCCCGAGCAACACCTGGACAAAGATGGAACCCAGAGTGGCGTAATATCTGGCTGTACTCCTGATTTCTAACAGTAGAGCTTCGACTAGTCCCGCAGCTGCTCCTCCGTCTTGTTCTGCCTTTTCAAATCTTCCTGTGGCTTGTGTAGGGTGTTCCCGGTGACTAGCACTCACATGAAAAATGATAGTGGTATCGTATGTAGCTACTAGACATTATATATATATATGAACTCAAGCAACTATCAATATAAATGTGTATGTATCCACATATAGACAGATGAAAATGATAGTCCTGCTGCTGCTATAGAAAAAAAGAGGACTTGAGTCAAGCAGGAGTTCCGACCAAAAGTTAAAAGTCCTACAGTTGACCTCAGACCTGACGTCCATCTCTGCACTTGCCAAATGAACTGTCGTAGTCAGAAATGCCATTCAAAAGAAGGCATCGGAGTGGGTCATCTACACATCATGTACATACAGTCGCTCTGCAGTCCCTCGAAACTTGACCAGGTGTGACTAAAGTGTCAGCTGGTGAGAAAGAAAGATGCTCTTGTACGAACGTAGTCACTGTAATGCAAAAATATTAATCAAGTTGTGCATATTAACAGGTATACAGAGCACGTCTGTGTTCTTCTGTCCACTTATGAGAGTTTGTGTGAACATAGATGTGTTGTTTTTTCAATCTTTCAGTGCACTTATGTTGGACCTACGACACACTTTCATAACCTCAACTCTTTTTGTTAAACTAAGAGCTCAATCATGTATCACACTGCACTTAATTTTGCCTGAGTCGATGTGCACCGTCACCTCTGACCCTCGCTGCAGCTGACGCCCCAACAATCACACCTTCCAATCACGTGGAGTAATAACCAGTCACTGACTCGTCTACTGTGTCTGCACACCAGCTACTTCATGTTCGAGAGCCCTCGTGAACAAGTTCCCAGAATACTCTTAACTATCTGTAGCACTGCCTTGGAGAGGATCAGGACAGATGAGGGTGCTCTGAGGAGGATCCTCGGTCTGCTACGCTGGATTTTTCGGGGACACATCTCGATCCACGTGAAAAGTATCGCGAGCGGTTTCAGTGGGACTGGGCAGCACTAGTGGGCATCCAAGAACACTCGGCATTGAAATGTACTTTGTGGTCTCTGATATGACTTTATCTAACTCTTTATCCTACTGTCTTATCCAAGGTGCCTGCAGACATGTAGCATGTGTGTGTTTTCTTGATGAGGAGGGCAATATTCAAGTCGGACTTGTGAATCTAAAGGACGTTCAGTACTGACCCCGGACCTGTCGAGTGTCTCCCTGAGACATGAGGACAAAGATGTTGTCATGGTGTAAACCAAGTGGTAGGAGAAGTATGAGATGTATTTTGATTTTTGTACCCTGGCTTTAATTTATTAAATATATTCAAGACTGCTGCTCCTGACTTGTCTCTGTGTGTGCGGTATTTGTTTGTTCCTACACACACACACACACACACACTTGTGTCTTTAGACAACTTCAGAATGTGAATGAAGTCATCTTTATTTTGCAGCAATGTTAAGCCAAGTATGTCTCATTTATTACCTGCATTTAAAATCACAGTAGCTCTTGTTTTAAGATAACCATACATTGTACTGTACAAATAATATCCTGTAAAATAAAACATATTGTACTTACAGTACTGTACTTACACTGGAACTAACAATATTCAAGTTTAGACTCGCACAGCTACATTTCAACTGTGTTCAGTGGAGATATAGCTCTACTAGGAGTCTCTGCTGGATGCCTATAAAAATCAGCCAGTCTGACTGGAGTAAATACTCATTTGTATTTTACAATATAATACAAGTGTGACTCAGTAAGAGGACATTAACACGAAAGAGCAATTCCTTTCTTTGACTAAATATTTAAGCCACTGAAAATATAATTTAAACACAGTCTACAAGTTTATTTCACCTATAATTACAATTAACTATCTGAAATATTTCCCAACAAAATAACACATAGGTTCAGATAACACATCAGATTTTATTTTCGATACTTTTGAAAATAAATAAAACTCCATATACCAGTGAGGGAAGTTACTCACGGCGCATGCGCACAGGGTTGAATGGCTCACACGTGAGTGTCTGGTCCATCAGTCCATCCTTCTCGGTCTTCTGCTCTCAAACTTAACATTTGCTCCCCCGAGGACCAGCACAAGCTTCTCTAAAACTCTCCTGCACTCAGTCGGAACCGGTGACCAAACTTCGAAGGTGAGTCATTCAAACAAGTTAGCTGCTGTTTGTTAGCAGCGTTAGCAATGCAAGCTGTCAGGAAACAAAGTTGCTAACTTATAAAAAAAAAAACTCTCTAGTCCAATCTTTGCTTTGCGTTTAGTTTTAAATTGTGTTTGTATCATAAATCTATATCGTGTTGTATTGTTGCGAGGTGTTGTGTGTGTTTGTAACACTAACTCGAAGCTGCTGACGTGCAGTGTGACCAACAACATGCACACAATCTACTGACGTGAACAAAAACATTAAATTTCACTTCACTGCTGTTGAGTTTTCATTTACCTACAGCAGAATAAATGGTATTAAAGCCAGTGTCACACTTGAGTTTTAAAAAGTAGTATTTACAGTATTTATTTTAATTAAAAGTTATTGTAGTTAATTTAAAGTGCGTGTAGTTGCATAGAATGTTTGAGTTGTCTTTACATTGTCCTGAGTGACCTCAGTGTTTTCTAATAATTTACCTGCACTGACCAAAAGTCAAAAGTCCATCTCCCTCAATGGATTGATATGATGGAGTGTACTGAGTCTGACCTCCACCGTTGACCTTTGCCCTCTGATGAACATGCAGTTGATTAATTCCATCACCAACTCACTTCAACTTGTTAGATTGATTTATTTGTTTTTTGTCCCTTCAGTCATGACTGTTGTCAGATTCTACGGCAACAAGGAGAAGGGGCGGGGCTTTCAGCGAGCGGTTGAGCTCTACCCGGAGCTGTCAATCAAATCTGAGCTGTGCTACAATGTGGAGCTGACGGGTGATGATGATGAATTAAGATGTTTAACTGTGTGAACGTTCTCTGATGTGACTCCTGTGTTCCATTCAGGCTGCGAGTGTCTCGGTGCTGAACAGAAGGAGGTCCTCGTCTGGCTCTTTTCACCGCCAATGCTTGCCGAGCCGCTCACCGAAAAACCAAATCTTATAGAAGGCAAAGGAGAGAAACTGGTGGAAATAGGGCCCAGGTAGTTCCTCCTATGAGTCGTATCCCTTCTTCTCTGTTCCGTACATGGATAACTCACATATTTAGATATACATTTATAGAAATATACTTTATTAATCTAACGGAGAGTAATTAATGTTTCTAGAAGCATCCTTTTCAAATGAAAAATACCCGTCGGATAAGACGAGTACAAAAAAAATATATTGTGAAAATTTAAAAATAAAATGGGAAGATAAATTCGGATAGAAAATATAGTGTATAGAATATTGATAGGAATAGGAATCCTACTCTTATTCATGTCTAATAAGAAGGAACTATTTGAGTACTCGGTCATTAACTACAAAAGAGCTGCAGATCTAGTGTTAATTATGTTAGTTATTAATGATTGTGATCAGGACTGTGTTCTCAGTACTTAACTTTATACAATTCTACATGTATGTAATATAATGTATTCTGTATACTGCTATTTTTAACGCTTCAATTATATCAAGAAGAGAAAAGTGTCTGTTACAGCAATTGCATTTTCTCACTATAAAATGTTAAAAAAAAAAAAAAAAACTGATGTACAGTGTATAGTGATATAAAGTTTTAAGTGATTTAATTGTATACCTTGTTTTATATCAAGTCATGTATTCCCTTTATTCATTTATTTTTTTGCTAGTTCTAAAGGGACTTGGGCATGTGATCAGAAGCAGTGAACAGCCAGCATGAATGATTAATCCTTCAAAATCTTCCAAAATTTGGATGGAATTAACAAAAAGCCTTCAAACTGTTATTCTTACGTGTTTATTGAAGCACATTCTGAACCATTAAGGTTATTTTGCTAGCAAACAAATCAAGAAACTTTATTATTTAATTTCCAAGATTGCACGTTTATTTTTTCTTATAACGGTCATTTTCCATAATGGTTCTTCAGATTGAACTTCTCCACTGCTTGGTCCACAAATGCGGTGTCCATCTGCCAGAGTGCAGGCCTCACAAATGTCACTCGAGTGGAACTGTCACGCAGGTTTCTCATCAAGGTTTGACAAAACGGTGTATAATTGCTTTTTCTTTACTTTTGAAATATTTGAATTGAAATATGATGTTCTGTTCACAGCCTAAGAAGGAGAATGTAGAAAAGCTGAATGGCCAGATACAGAAACTCATCGAATGTCTGTATGACGGCATGACTGAGTGCATCTACCCTCATCCCATCACTTCCTTCAGCGTAGAAACCAAACCTCAGCCGGTGTTCGAGGTGGACATTTTGGGGAAAGGTCGAGCTGCTTTGGAAAAGGCCAACGACGACCTGGGTGAGTGAAAGAGCTCTGCATTCTCAGTTGCTGCTCTTTTCAATCTATCAATTGAACCCTGTTCCTCTACTTCCTCCCGTCAAGCTTTTCTGAGTTTGTTCTGTCCTCGCTGTCCATGGTAATGAAGTCACATGCTGAACCTGATTAAATAGTTTGTCACGGGACGCCAACGAGGCTCATAATCATCTAACCGTGCACGTGTGTGATCAATGACACGTGACCGCAGATAATATGAAATGGCTGCACACAATCACACTTGATGTCTTAGCCTAAATTTGAGCAAGTTTTTCTTTTGAGTCACGTGTCACTTTAGTGGCAGAACGTGCTGTTCCCCATCATCATCTGCTCTATTCAAGCTCACAAGTGAAAATCGGCACATTCTTCGCCTCCAGCTCGACTGATGAATTGAAAATATAATTATAGGAATTTGAAGTTTTCTTTAGTGCCTTTTGCTCATCATTGCTTAACTTTTGAAAAGCATGTCAATCTTCTGATTGATTTTTAACTCAAGCATGATCTTAATCCATAGTTCTCTTTTTTTTCTTCTCCTTTTATTCATGTTGATCCCTCTTTTATTCACATTTCTATTCGTATAAAGTAGTGTGATGGGATGAATGTGTTCAGGGTTTCAGGCCATGTATAAATAAGACATTCCTTTATTCTTCCCACATTGGGGAAATTTAAGTTGCCACTGCAGTTTAACATGTATTCACATTATATTAAACATACAGTACAATACATGCAAATAAAATAAAAAAACAAACATTTGAAATAAAATAATGATACACAGTTTTGTGGAGACATATTGATTGTAGACTTTGAAGAAAAGATCTCAGCTTCGCAAAAAAGCTGTGGCAGATATTTCACCCCTGAATCAGTCATTAAAATAAAATGTGTGCTTGTGTTTGGGAGTGACAAAAGAATGTGTAACAACTAACGCTAAATAAAGAATCTGTTTTCTATATTCAAGTTCGGTAATATTTAATATTTAGTCTTACACGGTAGTCCTGTGCAAACTTACTCTTTGTCCAGTGACTGTAAAATGTATTAATGCAATGTATTTATTTGTAAATTATGGTTAGTCTCTCGCTGTTCTGGTGGAATAGGGGGTGTGTATTGGCAAAAATTTGGCCATATGGTAATTTTCATAAGGGGGAATAATGCAGTATATTGCGATACTGTAGGAACAAGGAGATCATTTTAGTATTTTTCGAGTACTTGACTCTTTTGTTGCAGTATTTACAGACCACATGACTCTTGACAAAGTCGTACCCTCCAAAATGTGTCTAAACATCAGCTTTATATGCTGCTTGCGTCGACTGTATCCTCTCGTCCTCAGTCTTGTGGGATTTCACTGCCCCCTTTAGGACGAACACAGTAATGAATGCCAGCTGTGAGAAGTTTAATTGCAACACAAAAATGGGCCAACGGCATGAATATTTGTATGTTGATTGATACAGTGCTATTGAGTATTGTCAAAAAATATATCGATATTTAAGTGTATCAATATTTTTTTTACACCCCTACGCATGAGCATATATCCACTTTACTGCCAGATTATCATACAAGCTAATGACAATAAAAGTCAAGTACAGCTGCTAAATCAGGCTGGTGAAAACATACTTGAGGATTATTCATAGTGTTAATAAAAATAAACCGATGTAAGTAAAGCCAAATGTGAGGTGGTACCTAGAAACCAAATGTTGTATGATGTACATGTGTGTTCATCTGGCATAAAACTGACTGATCTTGCCCCAACAAGTTGACGTCTTTGCTAGTTTGTCTTGGTTCATTTAATGAATCTCTAAATTTCAAGTTCTTTCTGTAACACCACGAGCAGGCCTGGCATTTGACTCCTGGGATCTGGACTTCTACACCTCCTTGTTCCAGAAGATTCAGAGGAATCCCACCAGTGTGGAGTGTTTTGACCTGGCACAGTCCAACAGGTGAACATGACAACACAGCGACATGGTTTTTGAACGTTCCAAAAGATGTCCTTCTTTGTCTCCTGACACGGCAGCGAACACAGCCGTCACTGGTTCTTCCGTGGGCGAATGGTGATCGATGGCCAGGAGCAGAAGGAGACACTTTTCAGTCTCATAATGGACACACAGCGAAACAGCAACCAGAACAACGTGATCAAGTTCAGTGACAACAGCAGGTGATGATGATAAAAACATGATTATATTTCTGACTTCGGACATTAATGGTGTACCTGGGATCAGTGGGATCCAAGGCATGAAGCTAGACTGCTTCTACCCTAAAGACACGTCAGAGGCCAGTCCGTATGTGACGAGACCGTCGCTCCGACACGTAATCTTCACTGCTGAGACGCACAACTTTCCCACCGGTATGTGAAAATACTTTCTTCAGTCAAGCGTCTTTGATCATTAAACATCGAATCCCATCAAACCAGGCGTGGCCCCTTTCAGCGGAGCCACCACAGGGACGGGAGGTCGGATCCGAGACGTGCAGAGTGCTGGACGTGGAGGACACGTCATCGCTGGCAGTGCTGGATACTGCTTTGGAAATCTTCATATTCCTGGTATTTAAGTTTTTACCTTGGAGATGTATGAGCTGCTTAAACATGCAGTTTCTCCCTCTTAGGTTACAGCCTGCCTTGGGAGAGTCAGGGTGAGGGTTGGGAGTATCCGACCAGCTTCGCTCCTCCACTACAGGTGGCTATCGAGGCCAGCAACGGAGCCTCGGACTATGGAAACAAGTTTGGAGAACCGCTGCTGTCAGGTAGAGCAAGATTCTACTTACTTTCTGAAGCATGAATCTTGCCTCGAGATATGGGTTTAAATCATCACATTTGGAGGAGCTTATACAAGATGTGTCAACAAAGCACATATAGCAGCCAGTTTCAAGTTACACTAAAGGGCAAGTAATGCGTTGATTTACGTGTGTTTTTAATTGATCCTGGACCTCTATTGTACTCATCAGTGTATGTGTCACCATGTGTCATTAATTCCGGAAGTCTCTGACTCCAAAGAACTCATTGTATAAACACCTTTGTGTGACTGTGTGCCTGTGTGTGTGTGAGGTTTTCACATATTTCGGGGCAGCTTTACTGTGAATCGGTGTTCCTGTGATTCTCATCCAGGCTACGTTTTTCCGGAATTAGAACTGCAACAAATCCTGGCATTAGATTGTTTGCTTCCCGTCGGAATCTTGTCAACACAACCACTGGCCTGTTTGTGTGTGAGTGTGTGTGAGCGTGCAGCATTCTCTTATAAGGAAAGATTATTATTAAGTTCCAGAAATCTTCATCTGATGGAATTCCACTGCCGTTAAAAGCAGAAAGTCAGCTGGCTGGAGGAGGAGTGAAGCCATTATCACATCATAATGGACTCCGCTGTCGTAACCTCTTATAATCAGAGATTTCAGACGGGGGAGAATTTCGTAGAGTAAAAACTTCAAAATATGGTCATGATGAGAGACTTACTGCATCTTGGAGAGGAAGACTTATATATTATATAATATTTGAAAGATGTGAGTAAGTCAGGAGAGTTTTTTTTTTTTTTTTCAGTTGCCCTTTAAGGGTTGGTCAAATGACATCAACTTGACAACCCTGCTTTAACATAACACGAAAATGTGTCACGGGGGCAACGGTACGATATATTGCACTATACTATGATACTGTAGGAACAAGGATGTATTTGTAGTGAGTACTTGACTCTGGTGTTGCAGAATTTACAGACCACACAACTCTTGACAAAGTCGTAACTGCTTTCATTTGTTTTTAAACCAAAATATGTTGTCAGCTTTAAAAGCTGCTGGAGTCGACTGTATCCTATTGTTCTCAGTCAATACCAGAATCACGCAGGATTTCATTGTTTCTTTGGCTGCGAAGATTGTAATGATGTTTAATTGCAGCACAAAAATGAACAATAGCAATATTTGTGTAAATTCCAGGTTTCGCACGTTCCTTTGGCATGCGTCTTTCTAATGGCGAGCGGCGAGAGTGGATCAAGCCGATCATGTTCAGTGGAGGTCTGGGCTCCATCGAAGATTCCCACATAAAGAAGGAAGAGGCTCAGACTGGTGAGATTCTGGCCTTCAAATGTTGACGCTCGAAGCCTGGTTTAACCGTGACTCATGTGCTCATCGATCAGCAATGGAAGTGGTGAAGATCGGGGGGCCTGTGTACAGGATCGGCGTGGGAGGAGGGGCGGCCTCTTCTGTGCAAGTACGGCTGCTGAATCATGGGTAAAGGTCATCTGCTCGGAAGGATGTCGGTGGATGAGCGTGTGTTTGTGAGCAGGTCCAGGGGGACAACTCCAGCGACCGAGACCTGGGTGCGGTGCAGAGAGGAGACGCAGAGATGGAGCAGAAGATGAATCGTGCTCTGCGGGCATGTCTGGAACGAAGTAGTGGAAATCCAATTTGCAGCATCCATGATCAGGGAGCTGGAGGAAATGGTGTTAACAGCCGTCCTATTTGATACTAATAAAGTTTAAGGGACAAGTGCTTTAAGCTGTGCTCTCACTTTGTCTTCAGGTAATGTTCTGAAGGAGCTGAGTGAGCCAGCAGGTGCCATCATCCACTGCAGCAGATTCAAGGTATTCAGAGCAAAACAGTCTAAATTGGTCATAACATTATGACTGCGAGCCCAATATTACATTTGTACTTTTGTGGGGGCTGTTATAGTGTCACAATGACCAACTAAAGTTGTTGTAAATGTGTATATTTATATATATCTTTTATTTTTATGTCACAACTCTGTTCTTGTTCTCTCTTTACATTTTGATTATTTTGATTTGTTGCAGTTTTCTTTAGCGTTGTTTCAAAACTGTATTTGCCTTTTGATCCATGTTTACTTAAAGGAGGGTTATATGCTCTTCAAAATGTTGTGAGCAAGCTGGATCTTAAACAGATTACAGAGAGAATATAAGGAGACCAGCGAGATGATTGGCGGTTGACATTTCAACATACAATCTTGGACAGCAAGTTTCAAATGATAAAAATGTTCCATCTTTGTGTTAAAGTGTGAAGAGGATTTTAACCGAGATAGTGAATTATTTCTTGAAAAAAAATCGCAGTCTGCCATCAACCTTTTTTGGAGAATTTAAATCGTAACAGCAAAAAGACCTTTATAGAAAAGACTCTAACAAAAAGGACTCTTGACATTTCCTTGGTTTTGTAGAAAGGTGACCCCACTCTGAGTGTGCTGGAGCTGTGGGGGGCCGAGTATCAAGAGAGCAACGCTCTGCTGCTGCGACCTTCAGACAAGGATTTCCTGCAGAAAGTTTGTCAAAGAGAGAAATGTCCCGTCGACTTTGTAGGAAACATCACTGGAGATGGGAAGGTGTGTATTTATTTTTATTTTATTTTAATTAAGTATAATTATTTAACATTTATTTATTAACAAACTATTACTGTTTATTTTAAGCAGTGTACATCTTGTAAAGTTATAGCCACACGAGACGACATACAAATAAAATGTACATATAATGCAATAGATATGGAGGATATGGGACTAAATTGTCGGAAAATGTTATTTTTTTAACTGACACATTTGCTGCATAATATTTCAACATCAATACTTTAATTGTTTTGCTCATCTGTTTAGAGGCAAAGGGTTGAAATTATTCATTTTTATTTGCAGGATATTTGATTGTCCTTTACTTTTAAATTGACAGATGTTCCTTTCTTTCTTTTTTTTTAACAATACAAAACATTAAAAACAATTACTTACACAACACATAGGGGAACAGATACAGACCACGCACACTAATGAACAGAAATGCAAACAATGGTCTTTATTATTTATTTTTAGTGAAGGACAATTGTAAACATTAACAATTAGAAAATTATTATTTAATCCTTAAAATAGATTAAATAATTTAAATTTTCCTAGCATGCAACTAGTTTAAACTCAGTCTAGAACATGTGTGAAGTTCAGTTCTTTGTTTAGTCATTGTGTTTTTAAAAGTGGGTCCAGTTTTATCTCCTGTTCTAATGTGTATTAATGATAAAATAAAACAAAAATTTCATAATTTAAATGTCTTTGTACTTCTCAGATCGTGTTGGTCGATGACGAGTCAAAGGGTGGAAGCGGTGAAGGTCGTCATCCTGTCGACCTGCAGTTGGAGTGGGTTCTTGGGAAAATGCCTCAGAAGGAGTTCAGGATGGAGCAGATGTCTGTGAGTCACGCCTCCCTGGTTCTTCCTGCTGGGCTGACGGTCAGAGATGCTCTGGACAGAGTTCTGCGATTGCCTGCTGTCGCCTCCAAACGTTACCTGACCAACAAGGTGTGACTTGAACTTCACATATTTGTCTATTTTTAGAAACCTGACGACGGTCTGTGTCCTCACAGGTGGACCGCTCCGTGACGGGGTTGGTTGCCCAGCAACAGTGTGTCGGCCCTCTTCACACACCAATGGCAGATGTGGCCGTCGTCGCCTTGTCACCGTTCAGCCTTCAGGGGGCAGCGACCGCTATCGGAGAGCAGCCAATTAAATCTCTGGTGTGTCCGTCTGCGGGGGCCCGCATGTCTGTGGGTGAAGCTCTGACCAATCTGGTGTTTGCTCTGATCACAGATCTGAAGGTGAGATGATTAAGAGGAGCTGTTTGTAATAACTGTGACTCCTACACCCAAATATTTTTAGATCACACATGAGTTTTCTCTTTGCTACACGTGACACCAATGCCAGTTCAGATTCCTGTGGTCACTGATTAAACCCACTGTTGTTTTTTTTTTATTTCACCAGGATGTGAAGTGTAGTGGGAACTGGATGTGGGCGGCCAAGCTGCCTGGTGAAGGAGCTTGTCTCTGGCAGGCTTGCAAAGCCATGTGTGAGGTCATGGGTCAGCTGGGAGTGGCGGTAGACGGGGGCAAGGACTCTCTCAGTATGGCAGCTAGAGTGGGCACTGAGACGGTCAAAGCTCCAGGTACTCCAATCTTTGTGTGTTTCCTGTGTGTGCGTCTGAGTGACACTCTGCTTGTGTTTTAGGAGCTCTGGTCATCTCGGCGTATGCCGTCTGTCCAGACATCACTGCAACTGTTACACCAGATCTGGAGGATCCAGATGGCAAAGGTTAGAAACTTGAGGTTGACGTCAACATTTCAAGTGTGACACTATTTGTTGTGTGAGCAGGTGTGTTGTTGTGGGTCCCTCTGAGTCCCGGTCATCATCGCCTCGGAGGCTCAGCTCTGGCTCAGTGTTACAGTCAGCTCGGAGACTCCTCCCCGGATCTGGACCGACCCGAACTGTTTACAGCCTGTTTCAGAACCACACAGGCCCTTATCCAAGGTAGAAATCCTGTCACCAGATTTAAGCTTTTCCTTGGATACACTTTTTACGTAAATGTTTACAAATATTTAATACATTAGTTTAATTTAATTAGTTTTCACACATTTCTAGAAATCTTCGAGGTTCCATTGATAAATTAATTTCGGATCAGTTCTATTCATCTCATGGATCAACTTGGATTCTCTCATCCACGTCTTTGACCAAAGCGCCCTCTAGTGGTGTCACTGTTTACTTTCCCTCTTCATACCTGAGTGGTGTACGGTGGTCCCTCGTTCTGAAATACCCCCTGCGACAATAGAAACCATAAAATATTAATATTTAAATATATGTTGTGGCCTCATATTCCCTCTTTACACTCTTTTTAAACCTCTCCAAAACTGTCTTTTAAGGGCAATTAATGTGAAAACCCAACTCTTCTGACTCACTCACATGTTTTAAATTTTGAAGTCTCCTCTCCAAGATGCAGTAAGTTTCTCATCATGTTTTGAACGTATTACTTTATAAAGTTCTGCCCCGTTGAACTGGACACAAACTGATGAGTACAAAACCCTCTTATTATAAAGATTAGAAAATGTGATTTGTTTTTCTGGAGATTAAATCTTGTTTACCATAACCAAGCCCACTCTGCTGTGATTGGTCAAGCAGCGTCATTAATCCCGGAAGTCTCCACTTCCAAGGGAATTGTTGTATAAACAAAGTGGGGCATGATTACAGCTGGTTGGAGGAGTGAAGCCATTATTACGTCATGATGGACTCGGCGAATGAGAGGTTACAAGAGCAGACAGGGGAGAACTTTATAAAGTAATAACTTAAAAACATGGTCATGATGAGAGACTTGCTGCATCTTTGAGAGGAAGACTTAAACACTTAAAACACGCGAGTCAGTCTGGAGAGTTGGGTTTTTTACATCAGTTGCCCTTTATTGATTTCTCTCCCCTTATAATACATAAATGCTCCTCTGATAATGCTTCGACCCACCCTCGTCTGTAACAACGTTTTCCTCCTGTTTTTGTACTGAATTAAAGATTTTTGTTTTATGTTGGTTAAGTTCAGAGTTTCTAGCAGGTCATTGAAGGTTTCATGAGACTGAGTTAATGGAAGGGTGTTTTGTTTTCCAGGGTTGAATAGGAAATTAATAAAATAGTTGTCGTTAAGCGGAGAGACACAATAACAGTGTGTTTGGCATTGGCTTTAATCCTTTTAAATATGTAGTGCTGTATGAAAAAAAAAGAAAAAGAAAAGTAAGACTGGTCACTTGCCATATCGTGGTTTACCTTCTTCACTTCTTTGTCTTCTTATCTTAATCTATATTTAATTACTATATTCTAAATGTATATAAAACATTACACAATTCATTTTCTCTCTGATTCCTAGATCGTCTACTGAGTGCCGGACATGACATCAGCGATGGCGGACTCATTTCCTGTCTGCTGGAGATGGCGTTTGCAGGAAACCGTGGCATCGATGTTGACTTGTCGTCAGGAGGAGCTGCAGGTCAGTGAGCGCTCAGCAGGCGTCCACGTGCCTCAGGAACATGAACAACCGTTTGCTCTGGTGTGCAGTGATGGAGCTGCTGTTCAGTGAGGAGTTGGGGCTGGTGGTGGAGGTTTCTCAGGCTGATGAAGAAGCCGTGTGTCGGAGGTACAGTGACGCGGGCGTTTCCTGCCTGCGTGTCGGCACCACGAAGGGTTTCGGACCCGATGCCATGGTAGGATGTTGTCACCAGCCTTACACGTGATTATTTGTCCTCAATATCCTCGTCTCTCTCAGGTCAGCGTACGAGTGGACGGGCAGGAGGTGCTGAAGGAATCTCTGCCTCAACTCAGAAGCTTGTGGGAAGAAACCAGTTTTCAGTTGGAACGCCTCCAAGCCAACGAGCTGTGTGTCCGACGGGAAGAAGAGGGCCTGGCCAAGAGGACGCAGCCTTACTTCAAGTTGACCTTTGACCCTTCTGAAAGCATCGCACAGACATTGAGTGAGTAAAGGAAATACCTTCTATCTATTTCAGGGTTCGAGAACAAAATGGCTCTTGTGTTAATTTTCTCTTTCTGGACGCTTTAAAAAGTATTTTTATGGTAGCTATAATGGAAATGAATGCAACTGCCGCCTCCATCCCACTTCCTTAAAGCAGTTTGATGACTGAGGAGGTCTTCCAGGCAAAGTTGCATTTAAAGATTCAAGTTGTGACCAACAAACTACAGTTGTTTTTTACTGGACCTTCAAACGCTTTTTCTTATCTTGTAAAAGATTTTTTATAATCTAAAAGATAATAAAAAGATTTGACTCTTCCAGTCAATCAAGCTGGTAGGTGAGTTTGGGGATTTTTTTTAGTTCTCCAAAGCATTTTAAGCAGCAGTTACAGTTCTTACAGATAAATTTGATTCATCTTCGTGGTTGTGTTGCAGCAGCTGTGCAGCCGCGTGTGGCTGTGATCCGAGAGGAGGGCAGTAACGGAGACCGAGAGATGTCCGCGTCCTTGTTCATGGCCGGCTTTGAGGTGAACGATGGATCCACATGGTTAAACTTGACGAGTGTATGACTGTTTCCTGTGTGCAGGTGTGGGACGTCAACATGCAGGATCTCTGCTCTGGCTCTCTGACCCTGGAACAGTTCAAGGCCGTGGTGTTTGTCGGAGGATTTAGTTACGCGGATGTTCTGGGATCAGCGAAAGGTGACGTCGCACACGTCTTCAACACCTCTGTGTTCTCTTGGCTCTTACTTCTCTTTTGGTTCAGGTTGGGCTGCGACTGTTGCGTACAACCCCAGAGCCAAAGCAGAGTTCGATCGCTTCAGAAAAAGAAGCGACACTCTGAGTCTGGGGGTGTGTAACGGCTGCCAGCTGCTGGCCCTGCTGGGCTGGGTGGGAGAGAGTCAGGGGGGAGCAGGTGAGAGATAAAAACTTCCCTCAGGAATTGTCCTAATCTGCTCTGACACGCTGAGATTGTGAAGGTCTGATAACTTCACCGCCCTTCCTTCCAGCCTCTTATGTGGTCCTGACCCATAACAAGTCTGGCAGGTTCGAGTCCAGATTTGTCAGCGTCGGCATCCAAGCGTCTCCTTCGGTTTGGCTCAAAGGCATGGAAGGATCGGCTCTGGGGGTTTGGGTCGCACACGGAGAAGGTACGACTAAATTCACAGTTATCCTCATAGTGTGAACACACTGCATGTCTGGAAAATAATACTTGAATAGGCACTAATCAGTGCAAGCCTCTGCCAAGGAGCACAAGCCACTTGGAAGTTTATTTAAGTCGGGTATTTTAAACTAAATCACACAAAATCCTTTTGTTGTCATTCATAAGATATATTGCTTATCTTATCTTAAACACTGGAGTTTTAACGTTCATAATATCAACATGAACATGAATCTACTTCAAGTCAACCATCCAGTGGACCGCATAACTTGGCCAGATTTGGGCCCCGGGCCATGAGTTTAAAACTTGATTTAAGTGATTCCACTGCTTTGTTTTATGAAGTCAAATGTTACAGTTTCTACTAGTTCTGAATGAACTGGGTGAAAGGTAAGGTAAGCTAAGTTAAGGTAAAACTTTATTGACTTAAATTGTTTTTTTCCAATAGCCAATGCATACAGCAATTTTTTATAAAAAATAAAAAATAAAATCAAAATAAAATAAGAACAAGAACATAAAGAGAGAGTGAGCTGCAGGGGTTAGAGGCCATACAACTAAATAGCAAATCCTTCAAAACATTTTAATCCAGATTAAAGGTACAGAACATGACCACATTTTCAAGATGAATATTATTAAATACAAGAACAACTTCGATAATTTTGGTGAATAATGCTTTTTTATGAAACTCCATCTGAATTAAACAAACTTTAGCTAGCAAACTCAACAATGGTTTTGCTATCTAACACTGTGATTTGTTCTTCAGAGTTCACAAATATAACATTTAAAATGGTCTTTAAATGTATAAAAGGAAAAGTAATATGTGTGGGTGTGAAGCTGTTGCAACTGGACTGCTGTGTTGACTTACTGGTCACGTTGCTGATATCAGAAGTTGTGTCATCCATTGATTTTTTTTTTTTTGATTTTTTTTTTTCTTCTTTCTGCCTACGCAGGGCTGATGCAGTTCCGAAGTTCCCAGGCTCTTGACCAGGTCACCGCCGGCGGCTTCGCTCCCATCCGTTACCTGAACGAGCAGGGCCAGCCCACTGAAGAGTATCCGCTGAACCCCAACGGATCCCCGCTCGGGGTGGCAGGGCTGTGCTCCAGGGACGGGAGACACCTGGCCATGATGCCTCACCCGGAGCGCTGCACTCTGGGCTGGCAGTGGCCCTGGGCCCCTCGAGAGTTTAGGGCCTCGCTCACCCCGTCACCATGGCTCTACATGTTCAAGAACGCGGCTGCCTGGTGCAGCAGCTCGCTCTGATGGTCCTGCAGACCAATCCTGCTGGAACCTGGACCAGTAGTTGATAACGTTACTGACACAGCTGAGGTGATTCACGTCCAACTGTGCTTTTGATCTGCAGTTGTCTGAAAGTCATTTGATGCTAATAAAAATCATGTGAAAGGCTGAATTTCTTCATCAATGTTGGGTTCTGGAGGAGTCGCTGGAAAGATCCTTTCAGAGTTTAAAACTCACTTTACATCCACGGATTAATGAACTTCCTGGTACCTCGTTGTAGAAAATACACCGCCATTATAATCATGTCCTCACTGCATCTCTACTGTGACTATACAAAGTTCTCTCCAAGATTTCTATTTTTCTCTGAATGTTAAAACATCAAGCAGGAGAGAAAAGTTAATTTCACTGTATCAAGACATTTCTGATGAAGTCGTGAGCAAGAAGTGCCAAAAGGTGTCATGAACACTCTGGAAGAATGACACGAGTCAACGACCCTCTCTGGGTCTCCTTAATAAGATTGGATGTTGCACCAATGAGTACACGCTCATTAGATAAAACTTTTATTTACAACAGTAGAATAAATATGTATATTTTTACAAAAGGTTTGGACTGAAGTACTCTATATTAAAACTTGGCTGGGATTCAGATGGTTTTATGAACAATTTTGAAGGAGTCAAGTGGGATGATAAACTGTCAAGGAGCTCCATATAATAAATAGAATATAGTTTGGTTGTCTTTAAATACGTGTAAACATGCGACTTTTCCCAACACTTTGAAGTGTAAAATACATTTTTAAACGGCGTCCATCAGTGAGTTCCTCATCAGTCCGTGTGTCGCGGAGTCATTTCTCGCGCGTCTGCTCTCTGGCGCCATCTGCTGGATGTTGATGACGCAGATGAGGAGCAGGATGACCACGACCGCGTCATCCACGGCCCCTAGCAGGCCCGCGAAGGAAGCGTCGGACTCCAGGGCGCTCGTGGACGGAGGAAGGGTCTCCGGCGGAGGAGAGGAGATGGACACGACGGTGCCCACGAAGCAGAGAGCGACTCTGAAGAGGAACATCCACACAAGCCCTCCCATGGTGCCCAGACCTCGGAGCAGAAGCTGCAGCAGGAGAGGAGCGTCACTCAGGTACTCTGTTACCTGGAGGAAGCACAGAAGAAGTCTACCATGTTAAATATTTTAGACATTAACATGTGTGTGCCATTAATTACAGCATTAAACATTACATTTGAATTTCCTACACTGAATGTATTTCATTTGACATGTTTAACATTTCATTTTCTTTCATGTTTCATTATGACATTCCTTTTTTTTTTCTTCTAATTCATTGTTAATAATGTTGTACTCGTGAATTTATTCATGCATTGAAAATAAATAAAAAGTATTTGACATTTGCTGTTTTTTGGAAATCAAAGTCATATTTTGATGCTGTAAAAATTGAGTGTTATAAATTCATATTCAGAGTCTGATGGCTCACTTATTTCCTTCCATTAGGCTGAGGTGACAATAAAACACCACTCGCCTGCCTCGGAGCTCCAGAATAACGTTTGTTGTACTTCTTGATTTCCCATAAAACCTCCTGGAAATGAAGGTCGGAGCGACTTTCGTCGAAGAGGTGCTGAAGCACACTGACCTGCAGGAACACACAGGATTGAAATACACTCTTCAGACAAAACAAATATGCTTTTCCTTCATGTCAGCTCCACACCTTCTGTCTACAGAGAGGGCAGCTGATGGCGTCCAGCCACGAGCCATGTCTCCAGTAGGCCAGCAAACATGGAGCTGTAGATTGAATGAGTGAATTTGTTTATTTTGAACATCAAATTTAAATTTAAAAACAAATACAAACAATGAAAAAACAAATTTAAATAAAATGCTTGAACTGAAGAGGTTTCTTTGAGCTAATGACAGATAAAATAAATTCTAAATACAATTCTATGTTATTTCTCTTTGAGCTTTACAGTTTTACTCTGACCGCATTAAAAAAGTTAAGTTGGTTTATGACATGAATGATTGACGGGAGTGCTGAGGAGTAGGTCAGTGGGACAAGAGGAAGCGAAGAGAAATTGGATTTTAAAAATTGTGTTGATGTGATTTGAAGGATTCATTTAAAGGTAAAGTTTCACGTCCAAAAATAAGTCTAATTTTAATTGTTGTATATGTTGTATGTTGTTGTTAAATGTTTAAGTTACACAGTTTAAAGACAAATAACTAAGTTCTGTGGTTGAATTCTGCTTTTTCTTGTCATTTCTAATGTAAAATATCGTCGTCAAATGGGACGTAAACACCACCTGGAGGAGTGCAGGGCAGTAACCATGACAACGGTTAATAAGTGTCGGAGACAGATGTCTCACGGCCAGTAATGACGACGACTGATGCATGAATGAAGCTCTGAGATAATGTGGTTACGGCTGAAACCTGAGCTCGGTGTGAGCGTACCGCAGAACAGATGACCACAGTTGGTCTGGACCGGATAGCTGACCGTCTGCAGGCACACCGGACACTGCCTGTCTCGGGGGGTGTGTGATGTGCTTGATGGTTCCTGAAGGCAAACATTGTGATGCAACATTATTATGTTTCAGCCCGCATTGTTTTCAAAACTCAAAGTAACTTCTACTGCAGTTAAAAAAAACTCTTTCCGACTAAAATTCTCTCACCATGCGATCACTCCTCCACAGCTGCAGTAGATCTTCAGAGACCCTGGTCGACCAGATTCTCAGTCCTGCAAGTCAAACGTTTGATTTTCAAAGATGTGCATCTGCTGCTGGGATAAGTTTGACCTGACCTCATATGAATATCAAATACTTTGTGTCATAGAAAATATATCTTTTAAATGTGCTCCTATTATGAAGTCAACTATGAAAACCCATTTCTGCCACGTGGAGAAGAAAAGTAAAAAAAAACACAAAAAAATCACCAAACTCCACGATTTTTTTATTTAGTAGTTCTGGCGTTCCTACGGGATTTCAAATGAATTTCCATGTTGAGATCATCAGAAAAATATGTTCTAAGCCTCATTTAGCTCAATTAAAAACACCAGCAACGACTGTTTTACTTACAAGAAAGTCCTTTCCTTTTTTTTAAATGTCTTTTTAAGCATTTTATTTTCTTTGTTTTATTTATTTTTTTTAATTATTTATTTTTTCACCAAGCAGGAATGAGCTTTTATTATTCAACAAAAATACCATCTCTAAAATAATTGTACTTTATAAATCCTAAAATAGTACAGACAACAGATCAATGACACACTCTTTCAAGACTTACCTGGGCTAGGATCCGCAGCAGGGGGGTCATGGTTAGACGAATTCTTTGCGAGCGGCTTCTCACTGTCCTCCAGAAGGAAGTGAAGCGCTGCCGGCCGACATCACTGAACTAAATACGTTGTTCTGTCAATGATCAACCAGAGTCTCTAACATCAGCTGCTCTGGATCTCTGCTCTGATCAATAAGTCGTCACTCAATCAATCCGCGTTCAAATATGCGTCCAACCTCACAATAGATCCGATCTTATGAAACTCTCTTTCAAATAAAGTCGAACCCTCCTGAGTCAAAGTAGGTTAGATGACCTCGGCAATTATTTACCCAAAGTTGGCTCACGATTGTGTTCACACTGTATCGGGGTCACACGCTGTCAATCATTCACTCAGAATCAAAAAATAAAGATGGAAGTCAAGGTCACTCTCTGATTAAGAGTGGACTCTTTGATGTTATCCCGGTAAATATTGATTCAGCGCCGTTCTCGGGGCGGCCTGTGGGTCTGGTGGGTCTCGGGTCATCTAAAAATAGTCGTGTGAGGCCCGGGATCTCAGAGAGGGAGAAGCCGCTGATAAAAGACTTGTTGCTGACCACATGAGTAAAGTCCAGTTTCAGGTCACACTTAAAAAGATCTCACGTCTTTCTTTTAAAAGGTTTTTTTTTTAAGTATGGACCAGGAAGCGTTCTTTATTTCTCCAACGTGAAGCAATGTTAGTGTCTCAAGTGCACGTGATGAATAGATAACATGCACACTTTCCGAGGAGATGATTAACTTCAGAAAGCTTTCTTTGTTATCAAGGAAAATGAAAATCCGCTCATCACAACATTCACCACAATATATTATTTAAATGACATACATTAAATGTGGGTTCCTTTTCCTAGTCCAAAAACATACATAGTTTTATTCATACAAACAGGAAAAAAGATCTATTAAATCCTCGTTGTTGGTCAAGATCCAGATTTTAATGTGAATGTTTCTCGGTTCTTCCCCCCAAAAGTAAATCCATTTGAAAAGATGACATTTCAATGTACTGAGCTGGTGATTGAAATATAATACACTGACTTTTTTGTTGATATTTAAAAGAAGGAATACATATTATAATTAAGTAAGTAAGTAAGTAAGTAAGTCATTTTTATTTGTATTGCGCTTTTCCAGACCAGGGTCACAAAGCGCTTAAACAATCAAAACAATACTCAATAAAGTATATATTTTAAAGATCAAGATAAAACTGATAACACAACAGGAGTTCCAGAAAATCAAGGAGAAGCCTGAACAAATAAAAACATCTTAAGATGTTTATATTTGTATTATATTAATATTTAAGATTATAGTCCCTGACCTTGATAATAAGTTAACATAGAAAATAGTCACATATATTATGGTATAGATGTTTATTTGTTTCATAATATTAAATCAAATAAAAAGTTGCTTCGATCAAAAAAACAATATTTAATTTTGTGTTAAAGTTGCTTGAATTGAAGTAATCCTTGTTTGTGACATATTATGGGTAGGAAATCCCATTTGTGTCGTAATTATTCATTAACAAAAAAAATGTTTTATATATAAAACATTATATCATATATATATATATATTTTTTAGTATATCATCGTATTTTTCAGTATAACAACGACCCTTCATTCGTTACTGCTATTGGTTCAAGCTTCCGTCAATCTTTCTCAATCTCAAAGCTGATTGGTCCTAAAGTCCTCCACCACCACCTATGCACCAACAGCGATACGCAAAGATTTTACGTTATATTACTAGTCAAGCTCGTTAACGTCCGTGCTGAGCTACGCACTCTACGTAAAGGTATTACCTCCTGCTGCAGGTGAGCTCAGACGCTCGCGAGGGAGACGGAAGCGCGGACAGGTGGAAGAATCACTCTGTCTTATACATGGACGGAAGTAAAACGACGTTGGTTGACAGCCTGTTAATATGGGTAGGTTTTGTTATTTATCGTGACACACGGAAATAAAAAAAGCCTTTACGTAGATATTAGCATTAGCGTATGTTTGTCAGATTAGCTTGTGTGCTAATGTATCAAGGAACCTCCTGTAAGGTTCAAGCATCAATCCTATTATCCTGCTGATGCTTGTGCATCTACCCTCAGTGTTGTGTAACCAGTGCTGGAGTTCTACTACAACAGTTTTACATCAATATTTATGAAGGATGTAGCTCACTGTACATGTCAGTCATAAAGTGAATGTTGTGCATTGAGAGTTAATTATCTTTATTCATTGTTAGAAGTTTAGTGAATGCTCATTTTGAATCCACAATAATTCTAGTTTAAAGTAAAACGGTTGTTTAAAAACTCCATTAAATCTTAATACGGTTGTTATAATTATTTTGTTGATGTTGTCGCCTGTTATAATTCAATGTATGTGTTTGTTTTTTTCCTCTTCAGCTGCAAACCTTCAATACCGCAGCACCGTGCAGGACCAAAGAAGATCTGACCACTGGAGCAGCAATATCAGAGGCATTACACCAAATGTATGCCAACCAACCATGAATAAATACTCTAAATGTCCTGATGAAATGCATTATGCATTCACAAAGTTAACATCCCCATGCAGTTAAAGTGAAAAAAGATCTTCCTACTTTTGTGGTCAAACCAGAATTCAACGTCTTTACCTAAGAGATGTATTTTAAAATAAGTTGCATGTTTGTTTTTTTTCAAATAATGAACTTGCTAATAATGTCCAATACCTAAATGTTTCTGTAGTTATTAGTTATTTATTGACACTCATTTTAGTTAATTGTTGTTAAAAAAACTTTTGGATAGTAAATTACCAGCATGGAATTTTTCTTTTTGTTGTGAAGAACATGTTGCTGTGCAATCTTCAAGTCCCTTTAAGATCCTGCTTACGATCTTCTTTGTAAAAAGCGCTGTCAGGATTGTAAAATTGAATTGTATTTGCTTCCATCTGGGGTGCAGAGACCCAGTTTGGTTTAGTGATGGCTGGTGCAGTCGTATC
The DNA here is from genome assembly GCF_982586985.1 of Callionymus lyra. Lineage (NCBI taxonomy): Eukaryota > Metazoa > Chordata > Actinopteri > Syngnathiformes > Callionymidae > Callionymus > Callionymus lyra. The sequence continues at coordinate 30,235,006 of NC_141819.1, read as the reverse complement.
AAGACCACAGTTGAGGACAACTGGAGACTGAAGGTAGAGAGCTAAATGATATTTTCTTTCCTTTTAATGTTGCCCCCTAAAATCCACCTTGTGCTAAATCATGTGCTTCAATCCTTGACTGTGACTTCCTGCCTCTTCTACACCTGCAGCTCCCTACATTCTGACTCCTCTGGTGAATTGTATCCACAAATATATGTCCAACTCTGTCCGTTTCACATAAAGCAATCAGCTTTTGCTTTTCCTCACTGATGAGATAGAAACCATGCATGCTGCTTCCTCTCCTCCGCAAACACACTGTGGTAGTGTATATGTTCTTTTACCCGTCTCCTTCTCCTCCCTTTCTGCTTGTGTGTGATCTCTTCCTGAACCTGTTTCTTTTATTCAAGATGAATAACCTGAAAAAGATTCTTCAGTTGGTGGTGGACTATTATCATGAGGTGAGTCTTTCAGTATTCGTCTCGTGTTTCCTCATTGTGGCACCAGATGTGTGTTCCTTCCTCGTGGGTATTGTGTTGCTGTGTGACTAGAAGTCTCAGGAGATGTTGTAGAAGAAAGTAGGACATTTGAGCTTAACAAAAACATGTCAGTCTGCCATATGAGTTTCAATCCACCAGTTAACAACATGAAGTGAAATGATTAAATTTAAAGTTTTAAATTTGGATGCATTTTCTGAAAATAATAATAAATTGAGATTATAATGTACATATACTCCTGTAATTGTCCCACAGTGGGGATATTTTCTTTGTTAAAGCAACAAGTTCACATAAGAAATAGAAAAACGTATAATTTAAATTCATATTAGATTAAACATAGTAAAAAAAAATCGATATAATGGTATCACAGATCACCTTCTATGGACGTGAACAGCAACAAAGGCATGTGCCTGAAGTATTTTGTTTGTTCTCAAAGGAGCTGGGACAAGACATCTCCAACTTCTCTTTGCCTGATGTGGCCTTGGTGGCAGAGCATGCGGCTGCTGACCATCTCGGCCGGCTGCTGCAGCTCGTGCTGGGCTGTGCTGTGAAATGTGAACGCAAGCAAGGTATGCTTCCACATCGGCTCCATCTTTCCGCCTTTCTCTATTATTTAAAGGTCGACTCATCACTCATAGCCGTCAGATATTACCAACAAAATCAATCGCAATCTGAATTAAAAATGACCTTATTTCATCAAGCTTGAAACTATTATTTCAGTTATATCCTCCTAATAAAATGTTTCATGAAACCACCATTATCAATGAGATTATCTTTGAAAGTGACTTTCGCAAAAGATGATTCATGTGGAGAAAATTCTCAGAGTTGAATGACCCAAGAAAAAATGATTTGAGTTGGACTGCAGCTTTCATTCATGTATAGCAATGGGGTGATTGTATTTTCAATTAGTCGCTCTTTTGCAAGACTTTTTGTAATTGAACCTCAGCGAAAGCTCTGACTGTGAATTAATAATGTCCTTTTTTTAGAGTACATTCAAATCATCATGACTCTGGAGGAGTCTGTGCAGCATGTTGTCATGACGGCCATACAGGAGGTGAGATAAATTCAATCTCCATCATTAGTTAAATCTGGGGTTTAAATGTGTCCAAACAACATCTGATCTTTTTTTTTTCCCACCAGCTTTTGAGCAAAGAGACCATGACACCATTCGGAGCAGATCTATCTGGAGACCTGGAGCAGCAGGTCAGAACTTTATAAAGGATCATTTAAATGACCTGCATGCAGAACTAAAAATGGAGTTCCAGGAAAGATTGAATAGAATTGATATAAGTATTTAACAAACTGTTTCCTCCAAAAGACACAGAGCAAAGTTAAGTAATAAATGTACACTCAGATCAAAATTTTAACTTGTTTAGAAAGATCACTTTATTTTTTGTGTTGCAGACACCACCTCTTGAACTTGCATCGATAGTGACGATTTAGCAATTTGTATTTTAATTGTCTGGTGAAGCAGAAACGCTTGCTAGAACCAGCAACTTTTTTTTTCTACCAGGGACTAGTTTAATTTCGCAAATCTCGATTATTTTCAGGTAGTTTCAAATTCAGGTAAAAAGAGTTTGTTTAATCATTTTCACAAGTTTACAGCTTGTTTTTTTTGGTGTAACTGTAACCCAAATAAGCTTTTTGAATTGTTAAAGGTCAAAGGGTAAATTTACTTCATAGAATATGCAGTCTTTCTTTTTCTTTCTACAAAATAAATCACCTTGTCTCATGGACCAGTACCTCGTCTGAACTTGGTGCTTGGAGACCAACGTTACTTGAATTAATAGGAACCCACTTCTACATCCGAGCATTATTATCATAGAACTTGATTAGTGCATCAAGTGTACTTTCTCGTTTGTCTTTTCTACAAACAATGTTTTTTCATCACAGCTCAACATTAATTATTTTTCTTTAGCTCAAAAAAGCCCTCGAGGACTTTGCTGAACTCACGTCAGAGAAGGACGCGTTGGCTCAACGCTGTGAAGAACTGGACATGCAGGTGAACACCGACCCGTACATGAACACACTCACACGGACTGTCTAAACGGGCGTGAAGATCTATTGTCTGGAGCTGCTGTTGCAGAAGGACTGTGCTCTGGCAGTCTGGCTGCTTGTTGAGTCTCTCTCATGTAGACCACTGTTCCACCAAGAGGACATTTAGCAAAAATACTGACTGTTTGTACGATCTCGGCAGATTGATTTTTTCTGATCCGTGTCTTTCACACGTCTCTCGTCATAGGAAGGTGAGTCCAAGATGAGTGAATGCTCAGTGATACCTAACACCAGCTGCTCTAATTTTTGACTCTGCTAACAGAAGTGTTGAGTTTAACCCGTGTTCATATAATAACAAGTTCTCGGACTGAGCATGCTTTGATTCATGGTTAGATATGCATGTGTTCATGGTTCAATCTGTAATGGAAAAATATTTTGATCAAAGGTAAGAAGATCAAAGTACTTGCACTAATACATTAATATCCTAAATATATTGTGTTATGGCTGCTCCGGGCATTAATGCATCAAGTCGCTTTATTTAACTTTCAGGAGCACAAAGGACTTAACAAAAGTGCTGCTTTGCATGAAGTAACTGAAGAAATGATCACTGTCATTGTTGTGTCATAAATACTTCTGCTCTCATCACCAGGTGGCCGTTCTCCAGGAGGAGAGGAACAGTTTACTGGCCGAGAATGATGTTCTGACCGACCGAGCCAATCAGCTGGACACGTTTGATGACCCCAGCACCTTGTCAGGGAGGAAACATAGCATGTTGCAGCAGCAGCTGGAAGCACTGGAGGAAGAAGGCTTCAGGTACTTCACTCTCACAAATACTACAAGTTTTCGATACTGGTACGGATGCAGATATTGGTGCCGGTCCTAAATGCAATTTTTTTAATATCAATTTAAGAGGATGCATTCTTAAAAAGAGAAAATCTATCTTGCACATAGTACAACTAAATTAATAAACAAAAATAAAACATTTCAATCTCATTTTAAGTTTTCTTTTTATCTACAGTACATACTGGCTCCATCAAGAATCTTAAGACATTCTTATTTGTGCAGGCTTTTTCCTAATTTTCTGGGACTCCCGTGTTTGTCTTATGTGTATTTGCCTTTTAAAGCATGTATTTGAACTGTGTATTGTTTGTGATTGTTAAAGTGTTTTGTGACCCTGGTCTAGAAAGGCGCTTTACAAATAACCTTCATGTTCATGTAGAACTGTAGTTAAATCCAGATAACTAATATTTACTTACATACTAAAGCTGACATAATCCTCAATTCAAATGTTTGCTGACGCCACCTATTGGCGAAACAAACAAACTACATTATGAACATGGTGACTCGTTAATTTTGGTGAACGAGACTTCATGAACAAAATTGATAATTCCGCCTTCCACGCTATCACAGAAACATGTAGACATAGATATATAAGACCAGATGCCTTAAATTTAACAAAGACAATGTCACAGCCATATTGGGATATATATATATATATATATATATATATATATAATCTTAAATGGGCTCACGTTTATTCTAAGATAATGTACTGTATATATGTATTGTATATATTATATTTTCTACCCCTCTATCTTTATTTTAGAAGTACTATGTAACATTCCATGAACATATATTCTTCTTCATTATAGCTATTACTTAAAGACTACTATTGGCTACACACCCGAGTGACCACCTACTCCTTTACAGCAGTGGGTCAGAGACGGTGTTTGCATTCATTTCATTATTCATTGAGTGGATTGTTTAACATTTCCAGGAAGAGAAAACTGGAAGCCGACCCACTAAGAAACCTCATTTTGTAAACGAAGACATTTCAATCACACAATTCTGCCAGAAACAAGTTTGTTCCACCATATGTTTTGTCGCATCAGTATTTGAGTTGGAGACATGCATATACATGGAGAAAAACACACGGCTGTTCTTCCCTCTGTAGGCTGGAGGCTGCTAAGGACGACTACAGGATCCACTGTGAGGAGTTAGAGAAGCAGCTCATTGAGCTCCAGCACAGAAATGATGAGCTCACTGGCCTCGCAGAAGAATCAAGAGCACTCAAAGATGAACTGGACGTTCTGAGGTTCGTCTTAAATAAACCGAGACAGATTGAAAACAGAGCCAGAGCTTGTTGCTTATATTTAGAGTTTCTTTAAATATGTTGTTCACCACAACACCACTGTACTCTTCACTGGGAATGTTTTCAACGCAGGGTCTGCTCGGACCGTGTGGTGATCTTGGAGGCGTCCGTGGAAACGTACAAGCGTAAACTGGAGAATCTGGGCGACCTAAAGAGGCAGATGAAGCTGATGGAGGAGAACAACATGAAATACATGCAGAACACCGTTAGCCTGGAGGAGGAGCTGCGCAAGGCCAACGCTGCACGTGCACAACTGGAGACGTACAAGAGACAGGTGGGCTACTGTTGCTTCTTACTTTGTCTATATCGCAAACTAAAGTCTATATTTTTTATCTTTTCCCTCAGGTTCAGGAACTACACCAAAAGTTGTCCGGTGAGACCAGGAAAGCTGACAACTACGCCTTTGAGATGAAGAAGTTGGAGGAGAAGCATGAGACTGTGCTGAAGGAGAAAGAGGTGAATAATAATAATAACATTTCCGTAAAACATTTGTGTCTTAATTTAAAGCTTGAATAATTTAACGCTTTCCACATAAAGAGGATCATCATTGAACGGGACTCCCTGAAGGAGATCAATGAAGAGCTGCACTGCACTCTGGCTCAAGAACACCAGCTCTCCAGACAAGGTAGTCGTTTGCAGAAACACCTGGAATCTATAACGGTGATCATCTCGTCACTAATGTTGTCAACTCTCCCTGCAGGGATGCTTCCCTCCAGCAGCTCCAGCCATGACAACCTGGCTGCTGAACTCGTACCCATAGAACACAGGTAACCTTTTTTATCACCAGCTCGACATGTTTAGAGACTAGTTTAGGTAAACGTTTAGTTTTGGCTTTAGTAAAAATTATGATTAATATATCATTTTAATATCTTTGTTTAAACCCTTATTGACCGTCGCTAAAACAAGGATTTTACATTGTATTGCATCTCCTTGAAAATTTAACCCATCTAGAAAAAATATCTTATTTAAATTGTTCTGTTTTTTTTAACCAATATTTTGATTCCATTTCAGTTTCTTCATACTAAAAAAATAATTACGCTGTATGACCAATGCAAAACGCACATGGGATATAACAAATGATTTTAAATTTCGCACAAATTGGATTCAAAATGAAAATAAATGACTTGCCACTCAAAAATGTAAACATGTGGATCTCCACTCATTAACAAGTTACAGAAAACGAAACAAAAAGAACAAAGTTTTGGTTATACAATTGGTATGTATAAACATATTACTTTGCACTCTGTATGGCATTCATTAAATCAGTGTTTAATAGTTCAGCTCCAGTACATGCATAAAAGGGATTGTGGTAGCTTCTGTGACTTCTGCTCTGAGTTTGAACAGACTTGTCTGTACAAACACTTCTGAATAATGGATGTGATTTCAAATGAAATTGGCTTTGGAGAGATAAGAAACATTTTTCTTTTCGTCAGAAGGCTAGCTGTGTGTTTTGGTTCACTTTTTTTTTTACTGAATTGTCATTCAAGAGTTCTTTCCATTTTATTAGATTATCCAGTTTCTTAAAAAAAAAAAATGATAATGTAGTCAAAAGCTCAGTAAAAAAAAAAAAGAAAACCCACTTGTTAGACTTTTTAACTATTCAAAAGCCACAAAGTCATAATAAATAACATGTATTGTATTTGTAAATGAATGAATCGGGTTATGCAGCGAGTTACTGTTATTTAAGAAAGTCCTCACGTTTGATCCTCTGTCCTCTCAGTGTAAGAAGCTTTCTTCTGTCTTCAGGGAGAAGTTCATCCGGCTGCAGCACGAGAACAAGATGCTGAGAGTGCAGCAGGAGGAGCACGAGACGGGAAAGATCACAGCTCTGCAGACGCAGCTTGAGGAGGCGCACAAGACTGGCAGTGAACAAGACACGGAGATCAGGTGAGACACCAAACCCTGACCGCTTCCTCCACCGCTGACCTCTTTTGTTTGTGTTGCGTGTACGATGCAGGTTGAACCGAGAGCGCATAAGTGAGCTGCAGCAGCAGGTTGAAGATCTGCAGAAGGCTTTACAGAGTCAAGCAGCCAAACCGGATGACGTGAGTGCCGACACACACAGACACACACAGACACCTACCTACACACAGAAAGAAGGTTACGCTCATCAACATACTTGAGTTTTGGAATGTGTAAAAATGTCTTTTTAATTTACAGTCGAATCTGAAGAGGAAGCTCGACGCTCACATGTAGGTGTGATTGGGGAAAAAAAAGAAGCTGTAATTTGTCCAGCAGGGGGCGATAAAGGTTTACTCTCCTTCTCAGGGTCCAGCTGAACGAAGCTCAGGATGAAATCATGAAGAAGAAAGAGCTGTTGGAGGACCTTCAGCCGGACAACACTCAGAGTTGTAGGTGGCCCCGTCGCACCAGCGGCGCAGTTGTTTTAGAAGTGTAACAAAATTAGATGTTGATTAGTTTGTGTTTGCAGCACTGAAGGTGGACGAGCTGATGGCTGCTCTGAAGAAGAAGGACGATGACATGCGGGCCATGGAGGAAAGATATAAAATGTACCTGGAAAAGGCTCGCACTGTAAGTCTGTATTGTCAAAGCCATTGAATTATATCTGAGAATAACAGAGGATTGCTCTTGTTGGTTGCAGGTGATCCGAGCACTGGACCCTAAACTGAACCCTGCTACGGTAGAAATCCAGGCCCTCCGAAACCAGCTGACCGAGCGTGACAAGGTGATCCACACCCTGGAGGTATTGTTCCCTTTCTTATGGTTTATTTAGTGAATCAAAAAAAAAAGTGAAGCTGATTGATTGATGTGCTAATGTGTAGCGTCAGTGTGAGCAGGCCCGACTCAGAGAGCACGAGGAGAAGATGATCGTCACGGCCTGGTACAACAAGGTAGGTTTGGGAAACTCCAACAGACTTGTTCATCTGGTTGTCAATCAAGCGAGAGGCGATCAAAGGAAGAAAGCTTCATTCTAATGTGATGATCATTTAATTTAATTTTTTTTGTGTCTATATATTTAATGTTTCCCTCTTCAGAGTCTGACGTTCCAGAAGCTGGCGATGGAGTCGAGGCTCACTGGGAGAACCGGGACACTCCTGTCACCTGGTCAGTCCTTCCTGTCCCAGCAGCGGCAAGTCTCCAACGCCCCTCGCCGGACGCTCTCCATGTCCACTCCTGCTGCCTCCAAGTAAATCATTACCGTGCAGACCCCTTTCACAAGTGACCTTAGATGATCCCAAGAGATGTGTGTGCAGCTCCCGAGGGACTGTCAATCATTAATATCACTCCTATTTTCTACATTCAATAGTGAGCTTCGTAGACGTGACTAGAATCTGTTAGTCTAGTCTTCCATGTGCAGGAATGATCTGACGTGGTTTTCGAAATGTTGGTCTGTGAGTTTTTTCAAAAATCTGGTGCTGGACACCAACATCCGTGATCTCCTGGGTGCTAGTTCAGAACACGGGAGTTTGCTATATGAGCAGCTGTACACTCGTGTGATCAAAATGAAGCTTTGAATTCTAAAGATACATTTAAAGGTTTTAAATAAATGTCTGTTGTAAATGGGATTTTTACCAGCAGCTTGTTAAACATGTGGAATCCAGGTAAGTTTTGGATGAATATTCTATTAAAGCATCAACTGAACTTTAATACAATACAAAAATATGTATTTTCATTCTGTTCTGATTTGCAGGACCTGTGATTTATATTAGAATCATTTTGTTGATTTTGTTGAAGCTCCATAATGTCCCCAATCAATGTTTCTTCTGAAATAGACCAATATCCTCATGTTCTAGAAGAATGTTTTTGAAAATGACTTGGTCTGACTTAAAATTGTGTTGATTGTATTTTTATTTACTTGAAAAAAAATGTTGTGTTAGGACAATCAAGAATGTATGTTTGGTTTAAAATTAAACAATATTAAATTTATATTAAAAATGTGTTGGGCTGAAGTTTTTTTCCTCAGTTATGATGAAATGCAGAACCTGCAGAAGAATGTAGAATTACGAACACTCTTAAACCTTAAACTTACTGTTCTTGTCGAGGTTTTGAAATGTGGCGAGACCATTTTGTGTCGAGTTCAACTTCATGACGTCACTGAAAAATCGTTTTGGGACAGTAAAAATATTGACACGAGGAAGATAAAATATTCCTTTTATTCTACACACATTGGTTATGTTTAAGTACAAATTGAACGTTGACCTATAATGTAATACATGATAGCAAAAAAAAAAACGTTGAAGATTTATCCCAAAGCGTCATGGGAATACTAGCAACCGTCGATGGCTAATGTTGCTAAAGAAATGGAATGTCATTGGAGTAGTGAGTATTTTTAAGTTGTTTTTTTTATTTTTTATAATTGTGTTGTAAATTCTCATTGGAAGTACTACTTGATAAATTCTACTAAGGTAATGGAAAGTAGCCAAACTTTTTCGCACCAAACTCCCAACAAAAAGTTTATTTTTGTATTTCTTCTAGCAAATTAAATTTTTGTTTTAAATATCAGAAACCGTTCAAATGGTAAGAAGTGTAACTGAAATTAAGTTTAGTTACAAAGTGTAAATCATTCATAAATACTAAACAGCAATTGAAACGATAATGACCGTAATCTCAGATAATTTGCTAAAAACGCTCAGATTTATGCATGGACTTCAGCAGAATACAGACTTGAGAGGTTTTAAACTGTTGAAGTTACTGGTAGTTTTTAGTAACTTTAATTTGATTAAGTTGGAATTGTCTGTGTCTAGTGTGTGATGGAGAATAAGAAGCATATTGATGCTGTTATAGTAATATATCTGTCACAGTCAAATAGCTGTCCATGTCACCGAGGGTTGGCATAGATCTGGAACGGGAAGGGAGTCCGCGTGGCTCCGACGACGCCTTCTGTTCTCAACTGTACTCCGCTCAACGTTGAGAACCTGAACTTCTGCAACAGACTGACGAAAAACAAGAACAGCTCCATTCTGGCCAAAGCTTCTCCCAAACAGACGCGCCTGCCTGTAAACAGAAATCCACTCGCTCAGATTCCAAGCAATTCATCACGACATTGTAAATGTTAAAATTGCCAAAAGTTACCTGCAGAGAAAGGTAGGAAGGCCTCCCTCCTCACAAAGTTGCCTTCAGCATCGAGGAAGTGTCCTGGATTGAAGGTGTAAGGGGTCTCCCACTCATTCTCGTCGAAGAGCACGGATGTCAAGTTTGGTATGACCGATGTCCCCTGTTTTGAAATGGAAATGGTTGTAACCAAGTCTATATCTTTGTGTGTGTGTACAATCTTACCTTAGGTATGAAGAAGCCACCAAGTGTGGTATCTTTAGTCGACATTCTGGGCCCATTTAGGGGAACAATGTTTCCCATCCTCTGGATCTCATGGATGACCGCGTCCGTGAAAGGCATTTTGGTTTTATCAGCCATACTAGGCTGTCGCGTTCGTCCAATAACCTTGTCTATCTCTGCATGAACCTTTCCTGTGAGAAACACACTTAGAACATTGTTTTAATGTTGTAGAGTTGACACGGTAAGAACGCTGGACCCACCCTGGACGTGTGGGTCATTGATCAGGTAGATAAGACCCCACTGGAGGGTTTTGGAAGTAGTTTCACTGCCGGCTAAGAACAAGTCCAGACAACACATGACCAGATTCTCCACATCGAAGCCCATTTCGCTGTTTTTGTTATTCTAGAATGAAAGGGAAACAGATGTTGACTATACCTTCAGTCTTCCCTCCAGGTGGTCATCTGTCTTACCCTCTCCTCGATGAGAAAAGCGTCGATGTAGTCCCGAGGGTTGCTGGGGTCCAAGTCCAACTGGTGCCTCAATATTTCAGAGCAGATCGATGCCTCCAAAGACTTGGAGTTGGAGAAGATTTCATTATGAGGTCCGGGGAGATGTTTCATCAGAGCTGGAAACGCATTGTAAAGCTGTGTGGGACCAAATATTCATCTTTAACAACGTTGAATAGTGTCTACATACATATAACTGCTGTGAAGGGACCAATGATTCTAAATTATACTTGATAAATATGCCAGATATGCTAACCCTTCACAAAACACACAGAAAGTATTGTATCAGTTTGTGACTCACCAGGGCCCACGTGGATCCTTCCAGATATGCCATTTCTGTTAGATTATTCAGCATGCTCTGGAATTTGTGGTCCTGGTAATCGAACCGCTTCCCAAACACAATCTGGCAGATGATGTTTGCCACCGAGTTGTTTAAAAGAGGAACCGGGTCAAATAGTTGACCTGAGAAAGATCATATTGATTATTTGGTTATTGTTTTAAAAACTGTGTTTCCCTGACCGTTCTCCTTCTCTATGGCCTGCAGCAGATGTCGACTCTCGTCACAGATCCTCTGCTCCATGGAGCCCTTCGCCAGACCAAAGGTGCGCAGTGTTGCCATGGCGAAACGACGCTGTCTCCTCCACACCTTCCCGTTGCTGAAGAAGAGTCCAGCTAGACAATAAGGCAACAACAGCCCGGACAAAAGAATGGTAATTAAGACATTTTTATTGAATGTTGCACGTTTTGCTAGACCTCAGAAAAGAGAAATACTTTATTCTCACAAAGGGTTTAAACCATATTGCATATAAACAAAGAAATTTAAGCCAATTATGAGGCTAAATAAGCTCATTATCTGCTGAATGTGCAAAAGAACACAAAGCCTGATAAAATGTGTGCTGGTCTGTGATATGCTTTAAACGTCTTTTTGGATTTCAATAGAATGTGTTAAAAATGTAAATAATTGATATTATTTATATTATTAACATTGTCATAGTATTGAGCTAAAGTAGAAGTTTATAACTGTCTGTTTAGACTGTCAATCATGGATGATGACAGTCATCCTCTGAACACTGTCATCAGTGAGCAGAGAAGCAGATGGAGCACGAATGCTCCTCCCATGATGCAAAACAAATAGACTCAGGGACTCTTTCATTCCTCGGGCTATTAGATTGTTTAATGCTGAGTTTGGGGGCAGGAGTGGAGCGAAAGTATCTTGACATAAAAAATATAGTTTATTGAATCTTGTTTTTATTGTTTAAGCGCTTTGTGACCCTGGTCTGGAAAAGCTCTATATAAATACAAATTACTTACTTACTTAAATCTGCTTTTCCAGATCAGGGTCACAAAGCGCTTAAACAAACAAAAAAAAATCATTATAATCTTGTTCTTTCTCTTTATTTCTCTTGTTCCTGTTCTTATTTTATATTTATATGAATAATTGCTGTATTGCTGTGTCTAATTGGAAAAAAACAATTTCACGAGGGATCAATAAAGTTCTACCTAACCTAACCTAACCTAAAAGACCTTAACCTATAGTGCCTTCAACACCATCCAGCCCACTCTGCTGCAGGACAAATTGACACGGATGCATGTGGACCCTGGTCTGGTCTCCTGGATTTCGGATTACCTTACTGATCGACCACAGTATGTCAGGCTGAAGGACATCACGTCTGACACTGTGGTGTGCAGTACAGGAGCACCTCAGGGGACAGTACTGGCCCCTCTCCTCTTCACCATCTACACTTCAGACTTCTGTTAGAACTCAGAGCTGAGTCTCGTCCAGAAGTATGCTGACGACACTGCCATTGTTGGATGCATCAGGGACAACAGCAAAGACGAGTACAGGAGTCTGATACGTGACTTTGTGGACTGGAGTGAGAGGAACCACTTGCAGCTGAACACCTCAAAGACTAAGGAGCTGGTCTTGGACTTCGGACTTCGGGAGGTCCAGTGTTCATCAGAGGTGACGAGGTGGAGATAGTTGACAACTATAAGTACCTCGATGTGTGGCTGGACAGTAAACTGGACTGGTCCTGCAACACACATACTGTATGTGTATAAGTAAGTTCTGTACTCCGAGGCTCCGATCATTTAACATCTGCAGGAGGCTCCTCTGCATGTTCTACCAGTCTGTGGTGGCCAGTGTCCTGTTTTATGCTGTGGTGTGTTGGGGTGGGAATGTGTCCAAGAGGAGTGTCAACAGGTTGGACAGGTTGATCAGAAAGGCTGGCTCTGTGGTTGGAATGAAGCTGGACTCACTGGTGACAGTTGCTGAGAGGAGATCACTGGACAAACTACTGTCCATCATGGATGATGACAGTCATCCTCTGAACACTGTCATCAGTGAGCAGAGAAGCAGATGGAGCACGAATGCTCCTACCCATGTGCAAAACAAATAGACTCAGGGACCCATTCATTCCTCGTGCTATTAGATTGTATAATTCTGAGTTTGGGGGCAGGAGTGGAGTGAGAGTATCTGGATGTTCTATTCTATGTTAGTCTTTGTATCCTTTGTCTTTATTTTTCTTTAATCTATGTTCTTTATCTTTAGACTTAGATTGTATCATCTTGTTCTTTCTCTTTATTTCTCTTTGTTCTTGTTCTTATTTTATTTTTATGAATAATTGCTGTATTGCTGTCTAATTGGAGAAAAAAAAAATTCTCGAAGGAGACCTCCTGAGGGATCAATAAAGTTCTACCTAACCTAACCTAACCTAACCTACGTATAAGACTCGACATCACCCTCAAAAGGTCTTCATTTTCTCTTCTGAGTTGATCTATTCTACAACTCTTGACAGGATGTGAAAAGGGGTGTTGTTGATTTCAGGGAATGTGCTGATGCTGCATATTTTTTTGTTCGTTTTAAATCATGAGGGCTAAACAAGAGTATGAAGCATTTAATCATTCTAGAGCAGTATACCAAATCTCAACCTTGAGTGTTACTCTGACTATTGTTTATGGCCAAGTCACCTGAGTTTCCAGAGTAAATTCGAGTCACCACTGGGGTGTTGGGGCGATCTGCAAAGTTGTCCGCCTGTGTGACCAGAGCTTCCTTCACCATCCTCCATCCAGATACAAACACTGTTTTGTCTCGTCCCAGACGCATGCAGAACACATTCCCATAAACCTCAGCCAGCTGTGTAGGAAGGGCAGAGAATAATGCTCTACTGTCGTCACAAGAGTATCAAGGTCAAAGTGTCACTTTAACAATAGACTTGGATACAATCACTTAATATCAAATTTGATTATTTTCTGATATCAATTAAGTTTCTTTTTACGTAAATTACTTTCAATATTGTTGAGTAAGTTGTTTGACCTATTTCAGTTCACATTAGTGTCACTTGTATATACAGTAAATACAAATTAATTATTTACTTACTTACTTGTACTTTTCCAGCATCCAAGCTTCTTATAAAATTAGTTAAAACGATTTATCTACTATGAAATTGCAAAAAATATTGTCAATTCTTTATACGTACAATGTTTGTTGATGGAGCCTCTAAAACCTCTTTTAGGGCCAATATTTCACAACTATTAATACATACATTTTAGTCATTACCTGAGTTCACTGTGATGACTTGCATTAAATTAAAATATTTGGGTTATTCTGGTCTATTTAATCAGAACATATCGTGGCGATTCAATGGGTCGGACTTATGGAAAAATAGCTGCCCATAGATTAATCTTAGAACTTGTTGGGGGCCAGTCCAACCTACCTCCTACACACATCATTTTACATAGTTAAAATAAAGTAGTAGATAAACTTATTAAGAGATATCAATTAAGAGAAGGTATTGTTTTAAAACGGCCAACATTTTTCACAAGAAAAGGTCGCGTGTACATTTTCTCTGTGGCAAATGTCACATGATCTACACACACTACCTACGTGATCGAAGTGTTGAGTCCCTGGACTTTTAAGTAGCAATAGCACTTCCTCACCTTGGTCAGGTAAATGTGAGGCTGCTTGTGATCAATGTTGAAAACATTTCCCAAAAGAGGCAAAGCTGGTGGTCCTGGAGGAAAGTTGATTGGATCCTTATATTTTACGTAGTATAACAGGAAGATAAGTGAAACAAGTAAGACAAAAAAAACCTTGGTATTGAGCTCAGAAAACAAAATTTGTATCCACATTCTGACGTGTGAAAGTTGAGCAGAGATGGAGAGAATAAACTTGTGTCCTTATCCAGGGAAAGAGAACGACTCTTGTGCTGACTCATCGTCATTTGTAAAAAAGGATCCTTGTGTCTTACAATTAGATTGGAGACAACCCCTTAGCAATGGTATTATTCTCCAGATACAGACCCAAACAAAAGGCTAAAAACATAAATAAAAGCACTGTAGTTTGTATTTTCTTTTTTTTAATTAACAACAGCAGTTGATACAGAGTGTTGTACAAGAGCATTAAATATAGCACAAAATAAAAACAATTAAAAACACTAAGATAGTACAAGAAAAGCAACTGAAAAGTAAATGGTACGAACAGCTACAGTCTATTGCGTTAATGAGTTAAAAGACAGGGAATGAGTTTTTGGAAAATCAATTTGAAGAACTTGGTTGATTCAGGTACAATCATCTGTGGTATTTTGTAGCTAAGATTTCTGTACTTTGAGAACCAATAAAATAATTTAAAAAAAAAATGTCATTATATATTTTGTGGTCATATTTAAAAGCAAGATTACACACAACACTCCACACCATGAGTCATTCATAAAAGTCACTCAGCGGACCTTGGCTTGAACCTTAAAGGGTTTTGGAACTTTTGTTAACCCAATGTCACAATCTGTGCTCAGCTGTACTCCACCAGGAGCAGAGAAGGAGAACTTCTGTAACAAACCCACCAAGAACAGGAAGAGCTCCATCTTAGCCAGCCCCTCTCCAAGACACACTCGCTTCCCTAAATAGGTGATAAAGATTAGCAACTTCTCCGGTGTAAACAGGAAGCATTATGGGATTTACCTGCAGAGAACGGCAGGAAAGCGTCTCGCTTCACAAACTTCCCTTGGGAGTCAAGAAAGTGTCCTGGGTTAAAAGAGTCTGGAGATTCCCACTCGTTCTTGTCAAACAGCACAGAAGTCAGCATGGGCAGCAGAGTTGTTCCCTAGAATCAAATCCACACTCATTCAAGCGGCCTAGTGTTTGTTTAGATACAGTTTTCTTATGAGCACAGACCTTTGGTATGAAGTAGCCTCCAAGCGTGGTGTCTTGAGAAGCAGTTCTCATTCCATTTAGTGGGACAATGTTTCCAATCCTCTGGATCTCATGGATGACAGCATCCGTGTAAGGCATATTGAGTCTGTCCGTCATGGAGGGCAGACGGTTTTGACCAATCATCTTGTCAATCTCAGCCTGGACTTTCTCTGTAAAAAGTTAGTTTGTGAACAAAGGCTCCATATGGAATAAGTTACAGTTTGTCACCAACCTTGGATCTCTGGATGTCTGATGAGATAAATCAAAGCCCACTGCAGAGTAGTTGACGTGGTTTCTGTTCCGGCCGTAAAGAGATCCAGGGAACATAGAACCAGGTTTGCCTCGTTAAAGCCCAAATCAGATTCTTGGTGCTGTTTGATAGATAGAAAGGATTACTTAGACCATTAAACAGAGAACCAGAGTGCTGTTACTCTTGTTATACATACATTCACCATTTCAATGAGGAAACTGTCTAAATAGTCTCGAGGATTATTATGGTCCAAGTCCAGCTTGTGGCTCTTAACCTCTTCACCAACGAAATCTTGTAGTGTGTTGAAGTCCTTGAACATTTGGTTGTGAGGTCCCGGCAAGTGCTTCATCAGCCAAGGAAATGATTCATACAGCTAAGACAACAGGGTACAAGATTATGATTTAGTACCACAAGTCTGTGGAAAAAGAAAATACCTACTTGACCCCATAAAGAACCTTCGTCTTTTATAATACTCGACATATAGGCGAGCATGGTCCTGAACCTGTGGTCACTGTAGTTGTAGCGTTTTCCCATCACCAGTTGGCAGATGATGTTTGATGCGGCGTTGTTAAAGAGTCCAGCTGGGCTAAAAGGTGCCCCTGCATGGAAAGGACTGTTTAATCTTTATCTTCTTTATAATCCAATACTCAAACTTAAAATGTACCTCTTTCTTTGGCAATTTCCTCCTGCAGGTGTGAGATCTCTTCACGGATGCTTTGTTCTGTGACGTTCTTTCCAAGTCCAAAATTGCGTAAGGTTGAAATTGCGAAACGCCGCTGCCTCTTCCATATTTCCCCGTTGCTAAAGAACAGACCATCTGACACACAAACAACACTCATTACTTTATGCTTTTTCTTTATTCCCTTGATGGATATTACTGTAAATAAATGTGAATGAATGTGACTGGTGTCTAACATGACTTTATATTAACTTTATAAGTTAGGCTAGGTAGAACTTTATTGAAATTTCGAATTAGACACAGCAATACAGCAATTTTTCATAAAAATAAAAATAAGAACCAGAACAAGAGAAATAAAGAGAAATAACAAGATTACATAATCTAAGTATAGAGATAAAGAACATAGATCAAAGACAAAGGATACAAAGATTGACATAGAACAGAATGTAAGTAATTAAGAAAGTAATTTGTATTTATATAGCGCTATTCCAGTAACAATATTCTATAAAGTATATACTTTATGTCAAGATACTTTCGCTCCACTCCAGCCTCCTCCGAAAGTAGTAATATCTTATATAATTATCTTATAAAATTATATAATATCTTAGTATAATAATATCCTATAATAAGATATGATACGTAGCCATTATCTGAAACTGCTTATTTGTCGGTGCCAATGGTTTAAACACGGAATTCTGGGAAATGTTTTTTCCATGCTCAAAGGTTACCAAAGCTTTGCTGAAAGTGTACTTGTGTAGGGAAACAAAATTGTTTGTCGTCAACCAAATCTTTACAAAAATTACTTCAGAGGTGTAAAACGAAAGTTACGTATGTAACTACGGTTCTATGAGTCCCGGATGACCGCCAGAGGCGGTGCTTCAAGCACTGAATGTATCCGTCTCGCGCATGCGCTGTTCAAGTTTAATACCAACAAAGTCACCTGTGACCCCTGATGACCCCGGATAGGGTATATCTTCCGGTGACATCAGAGGATCTGTTCCTGCAGAATCTTCTCGCAAAGTCACAAGGATTCTGAGTGACAGAACGCTATGGCGGTCATCCGGGACTCATAGAACCGTAGTTACATACGTAACTTCCGTTCTATTTCGTCCCTAATGACCGCCAGAGGCGGTGCTTCAAGCACTGGATGACCCATAACAACAAGGTCACGAAGAATCCCAGTACATACCTCATTGAGGGGAAGCAACAGAGTCGGGCAACAGGACCACACCTAATGGATGAGGAGTGGCGACGTTCACCCGATAGAACCAGAAAAAAAGTGCTTGGTGAGGCCCATGATGCTGCCTCACAGATGTCCTCCAGGGGTACCCCGCGTAGGGCCGCCCATTATGTAGACATCGCTCTGGTAGAGTGGCACCTCACCCCGAATGGCAGGGGGTGACCACTTCCTTTATATGCGTGGGTAATAACATCCACGATCCAGTGAGACAGTCGCTGTTTGGAAAGAGCACAGCCTTTCCTAGGGCCACCACAGCAAAGGAAAAGCTGGCCAGACCGTCTTATACTTGCGGTTGCAGCTACATAGGTCCTCAGAGCCCGCACAGGGCACAGCAGTCCCAACCTGTCTTCCCCTTCCGGGGGAATAAATTGTGCCACTTGAATGGGACGGTTAATGTTTGATACTGACAAAACCTTTGGGAGAAAAGCCATATTTGGCCAGAGGGTAATCCCTGAGCCGTCTGAGCTCCACCGCAGACATGACTCACTCACAGACAGGGCATGTAGCTCTCCGACACGCTTCGCTGAAGCAATGGCAAGGAGAAAAGCAGTCTTAGCAGAAACCCACTTCAGCTCTGCCTGAGCCAGGGGTTCAAAGGGAGGCAGACACAAAGCGTTGAGCACCAGGTGCAAATCCCATGCTGGGGCACGCTGTGTGCGTGGGGGGCGTAATCGCCATGCGCCCTTTAGAAAGAGGGACAGTCTGTGGGACCCCACTGTGTTATTATCCACCCGAACATGTCGAGAGGAAATGGCTGCCGTGTATACCCTCAGTGTAGCAGGAGACCGGCCACTGTCCAATAGTGACTGGAGGAACTCCAGAATCTTTGGGACTGAACAGTGCACAGGGTCCTCACCCCTGTCTGAACACCATGCAGTATACAGTTGCCATCTATTTGCATACTGCAGCCGGGTAGAAGGCGCCCTGGCGTTTAGTATAGTATTGCCGACAGCATCTGAACACTCCGTCAGAAGCGGGTTGGGCCCTGCAGCGGCCAGACCCATAGTTGCAGGCGAAGAGGGTCGGGATGCCAAATCTGGCCCTCTAGCTGAGACAGGAGATCCTTCCTGTCCGGAAGGCACCATGGTGAGCTGCGGCAGAGCCTGCGCAGCAGTGGAAACCATGTTCTCCCTGGCCAGAGGGGGGCTACCAACAGCAGTCTGTGACCCTGCTGGAAGACCCTCTGTAGTGTTAAGAATATCAGAGGAATTGGGGGAAAAGCATAGAGGAGACCTTCTGGCCAGTCGTGCGCAAGAGCATCCTGGCCCAGAGGACTGCTTTCCTCTTTCAGGGAGAACCAGGGGGGGCAATGGGTCGACTCCTCTGTGGCAAACAGATCTACCTCGGCTCTGCCGAAGATGTCCCTGATATTGAGCACCACCTCTGGATGAAGCCGCCACTCCCCCGATGGAGGCTTGCCCAGAGAGAGCAGGTCTGCGACCTGATTCCAGTCCCCGGGCAAATACATTGCTCTCAGGCTGGCCAGGCGTGGAGCCGCCCACAGCAGGAGGTTCCGGGATGCTTGAAAGAGCTGTGCAGACCTGGTACCCCCCTGGTGGTTTATATGCGATACGGTCGACACATTGTCTGACCGCACAAGCACATGTCGCCCTCTCAGGAAGGGAAGAAAGTACTGCAGGGCCATATACACAGCTCGTAGCTCTAGAACATTGATGTGCTCCGAGCAGTCTCGAGCAGACCACAGCCCCTGGGCTGTACGTTTTGCCACACTGCACCCCACCCTGAGAGGGAGGCATCTGTTGTGATGGCCTCTCGGCGGAATGCAACCGAACCCATCTGCACGCCTTGGAGGAGAAAATGTCTCTCTCTCCACGGAGCTAGAGCAAGGAGGCAACGTTGTGACACCTTGAGTCTCCTGTGCCGGTGCCACCTGACATCCAAATGAAAGTTGTTCAGCCACCTCTGAAGGGGGCGTAGCGACAACAGCCCCAAAGGGACCATGGTGGCGGCAGCCGTCAGTTTGCCTAGGAGTCACAGAAACTCCACGTAATGCAACCACATGCCCCTGCAAAAGAGGGGAAGGAGGCGGAGGATGTCGTCCACCCGCTGTGGTGAAGGCCAGGCCTTCATTGAGACTGTATGGAGTGTCGTCCCGAGAAAAATTGTGCTCTGTGAGGGAACTAGGCAACTCATTGTAGAGTTCACCCTGAGACCTAGTCGAAACACATGGGAAAGAAGGCTTGTGGTGTCCAGGGTCGCCCGAGACCGGGACGAAGCACAGATGAGCCAATCGTCTAGGTAGGGCAGGATCTTCATGCCCTGTGACTGCAGGGGCGAGAGGGCTGCCATCACAACCCTGGTAAATACCCGGGGCGAAAGGGAGAGGCCGAACGGGAGCACCGTGAACTGAAAATGACGTCCCTGAAAGGTGAACCTCAGGAACTGTCTGTGGTGTTGTGCTATGGGCACATGAAAGTAACCATCCTTCAGGTCTATTGAAGTAAACCACTCCTGTCTGGAAACAGTGCGCAGAACCTCTGCAGGGCTGAGCATGTGGAATCTCAAGACCTTCAGGAACTTGTTGAGTCCCCTCAAGTCGAGGATAGGGCGAAGTCTAACCAGAAAGTAAGTCGAGTAGACCCCTCCTGGCTTTTGCCGGGTCGCGTATGATGGTCATCTTGACCCGGCCAATGGTTGGGGGCCGGCGTCGGAACTGAAGTTTGTACCCGTTGGTCAAGGTGGAGAGCACCCAAGGGTCCCGGGTGGAAGCAGCCCAATAGCTGAGCTGCTGCTGGGAAAAACAGCCGACGGCCGACCCCAATGCCTCAGTGCCGGGTCCCCCGGCCTCGAAAGGCTCTGGGGGTACGACGGACAGTATGTGGGGCCTGAGGTTGCCCAGAGGGCAGCCGCTCAGGGGTTCGAAATGTCTGTGCCGCCTGCTGAGCAGGCTGTGGACGTGGGCGTAGAGACCTGAGGTAGCCTCTGGGGTAAGCCTGTGGGTGAGAGCGGCGCTGGGGGGGAGCTGAAGATCCCCTAGGTCTGCCCGGAGGAGGCACACTCCTGCGAAGCCCGGACAGCTGCTGTTGAGTTTGTCTGGCTTGGACAGTTCGCTCAAGTGCCTCTAGCGCTGCAGGTCCAAACAGTTCCCCCGGTTCCACTGAAACACTGCGGAGGGTTCTCCTGCATGCCTCTGTCAGAGGTGATTGTGCCAGCCCAACCTGGCGGCGAGCCTGTACAAGAGTGGACATCAACCGCCCCAGCTCTCTAGACATCAGCGCGAATGCCTGCAGGGAAGCGTCACTGAAATTATGGACGGAAGCATCCAGTGGGGTCTCCTGTAGGGATGCTGATAAAGCAAGCATCAAGTGGGACATAGAATTACCTATGCGTCCCATGCGTGCCGCTGCGTCATAGGTTTTGGAGAGCAGGTCATCCGTCACCCGACACTGGGGACGAGGACACCTCACATCCGGTCTCAGAGCCTCATCAGGTGAGACAATTAACGCAGCTATTGCCGGCTCAACCGCTGGTATGCGGCCCAAGCCAAACTTGGGTGCATCCTGCATGGCTGCCAGGGTCCTGCCGTCTGAGTTTGCATGAGAGAGGGCTCTAGAGTCCCTCCAGCATGCATGCAACTCCCTCAAATATTCGTTAGATGGAGGCACAGTAAAGTTGGCGGGAGCTGATCCGCGCCTGAAAAAAGCACTGGCCGAAGCTGGCTGAGCCAGGGCCGTACGAATGATGGCCCCCATTGAGCCGTCTTCAGAACCAACAGTAGAGCTGTGGGCTGAAGAACGGGAGCCCGCCGCGGAGGCGTGGGAGGCTACATGCTGTGGTACCACCTCCTCTCCATATTCGGCGAACTCAGTGGCTGAAGCTGCCATGGAGATTACATCTTCCTCCGGTTCCAAGATAGCTGGAGGAGGAGCAGGCTCACCCAACTCTCTTTCACCAGTCCCAGACTTAAAGGCAAGGAAGAAGGATCTCATTTGATTAACCTCGTCCGTTAATTGGTCCACCTTGGAAGCAAGTCCGGACCCTTTAACCTTATTCCTAGAGGTGGGGCCTCTAGTCTCAGCAGCCCGCCGTTTAGATCGGCGGGATTGAGCTGCAGTCTGCCGCTGGGCTGAGGTTAACTGCTCAGGCAACGAAACGAGGCCCAAAAGTTGCTCCACCTCAGCAAGTCTGGCAGCCCTTACTCCCCGGGGCATGAAGCTGCAGTATATACAGGGATCTTCTGAAAGACCTTCCCTCAGATGCTCGAGACCAAGGCATGAGGGACACATATCATGGCCATCTTCAGGCTGCAGAGAAGCCATACAGACTGAGCAAGAGTGGCCGCCAAGCATGTTAGCAACGAGCGAAAGGCCACACAAAGAAAAAACAACAAACACTGGGAGCGGGAGCGAAAACACAGCCTTCACCAATGAGTGTTACACATAAGAGATAGAAGTATCACAAACACTGGGAGCGGGAGCGAAAACACAGCCTTCACCAACGAGTGTTACACATAAGAGATAGAAGTATCACAAACGCTGGGAGCAGGAGCGAAAACACAGCCTTCACCAACGAGTGTTACACATATGGGATTGAAGTAGCACAAATGCTGGGAGAGGAAGCGAATACGCAGTCGTCACCAACAAATATAAAATTATCCACTTCAGTAGCTGAAAAAACAGCAGTACAAATGTCTGGAGAGGGAGCGAAAACACTGCCGTGACCAACAAATGTAAAAAATAACCAAGAGAGTGCAATAGGTTTCACCGGCACTCAAACGGTAGCTGTATATCAGCGGTATAAATGTCGGGAGAGGGAGCGAAAACACTTTGTCACCGAAAGAAATCAAAAACCAACCAAAAGCGAGTACAAAAGGTTGTACTGATATTCAATGATATTTAAATATAGAGTACAATGTCAGGAGAGGGAGCGAAAACACTTTGTCACCGAAAGAAATCAAAATACAACCAAAAGCGAGTACAACAGGTTGTACTGATATTCAATGATATATAAATATAGTGTACAATGTCGGGAGAGGGAGCGAAAACACTTTGTCACCAAAAGAAATCAAAATACAACCAAAAGCGAGTACAACAGGTTGTACTGATATTCAATGATATATAAATATAGTGTACAATGTCGGGAGAGGGAGCGAAAACACTTCGTCACCGAAAGAAATCAAAATACAACCAAAAGCGAGTACAAGAGGTTGTACTGATATTCAATGATATAAGGAAGTTGGTACTTAGCCAAACGATGACGATCTCCGGAAGTGTCCATGGCGAGCCGCTACAACTTCTCCGCTTCAAAAGTTCGTTGCAGTCTCTGGAGGGCGAAAGTTTCGCAGCTCCGACAGAAGTCGCGTGACTACCAGCAACGAAAGAGTTAGTCCTTGAGCTAACTCGGTGACATGCTACTTGCGCGGCGAGAAGATGAAAAGGAACAGATCCTCTGATGTCACCGGAAGATATACCCTATCCAGGGTCATCAGGGGTCACAGGTGACTTTGTTGGTATTAAACTAGAACAGCGCATGCGCGAGATGGATACATTCAGTGCTTGAAGCACCGCCTCTGGCGGTCAGTAGGGACGAAATAGAATACCTTTTTTAAGACTTGAAAAATTAATTTTCTTTTAGTAGTTTCCCCAAAAAGTTTTTTAGATCTTGTTGAATTACGTAATGAAAAATATTTGAATTCCTGGACCTGAATTCAAACTGCTTGTCTTCATTTCCAAAAAAAGGACCTAAAGAGAATAAGACAATAGCTATATCAAGTAATATACCTGTAGACCCAGAGTAAAATCTTTCACTAACTGGACTATATGGTCGGCCCCCAAAGTTGTCTGCATTTGTCACGATGGCTTCCTTCACCATCTTGTATCCGCAAACAACCACCATCTTACTAGTTCCGAGGCGAATGTTGAAAATATTCCCAAATTTTTCTGACATCTGAGGAGATAAGATCAAGACACATTCAAAGGTGACCAACAATCTTAGAACAAATGGTGCCAAATAATAAAATCATAATTTTGAAATCAATGTTTTCCCTCAAATACTTAAACAAAACGAAAAAACAGCAACATGTCTTTAACTTTCAAATGACCTTAGGAACGTGTCTTCATTGATAATAGTTTCACAACAACTGTCTTTTTACCTTCATCATATAATCATGTGGATATTCATGTAGAATAGCTAAAATATTTCCTAGAAGAGGCAGCCCCCTCGGTCCAGGTGGAAAATTTGGGGGGTTCCTGTTTTTCATGAAGTCTGCTATGAGCAGGAAGAGGAAGGTAAAGAGAAGAAGCCTCGTCAGGTCGAGTCCCTGAAGAAAACTGTAGACCCACATGGTTCGGTAGTAGATCCGGCACTGACTTCAGTTCCACAGTATTTCCACACTATTCTACAGATCAGATGTTTAAGGCATGCAGTTATGCAACAGTCCACTGACCACACCTACAACTCCTACAACCATTATCGTGATTCGTGTTACCTAAATAGCTTTCATGATTCGTTATGTAATACATGAGTCAGCACTTTTCAATCAACCGTAAAATATACAATTAATGATTCAGTACATGACGCCAGCTAGATTGTATTTTCTTTTTTAAGAAATTGATTTCACTAACACTGTCAAAAAAAAATGGAAATTGTTCTGTATTATTTTTTCCAGTCACCCAATGAATCCAAAGTTCATAGGTGTTTACTCGCTGACCCGAGTTAGTGTTTCAAAGTTTATGCTTGTAGATGCACTTGCTTGGTCACATGGTTGGCTTATATTTCTTTGATTATCAGAGGAAGGATGACAAATATTATAACAATGTTATTATTCTGATTTGTAATACAAAAATGAAACTACCTTTGCTAAATTAGAATCAAACTTCATCCACAAGACACTGTTGGGAAGTTCTGTTACGCTAAGCATGTACTAAGACATGAGAAAATCTGTAAAAAAAAAGAAAAATGTTTTGTAGCTTTCAAAGTTGCAAATAGTGCTGGGACGTAATTTTGCTACAAAATCATATACTTATACTAACTGTGTTTCTGCCCTCTGTTCAAACCTCTAAATATTGCGTGGTGTTTATTATG
Organism: Callionymus lyra; assembly: GCF_982586985.1. Taxonomy (NCBI): domain Eukaryota; kingdom Metazoa; phylum Chordata; class Actinopteri; order Syngnathiformes; family Callionymidae; genus Callionymus; species Callionymus lyra. The sequence continues at coordinate 30,210,245 of NC_141819.1, read as the reverse complement.
CATATATTATGACATTGCAACGGGAAATAGCTTCCTTTAGAAGAAAAGCTTTATAAAAAGTTGTTTTCACAAGTAATTCCGACTCATGCAAATGATGGAAAAATAGCAATGTTTGCAAAACAACTGAATTAATACAGCTCGTTCATACTAAAAGAGAAAAAATATATATATGATGGGCATGTACACAAATACACATTGTTTATTGGAATCAGTAACATATACAGTATATGCATTTGTTAATGCATTCAAACTATATGAATAACATGTAATATTGCGCATCATCGTACTTTTCATGTATAAAAGTTAAAACCGGCCAAGGCCTCCCCTCTGGTTCCGGCTTCCAGGCCCCCTCCTCCTCCGCGTGTTATTGAGGGTGAAACTGTGTACACTGTAAAGAAAATTATAGATTCCAGACACGTTGGCCGGGGTTTTCAGTTTCTTGTTGACTGGGAGGGTTATGGCCCGGAGGAGAGGTTGTGGGTTCCAGGTCGTGACATCCTTGACCCTAAACTGATCGAACAGTATAAACTCAAAGCTAAAAGGAACTAACTCCGACTCTCCCTCTCTTGTTTTATTGTTTTGTGTGCTCCTCTTGTATTTTGCTCTGTTTTGCTTTCTGGCCTGTCTTGTTGTCTTAGTCATGTTTTTGTTTTTTGTTTTTTTGGGGGTTTTTTTTAGTCAGCCTCTGTGTCGTGTTTCTGGGCTTGTCGGTCTTGTGTTACTTTTCATGTCGGGTTTTATTGCCTATTCTTGTCGGTTGTTTGGGAGTAATCAGAGCCCTGCCGTTGAGTATTCCTGCATCCCTACCCTGTCTCCTTACCTTGTCCCGACCAAGACTCCATTCCTGTCTCTTGTGGTTTTTGTTCTGTTTCTGCCCCTTGACGCCGGGTTTTGCTAAGCCCCTGCTTTTGCCTATTTTGATGCCGATTCCTGGTCTGACTACGCCTCTGCCTTCCCCATTGAATAAAACCAAGTTTCTGCAAATTACCTCTGCGCCTGGGTTTCTCCGTTCCCCGTCGTGACCCTTGTGATCAATGCTGAAAACATTTCAGGCAAAGCTGGTGGCCCTGGAGGAAAGTTGATTGGATCCTTATATTTTACGTAGTATAACAGGAAGATAAGTGAAGCAAGTAAGACAAAAAAAAAACCTTGGTATCGAGCTCAGAAAACAAAATTTGTATCCACATTCTGATGTGTGAAAGTTGAGCAGAGATGGAGAGAATAAACTTGTGTCCTTATCCAGGGAAAGAGAACGACTCTTGTGCTGACTCATCGTCATTTGTAAAAAAGGATCCTTGTGTCTTACAATTAGATTGGAGACAACCCCTTAGCAATTGTATTATTCTCCAGATATAGACCCAAACAAAAGGCTAAAAACATAAATAAAAGCACTGTAGTTTGTATTTTTTTATTTTTCATTAACAACAGCAGTTGATACAGAGTGTTGTACAAGAGCATTAAATATAGCACAAAATAGAAAACATTTAAAAACACTAAGATAGTACGAGAAAAGCAACTAACAAGTAAATGGTACGAACAGCTACAGTCTAAAATCAATTTGAAGAACTTGGTTGGTTCATTACAATCATCTGTGGTATTTTCTAGCTAAGACTTCTGTACTTTGAGAACCAATGAAATAATGAAAAAAAAATGTAATTATATATTTTGTGGTCATATTTAAAAGCAAGAATTCACACAACATTCCACACCATGAGTCATTCATATAAGTCACTCAGCGGACCTTGGCTTGAACCTTAAAGGGTTTTGGAACTTTTGTTGACCCAATGTCACAATCTGTGCTCAGCTGTACTCCATCAGGAGCAGAGAAGGAGAACTTCTGTAACAAACCCACCAAGAACAGGAAGAGCTCCATCTTGGCCAGCCCCTCTCCAAGACACGCTCGCTTCCCTAAATAGGTGATAAAGATTAGCAACTTCTCTGGTGTAAACCGGAAGCATTATGGGATTTACCTGCAGAGAACGGCAGGAAAGCGTCTCGCTTCACAAACTTCCCTTTGGAGTCAAGAAAGTGTCCTGGGTTAAAGGAGTCTGGAGTTTCCCACTCGTTCTTGTCAAACAGCACAGAAGTCAGCATGGGCATCAGAGTTGTTCCCTAGAATCAAATCCACACTCATTCAAGCGGCCTAGTGTTTGTTTAGATACAGTTTTCTTATGAGCACAGACCTTTGGAATGAAGTAGCCTCCAAGCGTCGTGTCTTGAGAAGCAATTCTCGTTCCATTTAGTGGGACAATGTTTCCAATCCTCTGGATCTCATGGATGACAGCATCCGTGTAAGGCATATTGAGTCTGTCCGTCATGGAGGGCAGACGGTTTTGACCAATCATCTTGTCAATCTCAACCTGGACGTTCTCTGTAAAAAGTTAGTTTGTGAACAAAGGCTCCATATGGAATAAGTAACAGTTTGTCACCAACCTTGGATCTCTGGATGTCTGATGAGATAAATCAAAGCCCACTGCAGAGTAGTTGAGGTGGTTTCTGTTCCGGCCGTAAAGAGATCCAGGGAACATAGAACCAGGTTTGCCTCGTTAAAGCCCAAATCAGATTCTTGGTGCTGTTTGATAGATAGAAAGGATTACTTAGACCATTAAACAGAGAACCAGAGTGCTGTTACTCTTGTTATACATACATTCACCATTTCAATGAGGAAACTGTCTAAATAGTCTCGAGGATTATTATGGTCCAAGTCCAGCTTGTGGCTCTTAACCTCTTCACCAACGAAATCTTGTAGTGTGTTGAAGTCCTTGAACATTTGGTTGTGAGGTCCCGGCAAGTGCTTCATCAGCCAAGGAAATGATTCATACAGCTAAGACAACAGGGTACAAGATTATGATTTAGTACCACAAGTCTGTGGAAAAAGAAAATACCTACTTGACCCCACACAGAACCTTCTTCTTTTATAATACTCGACAAATAGGTGAGCATGGTCCTGAACCTGTGGTCACTGTAGTCGTAGCGTTTCCCCATCACCAGTTGGCAGATGATGTTTGATGCGGCGTTGTTAAAGAGTCCAGCTGGGCTAAAAGGTGCCCCTGCATGGAAAGGACTGTTTAATCTTTATCTTCTTTATAATCCAATACTCAAACTTAAAATGTACCTCTTTCTTTGGCAATTTCCTCCTGCAGGTGTGAGATCTCTTCACGGATGCTTTGTTCTGTGACGTTCTTTCCAAGTCCAAAATTGCGTAAGGTTGATAATGCGAAACGCCGCTGCCTCTTCCATATTTCCCCGTTGCTAAAGAACAGACCATCTGACACACAAACAACACTCATTACTTTATGCTTTTTCTTTATTCCCTTGATGGATCTTACTGTAAATAAATGTGAATGAATGTGACTGGTGACTAACATGACTTTATATTAACTTTATAAGTTAGTTTAGGTTAGGTTGAACTTTATTGATGAAATTGTTTTTTTCCAATTAGACATAGCAATACAGCAATTTTTCATAAAAATAAAAACAAGAACAAGAACAAGAGAAATAAACAGAAATGACAAGATTACACAATCTAAGTATAGAGATAAAGAACATAGATCAAAGACAAATAACAAAGACAAAGGATACAATGATTAACATAGAACAGAATGTAAGTAAGTAAGTAATTTGTATTTATATAGCGCTTACCAGTAACAATATTCTATAAAGTATATACTTTATGTCAAGATACTTTCGCTCCAATCCAGCCTCCTCCGAAAGTAGTAATATCTTATATAATTATTTTATAAAATTATATAATATCTTAGTATAATAATATCCTATAATAAGATATGATACATAGCCATTATCTGAAACTGCTTATTTGTCGGTGCCAATGGTTTAAACACGAAATTCTGGGAAATGCTTTTTCCATGCTCAAAGGTTACCAAAGCTTTGCTGAAAGTGTACTTGTGTAGGGAAACAAAATTGATTGTCGTCAACAAAATCTTTACAAAAATTACTTCAGAGGTGTAAAATACCTTTTTTTTAAGACTTGAAAAATTCATTTTCTTTTAGTAGTTTCCCCAGAAAGTTTTTCAGATCTTGTTGAATTACATTATGAAAAATATTTGAATTCCTGGACCTGAATTCAAACTGCTTGTCTTCATTTCCAAAAAAAGGACCTAAAGAGAATAAGACAATAGCTATATCAAGTAATATACCTGTAGACCCAGAGTAAAATCTTTCACTAACTGGACTATATGGTCGGCCCCCAAAGTTGTCTGCATTTGTCACGATGGCTTCCTTCACCATCTTGTATCCGCAAACAACCACCATCTTACTAGTTCCGAGGCGAATGTTGAAAATATTCCCAAATTTTTCTGACATCTGAGGAGATAAGATCAAGACACATTCAAAGGTGACCAACAATCTTAGAACAAATGGTGCCAAATAATAAAATCATAATTTTGAAATCAATGTTTTCCCTAAAATTCTTTAACAAAACAAAAAAAACAGCAACATGTCTTTAACTTTCAAATGACCTTAGGAACGTGTCTTCATTGATAATAGTTTCACAACAACTGTCTTTTTACCTTCATCATATAATCATGTGGATATTCATGTAGAATAGCTAAAATATTTCCTAGAAGAGGCAGCCCCCTCGGTCCAGGTGGAAAATTTGGGGGGTTCCTGTTTTTCATGAAGTCTGCTATGAGCAGGAAGAGGAAGGTGAAGAGAAGAAGCCTCGTCAGGTCGAGTCCCTGAAGAAAACTGTAGACCCACATGGTTCGGTAGTAGATCCGGCACTGACTTCAGTTCCACACTTGCTATTCTACAGATCAGATGTTTGAGGGAAAGAAGTTATGCAACAGTCCACTGACCACACCTACAACTCCTACAACCATTGTCGTGATTCGTGTTACCTGATACCTTTCGTGGTGCGTTATGTAATACATGAGTCAGCACTTTTCAATCATTCATAAAATATACAATTAATGATTCAGTACATGAAGCCAGCTAGATTGTGTTTTCTTTTTTATGAAGTTGATTTCACTACAAAAAGGTAGAAATTGTTCTGTATTATCTTTTCCAGTCACCCAATGAATCTTAAGTTCATAGGTGTTTACTCGCTGACCCGAGTTTGTGTTTCAAAGTTTATGCTTGTAGATGCACTTGCTTGGTCACATGGTTGGCTTATATTTATTTGATTATCAGAGGAAGGATGACAAATATTATAACAATGTTATTATTCTGATTTGTAATACATAAACAAAACTACCTTTGCTAAATTAGAATCAAACTTCATCCACAAGACACTGCTGGGAAGTTCTGTTACGCTAAGCATGTACTAAGACATGGCAACAGGAAATAGCTTCCTTTAGAAGAAAAGCTTTAAAAAAAAGTCGTTTTTACAAGTAATTCTGACTCATGCAAATGATGGAAAAATAGCAATGTTTGCAAAACAACTGAATGAATACAGCTCGTTCATACTAAAAGAGAAAAAATATATGATGGGCAAGTACACAAATAAATTGTTTATTGGAATCAGTAATATATACAGTATATGCATTTGTTAATGCATTGAAACTATATGACTAACATGTAATCTTGGAATTTGATTTTGTAATGAAATATAAATCACCTTTGTTTTTATTTAGGCTGCGGTTGATTTATTGATTGACAAACCATTCAATCCAAACCTTTAAATATTCGTTTTATATTTGTATTTGGTGCTGTGTAGTTATGAATGCTCGGAACCTCATCGGGGTATGGCCATCATCTTGAAAGACTGTGGAGAATATGTGAAACCCAGAATGCCCTCCATGCTCGGCTCTTCTCCAGGAACTGGAGCCAAAGTGAAGCGTTGAAGTAAAGTGGTGAAGAAAAGGAACAGCTCCAATCTGGCCAGATTCTCTCCAATACATACACGTTTGCCTGAGAAGAAAAATAATTCCCCACAGATTAGTTTTGTTGTAGGTAAATGGTGGAACACTCAATTCAGCTGTATGACATGACGGTCAAAATACCTTATCCCCCACAGAATGCTTCCTCATGTATTTCAAGTGACACCATTCATTTCCCTGTGTTAGCCAAAAATAATATAACAACAACTGTATGTAGGGTTAATAAAAAATACAGTATGTGTGTGAGTTTTTGTTTGTGTATTCGTGTAATCTGTGTTTCATCCAATTCTCAATTTGTGTTTCAACTAACTCTCCTTTATTTGTATAATTTCTTTATTTTCCCAAATGATGTGCTCTGTGAATAAAATATATAAATACCTGAAAAGTACAGTGGATATAGTACAACCAATTGCAAGAAAGTTACCTGCAGAAAACGGGAGGAAAGCATTATTTTTGTTGAAGCGTCCTTCTGAATCCAGGAAATGTTCTGGTCTGAAGACTGCTGGCTTCTCCCACTCATCCTCATCAAATAGCACTGAAGACAGGTCAGCCACAATTTGGGTTCCCTGTAAAGTAACAAAAATTAATGTATTAGCAAAGATAATGGATCAGACTTCAACCTTTCTGGTTGTCTTTGAATGTCCCAAACTAGCAGCCTGTTTGAGATTATATGTAAACTGACTGGTGCTCTACTGCCAGCTAATGGCGGGAAGTGTATTGCAACTGAGGTAATGTGCACAACATAACATAGCTTTAATGCGCTGTGGGAAGCCCTTCCAGTTATTCTAATTGAATTTCCTACACTATGCATTGAAACATGTGGCCAATAACATTTTTATTTTACCTTGGGAACGGAGTAGCCTGCAATAGTTGCATCTTTACCGGCCATTTTTGGGAATCCAAGTGGAAGTACGTTTGCCATCCTCTGGCTCTCATGGATAGTGGCGTCAGTGTTAACAGATTAATAATTTCAATAGCATTTTGTTTAAATCATCTTGCAGTTTGTTTTCGATTTTTTATGTTTGATCTGTTTATGTTTGGCATATATTGCTCAAAAAACATATAATATCACAATAGCATATTTACTTCATGTTTTAATAATTGTTTTTGCTGTGATTCTTTTTCCAGTGCTATATTTGTTTGATCCTCAACCATATGTGTTATTTCTTATCTTATGTTCTTGTATGTCTTTAATATTTATACTCCTCTGGAGTACTCTTGCAGTTTGTATGTCATCAAACATGCTACCTTCACAATATTGAGGTTTTTCAGGACATAGAGAGTTCAATATTAGCCTTATAGTCTTAAGTCTTCAACTGTCTCTGAGTAGTAAAAAAAATGGTAACAAATGGTTGATTGAAATTCCCTCTTCTTCTGTTTTGATCTGCTGTAAGTCCAAATAGCATTTTAACATGTACTCATAACACCCACTCTGTAGAAGCAGCTGCCTTATATCACTATAGGTGTTATCCCATACTTCTACACCATAGACCATTCCATGTAATTGATCATATGAAATGAAGGTCAATATAATTTAGCAAAACAGGTAGTCTGGCCCTGATCATTTATTTCCACCTGATCTCTCGGATATGGTGTTTTCTATTTTTGTACTTCTGTTTAACTTTCTTATTTATCCATATTCTTGATTAGAATTTTTTATATCCTCTCCACTTTTAGATTGTGTCAACTGCGTCGCATCAAATTGAGCATACTCATTAACTTTACTTTGTATTTCGGGGTGGATCAGCATGTGAACAAGTGCCCAGCGTAAGGTGGTGGTCACTGTCTCTGTCCCGGCTTCAACAAGATCCAGAATGACAACAACAAGACTTTCTAGGTTGAAGCCAGCCTTCGGATCTTGGTTTTTCTGCAGGATCGACAAAAAGAAGTTACATCGCTGCAACACAGTGCACACTCTGTGAAAGAAATATTGCTTTATTACAATATTAATGTGTTTTAAACTGCTTACTACGTTATCACAATATTAATGTGTTCACTTCTTTACCACAAATGCATATGTGTTCGAAACCACTGATTGCCTTAAGCACAATGTGTATGTGTTTTGAAACTCCTCACAAGATATATCCCATCAGGGGTCAGCAAGGGCAAGTGAAGGAACAGGGAACGAGTTGGGAGGGGGCAGGTGAGAAAGAGCAGATAACTGTGGGATGCTCCCTAACCTTGAGTGTTATCTGTAAGACTGTTTTGAACTGCTGATGCCAATGCTGTGATGTCACCTGCACAATGAATCTTACTAAGGACAAACTAAGTTGGGAGGGGGGATGAGCAGAGGAGACTGCTTTTGATGTTACCCCTCCAAAATGTATTTTGCTTTGAACAAACTGAATAAAAAGGGAGGGACGCTGGAACTTCGTCGGACAGTCGGTGCGAGCTAACTTCCGTGTTGGTTCTGGCTGTCTCCTCTCGAGTGAAGAAACAATCTCTTACTGGTGTGAGTCTGAATCTTTTGCTATTGAACTGATTTGTCTGTGAAACATTGTGAACAGTTTTTCTGACATTTAACTTGGTCCTTCGAGCCGGATGCCAACGCCCTTTCTTCGGTGGATGATCAACGACGCCTGAACCACACGGTGCACCGGCCAGTGGGTCTTACAAACCCCTGGAAGACCTCCTTTCCACGAGGCCAGGAGTCGAACATCATCTACCGGGGAGAACGCCGACGGCATCCAAGACCAGATCAACTCCACCAGCGAAAAGATTGATGTCAGTTACGCTTCTCTGACTAAGTTGTATCATTGTGATATAAAGTATCATTGTATCAAATGAAGAAGCCGTGGAAATAAGGGGACAACGTAGAAGTCTGTCCACGGGATCACTAAGTGATCAAAAGCCGTATTGTTGTAAAACGGAGTATAATTGTGAGTGTCATTGTGACACAAGGTACAAGTAAATAGAAAAGGGTAAAATCTTCTCTGTTTAAGGCCGTATTATTGCAATACGGGGTGTTACTGTAACACCAGGGCCATTTTCTCACTGAGCGGTTGTTGGGATTCTTGTCGGTCGAAACCTAACGGTGACAACGTAAAACTGACCAAGAGTACAAAACCATCATAGAAATTGGATGTCTTGAGTAAAAGAAAGAATCTAAAACTGGTGAAACGACTGTGAGTATAAACACCCGGGGGTGCCCGCCTCGTTTGAGGTAGAAGATTTGTTCCCGGTCGCCACCAGGCATTTAGCATTTTCTTTCGAAAAAACTCGGCAAGACACATACCAGAACGACATGAAGAAGGCAAATAAGACTTCTACGGGTGTAGAAGCAATTAATAAGGAGAGAGAAAGAGAAGAACGAATGTGTAAAGTTAAGTTGACAGAAATGGACAATAAAGGTTGTTGCAGGTTTGTAAAAAAGTGGCAGATTCAGTATGGTTTTCCAGGAGATGTTGATAATGAGACAGAATTGAGTAAGTTGTTGAGTAAATTGTCTTTGAAAGATAGAGAAAAGGGAAAGTTGAACGAAGTACATGGAAAACAGTGGTACGCATGTAAGACTCTGTATGACAGGGCAAGGGAAAAGAATCAGAAAATAAAAAATAAAAAACAAATGAAAGTGTGTTTAGTATCAGTAAATTGTGCTACAAAAAATTAAATAAAGATTTAAAGTGAAATTACTGATCCAATAACAAAACCATCATGAACATAGTTGCTTTTAGAATCATGCAGTGGTCAGTACCTGACATGAATGAAGTGAGCATAAGTGACTGATACAGGAAAGTGTTTTAGGCTACAATAACTACACACCTGATAAGTAATAATGATACAGCTAAGGTTAAACTAACTGTTTAAGATGAAAATGAATTTAAACAAATTGATGATTCAGGAGCAAGTTTAACTGTGTCTCCGATCGCTGATAATGTGCAAAGGGGAAGCTCCCCTAGAGCAGAAAAGTTGGAATTCCCTCCCTCCGATTTGCACGGGCGGGGGCCAATTCCAACTCCAACACCGCGGGTTCACCGTGAGGGAAACACCTAAGATATATCCGTGCCTGCCCGAGACACCTCCGTTGTACTCACCAACAATGACGACATCAAACTCATCACCTCTGAAAATTGGAGTTTTGCCAGCCCTGACTCCATCTCAGGCAGACGCGATCATAACTCAGCAGCAGCCTCCTCTACAAGTTGGAATGCTGCCAGCCCTGACCTGAGCTCAGGTCATTGTGATTCTAACTCAAACAAACCAGTTGAATCTGGAACTTTTGAGAAAAGGGTGACAAGAAGTATGGGGGGGGGGTCGGTGAGTGGGAAAAACAAATGAATCCACAGCATCCACTACAAGTAAAATCAGAGCTGAAGTTACATGATATTAACGAACAGACTACAGGAGCATTTCCTATGATTCAAATGCCGAATAATGATGCTAATGCACCATTCTTTGTTTTTAGACCATGGACACCCGCAGAATTTAAAGAAATAATACAATCTATTGCAACACCTGCTGCAAACATAAGAGAGTTCATCAGAGATATTAGAGATCTCGTTGACGGTCACAGGTTAAACGGTCACGAGATAGCTAAATTAATGTCACTATCTACAGGAGCTAGATACGGAAATGTAATGGAGGGGTGGACGGGGTTGAACGATCAAGGTAACGTCATACCATATGCACAAGTCATGTTACCCCTGAATGACATTTTGGAAAGATGTGAACGGATCTATGCACAGAGACCTGATCCCAGTCAAATAAAAGCCTGTACACAGAATGAAGACGAAAAAATAGACGACTTCAAAGTCAGATTAATGGATGTTTTTAACAAACATGGTGGGATTCCCGAAGATCAACCATTTCTGTGGGAATCACATTTCAAAAATCTTTTATTGAACCAAATGAGACCAGAAGTGTCGAGACACATTAAGAAGCAAAATGTGATCTGGCAGACGGCTGGATCAGACGATCACATTGCATATGCCCGAAATTACGAAACATTAGAGAAAAAGCGAGTAAAAAGTGAGCCGGCTGTACAGACACATGTAACACACGTGCATTACGCAGGGCAGAATAAAGTTAAATCCCATAACAAACTGTTAAAGGAAATAAGAAAACCCTTTGATCCTAAAACACTGTCCGCAGAAAAAAGAAAACTTTTAAAAGAAGGTCGATGCTTTACTTGCGGAAAGACAGGACATCGCGCCAGATGAGAAAAGCAAGTGCAAAGATAAACCCAGACGAAAAAATTAACCTCTCACATACACCAAGTGCAGCTTCATGTTCCAAAAATCCTTAAAATAAGGAAGATTATTTTTTATTTCAAAAGAGGCATGTCATATTCTACTTTTTAAATGTATTAATGAAGATTTTAACTTTACATCAGATGGAGTGTTTTTTTTTTTTTTTTTTCTTACAAATATCTGTATGTTTAGTTTAGCGCAACGTCACTGAACTGTTCAAGTTAGCTTTGGTTCATGGTTTGCTTTTCTACGGAGCATTCATGTTAATTACTTTTTAAATTTGTTAAGCCATTTTCCATCCAAAAATTGTTATTTGTGCTGAAGATGTATTTAAAAAATGTTTTAAAACATCTTTTGTTAGCCAAAAGGCTGTATGCTATTGTAAAGTGTACATACAGTTACATTGAATTTCTGAAACAAAGTTTTAATGTTAAGTCTTTTTGTGATCAAGTTGTTCATCAGCAGGTGGTTTTCAAATTGTTGAAACAAGTTTGGGTTAAGTTGTATTAAATACAAATGTTTTCTTTTCCAATGAAAATTGGCAGAAAATTGTTTTCCTGATTCAAACATGTGACGTATGTTTGTGAACAAAATAAAGGGTGATAAACAGAAACAGGCTGTTTCTAAAGCACCGAAACCACAGACAAGGAAACAAATGCTATGATGGAAAAGGTAAAATCTTAAAAAACAATTTTTCATTTTTAAATAAGTATTATAGACTTTATTGAGATTAATTCCATGTAAAAGAAGAATATGTTGTTCGAGTTGATACATTTTAATTTGAAATTAATTTGTCTTTGTCGGAATAATGATACTGAATTGGTCGAAGAATTTCTAACTACTAGTTTTTAAATCTAGGTGGTTTTATAGTTGTTCTGTGAATTTATGTTGTTTGACTATATTTTGGACTATAGAAGTCTTGGTGGATAAGAGTAATTGTCCCATCTTCGAACAAACGGTAACAGCAAAAAGAGGATTCATGTCATCGGTCCTGATGCAGAAACATGGTAGCAAGATGAGACCAGTTGCATATTATTCACAACAGTTGGATCCAGTGGCACGAGCAACGCCAGAATGTGTACAAGCCGTGCTCTCTGCGGCGCTCGCTGCGCAAGCGTCCGCCGAGGTCGTCCTGTTTCACGCGTTGACTCTGAAAGTACCACACGCAGTATCAGTCTTACTGTTGGAAACGAAAATGCAGTTCTTATCACCTGCTCGACATCTACATTGCACTGCTGTATTGTTATCTCAGGGACACATTAACATTGTCAGGTGTGGAGCACTCAATCCAGCGTCATTAGTACCCACACCACTAGATGGCACTCCACATGGCTGTGGAAGCCAAGTCCAAATTCTAACTAAACCACGACCAGACTTGACGGATACACCTTTAACGACAGGAACCGTAGTGTTTGTTGACTGTTCAGCGAGTAAAGATGAAAAAGGAAAAAACAAAGTGGGGTACGCGGTGACGACCGCAGATAAAGTACTTTATCAAGGGAAATTAAAATCAACTAGTTCAGCTCAGGCAGCTGAGCTGGCAGCCCTTATAAAGGCATGTGACATTTTTGAAGGTGATGATGTAACTATCTGGACAGATAGTCAATATGGATACGGTTCTGTGCACGTGTTTTGTCAACAGTGGGCGAGAAGAGGGTTTAAAACAACAGGAAAAGAAGTAGCTCACAAAGAGTTACTCGTAAATTTGTTGCATGCCATCCAACTACCAAAGAAGTTGGCAATATGTAAATGTGAAGCACATTTAACAGGAAATGATCCAGTCACTATTGGAATTAGACTGGCTGATCAGGCTGCAAAAGATGCAGCACATAAAAGCCCACAAGTTGGAACAATGTTTGCACAGAAGACACATCCTCACAAGAAACACCTGTAAAAGAAAATGAAGTGTTAATAAGCAGACAACAAAACGCACCTCACACAGAGAAGACATATTGGGGAAAACAAGGTGCCGAAACAAACTCGAAAGGTCTGAGTACACTATCAGATGGGAAACCGTGGTTACCAAAGTCCATGTTTGAATGGGCAGCAAAATTGAGTCATGGTTTGAGCCATGTCTCAACAGGAGGGATGGTAGCCCAAGTAAAACAGCATTACCATGTTCAAGGGTTCACTCTATATTCAAAACATTTTTGTCACAAGTGCCTTATTTGCATAAAGAACAATGCACAAGGGTATTTAAGACCCAAACAAGGAAAGTTCCCAGAACCACCAGAACCATTTCACACCATACAAATGGATTACATTGAACTGAACAAAGCACAAGGTAAACAATATTGTTTGGTAATCATTGATGTGTTTTCAAGATGGGTAGAAATTTTTCCAACGGCACATGCTGATGCAAAGACAATTGTTAAAGCACTGTGTGGTCGAATTATTCTTACATTTGGTATTCCATCGCTCATTCGAAGCGACAATGGTTCACATTTTCTTAACGAAGCTGTAACCAAAGTTGGTGAACTCCTGAACATTGATTTGAAACGACATTGTGTATACCACCCCCAGTCCGCAAGACTGGTTGAAAGAACCAATGGTACTGTGAAATCGAGACTTGTGAAAACAATGAGAGAAACAAAAAGACAATGGCCAGATTGTGTTGGTCTCGTTGAAATTGGTATGAGAATTGTACCCGCTGAAGGGAAAACATTGTCTCCATTTGAAATCATACACGGTAGACCTTATACCTTACCTGATCTTGCACCCAAAGGTCAGAGTATAACAGGAGGGTCAATTCCAGCACACATGAAAAGACTGTATGAACAGAGAGACGTTCGTAAGCACAATGATCTGCCAGTTTGTTCTGACCCACAGACTTTCCAGGTGCAAATTGGAGACTTGGTGTTTCTAAAAGTGCTGCGACGACCCAAGTGGGACAGTGAACGGTGGGACGGTCCTCACGAGGTGGTGGCTGTCAGTCCAACAGCGGTAAAGGTCGACGGCCGGACCGGTTGGATTCATCAATCCCAGTGCAAACTTCGACGACTGCCTCCTGGTCCTGACGGTTCCGGAGCCCCTACCACGTTTCAACAAGCCAAAAAGACAGAGTGATAAAGGTCCTCTGCTGAGCCCGGCAGCCCTGTCACTCCGACGAAAGACCACAGCGCCCCATCCTCAATTGCACGTGTCAAAAAGACCACAGCGCCCCATCCTCAATTGCACGTGTCAAAAAGACGGACGAGTGAGGAAAGGCTCTTTGCCCTTGCCCTTCACTCCAACGCATCGGACGAGAGTTTATCCGAGGTAAACGCACGCTCTCGAGGGTTCAGAAGAAACCCCAACGAACGGGACGAGAGTTCTTCCGCGGCAAACGCACACTCTCGAGAAGAATGATGAACCAACCACAGAGACTTCTCCGTTCCGGATGGGTGAGAAACTTTGGACAATGTATGATTGTATGTACTATGATTATGGGAACGGTATTAGTCTTTTTGTGGGCATTGTACATCTTAGAGTGGGGTCCACCTAATTCTAAGGTAGTAGAGTTTTTAAATCTAGGTGGTTTTATAGTTGTTCTGTGAATTTATGTTGTTTGACTATATTTTGGACTATAGAAGTCTTGGTGGATAAGAGTAATTGTCCCATCTTCGAACAAACGGTAACAGCAAAAGGAGGATTCATGTCATCGGTCCTGATGCAGAAACATGGTAGCAAGATGAGACCAGTTGCATATTATTCACAACAGTTGGATCCAGTGGCACGAGCAACGCCAGAATGTGTACAAGCCGTGCTCTCTGCGGCGCTCGCTGTGCAAGCGTCCGCCGAGGTCGTCCTGTTTCACGCGTTGACTCTGAAAGTACCACACGCAGTATCAGTCTTACTGTTGGAAACGAAAATGCAGTTCTTATCACCTGCTCGACATCTACATTGCACTGCTGTATTGTTATCTCAGGGAGAACGAAACTTCAATCAAACTAAAAACCTGACTAGAAGCAAACGAGACAAGGAATTTGATGACAGATGTCTTTGCGGAGGGTCAAGCCTTTGTCTAGCCCAATGCAATGAAGGTGTTTACTTAGGGTAGGGGACCACCAGGTTATGTCACACACAAAGACATAGGAGATATTAGTCGGCTACAACAATATACAGGCACCTTTATCAATCTTACACAACTAGCTAATGACACGGTTTTGACAATTCCGTTAGCTAACTTCCACACTGAATCAACCGATAAAAAGCTCAAGGCTGTACGGTTTAATGAATGGTCAACATATTGGTTCTATCTTATGTCCCAAGAAACCTCGGCTAAGAGAGATGCATGGTGGGGATGGGATAATTATGTAACAACAGAAAGCGGTGATTATTGGCCAAAAAGCCAAACGAAATAATGGCACAAAAAATTGGAAAGATAAAGTGTACATGACGCACAGCAGAATGAATCTGATATTCACTTTTAAAGCCATGACAGAACTCCCAAACAAAGATAAAACAGATTGTAGCGTTTTGACACTATGGGCCTGGTATGCAAATGGTGAAGATCCATTCGTCCTAATAAAAGTATGCTACAGACCAATCTTAGAAACCAAGACACACCTCCTCCCAAAAGCCACAGTAACTGTATCCCGAAAAAAAATCCTTTCTGATGGATCTGGCAATAGTTACACCTGCCCAAGGTAGTGTAGTTCATACCTACGGAGAAACCATCGAAGAATTGTTGGCAGTTGACACAGGACTCACTATTGATAACAATCTCTACCTTGAGCGTGTTGTAAACATTGCCAGATCCATCAGAAAGGATTGTGCAGTTTGCATGAGACCGAGGGCAGCAGTAACACTGGTTGAGCCGATTGGAAACTCGTCATGCGTGATGAACATGACACAGGGTTTCAAAGTGACAAGTTACTGCATGCCGTATGCTCAAAGGTACCCCATTATCGGAGCAACGTCCAAACCCTTCTTGTTCCATCCACCGACAGGGGGCAAATTTGTTTGCTACTCCCGAACATCCTGTGGTAATGACGTCTGCAGGGATTATGGGAGGTTGAATGCATCGTTCTGTGATCAAACTGTTAACTTGTCAAAGAACGCCTTGAAACACGTCATTCGATCTCAGTTGTGGTGGTGGTGTGGAGGTGGGGTTTTGAGAAACAGATTGGTGGAAGAATGGACGGGTAAATGTGCTTATGTAACAGGAGTACAAGAGATGATGACCAAAGTGTAGACATTAATTTAATTGATGCGAGAGCAAAAAGAAGCATTCCTGATTCACCAATGGTTAGTAATACACATGTGTACTTTGATGCCATTGGTCAGCCCCGAAATGATCCCGACCAAGACAAACTCTTAGACGAAGCAAACGCGGCTGCGTCTCAGCTTCCGATCTTTGGAGGGTTGTTTCCGGTCACCACTTATAAACACACAGAACTCATTAATTACCTGAATCACAAAATCAACACTCTGACTAACTTCACTGAAGTTCTCCAAACACATGTGGCCTCCCAACTACATGCAACCTCTCTCATGGTTGTACAGAACCGTCAGGCATTAGATATGATCCTGGCAGAAAAGGGAGGTGTTTGTAAGTACATTGAGAGTACAGGAGAATGATGTACATACATCCCGCTCCATACGCTTCAAAATGGAACAATTAGCCAGACACTAACCCTGTTAAGAATGGAATCAAAGCATGGAAGGTGTGGTCCCCAATCCAGTCTTACAATGGTTAAACGACACGTTCGGTAGCTGGAAAAATTAACTATTGCCGATATAATTATGGCTTTTATCTCATTTTTAATTTTTATAGTAGCATGTGGTATTCTTTGTTTGCGTATAATGATGGCTAAAATGATGGACGCAGTTAGCGTCAAGGTAGCCGTTCATGTCACTATAGCCATGGCACAATATGAGTTGGTGCCAGTTGAAGATGACTCAGAATGCGAAGTCTAAAATGTATCGATGATATTCCAGTTTATTTTGACGCTGTAACTGAAAAGTCTACCAAGGCAGAGGTTATGAGCCGAGTGTTTTACAAATTGGAAATGTCGGGAAATGTTGTACGGTATATATATGTAATGAAATGTTGGCTTCTTGCTGGGAAAGGGTTTCTATCTTCTTTTTGCCCCCAGGAAGGGTTTTTTGGGATAGTTTTCTTCCCATTTCAGCAATAAGTCTTTTAAAAACACTGTTTAATATTGATAAACAGGAGGGAAATGTGAAAGAAATATTGCTTTATTACAATATTAATGTGTTTTAAACTGCTTACTACGTTATCACAATATTAATGTGTTCACTTCTTTACCACAAATACAAATACATACATTGTTACTGTAAATAAATGACATATGAGCTTTGACGACATTCCAACTTACCAGTTTACCTGCTTACCTTTTTTATTTCCGCAAGGTAAGAATCAACAAAATCTCTGGGATCGTCAGGATTCCAGTCCTCCAAGTGTCTGTCCACCTCCTTCTCCAGGAAGTTCACAATCTGTCTGTAGTTACTGTGCACAGTTTGGTGAGGACCGGGCAGGAACTTGAACAAACCAGGGAAGGCGTCATACAGCTGTAGTGGAAAATAAATGATTCATACCAATACTTGAGACGCTAGAAGAGTTAAACAGTTTACAGAAGTAGCCTCAAACCTGTGTGACAGGCGAGCCAGACAGCAAAATAGCCTCATTATCCAGCTCCAGAATATTGCGATAAGTTGGATCACTGTATTCGTAGCGATGTCCCAAGACCACCGTTGACACGATGTTGCTCACGGCGATTTGTAAAACGTTCTGAGAGTTGAACGCCCTTCCTGGAGAATAGTATTATAACTGTAGGCCTGCTCATTACTTCTATTACATGTATTGGCTATGTGAGGTGAAGATACCTTGCTCCTCCTTAAAGGCGTCACAAAGGAAGTTGCTTTCCATTTCAATGATTTTCTCAAAAGACTTCTGAGCCTCGCCAAAATGACGCAGAAAAGTGACTGCAAACTTTCGTTGCATCTTCCAGGAGTAGCCATTGCCTAAACCAATACCTGTTAAACCATAAACACATGAATGACAGACAAATACAATGACTCTGACATTAACATTAAAAATAAAACAAATGATTATTACTGGTGTTTGGACACATTTTTAGTCTTGTCTCTGTTGATTCTCGTTCCTCCAGGACAGTCATGGTTATTATGAGGAATCCAAAAAGAGGAGATGGAATCAAATTCATTTGAAAAGTCTTCTGGATTATATATATTCCAGTTGCCTCGTTTTGGGATCTTCAGAACATTTAAATCTTAATTCCAAGTGGATTTATAGATGCATTTACTGTTGTATTACCGATTCCCTTGAAAATGACGTGGAACAGAGGGACAAGAGGGCGATCCATAAAGCTGTCCAGCTGATTGATGAGAGCTTCTTTGACCATTTTGTATCCTGTTATGTAGACTATCCAGGAGCTTCCTCTCCGCATGCTGAACACCGAGCCATACTTCTGGGAAAGCTGTAGGTCAAGAAAAGGTCTCTTAAATCGCCGTTCAGAAAGCATTTTGTTTGTGAAATTGGCTTCAGATTATGTGTTTAACTTCTAGAATTCATGCGTTATAATCATTATATTTTTCATATCATTTTTTTTCTCTCACAGAGTTGGGTTCTAGTGAGATTTCAATATGACCTACATATGCACTCATGTTATTGTTGGAATGGCTTAAGTACACCCCCGACCCCTATTAGGTTTATGCATGGAATTTTCACAACAAGTAGCTATGAGGGAAAATCTGTCATGTAAACATATCTTCTCGTACGATTACAGGATTCTCTTTCACTGAACTAACGACAAGAACATAATTTCTTCATAGCCGACTTAAATGTTGATTACCTTCTTAACAGTTTTGAAGTCGACTCCTTCAAAGATGTTTCCAAGAATCGGCACAGGTGTCGGACCCGGTGGGAAGTTATGAGGTCTTCGGTTCTTGACCACATCTATCAAAATTAAAATCACAAAACACACCAAAAACCAGCTGGTTGGGTCCAAAATCTCAAACAGTTTAAGGAAAAT
This sequence comes from Callionymus lyra, assembly GCF_982586985.1. Taxonomy (NCBI): domain Eukaryota; kingdom Metazoa; phylum Chordata; class Actinopteri; order Syngnathiformes; family Callionymidae; genus Callionymus; species Callionymus lyra. The sequence goes on along the minus strand of NC_141819.1, from coordinate 30,191,219 downwards.
CATGATGCCTTGTCTGAGTCCGGTGCTAAAGTGTATCCAACCAGAGTCTGGAATTGGGGGAGAGGGGGATACTACCGAGATTAACAAGGGGAGGAGAGTTGCTGGACTCACTGTTATATAATGATTCACTGTGCAGGTTCTACACACAACACTTTTCCATCAAAAGGGGTAGAAAATATCAAGTGTCTCACTAAAGCCATTTGACTCTGTAGTGTATCATATTCAAAACACATAACGTTAATTTTTTTTTTTTAAATGGAAATAAAAAGAAATCAACAGAAATAGGCTGTGTGTGTTAAAGGTTTACTCAGTCATATGATTCACACAATGTTATCAGACGACAGATTAACCTTGTAAAGTTTCAATGGTTGATGTTTTTCCAACCTTAGCCCAGTTTGGGCGAACAGAGTTCACTCAGGGATAAGATAACAAATGGCTGTGACAGGGAAGCCAAATGAGTTCTCAGAAGGTGGGGGTCTCTCCCATGCATATCAAGTAGCATAACACTAGGATTCAGAATTAAAACAAATAGAAAACACCTTCATTAGAATATGTTGTAAAATCAATATTAAAAAGATATTAGAGATTCTTCAAGAAAAAAAGAAAAATACATCAATTACAATATACAGTATATAGGGTGTAGAACCAAATTCCTGTATGTAAAGAAGTTTTACATGTAAACCCACATTCAACTACATACACACGTATATTTTTATGTCGGAAGTAAATAAAGAAAATCAGGGTAAAACATTCAACTAATGTAATTGTTTAAAGTGTGTACAAAGATCACAACATCAGTGAAACATGCCTAAAGAGAGGCGTGGCCCTGAGTAAACCTCTCTATATAACCTGAGAAGGTCTTTGGGATTTTCTTTGTGACTTTTCTCTTTGCTTTAACTTTCTTTAAGTTACTTGTTTCAACCACCCTGACTGGATATCTAAGTAATCAGTAACTAACCACTCAAAAGGAACTTTGACTGTATACCTGTTTTGTCAGACTTCAAAATGGAGTCTCTGCTGGTGGAGCTCGGGTTGGAGTGGCTAGACTGGACAAGTATGCTTTTGTTTGTGTTTGTTTTTCTTCTGGTGTTCGACGTTGTCAAGCATCGGACACCTAAAAACTTTCCTCCGGGACCATGGGCTCTTCCATTTATTGGCGATATGCACCGTGTTAATCCCCAGAAAATCCACCTACAGATTGGTGAGGTAAGTGAATAAACATTGACATGGGCCTGTACACACACTATATGATTTACTACTGTGAAATGTCTAATGTTTAATAGCATGTATTATAAACATTACATTTTGTCATGTGAGGCCATAACCTTGTTTGGCCCCTTTGGAAAGACTTTGTGTTATTGACATTGTAACAGTGAAAGAAGATCAACAAGCCTTATATGGACATTATAATTATATAAGGGATGTAGAGTTTACAGAGCTTATATTGTTAGATATCACTAAAACGTAATTATGTCTGCTGTCCAGATCATGAATATTGTTCAATTAAATTGAATGTATTTTGATTTATTTTATTTGTATTCATTGTTTTTTCATATATATACTGTATATATAAATATATACTGTATATATAAACATTTTGCCACCACCAGCAATAAGAGTTTTTTGATTCGGATTTTAATTGGGTAATGTTCTATAAGCGACATAAATTAGATTAAAGACCTCGCTTGGGGCCCAAAGTAGTTGCCTCACTGGCCTATTTATTATCTAAAACATTGTTGTTAGCGACCTTTTTGATACCTGGCTGTTTCAACATACTTCTGTTTCAAGCTTGCAGAGAATTACGGAAACATTTTCAGCCTCCGTCTGTTTGGTGAGCGGGTTGTGATCTTGAATGGATACAAGGTTTTCCGAGAAGCTATGATTGAAAACGGCGAGGACTATGTCGATCGACCAGTCATACCAATATTTGATGAAATACCGCAAAATAAAGGTAATTGAGTTCGTATTGATTTTTTCCTAATAGTTTTAGCTTGAGTTCTATCAACATTTTGTCAATATAGTGTTTTCATTATCGACACTTTTGTCAGTCTCACAGTGATGTTGTTCTTCAAAGGTCTTGTCATGACAAATGGATATGTGTGGAAGCAGCAGAGAAGATTTGCTCTTCACACTCTCAGGAATTTTGGCCTTGGGAAAAAAACACTGGAACCATCTATACAAGAGGAAGCCAGCTATCTCATAGAGGCCTTCGGCAAAGAGCAAGGTAACAATGACAAACATTGTAACAACAATTGACAAAAACAGACGAAGCCTGGAAATAAAAAACCTTCAAACAACGCAGACTCCCCTTGAGTCTGAGCCGTAATGGCTAACACAACGTTGAAGGCTCATAGTCGAGCATGTCCAGTCACTGTAAACCAGTGATTCCCAACCGGTGGCCAACTTGCAAAGGTATTGCAAGTGGGCCGCAGAATCATTTCCGTAATGGTATAATTTTTGGGGGGGAGGGTGGATGTAATTATATAAAAATACAAATACACGTAACAATGTTTAAAATGTTGAAACTCGTTATGTTTAAAATAAATATTTATCATTATATTGTTTTTCCTTCGAGTACCGTATTTTCCGCACGATAAGGCGCATTTAAAAGCCTTTCATTTTCTCAAAAAACGACAGTGTGCCTTATAATCAGTTGTGCCCTATTTTGGAAACAGTTCTAAAATGGGTTATTGAATGCGCCCAATAGTGCCAAAAATACGGTATTATACATGGGACAAGGAAATGAAAGATAGGAACTATTGTTGTTTTTGGCTGGACCAGCGGACCGCATTGCTCTTGACTTATTTACTTATGACGTTGATAGCAGAAACTGGAGTAAAAATTGATAGCTGGCTATCAACAGGTATAAATAAAAGGAAATATAGACAAGAGACTGATGGTGAATCTCCCTGCTGAAAGGAGGTGTCATGTTACAGATGCTGCGGAGCTTCCAATATGTCTCTCCTTTATTGATTTCAGTCCTTTTTGTTCAATCTAAGATTAAAAAAAAGGGCTCTAAGAACGCATTATAATGCCTTTGTATTTATGGGGTCAGAGGTGGGCCGCAAAGGTTTTTGAGACTTAAAAGTGGGCCCTGAGTTGGAAAAGGCTGGGGACCACTGCTCTACACAAAGATTATCAGGAAATAACAAAAGCTTCATCATGAAAAAAATAATGTTTGTTCCACTTGTATCTTCATTTACAGGCAAACCTTTCAATGCTCATGCTGTTATAAACAACGCCATCTCCAACGTCATCTGCTGCCTGGTGTTCGGGGAACGATATGAATACCAAGACAAGAATTACCAGCATGTTCTTAAGATGATGAGAGAGATGCAGGTGCTTCAGGAATCTCCGCTGATAAACGTGAGTTCAACTTAACAAGCTTTGTCTTCGCTCCCCTTTTAGCCATGGTCTGTGATTTGTCTTCAATCTGAAAAGTATAAGCACACGTTTCCTCCAGATTTATAACACGGTTCCCTGGTTGATGAAACGTCTCCCTGGAGCTCATCAAGAGTTGCTTGAGAGAGTGCGCTCAATTGCTGAATTCATTGAAAGGAAAATCGAAGAACACAAAGAAACCTTGGATCCTTCCTCACCAAGGGATTACATTGACAGTTTCCTTGTGGAAATGGAGGAGGTCGGTTTTTATCATTCATTTTTTTACAAGCCTCAATGTTTTTTCATGTCTCTCCTCATTGGGTCTAATATCAGTAGATTTGTGGTCTACAGAAGAAAGACATGGATGAAGGCTTTGATCGTAGGAATTTGTGTTTTTCTGCTATGGACCTGTTTGGTGCCGGAACAGAGACAACGACTACAACTCTGCGTTGGGCCCTGGTATACATGATGTATTACCCACACATGCAAGGTACCTTTGCATCTTCAGACAAAGTTGCTAGAGTACATAGTACAAAGTACATAGAGACCAATCTGTTACTTTATTTATTGCAATGCATCGTTTCCGATGCCTTGTCTCGGACAATTAATGCTAAACCTGATGGAATTTACTGTTCCTATTTTCCTATTTGTATTGTTTTCCGGTGTAGAGAGGGTCCACGCTGAGATAGAAGCTGTGATTGGTTCGTCGCGACAACCGTCCATGGCAGACCGGGACAACTTGCCTTACACCAACGCAGTCGTCCATGAAACACAGAGGATGGCCAACATTGTGCCCCTGAATTTAATGCGCATGACAACTAAGGAGACTAAGCTGGACAAGTACACGTTACCAAAAGTTGGGAGATAAACAGCAAAAGAAAGGCTTATTTAAAATGACTTGACGTGTAATCAAACACTTGTTTATCTTCTCAGGGAACACCAGTTCTCCCTACACTGGACTCTGTCCTTCACGATGAATCGGAGTGGGAAACTCCACATTCCTTCAACCCTGAACATTTCCTCGACAAGGAAGGAAAGTTTAGGAAGAGAGACGCATTTGTCCCGTTTTCAGCCGGTGAGACAGACTTTTGAATCTGCAATTGAGTCTTATTTTAACATGAAGATGTTCAATGTTAGAAACATTAGTTCCTTCCTTAATCTTAGCAAAGTAGGGAAGAACGGACCAGCAAACACTGCTCTACTGCCAACCAATGACACAGTAGGGCAGTCACATGTCCCTGTGCCAGAGTAGAAGTGGTTAGAGCGATACAATGATAGGGGACTGTGAACTGGGAACATGACCTAACTAATCCTCAAAGGGTCTTTATACAGTACATGTATAAATTAATAAACAGAATCTAATGTTCTTTAAATAGACCATGTCTGTAACTACATTGCAGAAGGTTTTCGGACCAGCAACTTGTGACCAACACGTTATGAATTCCAGGAAGTGAAGGTCAAGGAATGTTTTTTTTCCACAATCATTTTGCTCCTCTGTCTCAGGGAAACGAGTGTGTCTCGGGGAGCAGCTGGCAAGGATGGAGTTGTTCCTCTTCTTTGCTTCCTTAATGCAGAGGTTGTCTTTCTCTGTGCCAGACGGAGAGCAGCCAAGTCTGGAATACAGATTAGGATTCATCCGTTGCCCCAAACCTCACCTCCTCTGTGCCGTCCCTCGTTAAAGTGTTTAAATCACTCAACCTGACCACAAAGGTCGTCTCACTCATGTGAGTGTGTTGTTGGAGTAAAACCAAGTTGTTTTTAACCAATGTATTCCAGCAGATAAAATTAAATAAAATATTATATATATAAGTTGTCCATCCTGCATTGTTTTGATTTTGTCTTAATGTTTGTTTTCTTTATTATCACTATGACAATCCTAATAATTACTTACTGCATCTTGGAGAGGAAGACTTCAACATTTGAAACATGTGAGTGAGTTTACTATTTATTGCAGTGATGACATGCTTATTGGAAAAAGTACTTGAAATAGATTCAAAGAGGAAATATGGCAATAAAAAAACCTGCATCAATTCTTCAATGCAGAATAAATGATGGCAGGACGATCATGTCCCAGTGGTGCCAGTAGAGGATCTGGGTACATGGACCTCTGCGTAGACAGCACCCTGCTGTTGTCCACTGTCCACCGGAGCAGCTGGCTGGTCAAGGTTCCTCCCCGAGAAGTTAATCTCACTATACAAAACATCTTCTCTGGACTCGTTTTGATTGGAGGCTGAATCTCCAGGCACCTTAGTCTAAGTGAAAAGGGTCAAATAAGTAAAACAAAAAGTTGTTTTGTTTCTTCCACATTATAAACTAACTTACTCAAGGAGAAGCAATAATGTTTTTATGACACGAGTCAAATCATTTCAGGGATCTTAGTTGTTAACCTGATTTATTTTTGGTCATATGCGTCTTTATAAAATCCAGTGCACCCCTTTGCGGAATTATGCGCTAGTTATGATCTATTAATGAAATGTAAAGTGATCCGATGGACTCACCCGAGGTCTCATGTTCTTACACGTGCAAACTCTGAACTGTGGTTTCCTGTAAAATATAGCAAATCATCCTAAAACAAAACATTTTAAAATGCAAAAATGGACTGCAAAACCTCCATTTGTTAATGCATTCAAACTATATGAATAACATGTAATATTGCGCATCATCCTACTTTTCATGTATAAAAGTTAAAACCGGCCAAGGCCTCCCCTCTGGTTCCGGCTTCCAGGCCCCCTCCTCCTCCTTGTGTTATTGAGGGTGAAACTGTGTACACTGTAAAGAAAATTATAGATTCCAGACACGTTGGCCGGGGTTTTCAGTTTCTTGTTGACTGGGAGGGTTATGGCCCGGAGGAGAGGTCGTGGGTTCCAGGTCGTGACATCCTTGACCCTAAACTGATCGAACAGTATAAACTCAAAGCTAAAAGGAACTAACTCCGACTCTCCCTCTCTTGTTTTATTGTTTTGTGTGCTCCTCTTGTATTTTGCTCTGCTTTGCTTTCTGGCCTGTCTTGTTGTCTTAGTCATGTTTTTGTTTTTTGTTTTTTTTGTGTGTTTTTTTAGTCAGCCTCTGTGTCGTGTTTCTGGGCTTGTCGGTCTTGTGTTACTTTTCATGTCGGGTTTTATTGCCTATTCTTGTCGGTTGTTTCGGAGTAATCAGAGCCCTGCCGTTGAGTATTCCTGCATCCCTACCCTGTCTCCTTACCTTGTCCCGACCAAGACTCCATTCCTGTCTCTTGTGGTTTTTGTTCTGTTTCTGCCCCTTGACGCCGGGTTTTGCTAAGCCCCTGCTTTTGCCTATTTTGATGCCGATTCCTGGTCTGTCTGACTACGCCTCTGCCTTCCCCATTGAATAAAACCAAGTTTCTGCAAATTACCTCTGCGCCTGGGTTTCTCCATTCCCCGTCGTGACCCTTGTGATCAATGCTGAAAACATTTCAGGCAAAGCTGGTGGCCCTGGAGGAAAGTTGATTGGATCCTTATATTTTACGTAGTATAACAGGAAGATAAGTGAAGCAAGTAAGACAAAAAAAAACCTTGGTATCGAGCTCAGAAAACAAAATTTGTATCCACATTCTGACGTGTGAAAGTTGAGCAGAGATGGAGAGAATAAACTTGTGTCCTTATCCAGGGAAAGAGAACGACTCTTTTGCTGACTCATCGTCATTTGTAAATAAGGATCCTTGTGTCTTACAATTAGATTGGAGACAACCCCTTAGCAATGGTATTATTCTCCAGATACAGACCCAAACAAAAGGCTAAAAACATAAATAAAAGCACTGTAGTTTGTATTTTCTTTTTTTTTATTAACAACAGCAGTTGATACAGAGTGTTGTACAAGAGCATTAAATATAGCACAAAATAAAAACATTTAAAAACACTAAGATAGTACAAGAAAAGCAACTAACAAGTAAATGGTACGAACAGCTACAGTCTAAAATCAATTTGAAGAACTTGGTTGGTTCATTACAATCATCTGTGGTATTTTGTAGCTAAGACTTCTGTACTTTGAGAACCAATGAAATAATAAAAAAAAATGTCAATATATATTTTGTGGTCATATTTAAAAGCAAGAATTCACACAACATTCCACACCATGAGTCATTCATATAAGTCACTCAGCGGACCTTGGCTTGAACCTTAAAGGGGTTTGGAACTTTTGTTGACCCAATGTCACAATCTGTGCTCAGCTGTACTCCATCAGGAGCAGAGAAGGAGAACTTCTGTAACAAACCCACCAAGAACAGGAAGAGCTCCATCTTGGCCAGCCCCTCTCCAAGAAACGCTCGCTTCCCTAAATAGGTGATAAAGATTAGCAACTTCTCTGGTGTAAACCGGAAGCATTATGGGATTTACCTGCAGAGAACGGCAGGAAAGCGTCTCGCTTCACAAACTTCCCTTGGGAGTCAAGAAAGTGTCCTGGGTTAAAGGAGTCTGGAGTTTCCCACTCGTTCTTGTCAAACAGCACAGAAGTCAGCATGGGCAGCAGAGTTGTTCCCTACAATCAAATCCACACTCATTCAAGCGGCCTAGTGTTTGTTTAGATACAGTTTTCTTATGAGCACAGACCTTTGGTATGAAGTAGCCTCCAAGCGTGGTGTCTCGAGAAGCAATTCTCGTTCCATTTAGTGGGACAATGTTTCCAATCCTCTGGATCTCATGGATGACAGCATCCGTGTAAGGCATATTGAGTCTGTCCGTCATGGAGGGCAGACGGTTTTGACCAATCATCTTGTCAATCTCAGCCTGGACTTTCTCTGTAAAAAGTTAGTTTGTGAACAAAGGCTCCATATGGAATAAGTTACAGTTTGTCCCCAACCTTGGATCTCTGGATGTCTGATGAGATAAATCAAAGCCCACTGCAGAGTAGTTCACGTGGTTTCTGTTCCGGCTATAAAGAGATCCAGGGAACATAGAACCAGGTTTGCCTCGTTGAAGCCCAAATCAGATTCTTGGTGCTGTTTGATAGATAGAAATGATTACTTAGACCTTTAAAGAGAGAACAAGAGTGATGTTACTCTTGTTATACATACATTCACCATTTCAATGATGAAACTGTCTAAATAGTCTCAAGGATTATTAAGGTCCAAGTCCAGCTTAACCTCTTGGCTCTTAACCTCTTCACCAATAAAGTCTTGTATTGTGTTGAAGTCCTTGAACATTTGGTTGTGAGGTCCCGGCAAGTGCTTTATTAGCCAAGGAAATGATTCATACAGCTAAGACAACAAGGTACAAAATTATGATTTAGTACCACAAGTCTGTGGAAAAAGAAAATACCTACTTGACCCCACACAGAACCTTCTTCTTTTATAATACTCGAAATATAGGCGAGCATGGTCCTGAACCTGTGGTCACTGTAGTCGTAGCGTTTCCCCATCACCAGTTGGCAGATGATGTTTGATGCGGCGTTGTTAAAGAGTCCAGCTGGCCTAAAAGGTGCCCCTGCATGGAAAGGACAGTTTAATCTTTATCTTCTTTATAATCCAATACTCAAACTTAAAATGTACCTCTTTCTTTGGCAATTTCCTCCTGCAGGTGTAAGAGCTCTTCACGGATGCTTTGTTCTGTGACGTTCTTTCCAAGTCCAAAATTGCGTAAGGTTGATAATGCGAAACGCCGCTGCCTCTTCCATATTTCCCCGTTGCAAAAGAACAGACCATCTGACACACAAACAACACTCATTACTTTATGCTTTTTCTTTATTCCCTTGATGGATATTACTGTAAATAAATGTGATGAATGTGACTGGTGTCTAACTTGACTTTATATTAACTTTATAAGTTAGGTTAGGTTAGGTAGAACTTTATTGATGAAATTGTTTTTTCCAATTAGACACAGCAATACAGCAATTTTTCATAAAAATAAAAACAAAAACAAGAACAAGAGCAAGAGAAATAAAGAGAAATAACAAGATTACACAATCTAAGTATAGAGATAAAGAACATAGATCAAAGACAAAGGATACAAAGATTAAAATAGAACAGAATGTAAGTTAGTAAGTAAGTAATTTGAATTTATATAGCGCTTTTCCAGTAACAATATTCTATAAAGTATATACTTTATGTCAAGATACTTTCGCTCCACTCCAGCCTCCTCCGAAAGTAGTAATATCTTATATAATTATCTTATAAAATTATATAATATCTTAGTATAATAATATCCTATAATAATATATGATACGTAGCCATTATCTGAAACTGCATATTTGTCGGTGCCAATGGTTTAAACACAGAATTCTGTGAAATGTTTTTTCTATGCTCAAAGGTTAGCAGGAAGAGGAAGGCAAAGAGAAGAAGCCTCATCAGGTCGAGTCCCTGAAGAAAACTGTAGACCCACATGGTTTGGTAGTAGATCCGGCACTGACTTCAGTTCCACGCTTGCTATTCTACAGATCAGATGTTTAAGGCATGCAGTTATGCAACAGTCCACTGACCACACCTACTCCTACAACCATTGTCGTGATTCGTGTTACCTGATACCTTTCGTGGTGCGTTATGTAATACATGAGTCAGCACTTTTCAATCAATCATAAAATATACAATTAATGATTCAGTACATGACGCCAGCTAGATTGTATTTTCTTTTTTAAGAAGTTGATTTCACTACCACTGTCAAAAAAGTAGAAATTGTTCTGTATCAGTCTGTACAAGTTTATGCTTGTAGATGCACTTGCTTGGTCACATGGTTGGCTTATATTTATTTGATTATCAGAGGAAGGATGACAAATATTATAACAATGTTATTATTCTGATTTGTAATACAAAAACGAAACTACCTTTGCTAAATTAGAATCAAACTTCATCCACAAGACACTGCTGGGAAGTTCTGTTACGCTAAGCATGTACTAAGACATGAGAAAATCTGTTAAAAAAAAGTTCACAAGTAATTCTGACTCATGCAAATGATGGAAAAATAGCAATGTTTGCAAAACAACTGAATGAATACAGCTTGTTCATACTAAAAGAGAAAAAAAAAATATGATGGGCAAGTACACAAATAAATTGTTTATTGGAATCAGTAATATATACAGTATATGCATTTGTTAATGCATTCAAACTATATGACTAACATGTAATCTTGGAATTTGATTTTGTAATGAAATATAAATCACCTTTGTTTTTATTTAGGCTGCGGTTGATTTATTGATTGACAAACAATTCAATCCAAACCTTTAAATATTTGTTTTATATTTGTATTTGGTGCTGTGTAGTTATGAATGCTCTGAACCTCATCGGGGTATGGCCATCATCTTGAAAGACTGTGGAGAATATGTGAAACCCAGAAGGCCCTCCATGCTCGGCTCTTCTCCAGGAACTGGAGCCAAAGTGAAGCGTTGAAGTAAAGTGGTGAAGAAAAGGAACAGCTCCAATCTGGCCAGATTCTCTCCAATACATACACGTTTGCCTGAGAAGAAAAATAATTCCCCACAGATTAGTTTTGTTGTAGGTAAATGGTGGAACACTCAATTCAGCTGTATGACATGACGGTCAAAATACCTTATCCCCCACAGAATGCTTCCTCATGTATTTCAAGTGACACCATTAATTTCCCTGTGTTAGCCAAAAATAATATAACAACAACTGTATGTAGGGTTAATAAAAAATACAGTATGTGTGTGAGTTTTTGTTTGTGTATTCGTGTAATCTGTGTTTCATCCAATTCTCAATTTGTGTTTCAACTAACTCTCCTTTATTTGTATAATTTCTTTATTTTCCCAAATGATGTGCTCTGTGAATAAAATATATAAATACCTGAAAAGTACAGTGGATATAGTACAACCAATTGCAAGAAAGTTACCTGCAGAAAACGGGAGGAAAGCATTATTTTTGTTGAAGCGTCCTTCTGAATCCAGGAAATGTTCTGGTCTGAAGACTGCTGGCTTCTCCCACTCATCCTCATCAAATAGCACTGAAGACAGGTCAGCCACAATTTGGGTTCCCTGTAAAGTAACAAAAAATAATGTATTAGCAAAGATAATGGATCAGACTTCAACCTTTCTGGTTGTCTTTGAATGTCCCAAACTAGCAGCCTGTTTGAGATTATATGTAAACTGACTGGTGCTCTACTGCCAGCTAATGGCGGGAAGTGTATTGCAACTGAGGTAATGTGCACAACATAACATAGCTTTAATGCGCTGTGGGAAGCCCTTCCAGTTATTCTAATTGAATTTCCTACACTATGCATTGAAACATGTGGCCAATAACATTTTTATTTTACCTTGGGAACGGAGTAGCCTGCAATAGTTGCATCTTTACCGGCCATTTTTGGGAATCCAAGTGGAAGTACGTTTGCCATCCTCTGGCTCTCATGGATAGTGGCGTCAGTGTATGGTAGGTCCGGTCTGTCTGCCAAGGTTGGGGGTCGAGACTGTCCGATGGTACGGTCAATTTCTTCCTGCACTTTTTCTGGGAGGACATATTGTTAGAGAACTTCGTTACACTCACGATCCGTTTAATGGTTAACAGATTAATAATTTCAATAGCATTTTGTTTAAATCATCTCGCAGTTTGTTTTCGATTTTTATACAGTCATACACTGTTTATGTTTGGCATATATTGCTCAAAAAACATATAATATCACAATAGCATATTTACTTCATGTTTTAATAATTGTTTTTGCTGTGATTCTTTTTCCAGTGCTATATTTGTTTGATCCTCAACCACATGTGTTATTTCTTATCTTATGTTCTTGTATGTCTTTAATATTTATACTCCTCTGGAGTACTCTTGCAGTTTGTATGTCATCAAACATGCTACCTTCACAATATTGAGGTTTTTCAGAACATAGAGAGTTCCACATTAGCCTTATAGTCTTAAGTCTTCAACTGTCTCTGAGTAGTAAAAAAAATGGTAACAAATGGTTGATTTAAATTCCCTCTTCTTCTGTTTTGATCTGCTGTAAGTCCAAATAGGATTTTAGCATGTACTCATAACGCCCACTCTGTAGAAGCAGCTGCCTTATATCACTATAGGTGTTATCCCATACTTCTACACCATAGACCATTCCATGTAATTGATCATATGAAATGAAGGTCAATATAATTTAGCAAAACAGGTAGTCTGGCCCTGATCATTTATTTCCACCTGATCTCTCGGATATGGTGTTTTCTATTTTTGTACTTCTGTTTAACTTTCTTATTTATCCATATTCTTGATTAGAATTTTTTATATCCTCTCCACTTTTAGATTGTGTCAACTGCGTCGCATCAAATTGAGCATACTCATTAACTTTACTTTGTATTTCGGGGTGGATCAGCATGTGAACAAGTGCCCAGCATAAGGTGGTGGTCACTGTCTCTGTCCCGGCTTCAACAAGATCCAGAATGACAACAACGAGACTTTCTAGGTTGAAGCCAGCCTTTGGGTCTTGGTTTTTCTGCAGGATCGACACAAAGAAGTTACATCGCTGCAACACAGTGCACACTCTTAATGGATAAGTCACTCATTGTTACTGTAAATAAATGACATATGAGCTTTGACGACATTCCAACTTACCAGTTTACCTGCTTACCTTTTTTATTTCCGCAAGGTAAGAATCAACAAAATCTCTGGGATCGTCAGGATTCCAGTCCTCCAAGTGTCTGTCCACCTCCTTCTCCAGGAAGTTCACAATCTGTCTGTAGTTACTGTGCACAGTTTGGTGAGGACCGGGCAGGAACTTGAACAAACCAGGGAAGGCGTCATACAGCTGTAGTGGAAAATAAATGATTCATACCAATACTTGAGACGCTAGAAGAGTTAAACAGTTTACAGAAGTAGCCTTAAACCTGTGTGACAGGCGAGCCAGACAGCAAAATAGCCTCATTATCCAGCTCCAGAATATTGCGATAAGTTGGATCACTGTATTCGTAGCGATGTCCCAAGACCACCGTTGACACGATGTTGCTCACGGCGATTTGTAAAACGTTCTGAGAGTTGAACGCCCTTCCTGGAGAATAGTATTATAACTGTAGGCCTGCTCATTACTTCTATTACATGTATTGGCTATGTGAGGTGAAGATACCTTGCTCCTCCTTAAAGGCGTCACAAAGGAAGTTGCTTTCCATTTCAATGATTTTCTCAAAAGACTTCTGAGCCTCGCCAAAATGACGCAGTAAAGTGACTGCAAACTTTCGTTGCATCTTCCAGGAGTAGCCATTGCCTAAACTAATACCTGTTAAACCATAAACACATGAATGACAGACAAATACAATGACTCTGACATTAACATTAAAAATAAAACAAATGATTATTACTGGTGTTTGGACACATTTTTAGTCTTGTCTCTGTTGATTCTCGTTCCTCCAGGACAGTCATGGTTATTATGAGGAATCCAAAACGAGGAGATGGAATCAAATTCATTTGAAAAGTCTTCTGGATTATATATATTCCAGTTGCCTCGTTTTGGAATCTTCAGAACATTTAAATCTTAATTCCAAGAGGATTAATAGATGCATTTACTGTTGTATTACCGATTCCCTTGAAAATTACATGGAACAGAGGGACAAGAGGGCGATCCATAAAGCTGTCCAGCTGATTGATGAGAGCTTCTTTGACCATTTTGTATCCTGTTATGTAGACTATCCAGGAGCTTCCTCTCCGCATGCTGAACACCGAGCCATACTTCTGGGAAAGCTGTAGGTCAAGAAAAGGTCTCTTAAATCGCCGTTCAGAAAGCATTTTGTTTGTGAAATTGGCTTCAGATTATGTGTTATTAACTTCTAGAATTCATGCGTTATAATCATTATATTTTTCATATCATTTTTTTTCTCTCACAGAGTTGGGTTCTAGTGAGATTTCAATATGACCTACATATGCACTCATGTTATTGTTGGAATGGCTTAAGTACACCCCCGACCCCTATTAGGTTTCTGCATGGAATTTTCACAACAAGTAGCTATGAGGGAAAATCTGTCATGTAAACATATCTTCTCGTACTATTACAGGATTCTCTTTCACTGAACTAACGACAAGAACATAATTTCTTCATAGCCGACTTAAATGTTGATTACCTTCTTAACAGTTTTGAAGTCGACTCCTTCAAAGATGTTTCCAAGAATCGGCACAGGTGTCGGACCCGGTGGGAAGTTATGAGGTCTTCGGTTCTTGACCACATCTATCAAAATTAAAATCACAAAACACACCAAAAACCAGCTAGTTGGGTCCAAAATCTCAAACAGTTTAAGGAAAATCATGATGCCTTGTCTGAGTCCGGTGCTAAAGTGTATCCAACCAGAGTCTGGAATTGGGGGAGAGGGGGATACTACCGAGATTAACAAGGGGAGGAGAGTTGCTGGACTCACTGTTATATAATGATTCACTGTGCAGGTTCTACACACAACACTTTTCCATCAAAAGGGGTAGAAAATATCAAGTGTCTCACTAAAGCCATTTGACTCTGTAGTGTATCATATTCAAAACACATAACGTTAATATTTTTTTTTTTAATGGAAATAAAAATAAATCAACAGAAATAGGCTGTGTGTGTTAAAGGTTTACTCAGTCATATGATTCACACAATGTTATCAGACGACAGATTAACCTTGTAAAGTTTCAATGGTTGATGTTTTTCCAACCTTAGCCCAGTTTGGGCGAACAGAGTTCACTCAGGGATAAGATAACAAATGGCTGTGACAGGGAAGCCAAATTAGTTCTCAGAAGGTGGGGGTCTCTCCCATGCATATCAAGTAACATAACACTATGATTCAGAATTAAAACAAATAGAAAACACCTTCATTAGAATAGGTTATAAAATCAATATTAAAAAGATATTAGAGATTCTTCAAGAAAAAAAGAAAAATACATCAATTACTATATACAGTATATAGGGTGTAGAACCAAATTCCTGTATGTAAAGAAGTTTTACATGTAAACCCACATTCAACTACATACACACGTATATTTTTATGTCGGAAGTAAATAAAGAAAATCAGGGTAAAACATTCAACTAATGTAATTGTTTAAAGTGTGTACAAAGATCACAACATCAGTGAAACATGACTAAAGAGAGGCGTGGCCCTGAGTAAACCTCTCTATATAACCTGAGAAGATCTTTGGGATTTTCTTTGTGACTTTTCTCTTTGCTTTAACTTTCTTTAAATTACTTGTTTCAACCACCCTGACTGGATATCTAAGTAATCAGTAACTAACCACTCAAAAGGAACTTTGACTGTATACCTGTTTTGTCAGACTTCAAAATGGAGTCTCTGCTGGTGGAGCTCGGGTTGGAGTGGCTAGACTGGACAAGTATGCTTTTGTTTGTGTTTGTTTTTCTTCTGGTGTTCGACGTTGTCAAGCATCGGACACCTAAAAACTTTCCTCCGGGACCATGGGCTCTACCATTTATTGGCGATATGCACCGTGTTAATCCCCAGAAAATCCACCTACAGATTGGTGAGGTAAGTGAATAAACATTGACATGGGCCTGTACACACACTATATGATTTACTACTGTGAAATGTCTAATGTTTAATAGCATGTATTATAAACATTACATTTTATGTCATGTGAGGCCATAACCTTGTTTGGCCCCTTTGGATAGACTTTGTGTTATTGACATTGTAACAGTGAAAGAAGATCAACAAGCCTTATATGGACATTATAATTATATAAGGGATGTAGAGTTTACAGAGCTTATATTGTTAGATATCACTAAAACGTAATTATGTCTGCTGTCCAGATCATGAATATTGTTCAATTAAATTGAATGTATTTTGATTTATTTTATTTGTATTCATTGTTTTTTCATATATATACTGTATATATAAATATATACTGTATATATAAACATTTTGCCACCACCAGCAATAAGAGTTTTTTGATTCGGATTTTAATTGGGTAATGTTCTATAAGCGACATAAATTAGATTAAAGACCTCGCTTGGGGCCCAAAGTAGTTGCCTCACTGGCCTATTTATTATCTAAAACATTGTTGTTAGCGACCTTTTTGATACCTGGCTGTTTCAACATACTTCTGTTTCAAGCTTGCAGAGAATTACGGAAACATTTTCAGCCTCCGTCTGTTTGGTGAGCGGGTTGTGATCTTGAATGGATACAAGGTTTTCCGAGAAGCTATGATTGAAAACGGCGAGGACTATGTCGATCGACCAGTCATACCAATATTTGATGAAATACCGCAAAATAAAGGTAATTGAGTTCGTATTGATTTTTTCCTAATAGTTTTAGCTTGAGTTCTATCAACATTTTGTCAATATAGTGTTTTCATTATCGACACTTTTGTCAGTCTCACAGTGATGTTGTTCTTCAAAGGTCTTGCCATGACAAATGGATATGTGTGGAAGCAGCAGAGAAGATTTGCTCTTCACACTCTCAGGAATTTTGGCCTTGGGAAAAAAACACTGGAACCATCTATACAAGAGGAAGCCAGCTATCTCATAGAGGCCTTCGGCAAAGAGCAAGGTAACAATGACAAACATTGCAACAACAATTGACAAAAACAGACGAAGCCTGGAAATAAAAAACCTTCAAACAACGCAGACTCCCCTTGAGTCTGAGCCGTAATGGCTAACACAACGTTGAAGGCTCATAGTCGAGCATGTCCAGTCACTGTAAACCAGTGATTCCCAACCGGTGGCCAACTTGCAAAGGTATTGCAAGTGGGCCGCAGAATCATTTCCGTAATGGTATCATTTTTGGGGGGGAGGGTGGATGTAATTATATAAAAATACAAATACACGTAACAATGTTTAAAATGTTAAAACTCGTTACGTTTAAAATAAATTATTTTCATTATATTGTTTTTCCTTCGAGTACCGTATTTTCCGCACGATAAGGCGCACTTAAAAGCCTTTCATTTTCTCAAAAAACGACAGTGCGCCTTATAATCAGTTGTGCCCTATTTTGGAAACAGTTCTAGAATGGGTTATCATTGAATGCGCCCAATAGTGCCAAAAATACGGTATTATACATGGGACAAGGAAATGAAAGATAGGAACTATTGTTGTTTTTGTCCGGACCAGCAGACCGCATTGCTCTTGACTTATTTACTTATGACGTTGATAGCAGAAACTGGAGTAAAAATTGATAGCTGGCTATCAACAGGTATAAATAAAAGGAAATATAGACAAGAGACTGATGGTGAATCTCCCTGCTGAAAGGAGGTGTCATGTTACAGATGCTGCGGAGCTTCCAATATGTCTCTCCTTTATTGATTTCAGTCCTTTTTGTTCAATCTAAGATGAAAAAAAGGGCTCTTAGAACGCATTATAATGCCTCTGTATTTATGGGGTCTGAGGTGGGCCGCAAAGGTTTTTGAGACTTAAAAGTGGGCCCTGAGTTGGAAAAGGCTAGGGACCACTGCTCTAGACAAAGATTATCAGGAAATAACAAAAGCTTCATCATGAAAAAAATAATGTTTGTTCCACTTGTATCTTCATTTACAGGCAAACCTTTCAATGCTCATGCTGTTATAAACAACGCCATCTCCAACGTCATCTGCTGCCTGGTGTTCGGGGAACGATATGAATACCAAGACAAGAATTACCAGCATGTTCTTAAGATGATGAGAGAGATGCAGGTGCTTCAGGAATCTCCGCTGATAAACGTGAGTTCAACTTAACAAGCTTTGTCTTCGCTCCCCTTTTAGCCATGGTCTGTGATTTTGTCTTCAATCTGAAAAGTATAAGCACACGTTTCCTCCAGATTTATAACACGGTTCCCTGGTTGATGAAACGTCTCCCTGGAGCTCATCAAGAGTTGCTTGAGAGAGTGCGCTCAATTGCTGAATTCATTGAAAGGAAAATCGAAGAACACAAAGAAACCTTGGATCCTTCCTCACCAAGGGATTACATTGACTGTTTCCTTGTGGAAATGGAGGAGGTCGGTTTTTATCATTCATTTTTTTACAAGCCTCAATGTTTTTTCATGTCTCTCCTCATTGGGTCTAATATCAGTAGATTTGTGGTCTACAGAAGAAAGACATGGATGAAGGCTTTGATCGTAGGAATTTGTGTTTTTCTGCTATGGACCTGTTTGGTGCCGGAACAGAGACAACGACTACAACTCTGCGTTGGGCCCTGGTATACATGATGTATTACCCACACATGCAAGGTACCTTTGCATCTTCAGACAAAGTTGCTAGAGTACATAGTACATAGTACATAGAGACCAATCTGTTACTTTATTTATTGCAATGCATCGTTTCCGATGCCTTGTCTCGGACAATTAACGCTAAACCTGATGGAATTTACTGTTCCTATTTTCCTATTTGTATTGTTTTCCGGTGTAGAGAGGGTCCACGCTGAGATAGAAGCTGTGATTGGTTCGTCGCGACAACCGTCCATGGCAGACCGGGACAACTTGCCTTACACCAACGCAGTCGTCCATGAAACACAGAGGATGGCCAACATTGTTCCCCTGAATTTAATGCGCATGACAACTAAGGAGACTAAGCTGGACAAGTACACGTTACCAAAAGTTGGGAGATAAACAGCAAAAGAAAGGCTTATTTAAAATGACTTGACGTGTAATCAAACACTTGTTTATGTTCTCAGGGAACACCAGTTCTCCCTACACTGGGCTCTGTCCTTCACGATGAATCGGAGTGGGAAACTCCACATTCCTTCAACCCTGAACATTTCCTCGACAAGGAAGGAAAGTTTAGGAAGAGAGACGCATTTGTCCCGTTTTCAGCCGGTGAGACAGACTTTTGAATCTGCAATTGAGTCTTATTTTAACATGAAGATGTTCAATGTTACAAACATTAGTTCCTTCCTTAATCTTAGCAAAGTAGGGAAGAACGGACCAGCAAACACTGCTCTACTGCCAAACAATGACACAGTAGGGCAGTCACATGTCCCTGTGCCAGAGTAGAAGTGGTTAGAGCGATACAATGATAGGGGACTGTGAACTGGGAACATGACCTAACTAATCCTCAAAGGGTCTTTATACAGTACATGTATAAATTAATAAACAGAATCTAATGTTCTTTAAATAGACCATGTCTGTAACTACATTGCAGAAGGTTTTCGGACCAGCAACTTGTGACCAACACGTTATGAATTCCAGGAAGTGAAGGTCAAGGAATGTTTTTTTTCCACAATCATTTTGCTCCTCTCTGTCTCAGGGAAACGAGTGTGTCTCGGGGAGCAGCTGGCAAGGATGGAGTTGTTCCTCTTCTTTGCTTCCTTAATGCAGAGGTTGTCTTTCTCTGTGCCAGACGGAGAGCAGCCAAGTCTGGAATACAGATTAGGATTCATCCGTTGCCCCAAACCTCACCTCCTCTGTGCCGTCCCTCGTTAAAGTGTTTAAATCACTCAACCTGACCACAAAGGTCGTCTCACTCATGTGAGTGTGTTGTTGGAGTAAAACCAAGTTGTTTTTAACCAATGTATTCCAGCAGATAAAATTAAATTAAATATTAAAATATGAAATAAAAATATTTCTGAAGTTGTCCATCCTGCATTGTTTTGATTTTGTCTTAATGTTTGTTTTCTTTATTATCACTATGACAATCCTAATAATTACTTACTGCATCTTGGAGAGGAAGACTTCAACATTTGAAACATGTGAGTGAGTTTACTATTTATTGCAGTGATGACATGCTTATTGGAAAAAGTACTTGAAATAGATTCAAAGAGGAAATATGGCAATAAAAAAACCTGCATCAATTCTTCAATGCAGAATAAATGACGGCAGGATGATCATGTCCCAGTGGTGCCAGTAGAGGATCTGGGTACATGGACCTCTGCGTAGACAGCACCCTGCTGTTGTCCACTGTCCACCGGAGCAGCTGGCTGGTCAAGGTTCCTCCCCGATAAGTGAATCTCACTATACAAAACATCTTCTCTGGACTCGTTTTGATTGGAGGCTGAATCTCCAGGCACCTTAGTCTAAGTGAAAAGGGTCAAATAAGTAAAACAAAAAGTTGTTTTGTTTCTTCCACATTATAAACTAACTTACTCAAGGAGAAGCAATAATGTTTTTATGACACGAGTCAAATCATTTCAGGGATCTTAGTTGTTAACCTGATTTATTTTTGGTCATATGCGTCTTTATAAAATCCAGTGCACCCCTTTGCGGAATTATGCGCTAGTTATGTTCTATTAATGAAATGTAAGGTGATCCGATGGACTCACCCGAGGTCTCATGTTCTTACACGTGCAAACTCTGAACTGTGGTTTCCTGTAAAATATAGCAAATCATCCTAAAACAAAACATTTTAAAATGCAAAAATGGACTGCAAAACCTCCATTTGTTAATGCATTCAAACTATATGAATAACATGTAATATTGCGCATCATCCTACTTTTCATGTATGAAAGTTAAAACCGGCCAAGGCCTCCCCTCTGGTTCCGGCTTCCAGGCCCCCTCCTCCTCCTTGTGTTATTGAGGGTGAAACTGTGTACACTGTAAAGAAAATTATATATTCCAGACACGTTGGCCGGGGTTTTCAGTTTCTTGTTGACTGGGAGGGTTATGGCCCGGAGGAGAGGTTGTGGGTTCCAGGTCGTGACATCCTTGACCCTAAACTGATCGAACAGTATAAACTCAAAGCTAAAAGGAACTAACTCCGACTCTCCCTCTCTTGTTTTATTGTTTTGTGTGCTCCTCTTGTATTTTGCTCTGTTTTGCTTTCTGGCCTGTCTTGTTGTCTTAGTCATGTTTTTGTTTTTTGTTTTTTTTGTGTGTTTTTTTTAGTCAGCCTCTGTGTCGTGTTTCTGGGCTTGTCGGTCTTGTGTTACTTTTCATGTCGGGTTTTATTGCCTATTCTTGTCGGTTGTTTCGGAGTAATCAGAGCCCTGCCGTTGAGTATTCCTGCATCCCTACCCTGTCTCCTTACCTTGTCCCGACCAAGACTCCATTCCTGTCTCTTGTGGTTTTTGTTCTGTTTCTGCCCCTTGACGCCGGGTTTTGCTAAGCCCCTGCTTTTGCCTATTTTGATGCCGATTCCTGGTCTGTCTGACTACGCCTCTGCCTTCCCCATTGAATAAAACCAAGTTTCTGCAAATTACCTCTGCGCCTGGGTTTTTCCATTCCCCGTCGTGACCCTTGTGATCAATGCTGAAAACATTTCAGGCAAAGCTGGTGGCCCTGGAGGAAAGTTGATTGGATCCTTATATTTTACGTAGTATAACAGGAAGATAAGTGAAGCAAGTAAGACAAAACAAAACCTTGGTATCGAGCTCAGAAAACAAAATTTGTATCCACATTCTGACGTGTGAAAGTTGAGCAGAGATGGAGAGAATAAACTTGTGTCCTTATCCAGGGAAAGAGAACGACTCTTTTGCTGACTCATCGTCATTTGTAAATAAGGATCCTTGTGTCTTACAATTAAATTGGAGACAACCCCTTAGCAATGGTATTATTCTCCAGATACAGACCCAAACAAAAGGCTAAAAACATAAATAAAAGCACTGTAGTTTGTATTTTCTTTTTTTTTTATTAACAACAGCAGTTGATACAGAGTGTTGTACAAGAGCATTAAATATAGCACAAAATAAAAACATTTAAAAACACTAAGATAGTACAAGAAAAGCAACTAACAAGTAAATGGTACGAACAGCTACAGTCTAAAATCAATTTGAAGAACTTGGTTGGTTCATTACAATCATCTGTGGTATTTTGTAGCTAACACTTCTGTACTTTGAGAACCAATGAAATAATAAAAAAAAATGTCAATATATATTTTGTGGTCATATTTAAAAGCAAGAATTCACACAACATTCCACACCATGAGTCATTCATATAAGTCACTCAGCGGACCTTGGCTTGAACCTTAAAGGGTTTTGGAACTTTTGTTGACCCAATGTCACAATCTGTGCTCAGCTGTACTCCATCAGGAGCAGAGAAGGAGAACTTCTGTAACAAACCCACCAAGAACAGGAAGAGCTCCATCTTAGCCAGCCCCTCTCCAAGAAACGCTCGCTTCCCTAAATAGGTGATAAAGATTAGCAACTTCTCTGGTGTAAACCGGAAGCATTATGGGATTTACCTGCAGAGAACGGCAGGAAAGCGTCTCGCTTCACAAACTTCCCTTGGGAGTCAAGAAAGTGTCCTGGGTTAAAGGAGTCTGGAGTTTCCCACTCGTTCTTGTCAAACAGCACAGAAGTCAGCATGGGCAGCAGAGTTGTTCCCTACAATCAAATCCACACTCATTCAAGCGGCCTAGTGTTTGTTTAGATACAGTTTTCTTATGAGCACAGACCTTTGGTATGAAGTAGCCTCCAAGCGTGGTGTCTCGAGAAGCAATTCTCGTTCCATTTAGTGGGACAATGTTTCCAATCCTCTGGATCTCATGGATGACAGCATCCATGTAAGGCATATTGAGTCTGTCCATCATGGAGGGCAGACGGTTTTGACCAATCATCTTGTCAATCTCAGCCTGGACTTTCTCTGTAAAAAGTTAGTTTGTGAACAAAGGCTCCATATGGAATAAGTTACAGTTTGTCCCCAACCTTGGATCTCTGGATGTCTGATGAGATAAATCAAAGCCCACTGCAGAGTAGTTGACGTGGTTTCTGTTCCGGCTGTAAAGAGATCCAGGGAACATAGAACCAGGTTTGCCTCGTTGAAGCCCAAATCAGATTCTTGGTGCTGTTTGATAGATAGAAATGATTACTTAGACCTTTAAAGAGAGAACAAGAGTGATGTTACTCTTGTTATACATACGTTCACCATTTCAATGATGAAACTGTCTAAATAGTCTCAAGGATTATTAAGGTCCAAGTCCAGCTTTTGGCTCTTAACCTCTTCACCAATAAAGTCTTGTATTGTGTTGAAGTCCTTGAACATTTGGTTGTGAGGTCCCGGCAAGTGCTTCATCAGCCAAGGAAATGATTCATACAGCTAAGACAACAAGGTACAAAATTATGATTTAGTACCACAAGTCTGTGGAAAAAGAAAATACCTACTTGACCCCACACAGAACCTTCTTCTTTTATAATACTCGAAATATAGGCGAGCATGGTCCTGAACCTGTGGTCACTGTAGTCGTAGCGTTTCCCCATCACCAGTTGGCAGATGATGTTTGATGCGGCGTTGTTAAAGAGTCCAGCTGGGCTAAAAGGTGCCCCTGCATGGAAAGGACAGTTTAATCTTTATCTTCTTTATAATCCAATACTCAAACTTAAAATGTACCTCTTTCTTTGGCAATTTCCTCCTGCAGGTGTAAGAGCTCTTCACGGATGCTTTGTTCTGTGACGTTCTTTCCAAGTCCAAAATTGCGTAAGGTTGATAATGCGAAACGCCGCTGCCTCTTCCATATTTCCCCGTTGCTAAAGAACAGACCATCTGACACACAAACAACACTCATTACTTTATGCTTTTTCTTTATTCCCTTGATGGATATTACTGTAAATAAATGTGATGAATGTGACTGGTGTCTAACATGAATTTATATTAACTTTATAAGTTAGGTTAGGTTAGGTAGAACTTTATTGATGAAATTGTTTTTTCCAATTAGACACAGCAATACAGCAATTTTTCATAAAAATAAAAACAAAAACAAGAACAAGAGCAAGAGAAATAAAGAGAAATAACAAGATTACACAATCTAAGTATAGAGATAAAGAACATAGATCAAAGACAAAGGATACAAAGATTAAAATAGAACAGAATGTAAGTTAGTAAGTAAGTAATTTGAATTTATATAGCGCTTTTCCACTCCAGCCTCCTCCGAAAGTAGTAATATCTTATATAATTATCTTATAAAATTATATAATATCTTAGTATAATAATATCCTATAATAAGATATGATACGTAGCCATTATCTGAAACTGATTATTTGTCGGTGCCAATGGTTTAAACACAGAATTCTGTGAAATGTTTTTTCTATGCTCAAAGGTTAGCAGGAAGAGGAAGGTAAAGAGAAGAAGCCTCGTCAGGTCGAGTCCCTGAAGAAAACTGTAGACCCACATGGTTTGGTAGTAGATCCGGCACTGACTTCAGTTCCATGCTTGCTATTCTACAGATCAGATGTTTAAGGCATGCAGTTATGCAACAGACCACTGACCACACCTACAACTCCTACAACCATTATCGTGATTCGTGTTACCTGATACCTTTCGTGGTGCGTTATGTAATACATGAGTCAGCACTTTTCAATCAATCATAAAATATACAATAAATGATTAGAATGAATCTTAAGTTCATAGGTGTTTACTCGCTGACCCGAGTTTGTGTTTCAAAGTTTATGCTTGTAGATGCACTTGCTTGGTCACATGGTTGGCTTATATTTATTTGATTATCAGAGGAAGGATGACAAATTTTATAACAATGTTATTATTCTGATTTGTAATACAAAAATGAAACTACCTTTGCTAAATTAGAATCAAACTTCATCCACAAGACACTGCTGGGAAGTTCTGTTACGCTAAGCATGTACTAAGACATGAGAAAATCTGTTAAAAAAAAAGAAAAATGTTTTGTAGCTTTCAAAGTTGCAAAAAGTGCTGGGACGTAATTTTGCTACAAACTAATATACTAATACTAACTGTGTTTCTGCCCTCTGTTCAAACTTCTAAATTTTGCGTGGTGTTGATTATGCATAGATTATGACATGGCAACAGGAAATAGCTTCCTTTAGAAGAAAAGCTTTAAAAAAAGTTGTTTTCACAAGTAATTCTGACTCATGCAAATGATGGAAAAATAGCAATGTTTGCAAAACAACTGAATGAATACAGCTTGTTCATACTAAAAGAGAAAAAAAATATATGATGGGCAAGTACACAAATAAATTGTTTATTGGAATCAGTAATATATACAGTATATGCATTTGTTAATGCATTCAAACTATATGACTAACATGTAATCTTGGAATTTGATTTTGTAATGAAATATAAATCACCTTTGTTTTTATTTAGGCTGCGGTTGATTTATTGATTGACAAACAATTCAATCCAAACCTTTAAATATTTGTTTTATATTTGTATTTGGTGCTGTGTAGTTATGAATGCTCTGAACCTCATCGGGGTATGGCCATCATCTTGAAAGACTGTGGAGAATATGTGAAACCCAGAACGCCCTCCATGCTCGGCTCTTCTCCAGGAACTGGAGCCAAAGTGAAGCGTTGAAGTAAAGTGGTGAAGAAAAGGAACAGCTCCAATCTGGCCAGATTCTCTCCAATACATACACGTTTACCTGAGAAGAAAAATAATTCCCCACAGATTAGTTTTGTTGTAGGTAAATGATGGAACACTCAATTCAGCTGTATGACATGACGGTCAAAATACCTTATCCCCCACAGAATGCTTCCTCATGTATTTCAAGTGACACCATTAATTTCCCTGTGTTAGCCAAAAATAATATAACAACAACTGTATGTAGGGTTAATAAAATATACAATATGTGTGTGAGTTTTTGTTTGTGTATTCGTGTTATCTGTGTTTCATCCAATTCTCAATTTGTGTTTCAACTAACTCTCCTTTATTTGTATAATTTCTTTATTTTCCCAAATGATGTGCTCTGTGAAAAAAAATATAAATACCTGAAAAGTACAGTGGATATAGTACAACCAATTGCAAGAAAGTTACCCGCAGAAAACGGGAGGAAAGCATTATTTTTGTTGAAGCGTCCTTCTGAATCCAGGAAATGTTCTGGTCTGAAGACTGCTGGCTTCTCCCACTCATCCTCATCAAATAGCACTGAAGACAGGTCAGCCACAATTTGGGTTCCATGTAAAGTAACACAAATTAATGTATTAGCAAAGATGATGGATCAGACTTCAACCTTTCTGGTTGTCTTTGAATGTCCCAAACTAGCAGCCTGTTTGAGATTATATGTAAACTGACTGGTGCTCTACTGCCAGCTAATGGCGGGAAGTGTATTGCAACTGAGGTAATGTGCACAACATAACATAGCTTTAATGCGCTGTGGGAAGCCCTTCCAGTTATTCTAATTGAATTTCCTACACTATGCATTGAAACATGTGGCCAATAACATTTTTATTTTACCTTGGGAACGGAGTAGCCTGCAATAGTTGCATCTTTACCGGCCATTTTTGGGAATCCAAGTGGAAGTACGTTTGCCATCCTCTGGCTCTCATGGATAGTGGCGTCAGTGTATGGTAGGTCCGGTCTGTCTGCCAAGGTTGGGGGTCGAGACTGTCCGATGGTACGGTCAATTTCTTCCTGCACTTTTTCTGGGAGGACATATTGTTAGAGAACTTCGTTACACTCACGATCCGTTTAATGGTTAACAGATTAATAATTTCAATAGCATTTTGTTTAAATCATCTCGCAGTTTGTTTTCGATTTTTATACAGTCATACACTGTTTATGTTTGGCATATATTGCTCAAAAAACATATAATATCACAATAGCATATTTACTTCATGTTTTAATAATTGTTTTTGCTGTGATTCTTTTTCCAGTGCTATATTTGTTTGATCCTCAACCATATGTGTTATTTCTTATCTTATGTTCTTGTATGTCTTTAATATTTATACTCCTCTGGAGTACTCTTGCAGTTTGTATGTCGTCAAACATGCTACCTTCACATTATTGAGGTTTTTCAGAACATAGAGAGTTCCACATTAGCCTTATAGTCTTAAGTCTTCAACTGTCTCTGAGTAGTAAAAAAAATGGTAACAAATGGTTGATTGAAATTCCCTCTTCTTCTGTTTTGATCTGCTGTAAGTCCAAATAGCATTTTAACATGTACTCATAACGCCCACTCTGTAGAAGCAGCTGCCTTATATCACTATAGGTGTTATCCCATACTTCTACACCATAGACCATTCCATGTAATTGATCATATGAAATGAAGGTCAATATAATGTAGCAAAACTTCTGTGTCAGGTAGTCTGGCCCTGATCATTTATTTTCACCTGATCTCTCGGATATGGTGTTTTATATTTTTGTACTTCTGTTTAACTTTCTTATTTATCCATATTCTTGATTAGAATTTTTTATATCCTCTCCACTTTTAGATTGTGTCAACTGCGTCGCATCAAATTGAGCATACTCATTAACTTTACTTTGTATTTCGGGGTGGATCAGCATGTGAACAAGTGCCCAGCGTAAGGTGGTGGTCACTGTCTCTGTCCCGGCTTCAACAAGATCCAGAATGACAACAACGAGACTTTCTAGGTTGAAGCCAGCCTTCGGGTCTTGGTTTTTCTGCAGGATCGACACAAAGAAGTTACATCGCTGCAACACAGTGCACACTCTTAATGGATAAGTCACTCATTGTTACTGTAAATAAATGACATATGAGCTTTGACGACATTCCAACTTACCAGTTTACCTGCTTACCTTTTTTATTTCCGCAAGGTAAGAATCAACAAAATCTCTGGGATCGTCAGGATTCCAGTCCTCCAAGTGTCTGTCCACCTCCTTCTCCAGGAAGTTCATAATCTGTCTGTAGTTACTGTGCACAGTTTGGTGAGGACCGGGCAGGAACTTGAACAAACCAGGGAAGGCTTCAGTCAGCTGTAGTGGGAAATAAATGATCCATACCAATACTTGAGACGCTAGAAGAGTTAAACAGTTTACAGAAGTAGCCTCAAACCTGTGTGACAGGCGAGCCAGACAGCAAAATAGCCTCATTATCCAGCTCCAGAATATTGCGATAAGTTGGATCACTGTATTCGTAGCGATTTGTAAAACGTTCTGAGAGTTGAACGCCCTTCCTGGAGAATAGTATTATAACTGTAGGCCTGCTCATTACTTCTATTACATGTATTGGCTATGTGAGGTGAAGTTACCTTGCTCCTCCTTAAAGGCGTCACAAAGGAAGTTGCTTTCCATTTCAATGATTTTCTCAAAAGACTTCTGAGCCTCTCCAAAATGACGCAGAAAAGTGACTGCAAACTTTCGTTGCATCTTCCAGGAGTAGCCATTGCCTAAACCAATACCTGTTAAACCATAACCACATGAATGACAGACAAATACAATGACTCTGACATTAACATTAAAAATAAAACAAATGATTATTACTGGTGTTTGGACACATTTTTAGTCTTGTCTCTGTTGATTCTCGTTCCTCCAGGACAGTCATGGTTATTATGAGGAATCCAAAACGAGGAGATGGAATCAAATTCATTTGAAAAGTCTTCTGGATTATATATATTCCAGTTGACTGGTTTTGGAATCTTCAGAACATTTAAATCTTAATTCCAAGTGGATTAATAGATGCATTTACTGTTGTATTACCGATTCCCTTGAAAATGACGTGGAACAGAGGGACAAGAGGGCGATCCATAAAGCTGTCCAGCTGATTGATGAGAGCTTATTTGACCATTTTGTATCCTGTTATGTAGACTATCCAGGAGCTTCCTCTCCGCATGCTGAACACCGAGCCATACTTCTGGGAAATCTGTAGGTCAAGAAAAGGTCTCTTAAATCGCCATTCAGAAAGCATTTTGTTTGTGAAATTGGCTTCAGATTATTTGTTTAACTTCTAGAATTCATGCGTTATAATCATTATATTTTTCATATCATTTTTTTTTCTTGTGCTCCGTGAAGAAGTTATACTTTTACAACAAAAAAAAACTTTCTGGCACCAAAGAAATCCCAACTTTATTCGTCTGGAATACATAATTTAAACAGGATGCCCAAGAAGGACGATAGCGAGAAAAACTCCAGAGCGGCAAATGCCAGTACACGAGTCTGTGTTAGCAAGGACACAGAGGACATACTAGCTGCTATCGCTAAACAAGGTGACGAACTGGCCAAAGTGTGTGAATTGGTGAATTCCCTTAAAACTTCTATGGAGGGTCGTTTGGACACCATCGAAGGTAACCTTTCGGCCCTTCAGAAGGATAACCTGGACGTACACCAGCGCCTGGACGGCGCGGAAGAGGCCTTATTGGCGTCCGATAGCCGCATCTCTGCGCTGGAGTCCGTTTGTGAGGGCCTAAAGTCGGCTAACGGTATGCTAAAAGCTAAGCTAAACGACTTGGAGGGGCGCTCACGACGACTCAACATCCGGATTGTGGGCATCGCGGAGGGCGAAGAGGCAGGTAACCCCACCCGGTTCGTCTCCCAGCTCATCCCCGAACTACTGGGCAAAGAACACTTTGAGAAGCCTCTCAAGGTCGACAGAGCTCACAGGATCCGTCGAGCTAAACCGCAGGCCTCGGAGCGGCCCCGAGTCTTCATGGCGAAGCTACACAACGACAGCGACGTGGGAAAGATCTTTCGCCTGAACCGACAACACGGCCCTTTACACCATAATGGAAAGAGAATCTACATCTTTCCGGATTATACCGCTGAGGTGCTGGCACAACGTCAGTCTTTCAACATCGTGAGGAAGAACCTGGATGAGGCTGGTGCAAAGTGCTCTCTGCGCTTCCCTGCCATACTGCACGTTGTTTACAACAACACCACCTCGGTGTTCAACACGGCTGAAGATGCTGAACGGTTTGCCAAATCCTTGCCAAACAAGTCATAAACTTATTGTGGTAACACTGTTCGCACAGCGTTTAAATGTTTAACAGTCTCTGTTAAGTTTGATCAATGCGTTATTGCATTAATTTGTTTATTGTCACTATGGTAACGTTCAATCTCTTTTTTTATTATATACGTTTTCAACTGTTCAATTGTTCTTGGTATTCCATTTTTTTTTAATAATATGCAGATATGCTGATAAGCAGTGTGCTGCTCAGTATTGTACATTTGGGATTTCTTTAAAATAATTATTCATTTATTTGTTTCCAATTATTGTTCTGGTGCTCTGTATTATATTCCACGGACTCAAGAGTTGGGTTAGTGTTTGTTCTATTACCAAAGCTTGCTTGAATTTGGGGTATGTGGGGTTTTGTTGTTTTTACACAACAAGTGGGTTTGAATTTTTTATATAATTTTCACCTTTTGTTTTTTTTTATCTTTACTTTGGACAGCTGTCAGGTTTCTTTCTGTGCATATGCAAAAAATGTGACACTATTCGATAATGGTTAATAATTGTAGTGCGGGTTCAGGATCTGTTCCAATTACATTTACATCTTGGAACTGTAGAGGTTTGGGTAGCGCCATTAAAAAAGCAAAGGTATTTTCACATCTTAAGTCTCTTAATTCTGATATAATCTACTTACAGGAAACTCACATTCGACCTTCTGAGCAGAGACGATTGAGGGCTAACTGGGTCTCGCATGTATATCAGTCTTCATTTTCCTCCAGGGCCAGAGGTGTTGCCATTCTTATCCGCAAAACCGTCCCATTCGAGCTCCATTCCATAACCACAGACCCAGGTGCGAGATTTATTGTTGTTACCGGCTCCATCAACTCATTTAATTTAACTCTACTAAATGTTTATGCGCCTAATTTTGATTCACCTGACTTTTTCAAGAACATTTTTGATGTGGCTGCACAGTATAGTAATCGCAGCTTAATAATTGGGGGAGATCTAAACTGTTACCTAGATCCTGTACTAGACCAATCATCTTTGAAAACAGCTTCATCCTTGAGATCAGTTCCTGTTATAAATAACTTAATCAAACAAATGGACCTAGTAGACATATGGCGCCTTCAGCACCCATCTAATAGACAATATTCTTTTTTTTCCCCCGTACATCATACCTTTACTAGGATTGATTACTTTATTTTGGACTCAAAGCTAATTTCACATGTTACTCACTCGACCTATCATAATATTATTGTATCAGACCATGCCCCCATCTCAATGAAAATAAATTTTAACATCCCCACCCGGCCATTTAATTGGAAGTATAACCCTTATCTGTGCCAAGATCATACGTTCACACAATATATCGCAAATAAGATAACAGACTTCACTCTGTGCAACGACAATGGGACCGTTTCAGACAATACATTACGGGAGACACTAAAAGTGGTGATCAGAGGTTACATTATATCATACCAATCACGGCAAAAAAAGCTCAGACGCCAGAGATTCCAGGAGATTGAAACAGAATTAACGAAACTAGAAACTGACTACCAAAATACAAATTCGGATGATACACTACAGTCCATGCTAAAGCTTAAATATGAATACAACCACTTGCTCTGCGATCAGGTAAAAAACTACATAATGCGATTAAAACAAAAACATTTTGAGTTAGGAGATAAACCACACACACTACTTGCCACGCAGCTTAAGGGCATCAGATCCGCCACCGCTATCAACAAGATACTCTCTCCAGATGGACAGTTGATAACAGATCCCAAATCGATCAATGGTAGATTTTTGGATTTCTATACTGATGTGTACGCCTCAAAATCCAAAGCGACAGAAGCAGACATAAACACATTTCTTAATATGATCAATTCACCCACTCTTCCAGCTAAAGCCAGAGACGAAATAGATGCAGAGATCACCTTGGATGAGATCAAATTAGCTATTCGGCAATTCCCTAGCGGTAAAGCTTGTGGCCCATACGGATACGGTATAGAATTTTATAAATCACATATTGACTTACTTTCCCCTTTATTACTTCGCATGATAATCTGCTCATTAAAAGAAAATTCACTTCCCAATACGTTATACGAAGCTAATGTCTGTCTGCTTTTGAAAAAAGACCGTGATGGTGCAGAAGTTTCATCATACCGACCCTTAAGCCTTCTAAATTGTGACCAAAAAATAATAGCTAAAATTCTTACAAACAGACTGTCCAAACATATACATAATTTAATCCACTCTGATCAAACAGGTTTCATACCAAACAGGTTTCCACTTTCAAATACACGACGTATTCTAAACATTGTTAATTCCACAACGCATCCTCATTCTGCAATTATATCTTTAGATGCGCAACAAGCATTTGACCAAGTCGAATGGAAATTTATGTTTTTAGCTCTCCGTAGGTTTGGTTTTGGCGACACATTTATTTCATTTGTTAAACTTCTCCATAGGGATCCTAAATCCTCTATACTAACAAACTTTGACAAATCCCCCCCTCTTGGCTTGAACAGAGGCACTCGACAGGGATGTTGTTTGTCACCAATGCTTTTTGCTTTGGTGATTGAGCTTCTCGCCATTGCAATTCGGGACAATGTAAATATTGAGGGCATCAAATGTGGCATGATTACCTCTAAGATCAGTCTGTATGCAGATGACCTGATTCTCACTCTATCAAACATTCAAAGCTCCCTTCCACCACTCCTTGAATTTATGAAAACATTCGGCCAACTTTCTGGTTTTACTATAAACTGGAACAAAAGTGTCCTCATGCCGCTAAACAATGACCTTGACCAAAACTTCCTTTCAAATCTTCCCTTTAAGCTTTCAATCGATTACTTTACTTACCTGGGCGTAAATATCACTAGAAATCCCAAATACCTATTTAAGAAAAACTACTTGATCATCACTGATAAAATTAAAACACTGGTTGAGAGATGGAAGTTATTACCTCTTTCTCTTGTTGGACGTATCAATGCTGTTAAGATGACGATACTTCCTAAACTAACTTATCTGTTTCAAAATATCCCTATATTATTAAAAACATAATTTTTCAAAAACATTGACTCAATTATCTTTATTCTTTTTACTCTACCTTTATTTTGGTCCTACAAGCACCCCCGAATATCCAAAGATCACCTACAAAAATCCAAAGTTGATGGGGGCTTTGGTCTCCCTGTCTTCCGTCATTATTATTGGTCATGTAATGCAAGAAATTTTATTTTTTGGAATCCACTAAAACATGTTAAAACTGAATCTGACTCTCTTTCCCCACTTTGGCCTGTAATTGAGACCAACAAATTAATAACAAGTCAGGGTTTATCGCCATCTGCTGTCTTACTCTCAAACGTTAAGCTTCAAACAAAAAATATCCACGATTTCGTACTTCAAAATTCCTTTAAAATCTTGGCACAGATAAAGAAGACGCTCAACATAACAGAGCAATCAGTCTTAAGTCCGTTATGTAACAATCCTGCCTTCAAACCAGGCCAAACAGACCCGGTGTTCATCGACTGGGCTAAGAGAGGCCTTACAACAATTAAAGACCTGTATATAGATGGCACCTTTGCTTCATTCGGGCAGTTAAAGGAAAAATTTGAATTGCCAAACAACCATCTTTTTAGGTATTTTCAAGTGAGGAACTTTGTCAGTAGGTCTTTTCTTAATTTTGAATCGCTCCCGATGGACCACAACTTTTTTACCATTGTCTCGAAGTCTCCCACCTGTAAATATCTTATCAGCCATCTTGTCAAACTATTTGAAACTAAGCCGTCGTCAAATCACATTCACGATGCATGGGAAAGGGATCTGAATGTGAGCATTCCTGAGGAGGTGTGGAACGACTCTTTGTCCACAATAACATCTTGTTCCATAAATGTACGACTACAGCTCATTCAGTTTAAGGTTGTTCATCGGCTCCATTACTCTAAGACAAAATTGAATCGAATTTTCCCAAATATTTCGTCAATATGTGATAAATGTAGACAATGTGATGGTACTCTTGCACACCTGTTCTGGTCCTGTCCAAGTCTCACTTCTTTCTGGTCCAATGTTTTTAATAGTCTTAGTGTTGCATACAATCAGACTCTTGTACCAGATGGATCATTGGTTATTATGGGTTGTACCAACGATACAAAAAAGCTTCCCAAAGCATTTCAGCAGGCCCTCGCCTTCGGTTTGGTTGTGGCAAAGAGGACTATTCTTCGGGAGTGGAAGTCAGCTTCTCCTCCATCATACAAAGTCTGGATGAACGACATGGCCTCATGCCTCTATCTGGAGGAGATTAGATTTTCCCTTTCTGGGAATGCAGGAAAGTACAAAAAAGTCTGGGATCCTTTCATTCAATTCATTAAGAGAGACGCATAGACATTTATAAATTATCCTTGAGCTGGACTTTTCTCCTGGACACCGAGGTCCTTTGAACCCCTTGACGTACTACAAGAGTGTTTATTATCATTAAGCTTTTGCCTGACAGTTGTTTTATTTTATTTTATTTATTTTCCTTTTTATTTTTTATTTATTTATTTATTTTTTTCTCCTCTTATTTCTACTCTTGTCTACTTTATTCGGTACTGTGTATTCTTGTTTCTTCTTCTTGTTATTTTATTTTTCTTTGTTTCCTGTGCTTTAATAACCTGGTTTTCTTTTGTACTCTTGAACATGTTTGCACATTGTTATAAAAACTGTATAAATAAAATATATTAAAAAAAAAAGGGGGTAGAAAATATCAAGTGTCTCACTAAAGCCATTTGACTCTGTAGTGTATCATATTCAAAACACATAACGTTAATTTTTTTTTTTTAAATGGAAATAAAAAGAAATCAACAGAAATAGGCTGTGTGTGTTAAAGGTTTACTCAGTCATATGATTCACACAATGTTATCAGACGACATATTAACCTTGTAAAGTTTCAATGGTTGATGTTTTTCCAACCTTAGCCCAGTTTGGGCGAACAGAGTTCACTCAGGGATAAGATTACAAATGGCTGTGACAGGGAAGCCAAATGAGTTCTCAGAAGGTGGGAATGCATATCAAGTTACATAACACTAGGATTCAGAATTAAAACAAATAGAAAACACCTTCATTAGAATAGGTTATAAAATCAATATTAAAAAGATATTAGAGATTCTTCAAGAAAAAAGAAAAATACATCAATTACTATATACAGTTTATAGGGTGTAGAACCAAATTCCTGTATGTAAATAAGTTTTACATGTTAACCCACATTCAACTACATACACACATATATTTATATGTCGGAAGTAAATAAAGAAAATCAGGGTAAAACATTCAACTAATGCAATTGTTTAAAGTGTGTACAAAGATCACAACATCAGTGAAACATGCCTAAAGAGAGGCGTGGCCCTGAGTAAACCTCTCTATATAACCTGAGAAGATCTTTGGGATTTTCTTTGTGACTTTTCTCCTTGCTTTAACTTTCTTTAAGTTACTTGTTTCAACCACCCTGACTGGATATCTAAGTAATCAGTAACTAACCACTCAAAAGGAACTTGACTGTATACCTGTTTTGTCAGACTTCAAAATGGAGTCTCTGCTGGTGGAGCTCGGGTTGGAGTGGCTAGACTGGACAAGTATTCTTTTGTTTGTGTTTGTTTTTCTTCTGGTGTTCGACGTTGTCAAGCATCGGACACCTAAAAACTTTCCTCCGGGACCATGGGCTCTTCCATTTATTGGCGATATGCACCGTGTTAATCCCCAGAAAATCCACCTACAGATTGGTGAGGTAAGTGAATAAACATTGACATGGGCCTGTACACACACTATATGATTTACTACTGTGAAATGTCTAATGTTTAATAGCATGTATTATAAACATTACATTTTATGTCATGTGAGGCCATAACCTTGTTTGGCCCCTTTGGATAGACTTTGTGTTATTGACATTGTAACAGTGAAATAAGATCAACAAGCCTTATATGGACATTATAATTATATAAGGGATGTAGAGTTAACAGAGCTTATATTGTTAGATATCACTAAAACGTAATTATGTCTGCTGTCCAGATCATGAATATTGTTCAATTAAATTGAATGTATTTTGATTTCTTTTATTTTTATTCATTGTTTTTTTTTCATATATATATATATATATATATATATATATATATATATATATATATATAAACATTTTGCCACCACCAGCAATAAGAGTTTTTTGATTCGGATTTTAATTGGGTAATGTTCTATAAGCGACATAAAGTAGATTAAAGACCTCGCTTGGGGCCCAAAGTAGTTGCCTCACTGGCCTATTTATTATCTAAAACATTGTTGTTAGCGACCTTTTTGATACCTGGCTGTTTCAACATACTTCTGTTTCAAGCTTGCAGAGAATTACGGAAACATTTTCAGCCTCCGTCTGTTTGGTGAGCGGGTTGTGATCTTGAATGGATACAAGGTTTTCCAAGAAGCTATGGTTAAAAACGGCGAGGACTATGTCGATCGACCAGTCATACCAATATTTCATGAAATACTGCAAAATAAAGGTAATTGAGTTCGTAATTGATTTTTTCCTAATAGTTTCAGCTTGAGTTTATATCAACATTTTGTCAATATAGTGTTTTCATTATCCACACTTTTGTCAGTCTCACAGTGATGTTGTTCTTCAAAGGTCTTGTCATGACAAATGGATATGTGTGGAAGCAGCAGAGAAGATTTGCTCTTCACACTCTCAGGAATTTTGGCCTTGGGAAAAAAACACTGGAACCATCTATACAAGAGGAAGCCAGCTATCTCATAGAGGCCTTCAGCAAAGAGCAAGGTAACAATGACAAACATTGTAACAACAATTGACAAAAACGAACAAAGCCTGGAAATAAAAAACCTTCAAACAACGCAGACTCCCCTTGAGTCTGAGCCGTAATGGCTAACACAACGTTGAAGGCTCATAGTCGTGAGAGAGTATGTCCAGTCACTCTAGACCAGTGATTCCCAACCGGTGGCCCACTTGCAAAGGTATTGCAAGTCGGCCGCACTTAAAAGCCTTTCATTTTCTCAAAAAACGACAGTGTGCCTTATAATCAGTTGCGCCCTATTTTGGAAACAGTTCTAAAATGGGTTATCATTGAATGCGCCCAATAGTGCGGAAAATACGGTATTATACATGGGACAAGGAAGTGAAAGATAGGAACTATTGTTGTTTTTGTCCGGACCAGCAGACCGCATTGCTCTTGACTTATTTACGTTTGACGTTGATAGCAGAAACTGGAGTAAAAATTGATAGCTGGCTATCAACAGGCATAAATAAAAGGAAATATAGACAAGAGACTGATGGTGAATCTCCCTGCTGAAAGGAGGTGTCATGTTACAGATGCTGCGGAGCTTCAAATGTGTTTCTCCTTTATTGAATTCTGTCCTTTTTGTCATCTTCAATGAAAAAAAGTGCTCTTAGAACGCATTATAATGCCTTCGTATTTATGGGGTCAGAGGTGGGCCGTAAAGGTTTTTGAGACTTAAAAGTGGGCCCTGAGTTGGAAAAGGCTAGGGACCACTGCTCTAGATAAAGATTATCAGGAAATAACAAAAGCTTCATCATGAAAAAAATAATGTTTGTTCCACTTGTATCTTCATTTACAGGCAAACCTTTTAATGCTCATGCTGTTATAAACAACGCCATCTCTAACGTCATCTGCTGCCTGGTGTTCGGGGAAAGATATGAATACCAAGACAAGAATTACCAGCATGTTCTTGAGATGATGAGAGAGATACAGGTGCTTCAGGAATCTCCGCTGATAAACGTGAGTTCAACTTAACAAGCTTTGTCTTCGCTCCCCTTTTAGCCATGGTCTGTGATTATGTCTTCAATCTGAAAAGTATAAGCACACGTTTCCTCCAGATTTATAACACGGTTCCCTGGTTGATGAAACGTCTCCCTGGAGCTCATCAAAAGTTCCTTGAGAGAGTGCGCTCAATTGCTGAATTCATTGAAAGGAAAATCGAAGAACACAAAGAAACCTTGGATCCTTCCTCACCAAGGGATTACATTGACTGTTTCCTTGTGGAAATGGAGGAGGTCGGTTTTTATCGTTCATTTGTTTACAAGCCTCAATCTTTTTTCATGTCTCTCCTCATTGGGTCAAATATTTGTACATTTGTGGCCTACAGAAGAAAGACATGGATGAAGGCTTTGATCGTAGGAATTTGTGTTTTTCTGCTATGGACCTGTTTGTTGCCGGAACAGAGACAACGACTACAACTCTACGTTGGGCCCTGGTATACATGATGTATTACCCACACATGCAAGGTACCTTTGCATCTTCAGACAAAGTTTCTAGAGTAAATAGTACATAGTACATAGAGACAAATCTGTTACTTTATTTATTGCAATGCATCGTTTCCGATGCTATGTCTCGGACAATTAACGCTAAACCTGATGGAACTTTACTGTTCCTTTTTTCCTATTTGTATTGTTTTCCGGTGTAGAGAGGGTCCACGCTGAGATAGAAGCTGTGATTGGTTCGTCGCGACAACCGTCCATGGCAGACCGGGACAACTTGCCTTACACCAACGCAGTCGTCCATGAAACACAGAGGATGGCCAACATTGTGCCCCTGAATTTAATGCGCATAACAACTAAGGAGACTAAGCTGGACAAGTACACGATACCAAAGGTGGGAGATAAACAGCAAAAGAAAGGCTTATTTAAAATGACTTGATGTGTAATCAAACACTTGTTTATCTTCTCAGGGAACACCAGTTCTCCCTACACTGGACTCTGTCCTTCACGATGAATCGGAGTGGGAAACTCCACATTCCTTCAACCCTGAACATTTCCTCGACAAGGAAGGAAAGTTTAGGAAGAGAGACGCATTTGTCCCGTTTTCAGCCGGTGAGACAGACTTTTGAATCTGCAATTGAGTCTTATTTTAACATGAAGATGTTCAATGTTAGAAACATTAGTTCCTTCCTTAATCTTAGCAAAGTAGGGAAGAACGGACCAGCAAACACTGCTCTACTGCCAACCAATGACACAGTAGGGCAGTCACATGTCCCTGTGCCAGAGTAGAAGTGGTTAGAGCGATACAATGATAGGGGACTGTGAACTGGGAACATGACCTAACTAATCCTCAAAGGGTCTTTATACAGTACGTGTATAAATGAATAAACAGAATCTAATGTTCTTTAAATAGACCATGTCTGTAACTACATTGCAGAAGGTTTTCGGACCAGCAACTTGTGACCAACACGCCATGAATTCCAGGAAGTGAAGGTCATGGAATGTTTTTTTTCCACAATCATTTTGCTCCTCTCTGTCTCAGGGAAACGAGTGTGTCTCGGGGAGCAGCTGGCAAGGATGGAGTTGTTCCTCTTCTTTGCTTCCTTAATGCAGAGGTTGTCTTTCTCTGTGCCAGATGGAGAGCAGCCAAGTCTGGAATACAGATTAGGATTCATCCGTTGCCCCAAACCTCACCTCCTCTGTGCCGTCCCTCGTTAAAGTGTTTAAATCACTCAACCTGACCACAAAGGTCGTCTCACTCATGTGAGTGTGTTGTTGGAGTAAAACCAAGTTGTTTTTAACCAATGTATTCCAGCAGATAAAATTAAATAAAATATTAAAATATGAAATAAAAATATTTCTGAAGTTGTCCATCCTGCATTGTTTTGATTTTGTCTTAATGTTTGTTTTCTTTATTATCACTATGACAATCCTAATAATTACTTACTGCATCTTGGAGAGGAAGACTTCAACATTTGAAACATGTGAGTGAGTTTACTATTTATTGCAGTGATGACATGCTTATTGGAAAAAGTACTTGAAATAGATTCAAAGAGGAAATATGGCAATAAAAAAACCTGCATCAATTCTTCAATGCAGAATAAATGACGGCAGGATGATCATGTCCCAGTGGTGCCAGTAGAGGATCTGGGTACATGGACCTCTGCGTAGACAGCACCCTGCTGTTGTCCACTGTCCACCGGAGCAGCTGGCTGGTCAAGGTTCCTCCCCGTGAAGTTAATCTCACTATACAAAACATCTTCTCTGGACTCGTTTTGATTGGAGGCTGAATCTCCAGGCACCTTAGTCTAAGTGAAAAGGGTCAAATAAGTAAAACAAAAAGTTGTTTTGTTTCTTCCACATTATAAACTAACTTACTCAAGGAGAAGCAATAATGTTTTTATGACACGAGTCAAATCATTTCAGGGATCTTAGTTGTTAACCTGATTTATTTTTGGTCATTTGCGTCTTTATAAAATCCAGTGCACCCCTTTGCGGAATTATGCGCTAGTTATGATCTATTAATGAAATGTAAAGTGATCCGATGGACTCACCCGAGGTCTCATGTTCTTACACGTGCAAACTCTGAACTGTGGTTTCCTGTAAAATATAGCAAATCATCCTAAAACAAAACATTTTAAAATGCAAAAATGGACTGCAAAACCTCCATTTGTTAATGCATTCAAACTATATGAATAACATGTAATATTGCGCATCATCCTACTTTTCATGTAGAAAAGTTAAAACCGGCCAAGGCCTCCCCTCTGGTTCCGGCTTCCAGGCCCCCTCCTCCTCCTCGTGTTATTGAGGGTGAAACTGTGTACACTGTAAAGAAAATTATAGATTCCAGACACGTTGGCCGGGGTTTTCAGTTTCTTGTTGACTGGGAGGGTTATGGCCCGGAAGAGAGGTCGTGGGTTCCAGGTCATGACATCCTTGACCCTAAACTGATCGAACAGTATAAACTCAAAGCTAAAAGGAACTAACTCCGACTCTCCCTCTCTTGTTTTATTGTTATGTGTGCTCCTCTTGTATTTTGCTCTGTTTTGCTTTCTGGCCTGTCTTGTTGTCTTAGTCATGTTTTTGTTTTTTGTTTTTTTTGTGTGTTTTTTTTAGTCAACCTCTGTGTCGTTTTTCTGGGCTTGTCGGTCTTGTGTTACTTTTCATGTCGGGTTTTATTGCCTATTCTTGTCGGTTGTTTCAGAGTAACCAGAGCCCTGCCGTTGAGTATTCCTGCATCCCTACCCTGTCTCCTTACCTTGTCCCGACCAAGACTCCATTCCTGTCTCTTGTGGTTTTTGTTCTGTTTCTGCCCCTTGACGCCGGGTTTTGCTAAGCCCCTGCTTTTGCCTATTTTGATGCCGATTCCTGGTCTGCCTGACTACGCCTCTGCCTTCCCCATTGAATAAAACCAAGTTTCTGCAAATTACCTCTGCGCCTGGGTTTCTCCGTTCCCCGTCGTGACCCTTGTGATCAATGCTGAAAACATTTCCTTAAAGAGGCAAAGCTGGTGGCCCTGGAGGAAAGTTGATTGGATCCTTATATTTTATGTAGTATAACAGGAAGATAAGTGAAGCAAGTAAGACAAATAAACCCCTTGGTATCGAGCTCAGAAAACAAAATTTGTATCCACATTCTGACGTGTGAAAGTTGAGCAGAGATGGAGAGAATAAACTTGTGTCCTTATCCAGGGAAAGAGAACGACTCTTTTGCTGACTCATCGTCATTTGTAAATAAGGATCCTTGTGTCTTACAATAAGATTGGAGACAACCCCTTAGCAATGGTATTATTCTCCAGATACAGACCCAAACAAAAGGCTAAAAACATAAATAAAAGCACTGTAGTTTGTATTTTCTTTTTTTTTATTAACAACAGCAGTTGAGTGTTGTACAAGAGCATTACATATAGCACAAAATAAAAACATCTAAAAACACTAAGATAGTACAAGAAAAGCAACTAACAAGTAAATGGTACGAACAGCTAAGGTCTAACATCAATTTGAAGAACTTGGTTGGTTCAGGTACAATCATCTGTGGTATTTTGCAGCTAAGACTTCTGTACTTTGAGAACCAATGAAATAATTTAAAAAATGTCATTATATATTTTGTGGTCATATTTAAAAGCAAGAATTCACACAACATTCCACACCATGAGTCATTCATATAAGTCACTCAGCGGACCTTGGCTTGAACCTTAAAGGGTTTTGGAACTTTTGTTGACCCAATGTCACAATCTGTGCTCAGCTGTACTCCATCAGGAGCAGAGAAGGAGAACTTCTGTAACAAACCCACCAAGAACAGGAAGAGCTCCATCTTGGCCAGCCACTCTCCAAGAAACGCTCGCTTCCCTAAATAGGTGATAAAGATTAGCAACTTCTCTGGTGTAGAACGGAAGCATTATGGGATTTACCTACAGAGAACGACAGGAAAGCGTCTCGCTTCACAAACTTCCCTTGGGAGTCAAGAAAGTGTCCTGGGTTAAAGGAGTCTGGAGATTCCCACTTGTTCTTGTCAAACAGCACAGAAGTCAGCATGGGCAGCAGAGTTGTTCCCTAGAATCAAATCCACACTCATTCAAGCGGCCTAGTGTTTGTTTAGATACAGTTATGAGCACAGACCTTTGGTATGAAGTAGCCTCCAAGCGTGGTGTCTCGAGAAGCAATTCTCGTTCCATTTAGTGGGACAATGTTTCCAATCCTCTGGATCTCATGGATGACAGCATCCGTGTAAGGCATATTGAGTCTGTCCG
This sequence comes from Callionymus lyra, assembly GCF_982586985.1. Lineage (NCBI taxonomy): Eukaryota > Metazoa > Chordata > Actinopteri > Syngnathiformes > Callionymidae > Callionymus > Callionymus lyra. The sequence continues at coordinate 30,149,066 of NC_141819.1, read as the reverse complement.
TCATGGAGGGCAGACGGTTTTGACCAATCATCTTGTCAATCTCAGCCTGGACTTTCTCTGTAAAAAGTTAGTTTGTGAACAAAGGCTCCATATGGAATAAGTTACAGTTTGTCCCCAACTTTGGATCTCTGGATGTCTGATGAGATAAATCAAAGCCCACTGCAGAGTAGTTGAGGTTGTTTCTGTTCCGGCTGTAAAGAGATCCAGGGAACATAGAACCAGGTTTGCCTCGTTGAAGCCCAAATCAGATTCTTGGTGCTGTTTAGTAGATAGAAATGATTACTTAGACCTTTAAAGAGAGAACAAGAGTGATGTTACTCTTGTGTTACTCCTCTTATTAGAGGAAAGATTCAAGACCTCCTATATTCTTCTAATACAACCAGTGCAGCCTCACCGGTCACAGACACTATGACTGATACATACTTTGACTCCTTTCTACCAGTGAGTCCTCGACAGCTGTCCCAGGTTGTTTCCTCCTCAAAGTCCACAACATGTCTTCTCGATCCTATTCCCACATGGCTACTTAAAGAACTGTTCCCCTTACTTAGCACTTTTTATACTTGACATTATTAACTTGTCAATAACATCCGGCTATGTGCCTCAGATTTTTAAAGTTGCAGTAATTAAACCTCTGCTTAAAAAACCCACTCTTGATCCAGAGGTCCTCACTAACTATAGGCCTATCTCTAATCTAGTATTCATTTCAAAACTTCTGGAGAAAGTGGTAACGAGTCAGCTCTGTGATTATCTCCAGGACAATGATCAATTTGAGGTGTTTCAGTCTGGTTTTAGGGAATACCACAGCACAGAGACCGCCCTGGTAAAAGTAAGTAACGACCTACTGATGGCCTCTGATCAGGGCCATGTTTCAGTTCTTGTTCTTCTAGATCTCAGTGCTGCATTTGACACTGTCGACCACCAAATCCTTCTACAGAGGCTAGAAAACCATTTAGGCATTCGTGGAACTGCTCTTAACTGGTTTAAATCTTACCTGTCGGATAGAACGCACTATGTACATGTCAACCACCTCTCATCGACACACACTAAGGTCAGCTATGGTGTCCCACAAGGTTCTGTTCTTGGTCCAATACTATTCACAATCTATATGCTCCCACTAGGGGACTTGATTAGAAGACACTCTATACATTTTCACTGTAATGCTGATGACACCCAACTTTACTTGTCCATGAAGCCAGATGAAAGAAATCAGCTAACACAATTACAGTCCTGTATCACAGATATCAAGTCATGGATGACCAAAAACTTCCTCCTAGTGAACTCGGAAAAGACTGAGGTTTTACTAGTTGGTCCGCAACATCTCAGACAATCATTAACTAATGATCTAGCTTTACAAAATGGACTTGCTCCTGCTACTAGCACCACTGTAAAGAATCTGGGTGTATGCTTTGATGAGGATTTATCATTTAGAATCCCTTATTAGTCCCGCGAGGGGAAATTCAACCATTCACACATACTGATGTGAGTAGGCTGCACACTTGCGCCAAGTTCACCATCAGGAGCAATCAGGGTGAAGTGTCTTGCTCAGGGACACAACGACACAAGCTTGTCTGGAGCTGGGATTGAACCTGCAACCTTTTGGACTGCAGGCAACCACTCTACCATCTGAGCTATTTAACTCACACATAAAACAAATCTCACGGACTGCTTACTTCCACCTTCGTAACATTTCGAAAATTAGGCACTTCCCTCCTTTAGATGCTGCTGAGAAGCTCATCCATGCTTTTGTTACCTCCAGGCTGGACTATTGTAACTCTCTTCTGTCAGGCTGTTCTAAAAAGTCTCAGAACTCTTCAGCTCATTCAGAACTCTGCAGCTCGTGTCCTGACTTAGACTAAGAGGCGCGAACACATTTCCCCTGTACTGTCTTCCCTACATTGGCTTCCTGTAGAATTTAGAATACAATTTAAAATCCTTCTCCTAACCTATAAAGCCTTACATGGTCTAGCACCAACATACATTAAAGATTTAATCCAAACTTACCAACCCTCAAGGACCTTACGATCCCTAAACTCCGATCTACTAGTTATACCACAAATCTCTAAATGTAGATTCGGAGCCAGGGCCTTCAGTTTTCAAGCCCCTCTGCTGTGGAACAAACTACCGGCTTCAGTCCGGAGGGCAGACACCCTCTCTATGTTTAAAAATAATCTTAAAACCTTACTTTTCGATAAAGCCTATAATTAACTTGATTGTTTATCTCTAGCAGTCATAGCTAACAAAACTGTTTATCTTAGCTGCTATAGGCTGAGAATGCTGGAGGAGTTTTAGTTTTAGACACCGAGCTCTGTATATCCTTCTTTTCTCGCCGGGGCCGTTCTGGCTTGGCCGATTCGGGTGTGAGGGGGCCGGCGGGTGGGGCCTGTGGGTGCCTTGGGCCTGGTGGTGGTGACCGCTGGTGCCGCGATGGCCCCGTGTGCCGGCGGGGGGGTGGCCTGCTTCCGGGGGGTCTTTGGTGGTGTGTGGGGGCTGGTGCTGGCGGGGGTGGTTGGGGTGGTGGATGGGGGGTTGCGCTGGGGGCGGTGCTGGGGTGGGGGGTTGCTGGTCCCGCTGACGGGGTTGGCGGGTGAACCGTTAGGGGTGGGGCTGGGGCTGGCCCGGGTGTTCTGGATGACCTTCCGGCCCCGATGGCTTCGCCTGGTCTGTGGTGGGGGGCCTGTCTTGGGGTGGGTGTCTGCTGCAGCGGTGGCTGTGGTCCTCTACCCGCCCTGTGTGGCATGTGCTGTGGTCGGGGAGTTTGTCGCCCTTGGTCCTGGGGGTTCGTGGCCGGGTTGGTCGGTCTTTCGGGGGCTTCCCGGGTGGGGGGGTGGGCACACTGGGCGGGGCCACATTGGGGGGACGGCGGAGGCATTGGGCGGACCCATGTTACCGTAGAGACCATGTACCGCCCATGCAAGTGCTGCTGTCCCCCTGGGTGCTGCATGGTGGGTGGGGGCGGGGGCTGGGGGTCAGTACGTGTGATGGGCGGGGCCTCTGCACCTTAGAGACCGTGGACCGCCCATGAAATACTGCTGGCCCCCCAAACTTCCCTCATGACATGGGGGAGGTGGGCTGCGGCTGTTGGGGACGGTCTACAGTTCAAAGATTGGGGGCCATTCCCGGACGGCTGCAGCCCCATTGCCCCGCCCTGCCCGCACAACCGTGGCCCCCCTGTGACCCGGGGGACCTGGGCCGGTGCCTGGCCATTGCTCCCCCGGGCTCATGCGGTGGCACTCGACCCGGCTACTGGCCGTGTCCGCAGGGTGTTGGGGGGGGCTCCGCCGCCGCTGCTGTGGTGGATCCCTATCTCCTTGACTCGGTCCCCTGCTATGGACTTGGTGGCAGCCTGACGGTCTGGGGGTCTTCCGTGGCCCGGCCTGGCCCCGGGGCTCTATCCCCTGACTGGTTCTTCTGGCTGCCCCTCTGCCTCGGTGCCTGTGCCTGGTGCCTCCCCCTCTCTGCTTCCTCGGTCGTCCTCGCCTGTGCTTGCCCTCTCGCGCCCCCGGTGGTGGTCCGCCTTCTCGCTGGTGTTTGGGGTCGGCTCTGGTGGTTATCTCGCCTGCCGGGTCCTGGTCTCCCGCGGGTTCCTGCCGCGGCTTGGGCCTCTGTGTCTGGATCCTGCTGTGCTAGGTATGTGCCCTCTGGCCTGGCTATTTCAACCCCCCCCCCCCCTCTCCCCTCTATATATCTTCACCCGTCACCGGAGTCTGTATACCTGTGTATTGTATACACTTGTCCCAAACCCACACCTTTTTATTTCTCTCCCGGAGCCCCAGGGATCCACCTCCAGAGCTGCTGCTGATCCAGGATCTTCACCACGTCATCAGATCCCGAGTTCTCTCCAGCTCCCCCATGGACCCTCCTACACTCTCCTCTTTTCTCTCACTTTATCCTCCCTCACTCCTCTCCTTATCCATCTGTCTACCCCCCCATCCTTCCTCCCAGCCGGTCAAAGCGGCAGGCCGTCAACAATGAGTCTGGTTCCGCTCGAGGTTTCTGCCTTATAAAAGGAAGTTTTTCCTCGCCATTGCTCACTGTACAGCTCACTGTACAGTGTTTTGTTTCTTGCTCTTTGTTGAATTGCTGGGATCTATTTTTCCTTAATCAACTGTAGTCTTATTTCAACTTTATAGTGTCTTGAGATAACTTTGTTATGATAAGACACTTTAAATAAAATTTAATTGAATTGAAAATTGAATTGTTATACATACATTCACCATTTCAATGATGAAACTGTCTAAATAGTCTCAAGGATTATTAAGGTCCAAGTCCAGCTTGTGGCTCTTAACCTCTTCACCAATGAAGTCTTGTATTGTGTTGAAGTCCTTGAACATTTGGTTGTGAGGTCCCGGCAAGTGCTTCATCAGCCAAGGAAATGATTCATACAGCTAAGACAACAAGGTACAAAATTATGATGAAAATGACAAGTCTGTGGAAAAAGAAAATACCTACTTGACCCCACACAGAACCTTCTTCTTTAATAATACTCGACATATAGGCGAGCATGGTCCTGAACCTGTGGTCACTGTAGTCGTAGCGTTTCCCCATCACCAGTTGGCAGATGATGTTTGATGCGGCATTGTTAAAGAGTCCAGCTAGGCTAAAAGGTGCCCCTGCATGGAAAGGACAGTTTAATCATTATCTTCTTTATAATCCAATACTCAAACTTAAAATGTACCTCTTTCTTTGGCAATTTTCTCCTGCAGGTGTGAGATCTCTTCACGGATGCTTTGTTCTGTGACGTTCTTTCCAAGTCCAAAATTGCGTAAGGTTGATAATGCGAAACGCCGCTGCCTCTTCCATATTTCCCCGTTGCTAAAGAACAGACCATCTGACACACAAACAACACTCATTACTTTATGCTTTTTCTTTATTCCCTTGATGGATATTACTGTAAATACATGTGAATGAATGTGACTGGTGTCTAACTTGACTTTATATTAACTTTATAAGTTAGGTTAGGTTAGGTAGAACTTTATTGATGAAATTGTTTTTTTCCAATTAGACACAGCAATACAGCAATTTTTCATAAAAATAAAAACAAAAACAAGAGCAAGAGAAATAAAGAGAAATAACAAGATTACACAATCTAAGTATAGAGATAAAGAACATAGATCAAAGACAAAGGATACAAAGATTAACATAGAACAGAATGTAAGTTATTAAGTAAGTAATTTGTATTTATATAGCGCTTTTCCAGTAACAATATTCTATAAAGTATATACTTTATGTCAAGATTGTCATGTTTTGACCACGTGATGCCTTTGTTTTGATTTTGTTCTGTGACAGGCGCAGGCAGGTGCGCGTGATCTGCGGCTGATTGGTGGGCGGTTTCTTCCCGGTCTTAAGGAGCAGCTCGTCCCAGAAGAATCCGCCAGAGTTTTGCGTCTCCTGATCGAGGTTTGGCTTCCCCGTATGTCTCTGGACAATTATTCCGCAGTTTTTGACCTGTTCCTGTTTCCGACGTTGCCCGTACCTCTCCGTCCTAACGTGAGTCTTTTTGTTCCTGCTGTTTTAGTTATCGGCCAGCTGCGCCCCTGCCTGCGTCCTGGATTTTGCCTGTGATCCTGATCCCCCTTTTTGTGGATCCACTTTTGTTTATTGACACCCGTTCTGGGCTATGTTTTGGATTTCCAATTGTTTTATTAAACCCTGTTGGATTACCTACTTCAAACTTTGTTTTACTTCCGCACCTGGGTCTCAAGACTTTTCGAACTGTGACAAAGATACTTTCGCTCCACTCCAGCCTCCTCTGAAAGTAGTAATATCTTATATAATTATCTTATAAAATTATATAATATCTTAGTATAATAATATCCTATAATAAGATATGATACGTAGCCATGATCTGAAACTGCTTATTTGTCGGTGCCAATGGTTTAAACACGGAATTCTGGGAAATGTTTTTTCTATGCTCAAAGGTTAGCAGGAAGAGGAAGGTAAAGAGAAGCCTCGTCAGGTCGAGTCCCTGAAGAAAACTGTAGACCCACATGGTTTGGTAGTAGATCCGGCACTGACTTCAGTTCCATGCTTGCTATTCTACAGATCAGATGTTTAAGGCATGCAGTTATGCAACAGTCCACTGACCACAACTACAACTCCTACAACCATTATCGTGATTCGTGTTACCTGATACCTTTCGTGGTGCGTTATGTAATACATGAGTCAGCACTTTTCAATCAATCATAAAATATACAATAAATGATTAGAATGAATCTTAAATTCATAGGTGTTTACTCGCTGACCCGAGTTTGTGTTTCAAAGTTTATGCTTGTAGATGCACTTGCTTGGTCACATGGTTGGCTTATATTTATTTGATTATCAGAGGAAGGATGACAAATATTATAACAATGTTATTATTCTGATTTGTAATACAAAAACGAAACTACCTTTGCTAAATTAGAATCAAACTTCATCCACAAGACACTGCTGGGAAGTTCTGTTACGCTAAGCATGTACTAAGACATGAGAAAATCTGTTAAAAAAATAGAAAAATGTTTTGTAGCTTTCAAAGTTGCAAAAAGTGCTGGGACGTAATTTTTCTACATACTAATACTAACTGTGTTTCTGCCCTCTGTTCAAACTTCTAAATTTTGCTTGGTGTTGATTATGCATAGATTATGACATGGCAACAGGAAATAGCTTCCTTTAGAAGAAAAGCTTTAAAAAAAGTTGTTTTCACAAGTAATTCTGACTCATGCAAATGATGGAAAAATAGCAATGTTTGCAAAACAACTGAATGAATACAGCTCGTTCATACTAAAAGAGAAAAAATATATATGATGGGCAAGTACACAAATAAATTGTTTATTGGAATCAGTAACATATACAGTATATGCATTTGTTAATGCATTCAAACTATATGACTAACATGTAATCTTGGAATTTGATTTTGTAATGAAATACAAATCACCTTTGTTTTTATTTAGGCTGCGGTTGATTTATTGATTGACAAACCATTCAATCCAAACCTTTAAATATTTGTTTTATATTTGTATTTGGTGCTGTGTAGTTATGAATGCTCTGAACCTCATCGGGGTATGGCCATCATCTTGAAAGACTGTGGAGAATATGTGAAACCCAGAACGCCCTCCATGCTCGGCTCTTCTCCAGGAACTGGAGCCAAAGTGAAGCGTTGAAGTAAAGTGGTGAAGAAAAGGAACAGCTCCAATCTGGCCAGATTCTCTCCAATACATACACGTTTGCCTGAGAAGAAAAATAATTCCCCACAGATTAGTTTTGTTGTAGGTAAATGATGGAACACTCAATTCAGCTGTATGACATGACGGTCAAAATACCTTATCCCCCACAGAATGCTTCCTCATGTATTTCAAGTGACACCATTAATTTCCCTGTGTTAGCCAAAAATAATATAACAACTGTATGTAGGGTTAATAAAAAATACAGTATGTGTGTGAGTTTTTGTTTGTGTATTCGTGTTATCTGTGTTTCATCCAATTCTCAATTTGTGTTTCAACTAACTCTCCTTTATTTGTATAATTTCTTTATTTTCCCAAATGATGTGCTCAGTGAAAAAAATATGTAAATACCTGAAAAGTACAGTGGATATAGTACAACCAATTGCAAGAAAGTTACCTGCAGAAAACGGGAGGAAAGCATTATTTTTGTTGAAGCGTCCTTCTGAATCCAGGAAATGTTCTGGTCTGAAGACTGCTGGCTTCTCCCACTCATCCTCATCAAATAGCACTGAAGACAGGTCAGCCACAATTTGGGTTCCCTGTAAAGTAACAAAAAATAATGTATTAGCAAAGATAATGGATCAGACTTCAACCTTTCTGGTTGTCTTTGAATGTCCCAAACTAGCAGCCTGTTTGAGATTATATGTAAACTGACTGGTGCTCTACTGCCAGCTAATGGCGGGAAGTGTATTGCAACTGAGGTAATGTGCACAACATAACATAGCTTTAATGCGCTGTGGGAAGCCCTTCCAGTTATTCTAATTGAATTTCCTACACTATGCATTGAAAAATGTGGCCAATAACATTTTTATTTTACCTTGGGAACGGAGTAGCCTGCAATAGTTGCATCTTTACCGGCCATTTTTGGGAATCCAAGTGGAAGTACGTTTGCCATCCTCTGGCTCTCATGGATAGTGGCGTCAGTGTATGGTAGGTCCGGTCTGTCTGCCAAGGTTGGGGGTCGAGACTGTCCGATGGTACGGTCAATTTCTTCCTGCACTTTTTCTGGGAGGACATATTGTTAGAGAACTTCGTTACACTCACGATCCGTTTAATGGTTAACAGATTAATAATTTCAATAGCATTTTGTTTAAATCATCTCGCAGTTTTTTTTCGATTTTTATACAGTCATACACTGTTTATGTTTGGCATATATTGCTCAAAAAACATATAATATCACAATAGCATATTTACTTCATGTTTTAATAATTGTTTTTGCTGTGATTCTTTTTCCGGTGCTATATTTGTTTGATCCTCAACCATATGTGTTATTTCTTATCTTATGTTCTTGTATGTCTTTAATATTTATACTCCTCTGGAGTACTCTTGCAGTTTGTATGTCGTCAAACATGCTACCTTCACATTGTTGAGGTTTTTCAGAACATAGAGAGTTCCACATTAGCCTTATAGTCTTAAGTCTTCAACTGTCTCTGAGTAGTAAAAAAAATGGTAACAAATGGTTGATTGAAATTCCCTCTTCTTCTGTTTTGATCTGCTGTAAGTCCAAATAGCATTTTAACATGTACTCATAACGCCCACTCTGTAGAAGCAGCTGCCTTATATCACTATAGGTGTTATCCCATACTTCTACACCATAGACCATTCCATGTAATTGATCATATGAAATGAAGGTCAATATAATTTAGCAAAACAGGTAGTCTGGCCCTGATCATTTATTTCCACCTGATCTCTCGGATATGGTGTTTTATATTTTTGTACTTCTGTTTAACTTTCTTATTTATCCATATTCTTGATTAGAATTTTTTATATCCTCTCCACTTTTAGATTGTGTCAACTGCGTCGCATCAAATTGAGCATACTCATTAACTTTACTTTGTATTTCGGGGTGGATCAGCATGTGAACAAGTGCCCAGCGTAAGGTGGTGGTCACTGTCTCTGTCCCGGCTTCAACAAGATCCAGAATGACAACAACGAGACTTTCTAGGTTGAAGCCAGCCTTCGGGTCTTGGTTTTTCTGCAGGATCGACACAAAGAAGTTACATCGCTGCAACACAGTGCACACTCTTAATGGATAAGTCACTCATTGTTACTGTAAATAAATGACATATGAGCTTTGACGACATTCCAACTTACCAGTTTACCTGCTTACCTTTTTTATTTCCGCAAGGTAAGAATCAACAAAATCTCTGGGATCGTCAGGATTCCAGTCCTCCAAGTGTCTGTCCACCTCCTTCTCCAGGAAGTTCACAATCTGTCTGTAGTTACTGTGCACAGTTTGGTGAGGACCGGGCAGGAACTTGAACAAACCAGGGAAGGCGTCATACAGCTGTAGTGGGAAATAAATGATTCATATCAATACTTGAGACGCTAGAAGAGTTAAACAGTTTACAGAAGTAGCCTCAAACCTGTGTGACAGGCGAGCCAGCCAGCAAAACAGCCTCATTATCCAGCTCCAGAATATTGCGATAAGTTGGATCACTGTATTCGTAGCGATGTCCCAAGACCACCGTTGACACGATGTTGCTCACGGCAATTTGTACAACGTTCTGAGAGTTGAACGCCCTTCCTGGAGAATAGTATTATATCTATAGGCCGGCTCGGTACTTCTACTACATGTATTGGCTATGTGAGGTGAGGTTACCTTGCTCCTCCTTGAAGGCGTCACAAAGGAAGTTGCTTTCCATTTCAATGATTTTCTCAAAAGACTTCTGAGCCTCTCCAAAATGACGCAGAAAAGTGACTGCAAACTTTCGTTGCATCTTCCAGGAGTAGCCATTGCCTAAACCAATACCTGTTAAACCATAAACACATGAATGACAAATATAGACAAATATATTACTGGTGTTTGGACACATTTTTAGTCTTGTCTCTGTTGATTCTCGTTCCTCCAGGACAGTCATGGTTATTATGAGGAATCCAAAACGAGGAGATGGAATCAAATTCATTTGAAAAGTCTTCTGGATTATATATATTCCAGTTGCCTCGTTTTGGAATCTTCAGAACATTTAAATCTTAATTCCAAGAGGATTAATAGATGCATTTACTGTTGTATTACCGATTCCCTTGAAAATTACATGGAACAGAGGGACAAGAGGGCGATCCATAAAGCTGTCCAGCTGATTGATGAGAGCTTCTTTGACCATTTTGTATCCTGTTATGTAGACTATCCAGGAGCTTCCTCTCCGCATGCTGAACACCGAGCCATACTTCTGGGAAAGCTGTAGGTCAAGAAAAGGTCTCTTAAATCGCCGTTCAGAAAACATTTTGTTTGTGAAATTGGCTTCAGATTATGTGTTTAACTTCTAGAATTCATGCGTTATAATCATTATATTTTTCATATCATTTTTTTTCTCTCACAGAGTTGGGTTCTAGTGAGATTTCAATATGACCTACATATGCACTCATGTTATTGTTGGAATGGCTTAAGTACACCCCCGACCCCTATTAGGTTTCTGCATGGAATTTTCACAACAAGTAGCTATGAGGGAAAATCTGTCATGTAAACATATCTTCTCGTACGATTACAGGATTCTCTTTCACTGAACTAACGACAAGAACATAATTTCGTCATAGCCGACTTAAATGTTGATTACCTTCTTAACAGTTTTGAAGTCGACTCCTTCAAAGATGTTTCCAAGAATCGGCACAGGTGTCGGACCCGGTGGGAAGTTATGAGGTCTTCGGTTCTTGACCACATCTATCAAAATTAAAATCACAAAACACACCAAAAACCAGCTAGTTGGGTCCAAAATCTCAAACAGTTTAAGGAAAATCATGATGCCTTGTCTGAGTCCGGTGCTAAAGTGTATCCAACCAGAGTCTGGAATTGGGGGAGAGGGGGATACTACCGAGATTAACAAGGGGAGGAGAGTTGCTGGACTCACTGTTATATAATGATTCACTGTGCAGGTTCTACACACAACACTTTTCCATCAAAAGGGGTAGAAAATATCAAGTGTCTCACTAAAGCCATTTGACTCTGTAGTGTATCATATTCAAAACACATAACCTTTTTTTTTTTTTTTTTAATGTAAATAAAAAGAAATCAACATAAATAGGCTGTGTGTGTTAAAGGTTTACTCAGTCATATGATTCACACAATGTTATCAGACGACATATTAACATTGTAAAGTTTCAATGGTTGATGTTTTTCCAACCTTAGCCCAGTTTGGGCGAACAGAGTTCACTCAGGGATAAGATTACAAATGGCTGTGACAGGGAAGCCAAATGAGTTCTCAGAAGGTGGGGGTCTCTCCCATGCATATCAAGTTACATAACACTAGGATTCTGAATTAAAACAAATAGAAAACACCTTCAATAGAATAAGTTATAAAATCAATATTAAAAATATATTAGAGATTCTTCAAGAAAAAAGAAAAATACATCAATTACTATATACAGTATATAGGGTGTAGAACCAAATTTGTTTAAAGTGTGTACAAAGATCACAACATCAGTGAAACATGCCTAAAGAGAGGCGTGGCCCTGAGTAAACCTCTCTATATAACCTGAGAAGATCTTTGGGATTTTCTTTGTGACTTTTCTCTTTGCTTTAACTTTCTTTAAGTTACTTGTTTCAACCACCCTGACTGGATATCAGTAACTAACCACTCAAAAGGAACTTGACTGTATACCTGTTTTGTCAGACTTCAAAATGGAGTCTCTGCTGGTGGAGCTCGGGTTGGAGTGGCTAGACTGGACAAGTATTCTTTTGTTTGTGTTTGTTTTTCTTCTGGTGTTCGACGTTGTCAAGCATCGGACACCTAAAAACTTTCCTCCGGGACCATGGGCTCTTCCATTTATTGGCGATATGCACCGTGTTAATCCCCAGAAAATCCACCTACAGATTGGTGAGGTAAGTGAATAAACATTGACATGGGCCTGTACACACACTATATGATTTACTACTGTGAAATGTCTAATGTTTAATAGCATGTATTATAAACATTACATTTTATGTCATGTGAGGCCATAACCTTGTTTGGCCCCTTTGGATAGACTTTGTGTTATTGACATTGTTCCAGTGAAAGAAGATCAACAAGCCTTACATTATAATTATATAAGGGATGTAGAGTTAACAGAGCTTATATTGTTAGATATCACTAAAACGTAATTATGTCTGCTGTCCAGATCATGAATATTGTTCAATTAAATTGAATGTATTTTGATTTCTTTTATTTTTACTCATTGTTTTTTTCATATATATATATATGTATATATATATATATAAACATTTTGCCACCACCAGCAATAAGAGTTTTGTGATTCGGATTTTAATTGGGTAATGTTCTATAAGCAACATAAAGTAGATTAAAGACCTCGCTTGGGGCCCAAAGTAGTTTCCTCACTGGTGTATTTATTATCTAAAACATTGTTGTTAGCGACCTTTTTGATACCTGGCTGTTTCAACATACTTCTGTTTCAAGCTTGCAGAGAATTACGGAAACATTTTCAGCCTCCGTCTGTTTGGTGAGCGGGTTGTGATCTTGAATGGATACAAGGTTTTCCGAGAAGCTATGGTTGAAAACGGCGAGGACTATGTCGATCGACCAGTCATACCAATATTTGATGAAATACCGCAAAATAAAGGTAATTGAGTTCGTAATTGATTTTTTCCTAATAGTTTCAGCTTGAGTTTATATCAACATTTTGTCAATATAGTGTTTTCATTATCCACACTTTTGTCAGTCTCACAGTGATGTTGTTCTTCAAAGGTCTTGTCATGACAAATGGATATGTGTGGAAGCAGCAGAGAAGATTTGCTCTTCACACTCTCAGGAATTTTGGCCTTGGGAAAAAAACACTGGAACCATCCATACAAGAGGAAGCCAGCTATCTCGTAGAGGCCTTCAGCAAAGAGCAAGGTAACAATGACAAAAATTGTAACAACAATTGACAAAAACGAACAAAGCCTGGAAATAAAAAACCTTCAAACAACGCAGACTCCCCTTGAGTCTGAGCCGTAATGGCTAACACAACGTTGAAGGCTCATAGTCGTGAGAGAGTATGTCCAGTCACTCTAGACCAGTGATTCCCAACCGGTGGGCCGCAGAATCATTTCCGTAATGGTATCATTTTTTGGGGGGAGGGTGGATGTAATTGTAAATGTAAAAATACAAATACACGTAACAATGTTTAAAATGTTAAAACTCGTTACGTTTAAAATAAATTATTTTCATTATATTGTTTTTCCTTCGAGTACCGTATTTTCCGCACGATAAGGCGCACTTAAAAGCCTTTCATTTTCTCAAAAAACGACAGTGTGCCTTATAATCAGTTGCGCCCTATTTTGGAAACAGTTCTAAAATGGGTTATCATTGAATGCGCCCAATAGTGCGGAAAATACGGTATTATACATGGGACAAGGAAATGAAAGATAGGAACTATTGTTGTTTTTGTCCGGACCAGCGGACCGCATTGCTCTTGACTTATTTACGTTTGACGTTGATAGCAGAAACTGGAGTAAAAATTGATAGCTGGCTATCAACAGGCATAAATAAAAGGAAATATAGACAAGAGACTGATGGTGAATCTCCCTGCTGAAAGGAGGTGTCATGTTACAGATGCTGCGGAGCTTCAAATGTGTTTCTCCTTTATTGAATTCTGTCCTTTTTGTCATCTTCAATGAAAAAAAAGTGCTCTTAGAACGCATTATAATGCCTTCGTATTTATGGGGTCAGAGGTGGGCCGTAAAGGTTTTTGAGACTTAAAAGTGGGCCCTGAGTTGGAAAAGGCTGGGGACCACTGCTCTAGACAAAGATTATCAGGAAATAACAAAAGCTTCATCATGAAAAAAATAATGTTTGTTCCACTTGTATCTTCATTTACAGGCAAACCTTTCAATGCTCATGCTGTTATAAACAACGCCATCTCTAACGTCATCTGCTGCCTGGTGTTCGGGGAACGATATGAATACCAAGACAAGAATTACCAGCATGTTCTTGAGATGCTGAGAGAGATACAGGTTCTTCAGGAATCTCCGCTGATAAACGTGAGTTCAACTAAACAAGCTTTGTCTGCGCTCCCTTTTTAGCCATGTACTGTGATTATGTCTTCAATCTGAAAAGTATAAGTACACGTTTCCTCCAGATTTATAACACAGTTCCCTGGTTGATGAACCGTCTCCCTGGAGCACATCAAAAGTTGCTTGAGAGAGTGCGCTTAATTGCTGAATTCATTGAAAGGAAGATCGAAGAACACAAAGAAACCTTGGATCCTTCCTCACCAAGGGATTACATTGACTGTTTCCTTGTGGAAATGGAGGAGGTCGGTTTTTATCGTTCATTTGTTTACAAGCCTCAATGTTTTTTCAAGTCTCTCCTCATTGGGTCTAACATCAGTACATTTGTGGTCTACAGAAGAAAGACATGGATGAAGGCTTTGATCTTAGGAATTTGTGTTTTTCTGCTATGGACCTGTTTGCTGCCGGAACAGAGACAACGACTACAACTCTGCGTTGGGCCCTGGTATACATGATGTATTACCCACACATGCAAGGTACCTTTGCATCTTCAGACAAAGTTGCTAGAGTACATAGTACAAAGTACATAGAGACCAATCTTTATGTCCATATACCTTTATTTATTGCAACGCCTCGTTTCTGATGCTATGTCTCGGACAATTAACGCTAAACCTGATGGAACTTTACTGTTCCTATTTTCCTATTTGTATTGTTTTCCGGTGTAGAGAGGGTCCACGCTGAGATAGAAGCTGTGATTGGTTCGTCGCGACAACCGTCCATGGCAGACCGGGACAACTTGCCTTACACCAACGCAGTCGTCCATGAAACACAGAGGATGGCCAACATTGTGCCCCTGAATTTAATGCGCATGACAACTAAGGAGACTAAGCTGGACAAGTACACGATACCAAAGGTGGGAGATAAACAGCAAAAGAAAGACTTGTTTAAAATGACTTTACGTGTAATCAAACACTTGTTTATCTTCTCAGGGAACACCAGTTCTCCCTACACTGGACTCTGTCCTTCACGATGAATCGGAGTGGGAAACTCCACATTCCTTCAACCCTGAACATTTCCTCGACAAGGAAGGAAAGTTTAGGAAGAGAGACGCATTTGTCCCGTTTTCAGCCGGTGAGACAGACTTTTGAATCTGCAATCGAGTCTTATTTTAACATGAAGATGTTCAATGTTAGAAACATTAGTTCCTTCCCTAATCTTAGCAAAGTAGGGAAGAACGGACCAGCAAACACTGCTCATCTGCCAACCAATGACACAGTAGGGCAGTCACATGTCCCTGTGCCAGAGTAGAAGTGGTTAGAGCGATACAATGATAGGGGACTGTGAACTGGCCTAAATAATCCTCAAAGGGTCTTTATACATACTTTATGTTCTTTAACTAGACCATGTCTGTAACTACATTGCAGAAGGTTTTCGGACCAGCAACTTATGACCAACATGTCATGAATTCCAGGAAGTGAAGGTCATGGAATGTTTTTTTTCCACAATCATTTTGCTCCTCTCTGTCTCAGGGAAACGAGTGTGTCTCGGGGAGCAGCTGGCAAGGATGGAGTTGTTCCTCTTCTTCGCTTCCTTCATGCAGAGGTTGTCTTTCTCTGTGCCAGACGGAGAGCAGCCAAGTCTGGAATACAGATTAGGATTCATCCGTTGCCCCAAACCTCACCTCCTCTGTGCCGTCCCTCGTTAAAGTGTTTAAATCACTCAACCTGACCACAAAGGTCGTCTCACTCATGTGAGTGTGTTGTTGGAGTAAAACCAAGTTGTTGTAACCAATGTATCCCAGCAGATAAAATGAAATAAAATATTAAAATATGAAATAAAAATATTTCTGAAGTTGTCCATCCTGCATTGTTTTGATTTTGTCCTAATGTTTGTTTTCTTTATTATCACTATGACAATCCAACATGGCAGTGCTGATAAGACAAAACCGAACAAGTTGTCCATCCTGCATTGTTTTGTCATGAGTCTACATGTTCCTCCTTGTGTTTCCGGTTTTATTGTGAAATCTGCTCCCTTCTGTGTCAGTGCTAGTCTTACTTCCCCCTGTCTGTTAGTCCCGCCCCCAGCTGCTGCTGATTGCTCCCCTGTGTTCTTAAGCCCCCACTCTCTGTCACATCCTTTGTCTGGTTGTCACCTTAACCAGAGTCCTGCCGTTGAGTATTCCTGCTTCCCTACCCTGTCTCCTTACCTTGATCCGACCAAGACTCCATTCCTGCCTGTTGTGTTCTCGATCTGTTTCTGACCCTTGACGCCAAGTTTGCTAACCCCTGCTTTTGCCTTTTGTTGCCGATTCCTGGACTGTCTGACTACGCCTCTGCCTTCCCCACTAATTAAAACCAAGTTTCTGCAATTTACCTCTGCGCCTGGGTTTCTCCGTTCCCCGTTGTGACCTTTATTTGATTTTGTCTTAATGTTTGTTTTCTTTATTATCACTTAATATCTTATTATCACTGTCATCCATGACAATCCAACATTGCAGTGCTGATAAGGCAAAACCGAACCAATTTGTCATCTGATTAACTTCTCTTTTATATAAAACACTTTGAACCTTTTGGTGGGTATGGGCCTGGAACAGGAAATCATTTATCAGCTAAAAAATGTTTTTGGGTACCGGTTTCATCGATCTTCTAAACCAATTTGCTTGTTTTCTTTTCAAAGCGTACGCTATGATTAAGCTGTTTGCACATTGTGATGTTTTATATATTCCTGTTCTCATGCAACATCAGGAAATTAATTAGGTTTTAACTTGTGACCAGACTTTCATCAGAAGTAAGTAGGTCAATAGATTTAGAGCAGTGACCTCAGCTATGTTTGTTTTTCTGTCCTCTGGTTAATGTTTCACAGACTTTTATAAAATATCCCTCAAAATTTGTCATATTTTAACTCATTTTAACTTTGTGTCTTGAACCTTTTATCAAGGTCAAGATTAACCAATAAACCTTCTATCGTGTGCGTCACTCCAAGCCCCTATCTCGTTTATAGATCAATTGGAGTACTCAGGTAGTTTATATCTAGGTCACATAATCGTTCATCATTCACTTCATTGTAAGTAAGTAAGTCATATTTGTAGAGCACTTTTCAAGACCAGGGTCACAAAGCGCTTAAACAATAAAAAAAATACACAATAAAATAAATACTTAAACCATCAAGACAACACAGAGACAAACACAAGAGCCTCAGAAAATCAGGTAAAAGCCTGCACGAATAAAAGTGTCTTAAGCTGTTTCTTGAAGGAGTCAGTAGATCCATCAAGCGCAAAGAGAGAGGAAGATTGTTCCAAAGCTTAGGAGCTCTGTCTGGAAGGATTTCTCTCCTCTGGTCCTGAACCGTTTGCAAGGAATTCTACTGATGGTTGTAGCTCTGTATCAATTGCAGGCAAGACAGCTCCTTCTTGTTAAGACATGAAAACAAACTGTTGCAATAGTCCAGACGAGAAGACACAAACGCATGGATTACAAGTGATCATGCTGTGACAACATTTCCCCCAAGTTTAGAGATTTTTCTACAGTGTTGAACAAGACAAGATTTCTCAGAATCAGTTTGACAGACTGACCTAAGTCACCCAAGTACTGACTCAGCCCTGGAACCTTATCATCATGAGCAATAACCAGAGTTTCAGTTTTGTCCACGTTTAGCTGCAAAGTGTTTTCACTCAGCCATTGTTTGATTTCCAGCAAACAATTGACTAACCTGTTTAGCCTCTGGGGCTCAGTTGTATCGAAAGAGCAGTAGAGCATCAGGAAATCTTTGAATGATTTTACCCAGGGGAATCAAGTACAGCAAAAACCATAAAGGACCCAGAACAGAACCTTGAGGGACTCCACACAACAGATCTGCTGATTCAGACCTCATTTGATTGGCAGATACACTGAAACTGCGGCCAGAAAGGTATGACGAGAACCACTGTAACACAGACCCAGACAGTCCCACTTCATCCCTTAGTCTTCTCAGCAGGATCTGGTGATCATGTGTCAAAGGCTGACAACAGATCCAAGAGAACCAGAACAGTGTATTTACCCAAATCAGCCAACATCATGATGTCACTGGACACTTTTAGTAAGGCTGTCTCCGTAGAGTGATGTTTACGGAAGCCGGACTGAAACTTCTCATGGATGTCGCTCTGATCCAGGAACAAAGACAGCTGCTCTGTGGAAAGGAAGAGGTTTACCATTTTGGTAACCCAGGGTCCAATTACATCAAATACTATGACAAAGAGCCTACAAGGAAGGACGTCGGACAAGCAAGAGAAGGGTTTCATCTTGCTCACCAGAGCCGAAATATCAGCCAGAGATACAGCACTGAAGGAAGACCACGAGGAGGAGACGGGCTCAGTAACAGCCGGGGTTCTACACAAAAGGGGAGAGATTTTCTCTTTGATCAATTTAATTTTGTCAATGAAAAATCTCAACAATGCATTGCTGTCAGCTTCACAGAAGACAGGCATGATTGGAGCAGCAGGAGACAAAAGATAATTTATCTATTTAAGTGTGTCAAACACGTGGTTTTTTTTTTATTTGCTGCTACCAGCTTCCTGATTTAATCAGATCTGGCAGTTTCCACCATTTCCACTCATTGTATGAAGACATCAGATCCCTCACGTTTAGTGGACTTCCAGAGATGCTCGGTCTTTTGACAAAGTCTCTTCAGACTCAGGAGATCTTCATTTGTCCAAGGGCACCGTTTTTTCTGAATTTTCAAGTTTGATTTAACAGGTGCCACTTGATCTAGTATTTCAATACAATGATCAATGAAACAGTGAATCAAACTGTCCACGTAAAGGCAGTCATTGAATAAAAGAGGGTCAAACATAGCAGAAAAAATGTCTGCAGTATCAGCTGAGATAACACACCTCTGAGACCAAACCTTTAAGGGCTTAGGTTCAGGGATGAAGTCAAGGTTAAACAAGACAAGAGAATCATCACTCAGATGGACTTCATATGTACAGATACATTAGAAATGTCCAGTCCAAGAGTAAAAACTAAGTCTAAAATGCGGCCTTTTTGATGAGTGGGTTCAGAAACATGTTGCTCAAAATTAAAGGCTTCTGTTAAAGTTAAAAGTTCTTTAGCAGAGCAAGATGTGAAATCATCAACATAAAGATTAAAGTCTCCAAGAATAAGAACAGATTCCATTTGAATAATGGAAGATAAGAAGTCACTAAAGTCTTTCAAAAACACAGCCGCAGTACCAGGCGGACGGTAGACTGAAACACAAAAGAAAGGACTTGTAAAACCAACCAGGATCATCTGAGACCAAGATCATTTGAGACTCAAAAGAAGTGAATTCCTGTGTCTGAATCAATTTGCAAGAAAAACTCTCTCTATACACAACAGCCAAACCACCCCACCACCAGAGAGGCAAGGCTTCCCCAGGACAGCGCTACCTACAGGACAGAGTTCCTTTAGATGAATAAACTCTTCCTCTCTCTGCCAAGTCTCAGACAGACACAGTAAATCCACCTTTTCTCTTGTGAATAGATCATTCAGAGAAAAGGTTTGTAATGGAACGAGCGTTAAGAAGACCCACGTTCAGCCCTGAGGACGTCACCGCCGAGTCAATGCAGAGCGGGATCCTTTGAATAGAACAGTAGCTGTCACTCACGTTTAACTCTGTTGTAAAAGCCGAGTTAAAAAGAGGAAATGAAACGATCTGACCACCACTCGTTGAGGTCCGGACAGACGGCAGCGCTGACGTGTTGTCCAATGGCGCCGGAGTTCCTCCGAACGATCACGACTGCGCGTCTCATCCTGACCCGGACCCAAGGTCTCCTTCTTGATCTCTTATGGAAATCGCCCGGTACCTGAGAGATCATTCAATATTCCACAGAGTCTGTTTCGATGAAAAGCGGAGGAGGAAATAGACTCGTGGGACATTGGTAACTGTCGCGTGTGTGAGTCAAACTCCTCCATCGACTCTCTGATGTTAAAAGAAATCTGTGATGCTTGAGACATATCTTTAGTGATATGAACTTAATATCAGGACGAGTTGTCGTTAACGACTGTTTTCGGCAATTATTGCAAGAGCTCATGTTCGAAGCAGCCTCTCAAAGGCTCAACGGAGGCGGAAGAATTGTTGTCACCAAAAAAAAAAGAAAGATAAGAGATTTAATCCTTTGTTCGTACTACAGTGAGGAATCTTTGTTGTCACAATAGCAGCGATTAATCTCTCTCGCGCTCTATAAATTAAATAATAATTATCTAATAATAACAACTAGTTTATTTTGCCAACTGTTCCCAACCACTTCCTGTTTGCTGGTAAAGCGAGATAAGAGTCAGGAGAGTCAACTAAACGTTTGGCTGGTTAATGCTAGTTACTACATTAACATCCAATTAAAGTCAAACACGGCGTCTGCGCACAGACACCGGTCACTCCCGTCCTGGGTCTTTTACTTCGAGTTGTGGAGGAAAGGAACAATCCAGAGTGTGTTTGGGTCGTTTAATTAGCTCTTCCAAGCAAAGTAAATACAAGCTTCTTCCCGATAGACCCTGCCTCATTCTTCCTACGACTCAACAAATTGACAGTCCAGAACAGAAGAGCGTCCAGCTGTGGAAAGCTTGCGGTATTTACATCCATTTCCCCGACCAGGGGGTCGGGTCTTCCGGTTGTATTTTCCTTTGAAGTGTCTGATTCCCAGGTGTCCCGCTGGGAGAGATTGCTTGTTGTCTCATTTAATTTCATTATGGGCGTTGGTTCTGGTCTTCCGCTTCCCCTTCCCCTTGGGTCTCGCCGGCTCCGTTTGTCCTTTTTTACAAAACTTCAGGTGTTGTTGCCAGGCAGACGGAAATGTTTATTCTACCGTTGACTTGACTCGTACACTTAGCTTGTCTCAACTCAGTAATCAGTATGCCTGTATGTTGATTGAGTGTGTGTGTGTCCTGCTCTTAGCATCAAGCAGAGTATATTTAATTAGTCTCTTACTTTATATTTCATTATCTTTTAGCATTCATTTAAGTATGGCGTATATGTATATAATAATTTTAATCTAACAATCCCATTTAAGAGACACATATTTAAACACATTATTTGCCCTTTAAGCAAGCCCTTTTTTAGTACGGTTTCACAAAACAATTCCAAAATCCAAACAATATTCCATCACTCTTTGGGTTTTAAGAGTGATTTCGTTGTACAGGTAAAATGTATTGAAATGAAAGAAAATATACATTGTTAAGTATGTGCGTGTTGGAAATCATCCACACCTGACTCAACCAAAAGCGTCTGTTTGAACAATACAGCTGTTGTGAAATTGGGAATGCTCGTTAAAAGTAGACCGATGTCCTAGTTCAACCCTTCTGCACTTTACCCCCACCTGACTTTGCTGCTGCTAAATCATTAAACATTTTAAATAGTTCTTTTGCCACAGTGAGGTGGGATTTGAGCCACTCACTTATATACACTGGCAGTGTTGTCACTGCGCATTTCTTACCAAACATGGGGTCACTCCTGATGGAGCTGGGATTGGACTACAGCAGTCTTCTCCTATTTCTGTGTGTTTTTCTCCTGTTGTTGGACATTGTCAAGTGTTGGAACCCTAAAAACTTCCCTCCAGGACCATGGCCTCTTCCTTTCATCGGGGACATGCACCGCGTCGAGCCACACAACATTCACCTGCAGTTGGCAGCCGTAAGTCCACCTTGAATATTTGTATTTATATTATGAAAATGTAAACTTTAAACTAAAAAAATGCATCCCATCACAACATGAACTAAAATAATATTGTATTCAAAGCTCAGGAGAGTCAAAAGAAACCACATTTACTCAAAACAAAATAATATTTATAGTCTACTGTATATATGTCATGACTGTTGATGTGTTAATGTTTGCAGTTGTTGTTTTTCTGGAATATTTTTTACTGTGACTGCCAAAAATGTTAGATTATTGTCTCATGCGTTTAACACGGTTCTGTAAAATCAAAGTGACTTAGTTAAAATGGCTCTTGGTCAATATATTTTCTTTATTTTAAAATCTCATCTTTTCCTTAATGTCGGTTTATTTCAGACTTCAAACCGTAGAACCTTTTTTTTGTGTGTACATCAAAAAAATAAATCAGAATATTACCAATCAACATTCAAATATTTACCTGTTTAATAAATACTGTTCAGCTGGTAGCAGTCTATTTTCAGCTATAACTAGAACAAATTTAAAGTAGTCAAACTATTTTTAATGTATGTAATTTGTAACATTTGTTTTTTTGTTCAATCTTGCGACATTTAGCTTGCCGAGAAGTATGGAAACATCTACAGTCTTCGTCTGTTTGGTGTGCCGGTTGTTGTCTTGAACGGCTACAAGGTGTTCAAAGAAGCTCTGGTTAAAAATGCAGAAGACTATGCGGCTCGACCAAACCTACCACTTCTTGATGAAGCTCTTCGCCATCAAGGTAATGTGTGGTTAGTAATGTGTCTCTTTAAGGAGTCAGTCTCACAGTGTGTCATTCGCAGGTCTGCTCATGACGGATTCATATCTGTGGAAGAAGCAGAGGAGATTTGCTCTTCATAATCTCAGGGATTTGGGTCTTGGAAAAACCAAACTGGAGCCAATAATCCAGTTGGAAGCCAACTATCTGACCGAGGTCTTCGCCCAGCATCAGGGTACCACTGAAATACTGTAACAAGCCACACATTCTTGAGTTTACCTTTGCTGTTCTTTGTGTTGACAGACAAGCCAGTTGATGTCCACAAACACATACACAGAGCCATGGCTAACATTATATTCCGCCTGTTGTTCGGTGACAGATTTGAGTATGACGACGTGAAATACCGAAACATTCTTGACATTTTCAATGAACTACAAACTGTCCAGGAGTCTGGATGGATACCAGTAAGTTTAACTTCTTTTTATGGTGTAAAAAACAAAAATATTTCAATAAATATATTAAATATATCTTAACTGAAACCATCCGTCAGGGATCTGCTCTCAGCTCCAGTTAGTTTTAGAAGGTGCACAATATTATAGAGGATGGCCCCTAATGTTTTCTAATGATATAGACTTTTCTTATTGACAATATCGATAACACAGTGAGGAAGCTGGAGAGGTAGAGAGCACAGCATCTGGGCGAAGCTACATTTATTAGCCAATCGTGTGTAATAAAAAGTAATGTGACTCATCAATTAAGTTCTATCTATCTGTTTAACATCATCAATTCAAATAAATACATGCCAAAGATGGAAAATAAAATAAAGAGGAATATTAAGACTTGAAAATGCTTTACTGGTGAATAATAACAGACATGAGCATAACAAATTATTATAGGGGGCCATATAAAGACAGACAGCGGGCCCCCACATTGTGTACGTCTAGCCTAAGGAGAATTAACTGTTACTTATTATACAGAGCATTTGTAGCTGCAGTTGTCCGTGTTAATGTTTTGTATCGTTTATTCAGATCTACAACACGGTGCCTTGGCTGTTAAAGTGGTTCCCTGGTCCTCACCAGAGGTTCTTGACTCTGATGAGCTCAATGATTGAATTTATGAACCAAAGAATTGAGGAACACATAGAAACTCTGGACCCTTCCTCTGCAAGAGATTACATTGACAGTTTCTTGATTGAAATGAAGGGGGTGAGTGTTGTTTTGTGTCTACTTACTTCACAAATCTTCATCTTTCTTTGATATTTCTCTTCTTCTCGGGCTGTTTTTACTTGCTTTACATGTTTGTCAACAGAACAAAGATACTGATGCAGGCTTTAATCTTGAGAATTTGTCCTTTAATGCGATGGACTTGACTCTTGCTGGGTCTGTAACGACGACCACCGCTATAAGATGGATTCTGTTATACATGACGCATCATCCACATATGCAAGGTTTGTGATCATCACACATTACATCTATGATAAACTGCTTGATGAACAGTGTTTATTAAGTCTTGCAAAGCAGGAGACAATCTCTGTCCAGGCTTAGCTAATGGTTAACCCTCAGGGGTCGTTTATCACAGCTGAGAAAGTTCAATACACACGCCAGCCACTTAGACCATCACTGTGGAATGTGAGAGAATGTGGCTCCCACCGAAGATTGGGCATGATGCCAGCACTGAAAGATATATTCCACGTTGACAATGGTTCCTTTCCCAAGTGTGGCACTAGTCTCCAGCTAGGGACTGTGAGTATGCCAAAGGATTTTAAGGGCAGCCAGGCTGGCAGTTTCAAGCAACTTTTCCCTCATTTTGAAAGGTTGGCCATAACCAGGGCTTACAAAGTTGCTCAATCCCACACTTAACATGCTGGGTAGCTGACTATATAGACCTACTGGGAGGGGTCTCAGCAGAAGATGCACTTCTGTGTTTATGGGTTTCCACTAGATAGTCCTTGTTACGGAATCCTTTGGCTATGGCATCTTAAGCCTGCAGCTTGCAGGCTATCTATAGTCACCTTTTGAGGTCGAATGGTACAATAGGACCTCCCGATGGCTCTCCACCTTGTTACCATTCAGGAAGCCTGGTTAGAGGATGGAGTGTGAAAAGCCCTGTTTTACCCAGAGGTAGTCCCGGTTCAAGAAATAGCTACAATTCTCTTTTGCCAAGCTGTCCACCCTTTGTGGCTGCAGTCTCAACAGAAAAGAGATCTGTGAGTACACATCCATATATAATGATGAGGTAAATTCTCAACTGGGGAACTATATTGAACTTCTTCAACTGTGAGGAACAACCTCAGAGGATTAACCATTAGCTAAGCATGGTAAGAGGGCGTCAGATTTACTGGTGTACATCTCCGGCTTCTGCTGTGTTTTAGATACTGAAGCTGTTGTTGTGTTGTATAGAGAGGGTCCACGCTGAGATAGACGCTGTGATTGGCTCGTCCAGACAACCGTCTGTTGCCGACCGAGACAACATGCCTTACACCCACGCAGTCATCCACGAGGGTCTGAGGCTGGGCAATCTTCTGCCGCTGAATGTGTTGCACTTGACGGCCAAGGACACAAAGCTGGACAAGTACACCATACCTAAGGTTAAAGATCAGTTCTAGCAGAAATGTCTCTTCTTTGCAAATGTTAATATCTAGCAATATATAACAGCCAGTTTTGTTCACTCAGGGAACTCTTATCATCCCTACGCTGAACTCCGTCCTTCACGATGAGTCGGTGTGGGAATCTCCGAACTCCTTCAATCCAGAACATTTCCTGGACCAGGAAGGAAACTTCAAGAAGAGAGAGGCCTTTGTACCATTTTCAGCAGGTGACACACAAAAGATAGATTTAAAGGGTTTAATCTGAGCCCAGTCCACTCTTGTAACTCTAATGCTATTAGTGTGAGCTTAACTTTCTTCTTTCTGAAATCAAAACTGGTTGTTGGGTTATGGTTCCTTTTAAAACATCTCAAAGAGTAATTTTGCAACTTGTAAGATCTGTCATATTTTGAGTCCAGGCTTTTACTGGAACTCAAACTCGCACTCCATACTTTAAAGTGTATTTGAGGGACTCTGGATCGGCTGGCGTTCCCGCCAGACATGATTATGAATGAGCATGGGCAAGAAAGCGTAAGTAATTGTAATGAAAAAAAATTGTTTTGATTCAAGCCACTGCCCATTTTCTAGAAACAATTTCCAGGAAACTTAGTAGAAGCATGAACACTTCCTGCAGCTGTTTGATTGTGTACTTCTGTGTCTCAGGGAAACGTGTGTGTCCAGGGGAGCAGCTGGCCAGGATGGAGTTGTTTCTCTTCTTCGCCTCCCTCATGCAGAGGTTCTCTTTCTCCATGCCAAAGGGCGAGCAGCCAAGTCTGGAGTACACTCTTGGGTTAATTCGCCGGCCGAAACCCAGTCTCCTCTGTGTCACTCCGCGATAGAAATTCTAATCCTAACCCTGGCCTTGGCATTCCTCACATAGAAGTATAAGAACTGGGAAGGAAACCGGTTCTGAATGCAGACACCAAGACCTAAAACAATTTTAACACTAAATAGTATTTATATGAGAAATTAAATTTCCGGGCAAGCAGGGGACGCAGGCAATGCGAGTAGAGAGAAAATGAATGACTGTTTATTGGTGATGATTGCTGTACAATCTTTTTCCTGAAACCTCTGCTGTACACACATGATTGACATCCAATTATTCTTAAACTGTTTTGTCTTCAATGTCATGTTCAGGCTCATTGTTAATAAAGGATTCACACAGTTTTTCCTCATGCTAAATCTCCCAATGATGTGTTGAAAGGTCTGGACAAAGGTTAGTGTCGATTGCTCTCACAGAGGGATCTCTTTGACTAGCATCAAAGTATAATTTCAGACATACTTTTGTCACATGACATCTCTCTTCCAGGAGCCAGGGTATCAAGCAGGTAAGTTTGTCAAAACTTTTTGGTAGTTCAATAGATTATGTTGATCTTAAATTAACCAACCAATGAAATTAAGGTTTTCATGTCGTCTTCGTCAGCTTGAATGTAAAGTGAAAGAAATTCTCAACTCGTGGTATTGTTGCTAGCTTAGCAAGTGGAGAACAGTGGGACAGAGATGAATTGAAAACAATATATTCAAATTTTATTAGTGCCTGAAGTGGGAAAACATATTTACAAGTTAACTTGAAGTTGAATTCCTGTAGTGCAAACTCAGACAGCAAAACCAAAGATTGAAAATGCTTCTTTGAATCTCTGGTAAATATTGATGATGCCTTTTGTTGCTTAAATAAAAAAGATTGTTGTTTTACAGCCTGGTATGCATATTGTGGTTGTTGTATCTCAGGTGATCACATTTACAAATTAAGTGTATGTGTTTATATTTATCAACAAACCTTTCCAACAGATGAAGAGAGCAACATCATCTGCCTTGTTTTTGGAGGATCGAAGCACAATGAGGTCAAACACACGTCAAAGGTTGTTCAGGTCACTTCCACATCTCTCTGCTGAAGTCGTTTTCTCCAACATGTCCAAGATCAACAGTGAGAGAAGAATAGAAAAAATGCTTCATCTCAAGTATCACATTTTCTCTGGCTTTGAATTGGTCCCACTGGAGAAGTAATGTTCTAAAACGCATACTCCCACTACATCGTAAGCCATAAACCAAATGTTTATTTTTATTAGTCCATTTGCTTTGTTTTTTGGCTAAGAAAGTGGAGTTTTAATGGACGTGTTCGCACAAGCTTAACTCCAGAACCCATCAATCACCAGGAAGAAGGAATTCAAAGTGTAAACAGTGTAATTTGCATTTGTTACATAACTGCTAAGTGTTTCCTAATGTGACCCAAGCCACTGATATTTAACCATGTCCAATAATGAATTTAGCTTTTATAAACCTTTCACATGTTTCTCATGAATATTTAGAAGGGATTTTTGTTTATACAGAGCTGAAGCTGAAGTTCTTAACATTCCCCTCTGGACATTGTTGTTTTCTTAAAGCATTGTGGGCAACAAATAAAGCCAACGTGATCAAAAAGAAATGTATAGTTCAAGGAGTTACTTCACAAAATTGTTGAGTCACTCAGCGGACTTTGGCCTGAATCTTAAAGGGTTTTGGTACGTTTGTGGTTCCTATGGTGCTGTCTCCGCTCAGCTGTACTCCATCAGGAGCAGAGAAGGAGAACTTCTGTAACAAACCCACCAAGAACAGGAAGAGCTCCATCTTGGCCAGCCCCTCTCCAAGACACACTCGCTTCCCTAAATACGTGATAAAGATTAGCAACTTCTCCGGTATAAACAGGAAGCATTATGGGATTTACCTGCAGAGAACGGCAGGAAAGCGTCTCGCTTCACAAACTTCCCTTGGGAGTCAAGAAAGTGTCCTGGGTTAAAGGAGTCTGGAGTTTCCCACTCGTTCTTGTCAAACAGCACAGAAGTCAGCAAAGGCAGCAGAGTTGTTCCCTAGAATCAAATCCACTCTAATTCAAGCGGCCTAGGGTTTCTTTGGATACAGTTTTCTTATGAGCACAGACCTTTGGTATGAAGTAGCCTCCAAGCATGGTGTCTTTTCTAGCTGCTCTCAGAAGATTGAGAGGAACAATGTTTCCAATCCTCTGGATCTCATGGATGACAGCATCCGTGTAAGGCATATTGAGTCTGTCCGTCATGGAGGGCAGACGGTTTTGACCAATCATCTTGTCAATCTCAGCCTGGACTTTCTCTGTAAAAAGTTAGTTTGTAAACAAAGGCTCCATATGGAATAAGTTACACCAGTTACACAAGTTTGTCACCAACCTTGGATCTCTGGATGTCTGATGAGATAAATCAAAGCCCACTGCAGAGTAGTTGAGGTGGTTTCTGTGCCAGCCGCAAACAGATCCAGGGAACATATAACCAGGTTTGCCTCGTTGAATCCCAAATCAGATTCTTTGTGCTGTTCAGTAGATAGAAATGATTAGAGCAATAGAAAAGAGAACATTCAATTCCAAAGTTAAACTGGTTACACATACATTCTCCATTTCAATGAGGAAACTGTCTATATAGTCTCGAGGATTATTATGGTCCAAGTCCAGCTTGTGGCTCTTAATCTCTTCACCAATGAAGTCTTGTAGTGTGTTGTAGTCCTTGAACATTTGGTTGTGAGGTCCCGGCAAGTGCTTCATCAGCCAAGGAAATGATTCATACAGCTAAGACAAGAAGGTACAAGATTATGATTTAGTACCACAAGTCTGTGGAAACATGCTTGGAGGAAAGACCTACTTGACCCCAGATGGTGCCTTCATCTTTTATAATATTTGACAAACGTGTCAGAATGGTCCTGAAGGTGTGGTCACTGTAGTCGTAGCGCTTCCCCATCACCAGTTGGCAGATGATATTAGATGCAGCGTTGTTAAAGAGTGATGCTGGATAAAATGTTGCAGCTGGATGGGAAGAACAGTTTGATGCTATGAACATCATAACCTATCATAATTAAGGTTTTAGTTTACCTATTTCTTTGGCCACTTCCTCCTGCAGGTGTAGGAGCTCTTCACAAATGCTTTGCTCTGTGACATTCTTGCCAAATCCAAAAGAGCGTAAGGTTGATAATG
Source organism: Callionymus lyra (assembly GCF_982586985.1). Classification (NCBI taxonomy): domain Eukaryota; kingdom Metazoa; phylum Chordata; class Actinopteri; order Syngnathiformes; family Callionymidae; genus Callionymus; species Callionymus lyra. Next base: position 30,120,026 of record NC_141819.1, on the reverse strand, counting down.
CGAAACGACGATGTGTCTTCCATTTTTCCCCACTGCTCGAGAAGATTCCATCTGCAATACATATACAGAGGGATCAATAAAGTTTTATCCATCCATCCATCCATCCATCCATCCATCCATCCATCAATCCATCTATTTATATCCGTATCAGTCAGCAGCAACATTAAGGAGCAGCTATGTCTGTAGTTAAAATAGAAAGAACAAACATGAGTTTTGCATGGCAAAGAGGGATAAAGAACAATAGACTAGGTCATAAGGTATTTATTCCTCAGGTAAATAAGAAAACAGTTGGGAAAAATCTGTCATATGTATAGCATGGAAGATCAGATATGTATTTTAAATGAGAAAAGACCTTCAACCATTCACCAATTCTGACAGATCAATTCACTGACCTGAAATTTCAATAACACAAATTGAATCTGAAACCAGTTAAAAATGGAAGAAAAGAAGGAAAATAAAGATCTGCATGAGATCAGCAGTCGGAGGGGAACGTCTGAATAATGGATGGCATCTTCCTCCAATCAGTGCTTTGAGAAACTGTGGTGAATTTAACATATAATGCATGCACCAGATGACTGCTGTACACATTTCAAGGCAACATCAGTTGGGCACGAATGGAAACTAAACCAAGCAAATACCTTCATCATTAATAAAATGATCAAAACACAGAGTCGCTTCCGTCGCTCCAACACGACGTCACTTCCGTCCAGGGTCTTATACTTCGCGTCGTGGAGAAAGATGAACAATCCAGAGTGTGTAACGGGTCGTTTATTCACCGCTCCAAACAAACAAAATAAAAGCTTTCAATTACGATCGACCTGACGCACTTTCTCCCGGCGACTATAAAGGTCAATAGCCCCGGGCAGAAAAGGTCCCGAGCTGTAGAACATCGCTATATTTAAGGCAAATTTCCAGGCCGGGAGGTCGTCTCTTCCGTCTTTTAGCCCCCCTTTCCCAATTGTTTGAATTACAATTTAAAGTATGATTTGCAGATAAACAGGTGTTTCAAATTACCGGTGTCGTATCTCTAATTCTGATCCAAGCTTGCCTCGAACCAGTGTCAATCAGTCTGAGTGGAATGTTGATTGTGAACGTGTAATCAAACGACATAGGTCTGTAGGGCTGATCCCAAGTCTAGTACAAAAATGCCAACGCAAGATTGAAATCACCCTTACAAATGTCAGGGTCCCTAAGTCAGGATAACTGATCACAACTTACCCACTGGAGAGAAGTTGGAGGTCAAGTAAAAGCAGTGTCACATTCAAATACCGATATCAGGAACCTGGACTTAGTGGGTCAATCGTAAGACTAGATCAAGAGGTCTAGATCAACACAAGACCAAGGCTAGTCAAGCATTGTGCTGCGTCTAGTAATACATGCCGTGCACCACCAAGAAGTAGCACGTCCTTTACTTCCAAAAAGTTCTCCATTTTAGCAAACAAAGCTGCTTAGAGATGGCTTCCATTTTCCTCAGGATATCAGCCATCTATTCATCCAAACTGGCCAAGGTTTCGCACTGAGAGAAAATGTTTTTTATTTAATTTATTTATTAAAAAGGTATTTTATTTAATTCCTATGCAAGACACTTTGATAAGAATGCCTTTATGCTGTGAATATAGGCAGGATTTCATCTTTCACTTTTTTCTGCTGTGGGTGTGCCTCATGATTTGCTGTCTTTGCTCAAACCAGGTTAAAAAAGACTGGTATAGACACACATGCCCACTGAACGCAGCTCAACATAGGTAATGCAGCTCATTCTGCACCACATTAAGTGACCTTCAAAAGTTTTCCAGATCCAGAACAAATAACACAATTCCAATAACCCTGTTGTGCAGCTGATATTTTTTTTCTCAGTGACCACAAACAAAACCCATGTGACATTTAAAAAGGCCTCACTTCATAGACTTTTAGAGTCTTACTTGTTGTTCCGGAGTTAAACCTGTCAGAGGTTGCACTGTATGGACGGTCCATAAAGTTCTCGGCGTTGGTCACAATGGCTTCCTTCACCGCCTTGTACCCGCAAACAACCACCATTTTAGTTATACCGAGGCGAATGTTGTAAATGTTCCCATAGGTTTCGGAAAGCTGAGGAGAAGAAATCAGAAAAAGAACACAAGAATCACTCTTTTTCTGAAACATTATTTTACAGACTTTTGTGGAACACTCACCTTGGTCAAATACGTATGTGGAAGTTTGTGGTCCATACTCAAAATGTTTCCTAGAAAAGGGAGCCCCCACGGTCCAGGTGGAAAATTTGGAGGGTTCCTGTTTTTGACGTAATCTGCTGCAAGCAAGAAGAGGAAGGCAAACAGAAGAAGCCTCGTCAGGTCGAGTTCCTGGAGAAAACTATAGGCCCACATGGTTCGCTGGAGATCAGGTTCTGAAGAAGTTTTTGGTCTTCGTCTCTACTTTTTTTACTTTAAATTATGGTGTCACACCAACTCTTATCTTGGTTATTCATTACAGGTTTATAGCTTCTGCCAAGATTGTGTAATACATTTTTTAAAACACACATCTATCATTGGCAATAGCTGAAAACAAGGTTTTTCAGAAACAAGCTCAGGTTGTATTAAAGGAACTTGTGTATTTGACTTATAACAGAAGAAATGAATCCTCTCAACGTTCATAGATTTCTGAGCTCAAGACCTCCCACGATCTGTTTGATGCTTATTTACCGTAAGAAATATGTCACTAGTTTAGAAGCTAAATATCTTGGCTGACACTCTAGAGATACTCTTCTATCTATCGACACAGAGCTGTGTAGTGCTAAACATAGATGAACTGAGTGCATCTTTTTAAGTGAGCGACTGGAAAGTTCCAGCAGCTGGTGACGTTCAACTTTAGCCTTTGTGTTTTCGGGGCTTGCGTGCCAACAGAGTTTGTACTGGGATCAAGTTACAACTTAATTAGTCAAGATTAATGTTTATAGCCTGAATCATGTAATGACATGTGTTCCAACGTTTTTTTTGTTTTCTTTTTACAGCTACAGAGGTAATAAAGGTTGAACAGATCTGATATTATAACAGCAAGTCAGTCGAGCATAGAGAAGTAGATTTATGATTTGTTCTTTATTTTAGGCATCACTAAGCTGCCAAATGAAGCAATTCACTCAGGATACTTTGTTCTCTTTGTCTTGTTTATCCCCAAGGCTTTTTACGTTGCCATCTTTAGCATCTACCAACACAAATAAACAAGTAGATCAAGTACAAAGGCTGCAGCGGAGCAAAGCTTTCACGTGAACGAACCGGCAGGTGAAAACAATCTGCCACAATAACACACTCCCTTCCTTTAACATTGTTTGATAGTTATCTTTCTCAGTCCACAGTACTTCTCTATAACAGCCTTTCCTCTCGTTTAGCTTATCTTTCTGGAGGTTTTAGTAATCAAAGCAACAGTCTGAAATAGATTATTATGGATTACCGCTCATGTTTTATATGGATTATGATTCTCAATACTTGTACTCAATGAAGTAGGTAAAAAATATTCATCCATTCACAATAAAGTGTAGCTAATAGAAAATATGTGTTATTATTATTATATTTGTGACCCTGGTCTGCGAAAGTCTCTTTACAAATAAAAATGACTTACTTACTTACTTACTTATCGAATTAGCATTAGGTTCACTGTCATTTTCATTCGATATTAGCCATTTATTTCTTGTCCCATCCCATATTGTAGGTGACGTCTCTAACTCAGCTATACTGACACACTTGTCAATGTGGATTAAGGGATTAGGAGTGAGGACTCACAGACTATCAACTTGCTGCCTTTTGATGCTTAATGTCCTTCTTCCATGTCTTTCGACAAAAGAAGACATGAGTTTGTATGGGCTTGTCCTCACATGAGGAGGCAGCTGCATGGTCTGCTACCGATGATGTCATTGTTTTGCAAAAAAGAAAAAAAAAGGATCTTTGTGCTTCAACATTCCCGACTTTTGTCCTATAGCTCCACCCTGATTGTGTTCAGAAGTCAAGCAGATTAATAATCTTAAATCTGGGTGCCAATAGAAGGGAGGGTTGGGTCTTTATGTTTGTCTGTATGCAGCAAGCGTCTGATTGTTGATCTAGTTATGTAACAGATTTTTCAAAGAAACTCAGACTAGAGAGCTTTTTGCCAAACTCTAGCATGGAGTCTGTTCTAGCACAGCTCAGGATGGACTGCTTTAGCTGCAGCGCTTTTCTGTTGTTTCTCTGTGTTTTTCTGCTGTTGTTTGATGTGGTGAGATTTCGGATTCCTAAAAACTTTCCTCCAGGACCGTGGTCTCTTCCTGTCATCGGCGACATGCACCGAGTGGATCCCCAGAGGATCCACCTCCAGCTGGCCGAGGTAAGGACAATACTTGTTGTGTGAATGTATGTAAATCATTCTGAATTCATGCCCAATTTGGCTCGCAAGTCTGTCCGCTCGGTCAAAACAGATTTAATTAGTGGATTCTGGGTCACGCTCATGACCTGTGTGAGCCTGCCAACAGACAAGCTCTGTTACCCGTCCATGGGAATGTGAGCATCAAACTGGATTAACATGGAGAAATGTTAGGTTGAAATAAACCACATGGCTCTATGTTCCTATTGGTGAATAATAATAATTCCCTACCCAATGGTTGATGAGAGTCTGTAAATACCAATTAATTTATGAGGATGTTTGTTTGCTTTTTTTTTCCTTCCTAGCTTGCAGAGAAGTACGGAAACATTTTCAGCCTCCGTCTATTTGGTTATCGGATTGTAATCCTTAACGGCTACAAGGCGTTCCGAGAGGCGATGGTTGTAAATGGAGAGGACTATGTGGATCGACCAATCGTACCACTTTTTGATGAGGTGCTTCATAATAAAGGTGAGATGAGTTTGGCTTTGTCAGATTTGTCTATTGATTGTAAAGGATGTGCGTCACTCAAGGGCTGCTCATGACCAACGGACATCTGTGGAAGAAGCAGAGGAGGTTTGCCTCTCTCACGCTGAAAAATTTCGGTCTTGGAAAAAAGACCCTGGAGCCATCCATCCAGGAGGAAGCCGACTACCTCACGGAAGCCTTCGCTCAGTATCAAGGTGCCCTGGAAGTGTTACAAACTCTGGTTCATCTAGAATACATCCTTTCATATACTTTCACGTTTCGCAGGCAAACCCTTCAATCCACAACGTCTCGTAACCAACGCCGTCTCTAACATCATCTGCTGCCTGGTGTTCGGCGAGCGGTTCAATTACGACGAAGAGAAATACAAAAACATCATGAGAATGTTTAGTGAGTCACAGGTTGTTCAGGAGTCTGTGTGGATTCAAGTGAGTTGACTTGATATTACATGTTGTTCTGTGCACAAACACAGAACATGTGACCTGGTTTTGTTCTCCAGGTTTACAACACGGCCCCCCGGCTGATGAGGTGGTTCCCCGGTCCTCACAAGAGGTTTCTTGTTCTGGTTCGGTCCATCCAGCATTTCCTGGATAAGATAATACAAGAGCACAGAGAAACCCTGGATCCAAACTATCCAAGAGATTATATCGACTGTTTCCTGATGGAAATGAGAGAGGTGGGTTTTAATAGAACCTAGTTTACCAGGATCAACTCAGCATGAACATTTCTGTCCACAGAACGAAGACAAAGAGGCCGGCTTTGATCTTGATAATTTGTCTCTTGTCGCTCTGGACTTGTTTGCTGCTGGATCTGACACAACATCCACAACCCTGAGATGGGCTCTGGCGTACATGACCAATTATCCAGATGTACAAGGTGTGTGTGTGCATACTATAAAGCACCAATACGTAAGATTGGAATCAGAGCAATCTTTAGATGATGGAGGTTGCAAACAGGAAGTAGAATTTAAATCTCATTAAACCTCAATTAATCATTTTACTGTATCACAGAATCACGGCTGACTTAATGTTCACACTATATTTTAATTCCAGCAAAATTTTTACATAAAAATGATCATCTATAATAATTTAACTTTAAAAAATCATTAGAATCTGTAAAAGAAAATCTAACAAATATATTACGCTCAATCTTGTATTGACAGTATTTTCCAGGCCTTAAAAAAAGTCTTGTATTTTGAGTGCAATTTAAAATAAATGTGTTATCAATTATTTAAAGAACAGACTTAAAATAAAACCTTAATGTCAGTTTGTTAACCAGATATAATCAAAACTATCCGTATATTTCAAATTGTACGAATTTGAAGGCCCACTGTTGATTTTAAAGAAGATTAGAAGGTAACTTGTGTCGTTATTTAAGTAAGTAAGTAAATAAGTAATATTTATTTATATAGCGCTTTTCTAGACCAGGGTCACAAAGCGCCTAAACAATCAAAACTGTCTCTTTAACTGATCTTGGTCCTCTATTGTACTCGTATGTTTTGTTTGTTTGACCTAAACGTGGTTGTGGGTGTAACTTTGATAGAACTTGTTCAAGGGTTGAAATAAGATGACATGCATTCATTTATTCTACTTGTGTGACATCCTACACAGGTCAATACAAATGATTCATTCTGCTTACAACCAAGCAGGTACAATCGACACCAGAGGTAAAGAAAAGAAGTATAAACTTGACATATCAATGTTGACCTGCTGTGTAGAGAGGGTCCATGCTGAGATAGACGCTGTGATCGGCTCGTCCCGACACCCGTCGGTGGCAGACAGAGACAACATGCCTTACACCAACGCAGTCGTCCATGAGACCCAGCGTCTGGCCAACATCATACCACTCAACGCCTTGCGTATGACGTCCAAGGAGACCAAACTGGGCGAATACACGATACCAAAGGTTAGTTAGAAACATCTCATTGTGAGCGAAGCTTTTCCTGACGAAGCGTCTGCAGGGAACTCCTATCATGGCCACGCTGGACTCGGTTCTGAATGACAAGTCTGTGTGGGAAACTCCTCACTCCTTCAACCCGGAACATTTCCTGGACAAGGACGGAAAGTTCAGGAAGAGAGACGCCTTTGTCCCGTTTTCAGCCGGTGAGCTCTCAGTTTTCAAATGTTCATCGCAACTTTATGGCGTTCTAGTTTTTAAACATCAATTAAATTGCACCCTGAGTGTCTCATTGATTCGCTCTGTGAGACATAAAGCTACACTAGAGCTTAAGTCATATCACATGACATCAGTGGTTTATTTTAAAAAAATCATGCGTCACTTTTAAAAGACGACTGTGAGAGAAGTTTCTTTGGTAGAGTAAGTCGTTCTTCCGTTTAAGAATCAAAGGAGATGTTGCTGTCCTCTTACAGGCTGCAGATCTTATTACTCAGTGGGAGCTATTTCTATAGCAACCGGTAAGCACAGAGTCTGGTCTTTATGATACAGAATTGTTGGACTCAAATGACTCCGCCGGTGTTGTTTTTGACTTTTGCCCCACATACACCCTCCGTGAGTGCAGCTACTTAAGCCGTCCCCTTTCACTGAGATCTGTGATAAAGAGGAATTTAATCTCCACTGAACAGACTGCAGGAAGGTAAACACAGTTGCGTAACACGTTACATAAATACAATGACTGGCTTGTGGTGACACAGTGTCTGTTGGGATTCGAGCCATTATCCTGTGACCCTCCTGGGGTCACCATTTCCACGAGAGAAATTTGTATTTGGATAACTGTTTGTCGCTCACCTCAGGCAAGCGTGTGTGTCTCGGGGAGCAGCTGGCCAGGATGGAGTTGTTTCTCTTCTTCATCTCCCTCATGCAAAGGTTCTCTTTCTCCGTGCCCGACGGAGAGAGGCCAACTCTGAAGTACAAGTTAGGATTCATCCGCACCCCCGAAAATCTTAGAGTCTGTGCCGTCCCTCGATAGAAGACAAGTTGACAAGAAAATGACCCCCCCCCCCCCCCCGACCCCGCACTTCTCTCTGTCATACTGCTGTTCTTAGGAATGTGTCGAAATATAAGAGAAATATATTTAATATACTGATATTTCTAACCTGTGGAAAATCACTGATGCTTGCTCAAACCAAGATCACCTACCCCTCCATCATCTGACAGTCTACAGATGAGGTTTGCTAAATACATATAGAAAATTGTTCATTCTAAACCATGCTTCATGTGAATAAATACTTCTATAACATCACTTTCTGTTTGCTTTTTGTCGGCATTAAAGTTTGGTTAAAAACATGACACACGTCCATGTAACGGGCAGAGGTCAAAACATGATAAAACGGATGAATTCAAAACCATCCTGACCTTCAGAAGGGCAAACAAATGACAGGTGAGCTCTTCGCTGGATTTAGCTCAACAATCAGCAGCTGAGATGATATAGAATGCAAGAAACATGTGGATCACATGACCATCTCTGAGCAATAGGTAGGAATCTTATAGAAGTCAGCTGTAAATCAGATCAAGATACGCGAGAACAGGAAGTGACTAAAAAACAAACAGGGAAATTATCGTGACAAATGGAGCTGAGCCAAAAGGCAACTGACCCTCCCTTTTGTTTCCTACATTCACCCGAGATATTGATCTAACAGTCCAGGATTCACTTGTTTTCGAGAAGACAGTTTAAGTGACCTTGACATCGATTCAAGATTCTTCCTGGTGAACTATATAAAACAGCTTTAAGCCGGTTCAAGTGAAGACATACTAAGTTTTAAGAATCACTTTTAGAGGGGTTTTTTTAAGGCAGTGGGAAGGCAAGGCCTGTTTGTTCATGAAACGAGTTAATGTTGTGTTTGAACTTTATTATTTTATTATCTAAGTTTAACTTCAAATTGAACAAACTGCCCAGAAATTCGCATCAGAACACGAGTCACTCATCTAATACTATGAAAAATAATTTATTTTGTGTAAGATAAAATGTATATTTTTACCTCCAGTGTATTTAGGAGACTCTTATGAATATTATATTTCTCTTAATGACACAATCGGCCAAAATACTGTAAAAACCTTTTTGAAAAGCGTTACGTCTAGTGTTGGATTTTCAAGACACCACTCGAAATCAAACGTGTGTCAAAAGTATTTTGACTTTTATTTCGGTAAATCACTTATATATTAACTTAGTTCGATTTTTGAAAGTCTAACTAGTTCACTCTAACAGGTTGTGTATGTGTGTGTGTGTGTGTGTACATGTGTGTGTCTTTGAGAGTATGTGGAGCAATAAACCACAGTGGTTTTCTGAACGCACAGAAGGTGCAACATCTGACTGGAAAACCGTCACAAAAGGTGTATTTGAGGTGAAAATGAGGTTGAAAAATAGGTGATGGCAGCAGTTCTTAGTCATCTGGGTCATCGTCGTTAAGATCTAAAAGAAGGCGACAGCTTTGAAGTTCTCGACTGAGTCAACAAGATCTAACAAACAAGAGCACGATCAATGGTTTGTAAATGGTTTGGCCTGTGATACGCTTCCTATTTTATGTCTACTGAACATGATAAGAGGTGCAACTACAGTCCAACACAAGTAGAGAATAGTTGAATTTACTTTGGTTCTCCCTTGAAAGACTATTTTATTGAACTGTAAAAAACCTTTGTCCTACTAATCATAAAGGTTGGATCCGAGACATCAAAGAAAACCTAAATGAAAAAAAAATGAGGTTTTCTTTAAAGAGATTCTTTGTCAAAATGTGATTTCCTTTTCTTTAAATAACCACGAGCTGCATTGTAATTCATTGTAAGTCATTATTGTATTTTCAAAATTGAATTTTTTGTTTTTTGTTGTTAATATTAATAATTGTGGATTTGGAGGAAAATAAACGGTATGTTTTATTGTAAAGTGTAAATAATAATAACAATAAATATATAGTTTAAAAATGTTTTATAAGCGATCAGTTTAGTTTCCCACAATATATATTGTCTGCTGAAGCCTCAGTTCATGCCAACATCAATCTTAGCTTTTCAAGTCGTGAATACTCAAGAGTCGAACAACCTTTTTGGCTCAATAGATAATTGATGTATCACACATTGAACATGAACAGTAAACTGTGGCTCAGGTGTTGAACTTATCCCTCCTTTTTAAACCTGGCAGCATCTATTAAAATGAACTAGGAATCAGAAAAGCGTTGTAAACACAACAAGAAATAAACAAAAGTAGGTAAAAAAAAAAAACAACACAAAAATAAGGGTAAAATAATGAAATAATATAAGTGAAATAAAAACACTATTAACATACAATGAAAATATAAATGAAGAATTTATTAATAAATAAATAAATACATTAAATGTTAGAAATAATAGTCATGATCCGGGTAGATGACTGGTAGAAAGAGTTCTTGAACCGTGATATTCTGGTCCGTATCGATCTGAGTCTCCTGTCAGATGAAGATCATGATTAGTTCTCATCATTATCTGATCCTAGTGCCTGAAATTGTACTTTAAAGAACTTTATATTGTAGGTTTCTGTTGACTGCAGCTTCAGGAGCAAATCAACTTGAACAAAACTTTGATTTTGAAAGATTCTTGGTGCGTGGGTTCACCGTACCTCATCTTACATCTGAGAGCTCTCGCAGCTCAGATCATCAAGATTCTTTTAGATATTTAAATTGAGGAAATCACCTCGATCTGAAGATCTCTTTCATCCTGACGGTGACGTCTGTTTCCACCGTGAGGGGAAATCTCTGCTTGATAAACACCTGAATCTTCAACTTCAGTCACATGGGAAGACATTAACCTTCAGACATGACTCATTCCATCTCTGATCAATCCTGAAGGAAGAAGATCAACTCCTTCATGAACGGAGACTCTTTCGTGAATAGTTCTCATCTCAAACTCACATCAGCGTCACATCACATCATTTCTGAGGTGGAACTGCTGTCGTCTTGAAAGTTCCGGACCATGTCACAATACCGCCAAAGTAGGTCAGACGCCTCCTGAAGTTGTTTTTCACCGAGGCAGCAGTCGTTCACACGCAGGGTTGAGGGAGGGGTGAGTTCTTCTCATGATACTTTTGTGCTCCAGGGCTTCTTGCTAACCTCTGCTAGCCACCATCCCTCCCTGAACACCTGTTGTAAGATGTGAAGAAATGTCAATTCTTTCTCTCTCTTTCATCAGAACAGCTGCTGCTGCACGTCAGATATGAAGAGACAAGATGAACCTCCTTCACAGACTCTTCTGCTGCTTCATCACCCTTTTTCTACCTGCTTCCATCAGACGTGAGTCTATCTCTACATCCATTCATTCTCGGATGTATTCATTCATTTGTCGCCCAACATTTTTTTCTCAAAGTTTTTTAGGTTTAAAACTTGATTTTCTTATCTATGTTGAACAATTTAAATAAAGGTTGACCGTCACAAAAGTGTGTTTCTACCAGTGATATCTGAATTGTAACACGGTTGTTAGCGACTAGCTAAACTTACAAATGTACTATTCCGCAAATATTTTCCTACTTCACAGTGGCTTGGCTATCAATAGTTATAGGGTTATTGATGTTGATCTAAATACTGAAAACAGAACAAATCAATGGCTTGGCTATCAATAGTTATAGGGTTATTGATGTTGATCTAAATACTGAAAACAGAACAAATCAATCATATAAAATATTTGTGCCTCGCCTGCTTGAGACCTTGGCTCCTGCAAATGCTCGAGTGATGCAATAGCCAGAAGATGTAAGTGTTCATTCTTCATTAAAAAATCCAATTAGAAGTTTAGATTGTCTAATTTATTATATCCTTTTATTATATTTTTACATTTCTCAGAGCTCATGTAATTTCCGGGTGTCAGAACGACCAACTTAATGATGATGATTTTAAGTGAACTGAAGTCAACTCCAAGAGCTGATGAGGGAAACTAAAGAGTTAAATATGGCTGATGGATACATTTTCATCTAAACATAAATTTTAGCGACGTTCACCTAGATAGGCCTCCATCAAATGTCGTTATTTCCATTCATCACAATGAGCAAATCAAAACGGATCTTTCTCTGACAGAATCTTCTGGTGGGAGCCTAAAGCGCCTCGGCAAACTGACCGTGGAGCCGAGTCCTACCTTCCTTCAGGGCTCCGATCTGACGTTCCACTGCCACCTCTTTGATTGTCGGCACAGGTGCCATAACAATATTCAATCGTTTATTTGTCTATTATGACCTTTTTTCTATATTTAGGTTCAAGTTGATCCTGGAGGTCGAAGGTGTGTCGAAGGTGAGACGAGGAGCTTCAGTCAACTGCACGACCACGTTTCATCTGTATAAAGTCACGACGCCTAGTACAAATGCAGTGTGCAAGCTCGAGGAGGACAAGCCGAAGCTGGTCGACGGACTGACGCTTCACAGCGGCCGTGAGTCGGAACAAACATTTTTTTGCGTTATATAACATTCTGGAGAAGAAAACGCTTGAAAAGTTTTTATTAAATCTAGAAACACATGTACAAAATTCATAGAAATAGTCTGAGAGGACTAAAATATCATCTATGCTGTATGTCTTGATATACATGTATATTTGATAATAAAAGAACTTGAACTTGAAATTAATGTACAAAATACTACACATTTACAATATCTTTAAAGGTCAACTAATGTGTTTATTTAAGTGTGTCTTAAATAGATCTTGGACCTCTATTGTGCTCATCAGTATGTGTCTGTTTGTACAAAACTCTCTTTTCATTGAAATATTTACATTAGTCAGAAGTCTCCACCTCCTAGAGACGTGTACACAGAAAGTAGCAGCACGTTCTTTGCTACTGCAAGAGTGAAGGCCATTATTATTATTATTATTATTATTATTATTATTATTATCATAATAATGGGCTCAGTTCTTGTAACAGAACTTTATAAAGTAATAACTTTAAAACAAAGAATCATCATGATGAGAAACTTACTGCATCTTGGAGAGGAAGACTTCAACATTTGAGTGAGGCAGAATAGGCTAAATAGAATATTTAGGAAATCTGAGATGTTTTGACAAAGAATTTACAAATTCGCAAAATTTACAAACCCTCTGAGTTATGATCATAATCTCTGGTTCTACGAATTGGTGCCAAGCCCTCTAACTGCTTCGCTATTGGTTTATTTCCGAGGCCCTGCCTCGCCTCTGAGAAAGCTAAATGAACTCGCCACTCAGCTGGTTACAGTCCACTTCCTATAAAGGCGGGAAAGACCCGCCGCACTTCCTCCAACTGAAAACTCAGCAAGAAAGGCAGCTGCTGGCTTACATGGTTAGAGGGCTTCGCACCAAGATAGATTCATAGAACCTGAGATTATGATCATAACTCAGGGGTTCAACGTCATTTGGTGCTCGCCCTCAAACCGCTTCGCTATTGGTTCATCCAAATCCACTGGAGCAGCGGGCCTCAGGGGGAAGGCATCGCTCAAAAAGAGTATGAGCTACTGATCCTGTCGCCACGTCGAGGCTCTAGAGAATGTTGCGGTGGACGCCAAAGAAGCAGCTGAGCACATGTCTTCTGCTGCAACACCCCGACAAAGAGCCACTGAAGCTGCCACACCACGGGTGGAATGTGCCCCTTATTTGCTAGGAGCAGATCCACCCACTGCCTGGTAGGCCTGGATAATGGGCGATCTCACCCAATGAGATACCTCTAAGGGGAGACCGGCTCACCCAGACAATATCTACAGTGGCAGAAGAATTAGCCATCCGACTGGCCGAATGAGGCCAGGCGCCGCAAAACAAAACCCTCACAGGACAAACAAGTGAAGGCGATCTTGAACCGGGTCCAAGTGTGGCGGCGGTTGGAAGGCCCGCAGCGTGAGATTTGTTCCACGGAAGGAGGAGTTGAGAACCATCAGACGGAACGCCGGGTTCGGACGTATCGACACTGATGACTCCTCGACTCAAAAAGAAAGACACTAAGGGCTTAAGACAGAAAATGTCACTCATTTGCAGCAAGCCCAGTCGCACCGCTGGTGAGCTGCTGCCATGAGCTGCTGTTACTTTTCCAAAATGGTTTCTGTTGGATTTCAAAAATGGCTTCTCTTGGACTACAACTGGTGACTCTGATTCAAAATGGCATCAACTTCACTTCAAAATGATGTTTTCAATTCAAAATGGAGAATCTCCGGAGTGGGTTAGTTATATCCTCTAGTCCCACCCCTCTAGTGTCTTTCCTTATCTTCTTATTTCGGCCTCAGTCTAGTTTTGACCACTCTGGTCGATAGTCCTCTCTGAAAACCGTTTCAACCTTGTGGTCCAGAGGACCCTATGGGCAACGCCCTTCTCCTCAATTTTTAACTGCGTCACACACTAGAATATTACAAGGCCCAAATTTCTCCCTTCAAACCTGTTAGTGCACCAGATCTCAATTTTAACTGTGTTACACACTTCAGAATCAACTATTTCGATCTCCCTTCGGGCCTGTAACTCTGACAAAGCCTGAATACAATTCCAACTACATGACAATGTCCAAACACAATGTTTTCCAAGTTCCAACCATTACCTCTTTCTACAGACAGGCTCAAGATTTTTGTTGATTTATTAACTCTCCCTTGAGTTATTCCACAGCTGTGTTTCACATCAAGTTACAACGTTTCATCCGTCCACCATTTAACACACATTAACAGTACACGCAACTTTGAAATATATGAACGAGTATACTGTATACGTTGCTTTTTAATATTTTTGTAGCGACAGATTATATACGTTGGTTATAATATTTTGGTAATTTATGATTATATGCAGATCTGTTGAGAGGATTTGGAATTCTCTTGTTAGATAGGAGCTATTCCAGCATACACACACACATAATCACTAGTGCGGACACACACTCTTATTCCTACGCAAACACTTTTTCTGCTTTCTCTACGCAGCTTTTGGTTTATTATTAATAATTTAACATTTGATGTGAAATCGTCATCACATCATTAATTGTCCCTATTTTCTAAGACCGCGATTTTCTGTTCCGGGTACCACAACCAACGCCGCTCAGCTGCCAAAAGTTGTATTACTCTTGTTCAACTGGCTACTTTGATTTCTATGACCCTTCTAGAGACAATAATAAAACTGTCCTATATCTATTTTAGCCCAAACCTTATCAGCAGGCTCTGATTATCTTAAGCTATTAATAATCACCTGACAGCCTCAGTTTAGTTATCATGGACTTACTCGGTACCCTTCTGGCACGTATCCACCAGTTTAAAACCATTTTTTACCCTAACCACGGTCTGGCCTTTATTTCAATTGGCCCCAAGCTTGATCTAAAAAAAAGGTCACACAGACTGTTTCACTGTGCCCTGTTTTCTACGTTGACCCCAGGAATTCACTCTTCCTCTTTAATGGTTCGTGTTTTTTGTGGGGAGTTTAATATGACTAATCAAAACACAGATCAGCAAGCCTTCACAGTTCTTCGAGGCAAAACTCTTTTTGAAATCAAAAAGAGAATTACTTACCTCTTAGTTGTGATTCAGACTCCTGGTCAGCGCTTTGTTGTCACCCTCCAGCAAGGTACCTCACTAACAGGGACGCCAATATAGGATGATGTCAGTGATCTTGGACCAATAACCCTTTACGCCACCGCAATAGGAAGTTGACTGCACCCAGCTGGGTGGCCAGTTCATTAAGCTTTCTCAAAGATGAGGCAGGGCTGAGGATAAACCAATAGCCAAGCGGTTAGAGGGCGAGCACCAAATGACATAGAACTTGAATACTTAAGTTTTGAATATTTTTGGTTACACAAAAAGTTCTCCAGGAGTGTCAAACCTATAAGTTCCATCTGTCTCTCTTCAAGTGCGTCCAGATAAACCCAAAAATGTATCATGTGAAACCACGGCGGGCTCGGACTTCATTGAGTGTTCTTGGGATAAAGGACGAGAAACGCATGTGGAAACGACCTACAACGTGGCCTTGTCCAGGTAAGAACTCATTGATCAGGTCATGGTTATCCACAGAGCTCAAAAGCTTCTGGACTGAGTATAGTTGTGTTTTAAAAAGTGAATTGTCGTCCTTCAGGGAGGCCCAGTTTCTTGAGTGGTCAGTCCATACCTCTTGTGTCAAGCTGCCACGATGGCGACCGGTCGACGCGACTCTCTTCCAGCTGAGGGTCAGCGCTCGTAACATATTTGGGGTCTCACACTCTGAGGTGTTCAGCCTCTGTGTGAACAGCACAGGTGTGTTTCACGTTGATGTTCCACCTGCTCACCACTGTAACTCATGTGATGATCCAACACTGATCTGTCTCCAGCGTGTTCACTTTCTTTGACCGTCGTACCAGAGACGCCGCAGATCAAGCAGGTGACGTTCATGGACTCTGAAGCCAGGTTAGAATTAGAGACCCACGACGACTCCCGACCTCTGACCTTGCTGGTCAACCTCAGTAAAAGTGATGGATTCTGGGTAACCTGACTGAATGACAGCAGAGTCGGTGCAGAACAGTCTTGTGAAGACCATTTCTGTTCCTAACAGGAATTGAAAAAACACACCATCATCAAGGACATGATCCAAGTAGTTGGACTGGAGCCTTTATCTGAGTACAAGTTCCAGGTCAGATCATGTGACGCTACATCAGAAGAGGAGCTGAGCCGCTGCAGCAAGTGGAGTCTTCCCTCAGCCGGGAGAACCGCAGGAAGAGGTGATTTCAAATGTTGCCACCAGAACAGGGCCTGACATGGGAACCTAAAGCAGCTTCCAATTCATCATTCATCTGATTAAAATATATATATATACATATAATGTTTGTATTATAAAGTATTAACAGTTCCATATGTCATTAAAATGTGGCACACAATAAAATTAATAATCAATATAATAGCAATCGAAATAACAAGCCAACTTTTTTCTTTCAAAAAATACATTTTTTTATCAAGAAAAATGTTTCTTATTATGTTATTATTATACCTCCAGCTCTTTTTATCCCAAATTTCCAGATAAATATTTTTTTTTAACTGACAAAAGCATAGACGTAATGAAATGAAAGTTGATTTGTGACTGTCTAAACAACATTATCTAAACAGCATTATCTAAAATTGTCTTCAGGTCCGTCGAAGGCACTGCAGACGTGGAGGATTGCTGGAGATCAGGGGAAGAACGGGCTACGAACAGTGACCGTCATGTGGAAGGTACTAAACCTTTTGGTTACATTTTTCCTCCAGAGAAAAGTAAAGTTTCCCTCTCAGGCTCTTCCTGCAGGAGAGTTCAGTGGAGAACTTCTAAACTACAAGATCAACATGAAAGACAAAGAGGAAGTGAAGTGTGCAGCGGCTCAAAGCCAATGTGACGTCCAGGTCCCATCACAGGTTCAAGCGTTGGGCGTCAGTGCCGTCACCTCTTATGGGATTTCTCCACCTGCTCGTGTGCTGCTCACACGCTCAGGTGAGGACTCACTTACTGACTAAATGCTCTTTTGTTGACTAAAAATATGTGATTCTGGGTTAGCTGGTCCTGGACCAGCGATCACAGATGTGTCTCCTTCAGACGACGAAGGATCTGTGCTGGTCTCCTGGTCTTACCTGACCAACCCTGGTGACGTCTTGTACTTTGTGGTCGAGTGGACGAGGGTTCCTGCCAACGATCTGTGGTGGAAAGTAGCAGCTGCCGACCAAAACACCAGCAGCATAACAGGTAGAGAGGAAATGAATCCACCTTCTCATGGGAAGTGTAAAGGATTCAGACATTAACCAAAAGCCCATTTATAATACCTTTATAAAGATGTTTAAATCACAAATATCATTATTTTATTATACAATAGCAATTATGAAATAATGTATTTATTATTATAGTGTTGTAATTTTATTGAACACTAAAATAAATAATATAATATAATTAAATAAAAGGCATTAAATTGAATCCCAAAGTCCAAAACACGTTAATAATGAAAAAGATCAGAGTTCATTAACACACTGAAAAGCGCTCAATACACAGATTAACGGCAGGGGGCGTGCTAAATCAATTTTCGGATTCGTTTTTCCTCCTCGGTACATATTTGATGAAACGGCAATTAGAAAACACATTTACAAACTATTCCAATCTTGAATTACAAACTGATTTTTATAAAAAATAACATCTTACCATCTGAAAAGGTTTTTTAAATTGAAATAAATGTAATGACTTTTGGAACAAATTTACAAACTCTTGAAACTCATTTTAAAACTCTGAACTGACTCGAATCCAGTCCATTTACCTTCCGTACCTTCTCTTGAATTATTTATTGTTTAACTAACTCTTGAAACAAATGAAAAACTCTGTAATGTAATACAATTTAATCCTTGTTTTATCTCTACATAAGGTTTACCTCAGACACATTTGTTTTCAGGGCAAACACAAGGGTTCAAAACTCTGAAACAAATGTACATGTAACCTAAATGTCATTGGACATAAAACCACACAGCGAAGATCGTGTGTAAATATGGATAAAATATCAAATTCATCAAATGACCTGTTAATGTTTTTAAAACGTGGGAAGAAACCACAAACGCTTCTCCTTCTGCAGATGTGGGATCAGAACTCTGGTCCCAGATGGTTTAATAAAACCTGTTATGAACCAGTTTCACAACATTTGAGATAAAGAATTGCAATTAGGTCGGCGTCAATGGAGGTTCCAATAGTCTTTTGGGAGAAATAACGAGTGAGCATTGACCGAAAACAAGACTTAAAGTAGAGAAGGGTAGAAGTTATCTTTAAGAATAAGCAAGTTCCTTACAGGTTAGAAATGGATAGATTTACTTAAAATTTAAAAAGGTAACATATGGGATTCTGAACAAAAGCAGTATTACTGCAGCCTATACCCTCATCATTATAATAACAATAATAATTGTTATTTTCTGTCTAAAATACGGAGAAAAAAAAATCATTTTTAAAAAGTTTGCTCGTCAGAGCAGCGGCGACATCTTGTGGCGAGTTGGTGCATGACAACACTGCTGTGTTTCAGGACTGACTGCTGGAGTCAGATTCAGAGTGTCTTTGTACGCGGTGACCTTGACAGGGGTCAGTGCTCCATCATCCCGCCTGTTCTACTGCAGGGAGCTCAGTAAGTGTCTCGTGTTAGTTCAGAGGAGAGCAAAACATTTCTCATGGGAGATCCTTCAATTGTTCCAGAACCACTGCTGGGCCCGTCCGTGACAGTCGTGGTGCACGAGAGCAGGCAGGTGTGGATTCAGTGGAGTGATGCTGCTGTGGACCAACAGAGAGGATTCTTGACCCACTACACCGTCTATGTTCACACACTTGAGCCTCACAACTCTGAGCTTGTTGGTCAGTAGTTTCACTCCCTTGTGTGTTTTTTTGTGACAAAATAGATTGTTTTTGAGATATTTTGTGTGGTTGTCTTGGTTTTAGAGATGGGGTGTTTGTGCGTGTGTGTCTTTTTAAGATAGAATTGATTGTGTGCGTGTTTTAGAGAAAGAAATCATGTGTGTTGGTGTAAGAGAGATAGTTTGTGTGTGTGTGTGTTTGATCTGTTTGATAGACAGATATAGTTGTGTGTGTGTGCTTCTGAGACAAATGTATAGTGTGTGTGTGTTCATGAGAAAGAGTTAGTCTGTTTGATGTGTGTGCGTGCAAGTGTGTGAGATAGAGAGTTTGTGTGTGTTTGTGAGACAGATATACCGTGTGTGTGTTTGTGAGGATGAGTTAGTTTGTGTTTTACGTGCAAGTGTGAGAGATGGAAAGTGTGTGTGTTTGTTTGTGAGACAGATATACTCTGTGTGTGTTTGTGAAGAAGAGTTTGTGTGCAAGTGTGAGAGAAAGAGAGTTTGTGTTTGTTTGTTAAACAGATATACTGTGTGTGTGTGTTTGTGAGGAAGAGTTAGTTTGTGTGCATGTGTGTGTGCGTAAGAGATAGAGAGTGTGTGTGATGAACACAAGAATGTTCCTGTGTAAAACAGAAGCAGCAGCTGTTACTGTGACATTTCCAATGTTTTATACATTCATGCAAAATAACTCAAAAACAGGTCAGACACAATTTCTGTGAACATTCCAGTAAAGTTTGATCCTGGAACAACGAGCAGATGATCACAATTATGTGGAGTTTCCAACAATCATGTGGATTTAAATACGTATGAAGAAATATATTATGATTGCTTCATGATTGCATCATCAATCATGTGAGTTATTTAAGGGGTTAAACATGAGTAAACAATTACCTGCAACATGAAGTTTCCTGTTCCCTGAATGTCTGAGATGTACTTCACCTTCCTTTGATCGTGGTTTCCACCGCACTGCAGGTTGGAAATGACACTTTTATTTGAAATGTCATTCTACTGGCACGCTGCTGTCGTGATAGTTCCTGTCTCGCTCTAATGTCACCTTGTTAAACCGAACGTGGTTGAATATGTTAACTTGAGGCTGAGTCGTTTTCACTTTGACTCAAGTCCGCTCAGTGACGGCAGGAGGTGGTTTTGCAGTCAAACTAAGATGTCTTCGCTTTGCATGATTTCATTAACTCAAAATGTATTTTGAACCGTACTATTCGGTTTAATGAAATATGATGTATTTACTGTGAATTTACAATAAAAAATATATTCTGGTACAAAATATAGTCAATTAAAATTTTGGAGAGGAGCCTCTATGGACCATGATGGTTGATGATGATATGGTGATCCGTAGTGACAGTAGGACGGAGAGTGAGGAGAAGCTGAGAATAAAAAAAAACATGACGAGCAGTAGAAGCAGGACAGAAGACATGTGGAGGAAGGAGGAAGATACAAAAAGGTAGTGCAGACATGGTTGAGTGGGTTGAGACAAGAAAAGAAACGTTTTCTAGGTCAGTAGTGAGACCTGCCATTAGGTTCTGAAGACACAAAGACAGCAGCAGAGTTAGAAGAGTCAGCGTTTACACCAGACCTGGGCAAAGTAACTCAAAATACATTATAAAATACATTTTAATAATACATTATTAAAATACAAAATACACTCTAATAAAACCTTTGTTTCTGTTTAAGGACACTAGTTGATTTATTTTCTCCTTTCCATGATTATAGGCCTTATAAAAGACACACAAGACTTTATATTTAGAAAAAAAATATTTCCTACCAATCTTTTCATTCGGTACATACTTTTCATATTATGTTTTTTTTCTTTGTCAAGTCTTTCTTTTGGGTTTTGCCCCCCCTGTCCCATGGTACCACATATATGGCCCCTAAAAGTGCAACTAATGCGTTGATTTAAGTGTGTCTTAAATATATGTTGGACCTCTATTGTAGTATGTGTCTGTTCGTACAAAACTCTTTTTTCATTGAAATATTTACATTAGAAAATGATCTTAAGCCCACTTAAAACACTGTTTTACTGGAAATAGAATCGTGTTTACCATAACCACACCCACTCTGCTTTGATTGGTCAAACATCAAGCTTCTTCACCGCACATCATCAATCCCGCAAGTCTCCGTATCCAAGGGATTTGTTGTATAAACAAAGCGGGCGTGACTACAGGGATTGAGTCGACTCCTCCTCTTGTATTGAACAATGACTACGTTTATGTTGGTTTCTTCCAGTGACCGTGTCAGCATCAGTCCCCAGACAAAAGGAACTGAACTCTCCTGAAGGACCTCTGGCAATTCAGATGAGCGCGTCCACCTCAGCAGGAGAGGGGCCCCGAGGAGGGCTGGTCTCTTCTCACCCTAAACCCCCGACATGTCAGTCTTTGAATCGTCGCTGAGTTGTTCTCCCATCGTTACAACTGTCGTCTCTGCTTCAGCTGGACTGATGACGGTGCTGGTTATCATCTCCTCCATCTTCATCACCCTCATCGCCAACCTCCTGTGCTGGCGCTGTCTGAGGAAGAGGTATTCAGAACTATGTCTTCGCTTTTATAACGGTCTCACCTCAACATCTGTAGTAACGCACAAGTGTTTCCTCCTCACAGCATGAAAGAGAAGTGCATGTCCTGGGAACTGAGCAACAGCAAAGCCATCAGACTTCTGGAGGTACATTTTAACAACCACTAGAAATGCTTCTCTTTTTTTTTAAATAAAATATATGTTTTAAAATCTTAACATCCTACTAACCCATCAAATCTCACTATATATCAATATATTACATAAAAAGTTGCTACTTCACAGGTGCATCCCTCTTTTATTTGTTTTACTTAACTGGGTTTATTCTTTTTAATGAAACAAAACTGATGAACTTGATAAACACATGTTATTTTGTTGAATCTTATAATTGTGAAAACAATTGGGCTTGAGCAGGAAATGGTGATATTCTCGTGCAGGGAAAGTTATTGGGCCCTAGTAGGGCTCTAACCTTTGCCTTCATGGCTTTGTCATGGAAAGAATTGTCCAAAAAACATTGATATCCCGTTGTGGTGCATATTGAAGGCTCAGATTTCTCTCATGCATAGTTTCTCCTGCTCTCTGGATAACATCAGGTCTCCAGGCTCAACATCTAAAAGTCTGGAGCTCTGGAGAAAACCTTTGTTGTGTACCATGTTTTTAAAGGAAGGTTGTAATGAAGAGTTAAAATATTTAAGATTGTCTTGTATCATGATTCCTGAACACATTCCTCTCCAAGAATAAAGATACAGTGCCTGGATGAAGGTTGTAGTAGGGGGCAACTCGATCAGGTCAAAGAAAGGCAAGGCACAAGAGAGAAGGCAGGAGACCCCCTTGAAAATATATATTTTTAATGTGTCCCATTTAAGTTAAATTCGAACCCTATATATTCAATTATAAGTTATGGGAAGTTTCCAGAACTTTTTGTTAATTGAAGGTGGGCAATAGTTTTGACAGAAGACTCCTCCATAAAAATTCAAATGAGTCAAATTCAAACCATATATACATGACATAATATATAACTAATATATAAAATAGAGTTGGAGCACCTCGTGTTATTGTAAGCGGGCAGGAAGGGGGTCAGAAGACTCCAAAGGAAATTCAAATATATTACATTTCAAAGACAGTTACACCATATTTTAAACAGACTGTATTTAATAAGTATCATTTCCATAACTTGCTAATCCACCTCCAGTTTCCCTCTCCCCTCCTCCCCTAGTTCTCTTTATTCCTTTATGCTATTAACCAGGAAGCTAAAATACACTGAATCCATGTTGAAATCTCTGATCAATGTCTTTATCAGGCAACATTGATATCTGATATTAAAACAACATTGAAACAAAGTTGGATTTTGAACGCATTCTAACAGTGAATCAAGATTTATTAACTACTGTATACAGTATGTGCATTGATTACGTTGAATCCAAATTCAAAGTCAAAACTCTGTGAAAGTCTCGCCACAAATGTCCACCATTTGTCTCATGTTGATTCAGCGACAGATTGTCAACAAAGAAATGGTAATTCAACAGTAATTCAACATTCTTACTAAAACTCAACATTTAATCAATAGGTGGGTTTTGTCAGAGTAAACAATGATGAGAAATCAGCTGAAAAGGCTTTATCTCTCAAGGCCGGGCCAGTGTTCACTCCTTTAGAGTCGTCCAAAATGCTCGCCCCCTCCCACGTCCCCCTCCCTTACTCAACTGGCGTCGACTCCCACTGACTGTGTTCTGCTGTAGGAATATATAAAGGTTAACACCCAAGTCCACAAGGACAGACAGACATGCCTGCAACAGTTTGATCTTGAATGTGTTCTTTCTGACTCCAGCAGGAGGAAGTTGAACCAATATTCCCCCCCAGCCTTGAAGACCCTCCACTCTCCCCCATCACATGGGTCCAGGATCAAAATGATGTTTACCCCACAATACAGACTGAGGCCAATCAGAACGATTCAGATGGGCGACCCCTGAGCTCGGACCACCAGCCGGAGCACGTGGGCTATAAACCTCAAGTTTCAACTCTGGCTGCTCAGAGAGCGGACGACGACGGCGGAACAGAAGCAGCTGTGGTGGACACTGGAGAAGAAGGAGGCTCAACACGATTGGTTGTTAGCTTCCTGGATGTTCACGTGACCGATGTCTCCCTGGAATTATCTCCAGACTTATTTTCCGACAGTTCAACTGCAGATGTGCCCACGAACTTACTCCAGTCAAGTCGGAGAAACATAGACGTGGCTTCAGTTGTTGTGGAGTCACAATCGGAAGACGATCTTCCTCCAGCGGATCACTCGCCTCCCGACACAGTTCAGATTCTGCTGACTGGTGGTTACTTCCCTCAAACTCCAACAGCCAACCTGGACGACCACGGCGACTCACAACGGTAAAAGGAGTAAACTTGCATGAGAAACATCAGGAAGCATTATTAGTTTTCTAAACATATTGAAGTTAATAAAGTCGTTCGTTATGAAAGAGCTTCGGAAGAACCAGACATGACTAAGGTCGGTGGATTTTTCTCAGGAACCCATGACCTTCAATACAAACGTCTGTTGCTGGCTTGTCACACCGATCTCACCAAACCTCACAGGATGACTCGCACGGCAGCAGATGTGCAACTGAACTTTTCTTCTTGGGGGATTTTTTTTAACCAATTTGAAGTCATGCCTCATTTAATCTGACTTATTTACATTTTGTATTCGGTTGTTGGTGTTCAGGTTAATGATTCCGTTCTTCTTTACTTGAATTTACATGACGTTTCCCAAATGTTCAGCTGATTTTTTTAATTTCTAGGTTATCTGAGTATTTTGGCAGTTCTTACGTCAGATACATGGTTCTGAAGATCTAGAACTGTTTATTTGTCTCAAGTGACTTCTGGTTGATATACCTTCTGTCATCTTCTGTCTCTTCATCGGATGTTAGTGTAAAATAATAAATAATTCAATTATTTTGAAGACGTCCTGAAAGCAATGTTAGCACTTATTAACTCAGGCAGTTTCAGTATATTTACTTATACATATTCATGGAGCTGAAGAAGAAATGGCCTCAAAATAAAAAGTAATAAAACGCTATCACGTGTGAATAAGCTTTGGTTTCAAGAACCTGAAAAGACAAATCTCTGTGGGTTTTACTCAAAAACTCATGACCTTCAATTTAAAGGCCTGTTGCCGTATTTTCTGTCAAACTGAGTGCACGGAACCTCCTAGAATTGTTTATTTGTCTCAAGTTGGTTGATAGAACTTCTGTCATCTTCTGTCTCTTCATCAGATGTTAGTCTGAAATAATACAATTATTTTGAAGACCTCCAAGAAGCAACGTTAGTGTCTATTAACTCACTTCACTAATGCACAGTCTTGTAGAGGAGGAAGAAATGTCTTTTTATAGGCTTTGTCTCATACTACTGCGTAGAGCAGGTTAAGTAGAATCTACGTCGATGTTTCTTAGCCTCTCTTTAAGCGAGGGCCCAGCAAACCTGCAGAGAAAACTTATTTCGGTTTTGATTAGAATTTTTTCAACATTTATGGAGCCTTTTTTTAATCTGACCATTTTCTCCATTTATCTTCTAGTATTCTTGGTTTATAACCTTCGACACTTTCTACAAATGTTGTCATCTGCAAATACCATCATGTCTTATATTGGGGTTTGTGGAACTCTACACTTTCCACTTCCCTCTGATGTTGTATCTGCTTCCACATGCATGACCGCTTTTATCACCATTCTCTTGGTCACAGTACCAATAATAATAATACAAATGTTGAACAACTCGCAAAGAGACATACACAACATCTTTGTAATAAGAATCTCCAAAAGAAACCAAAACAAAGATCAGTTGTATGGAGGAAGATGAAGTTTCACTCTTGAACATATTGATTTACCTTCACCATCTGTTAAAAAAGGTAGTTTCTTACTTCCTGACGTTACTTCCTGTGTAGAGGGTCTTATATACACCTCCTCCAGCTTCCTCTTTAGGGCATCGTGTTAAGAGAAAAAAGAACACCAACGTCTGAAAGTAATTTGTTCAGTGATCATCATGAAGTGACACTTCTCTCCAGCGTCTCATCTCTGAGTTGAGGCGGAGCTCAGACGTCCCAGCACTGCCTGTGAAGATGTCCTCGACCCCCTATTGTCTCAGATGGAACATCTTGAATTGTTGTAAGGATTACTTGAACATTTTCTACCTGATCTTGTGCTTCCTCTTTGTAAATGATGACTTTGTTTATCGAGAGATTCTGACGAGACGACTTCCCTTATTGTTTTCTAGGCAACACAGGAGCCGTGGACATGAAGACGTGCACATGAAGGCTGGTTTTGACGACTCATGGCAGCCATGTCCAGAACAGCGTCCGTCCTCACGTTGGTTCTGTTGCTGACAGTCCAACAAGGCTCCAGTAAGTCCTCATGACTTTACTTCTGTATTCTGGTTGTTCAGTTCAACTTGAAGCAACTAAAAGTTCTCATGTTTTCTTCATACATCTGTGTCATTGCTCTTGTTGTGCAGGTAACAAATCCTGCGTCATGTGGTCTCAAGCCAAACCTCCGGTGAAGCGAGGTTCTTCTCTGTCTGTGTTCTGCAGTTTTCACAAACTGTGCAACCAACCATGTCCAATCAAGAATGACCACCCTGCTCACCTGCAGACGCACGTACCCGTGAACGCCACGACTTTATCCATTAACTTGATCAACGTCACGGAAACCACCACCTTCACATGTCGGTGTCTTTTTCCAGTGAAGTTCGAGTGTGGGCTGGACCTCCATACTGGCTGTGAGTGTGTCTGCTCACTCTTACAGATCTTCGTATGAACATCCAGTTATTATTGTTACTGTGGCCCGCGAGACCTTGAAATCCTGACCAGTGTTTCAACAAAATTCTTTTCAGATGGCCAAAAATCTCAAGTTGGTGTTGAATTTCTAAAAACCTTCTGAACCTCATAGAGTACATTTTTCTGATTGAGAATGTAACCACAGCTCTCCATGCTCAATGTAGTAGCCTTTGATATATAGAAAAAGAGAATGAAATAAGATGGAACTCTTATGGAAACATTGATATTCACTTCGTACTGTACAAAGATCATCTGTAGCTCGTAGCAGTTCCCAGATTGAGACAAGCTAGCTTCTGGGCTAAGTAGTCTATCGTAACAATGTCCTTAAATGTCCTCCTTAAAGACGGATAATTAAGCAGGTCCAAATAAAATCGAATTTGCAGATATTTGGGGCATTAATTGTTCATCTAGAACCTTGAGACCAGATTGTGGTCTAATTTCTGTGCCTAAGGTACGATGTATTCACGTTACTATTTCTTCAAGTTGATAGTTTGAGCTATGCTTTCTGGTCTAAAAACATTGCAAGACTTTCCAAAAAGTTGTATTAATGTTCAAGTACCCAGTTGCTAGACAAGTTGCTACTTTTGCGAATAGCAACTAAACGCAACTTCTTTTAGCAAGCTTTCTTTTTTCAATGGTTTTTCTTCTGTCTTTAAACCCATCTTTTGGGAATCAGTTTCCATCATTTTATGCATGTTTTCTGCCCTGTGAGGTCAAATCTGAATGATCTGAAAGGAACATGGTGGAACAGACTGACCCAGGGACAGCTAGAGGCTAGATGCTATAGAAAGCTTAGAGAAATACAGCAAAATTGTTGCAAATGAATATATTTAAAAGTTGAAAAATTCATCAGACAAATGTCAGAATTTAGATTATAAACAATGGTCGTCGTTTCTAATGATGTTTGGTACAAATTACCAAAGTACTCTCACTTATGGCCATAAAACCGAGACTATATGTTAGTGGTCAGTTGTAGAATTGTTTGGCAGAGTCCATGAGGAACACGTATGACCGTCTACGCTCTTTCTCCATGTTTTGTTAGATCCTCCAGACCCTCCGAAGAACATGTTGTGCTACTACATCTCTGCGAACACCACGAGCAAAGAGGTGAGGTGCTCCTGGGACGGAGGAAGGAAGACTTACATCCCGACCCCTTCAGTGTTGTGGTGAGTTCTAAAATATAGCATCAACGTCGCTGCTGTCAGCGAAACAATCTTCTTGGTTTCAGGGTTAAACCTGGAAACGATACCATTGAGCCTCATCCAGGGTCCTGTACCACGGGATGTTCCGCCAAATTCTTTCTGAACGATACAGAGGCCTTCTCAGTGACGGTCCGAGCCCGGAACTCACTCGGTGCTGAGACTGTGGTCTGGAACTTTACCCTCTCCGACATTGGTAAACGTGTTTTTTTAATTCTCTGTTGTTTTACGAGATGAATAACAGACTGTGTTTTCCTGAGAAGTCAAGCCACCACCTCCAGCCCTCAGTCAGCCTCGCTGCTCCTCCAGAGCGTGCTCCATACATGTCCTCCAGTCTGAAGAGACGCTGCATCAAGAAGTCCAACACAGGACCGCGGCTGACCACCAGCGATGGAAATCGGTAAACCTGTGTTTTTAATGAAGCAGCACTCAAAATATGAAGGTTATTTTAACATTATAATAATAATTGTATTTATGTCTTTAAGACATTCTTTATTCATAAAGTGCTTTGCATAAAACCAGAAATAAAACAAACATTATTACATTTTAAACAGTACATTAAGAAAAGCACAATAGATTAACAATATGGTAAAAGACAAGAAAATACATTATTTGAAAAATTAATAGAAAAGCAATAAAAATGATTTAGTGAATGAAGCTAGAGAATGAAAATGTATGTACATTTATTAAGTCAGTGGTTCCCATCGTAGGTTGTAAAAAGAAAAACTCCAACAGATTAAAAATAAGAAACTCAATTAAAATGTATTTGAATCAGGTTTAGGTATAAAGTCATTGTTTATGTTTAAAATAGAACCACAGCTCTTGATGTTGAAGTTGTCACAACCGCTTTTTTATTTCCTCTTAGATGACTCAAAGGAATGAATGATCAGATAATAATTGAACTTTTTTGTTCTGTTCTAGTCCGTGCAGAACAACTCCACGTTCTGGGTCTCCTCACTTCAACCCAACACAGTGTATGGTTTCAGAGCCCGGTCCAAACTCAGCACCGGCCTGTGGAGCAAGTGGAGCGCCACGGTCTCCATCTACACTCAAGAGGAAGGTGGGAGATGTTCAAAGTTCTAAGCAGAATCATCCGTGTACGAGGTGTTGAACATCTCATGAATCGCTGTCTAAACGTGGTGATGGTCGTTGTCGTCTTGATCTTCATCTTCATCTTCATCGTTAAAAGAGATGTGGTGTGAAGATTCATATCTGTGGGGCGTTATAACACAGAATATGTGGAAACATCTCACCAGAGAAAACAAACAAACTTCTGTATTCAAAGTACTTTTTTCTAACATTTTAAAAAACAGAAGTTTAGACAGCGATTGTTCTTCCTCATGGACTAGAAAGAGTGGAGAACAACAGATCTGATCAAATTATTATATTTATTCATAAAACAACAATATACCCTCTGACATTATTCAAGTTCCTCTCGTGTTCTTCTGCAGCTCCTGCTGAACAGCTGGACGTGTGGTGGACTGAACTGAGTTCTGAGTCCTTGCAGGTTTATTGGAAGGTGAGTTCATGTCAAAACCTGCTGGTACTTTTTAAAAGAAGCCCGCAGATGCAGATTCTTGGATCTGGCTATTATAGTTTTGGTTTGTCTACGGGCTTGTGGTTCTGTCCCCATAGCAACTATGACTCGTCTTCCTGCTACTGTAAGAACAAGCGCTCGAACTAAAGGTCAGATGTTGACCACATTGGAGATGTAAAACACACACACATCCTCACAATTATTTGTCGTCATGGTCAGAGTGAAGAGTCACAGCAGCTCACTCTTGTTTCCATTCACTTGAAAAGTCTACTGTGTCTGAATCATTATCATGGACAAAACTTGTCTTTCTCAAAACAAACTTGGAAGGCAAACCTACAATATTTTACTGTCTTTAAATTGTAATACTTTACACTACTTTCATTTTACTTTTTATTATTTTCACAGAAATATCGTTTTGTTGTTTTCTTCAAATATGGCTCAGGGCACGATTATATACTGTAACTTCATAAAATATAAGACTTGTTAGAGCTAACGCCTTTAAGTAGTGTTGATTTCAACCT
Source organism: Callionymus lyra (assembly GCF_982586985.1). Lineage (NCBI taxonomy): Eukaryota > Metazoa > Chordata > Actinopteri > Syngnathiformes > Callionymidae > Callionymus > Callionymus lyra. The sequence continues at coordinate 30,090,406 of NC_141819.1, read as the reverse complement.
CATTTCTGACTTGAATGAGAGGAGAGGTGTCGGGGGACGAGGGTTAAAAATGAGTAAATAATGACTTTAAACAAATGTGTCAACAGATGTATCATGCAGCTAACTTGCTTTCTACTACTCACGTCTTCCTCCTTTTCACACTGAATACACTGAAACACCTTGAAACAAGGAACAAAGTTGTTTAATTGTAACTCATGCTGTTACTTTGTTGTGGGTCATATTGCCAGAGTATGTCCTCAATCTCAGTAGCAATTTAACCAAACACCTTTTTTTTTCCTTCATAGCTACTCTGGTGCGGGGAATTTGTATGGGATAAATAATAACTATTTAAAATCAAATGTTGTTGCAAAAGGTAATGATTTCAGTAATGCATTACTACAGTAACTAGAAGTACTTTACTTTAAGTTACTTGTCCACAGACACTGTTAATTGCAAACTGATGTTATTTTTAAATTATTTTGTGTTTGTGATAGTAAAAACTATCACCTGACACTGTCTTTTAATTTCATCCATAACTGTTGCTTATTAAAGCTGCAGTAAAGAACTTTCTTTAAGCAACATTTCCATTAAATCTGTAATCATTCGCTGCTCATAAAAACAAAGACCTGGATCTGTTTTCAAGCTTCACATGTTTTTCTGTCAAAGGGTCTTGCTTTCTCATGGCTTAGATCCTCATGTGGATGAGAACTGAGGAGCGTCAACTTCCTAATGCACCTCCAGGTCTTGAAAACGAGGAGAGCCTGATGTGCAGCTCGTTCTTGACGCTGGCGTCTTTTCACTTTTCTGTCTCAGGAAATGAACTCTTCGGCAGCAAGAGGCAGAATCCAGAAGTACGTCATCAAGGTTGAACAATCAAACCAGGTCAAAGAAACGAGCGCTAATGAGCGAAACACGTCGGTTCGGGCCTGCGCTCGTTGTCAAGTGTCCGTGTCCGCCTGCAACTCCAGAGGCTGCTCCCCGCCGGCCAAAATCTCTCGTCACAAGAGAGGTCGGCTGAGATGTTGCATCTTCACACGGATCAAGTGTGTGTCTGTGTTTGATTGATGTTATGTCAGCAGGACCAAACCTGGAGGTGAATGTGGAGACACACAACAATAGTTTGTGTCTGAGCTGGACGGCCTCTGATCCCGGGGCTGCAGAGAGTGTGGTCGAGTGGTACCGCGAGGGTCTCAGGCTTGAGCAGGTCCAGTGGGTCAGACTGAGCAGAGCCCAGCATCAAACGGTCATCACCGGTAAGACAAACACAGGATCATTCCACTCAACAGCGGACTCAATGAACGACTTCCCACTTGCAGAAGTTGAACCTGCCGAGTGCTATGAAGGAGCGGTGCACGTGTTCTATGGCGGCAGCGTCAAGAAGGGAGGCTTCAGGGCGGCCATTTCAGAAACAGGTCTTTACCAGAAAATGACGACCAAATGAGCGATTGTTTCAAGAGAACCGTGGTGTAACTTAAAGTGTGTTTTCTCAGCGCCAACGGTCGGTCCGTCAGTCCATGATAATAATGAGGGGAGCAAAGTGTCGGTGACCTGGACTGAGCTTCCCAGGGGTGAGCGTGGAGGCTGCATCCTCAGGTATAAAGTCCATGTAGAAAACAGCACTGGACACCTGTGGAACTGTGAGTGTCACTGAGAAGATTGTCTTATAACGCTTTCCAAACATTGATCAATAATGTTTTGTGCTTCAGATTCGATAGCATTCGATTCAGCGTCTAAAACCTCCTTCACGCGGCCAGATGTTCCCCCAGATCTCTACAGTTTGTGGATGACTGCGTGGACGGCGCAAGGAGAAGGTCCTGCAGGTCGGAAGATCAAGTTCATTATTTCAGGTGATTCAAAGTTTTTGGTTTCTTATGTTTTTTTATTATTATTTCTATTTTAATGAAGTACAGAAATCCCTTTCCTATATCGAAATATATAGCTTTCAACGTGTTTAAAAAATGACTGTCTCTAGTGAATGTCGTTACACGGGGTTTAACCTACAAAGTAGTGAAACGGCGACACCAAGTGGCAAGGATGTATAACTACAAAGAAAATCGAAAGTTATGTTTTAATGATCTTTTTTTTTCTTCCAATAAATATATAGATAGATATATATCTATATATATATATGATGGCTTCAATTAGCATTTGTACTTCTTAGTTGATTCCTAAATGCTGTTTATCTACTGTTTTTCGTAGAACATTTCATGGTGCCTGTTAAAACACTATCTTAAAAAACATTAAAACTGTGTATTTATTTGAATCTCACTCCGATGTGTTGCCAGAGTGTATTAAATCTTCTACAATGAGAGGTTAAGGGGTTATTACTCTTTGTGTTTGCTCTCCTCGAGAAAGCGTTTCCTGCCTTCTCATAGGTTGACGTTTTCTCTGTTGTGTAGAAAATAGAATTTGCTATTTTTTTACATGAGATAGACATTAAAGCTAGTTTTATAAATAAGCTTTGAACTTATTTGAGTCTTGTCTTCACAGAGAACAACAAGCTGTCCATCGGCCTTCTGTGTGGACTGCTGTTTGTCCTGGGTCTGGTCCTGTTGTGGCTGTGCCAGTGTTCCACTCTGAAGCAGAGGTAAACCTGCCACACCAGTTCAATACAGTTCCTCTAATATTGACACTTCTCACCATGATTTAAATTAATAATAATACCAAATAGATACAAGATCTGAGGAGGTACAAACATCATACATGAGAAGCTCTTATTGCTTAATAACATCTGAAACAGCCTCGAAACAAAGTAAAACAACCAATAATCATGTCTCACAGCTAAAGAAAAGATAAAGTAGATATTTACATTCAATTTTTTTTTTGTTAATTTGCTAATAAACAGGCATTTACAGTGATGACTATATCATCTTGGCAGATGTAATTAGACAGAAAGACCAAAATAATGTCACAAATGTGGTTTATTTTCCAGGTTGAGGACAGTGGTTAAACATTTCTTCGAGGTGGTGCCAGACCCAGCGAACAGCAAATGGGCAAAGGTGTGTTCTCAAGAAAAGATCAACCAATAAAAAAAAAGAAAAACTAATTTATTTCATCCAACTGTGTCTCACTTCCAAAAGGGGAGTATGGACTTCCAAATCCATCAGAGTGAGGCGACGGTCGATGAGGAGCAGCCCGTCCTCACAGTCGTGGAGGAGCTGCCTCAGAAGACGTCCAAACTCAGCGGCGCCTCGAAGGACGCAGTCGGCTCCAAACCAGCCCCGCTTCACTACCCTCCGATCACCCACCAGATGAGCTACTCTCAGGACTCGGAGAGCTGCGGCCACACCGAGAGCTCTCAGGACACCACCGAGGTCTACATCTTCTCTCAGTGCCCGGGATATCAGGGCGGAGAGGAGGAAGAGGAGGAGGAGGAGGACATGTGGTGTTCATCTTCTAACAGCTTCATGGACGCGAGGGAGTTCAAAGGGAATCTGACCTTAGACGCCGTGAAAATCAACTGCACCGAAGTCTTTCAAAACATGCAGAGATGATCTCCGAAAACCCTTTAATGATCTTCACATTGTGAAGTTGCACCTTTGAGGACTGGTTTGACATAATCTCATGGAGCTCCATCTACCGTTCATGTTTTTAGAATCATGTTGTTTTGCAGGTCAATACAACATTAAACCAAAAATGTTACAAGATATAAAGATCTGTAGGTATCACACCCTCACTTCCTGTGAGGATTTCCCCAGGAGCGTGTGATGAAGTCAGCAATCGATCCTGTCCAGCCGCCTATAAACAACATACTACCTCAGCATTGATTATAACTGTACTCAGACTTGTTTGACTGAAGTTGGAACAATACAAGGTTAGGAAGGAATGTAGTCGTTACAGTAGATGACAGGTGGATTGGCATGATGTAAATTAAACTCAGAGCATGATGTATGAATGTAAATGTAAAATATATAATTGTCGTTTTACAATTAAGGGTAAAACTCAACATTAAATGTTTGCAAACCTGTTCGTGGCATTGTCAGAAAACATCTGTTGCAAAGTAATAAAAGTAATCAAAGATGTCAAACTCAATCAAATAAAACAGGAAGTCTCATAGAGGTTCATTCTTTTAGGCTTGATCCATCCTAACGTTTACCATTGTAAGCTTCTGTATATTTGGCGCTTAAACATTAGCATCTCTATAGGTAATCTTAACATAAACACTCATCTACTAAATGGGACCACAAACAAACATTTGTAAAAGCAAATATGGCTCCCTGGCCTAAAGTTGTACTTATGTCCTGTAGACTTGTCTAACCGGCTCAGCTCTTATGAAAGATGTAGTAGAAAATCCCATGAATAACATATACAAATGACACCAACACCTGATGAAGAGGAACACACAGGAAAAGGGAAAGTCTACCAAACATATGCAACATTAGAAAAGTACAAATGCATCTGCTAAAACATGAATAGTTCTTTAAACTTTCCTGCCTGACATGACTGTCTATGACCAGCTGATAGTGGGCAGGACTGAGGCAGAGACCAGAGGCAGCTCCAGAGTCCAACAAACCTTTTTTTTTTAAAGAGTCAAGCCAAAATACATACTGTAAATATATCAGATCAAACAAACGCTGTACAAACATGTCTGTTTACTCTATTGAACTGGAGGAGGCAAGTCTGGACCTCTTCTAGCTGCTACCATCCACCTGACATTGGATAAGGGGAGGGAAACAAGAAGAACAAGTATTTCTCCCGAGCAACAAATGAGCAAGTTTGCATCTCAGAAAGTGAAAGTTAATCAAATGCAAGAGACTTAAACTCACTTTTTTCAACCAGCTTCAGGTTTGACTAGTTTCTTCCAAACCTTATCCTTTTCTTTTTAAAACTACTGAACCACCATGACATGCAAGTAACCGCTCACCACAACTAACCAGAGCACTAGTTATAGTCAATGTAGATCGACTGTGCAGGACCTCGATTCCACCTGAACATTTATGTTGCAAAAATCTCGTTGAAAGCCTTCAGTGGGCAGGACCACACTGACAACCATGTTGAACAGGTTGGATTAGTGTGAAGTCAACAGGGTGTGTATACACATCAAACAAAAGCATGTGTGTAGAAGAAAAAGTGACAAGCGGAACATTTATCGACCATCTTTATTTACCGACAGAGGTCTAATAGCAGGGCTGGAATTCACACAATTGCAGGGCACATCAGTTGCTTCACACAATGAAGGACTGTATTTCTTTCAGAGCGATTATGCAGTGGTGCGTGTCACTGTGGAGGCTGCAGGGGAAGTCAACAGCAGAGAGAGAGATCAGCACAGAACCAAACAGAAGCTTTAGCCGGTTCACGTCTGCATGAGGATGTTTGTGGAGTGTGTAAACAGTCGGAGAGCAGGTGCCACACACTAGCTCTCAAAAATCACTCGTTTGAAAAAGAAAAGGGAACTAATGAGAATGATATGAGCACAGAGGACATTAGCTGACGATAGCACCCGAAATGCAACTCAACTACCGAGACTCAAGTTGTTGGATCAAGGCCAATTTTAGGTAACATAACAACCAGAGGTGTAAGATGATCTTGCGCAACACTCCACTACAGAAGAACCATAATGGATTGTTGCTTTTTCACTGATTCAAATCCAGGCTCCTTATCACATGACCACGGATCATAGGACACGCTTGTAAGCACCATATGAAGAAACCTTGGGAGGAATTTAAGAAAATAGATTTACAGGCCAAAAGTTATAGAAGAATAGACCTCATTAGAAAATATAAAACAATATCCCAGTGCTAAAGAAACATTATCTCAGCGAGTGAAGAGCAACTTTGAAACCGTTGCCGTGTCAGAGCTTGAGGTTTGGTGGCGCTCCACAGTGCCAAGTGTAAAGCGGGCAAGGCATGGCGCGCGCACACACACCAAACTAAAGATACTTGGCTTACATTTGAAATGAGTCAAGCAGCAATTACAAAAATGCATCAATGGACAAAGCATAACCTCTGAAAAAAATACTGTATGAAAACACCCCTGCTACTTCGTTTCAAAGTACAAAACCTCTACCAATAACTGCTCCACAGTAGCAAGAAGTCCTTTTCTGTAGGTTTTTTTTTTATTTTTTTTGGTAAATTTCTGTTTTTTTTCTTCCATCATCCTTTTTGTTGTATTGGGTAAAACTCAGTCCTCACGTTGAGTGCCACAGTTAATGACAGTCTTCTCCATCATTTTACTTTGCTGAAGGATCCAGGAACATGCAAGCCTCGTAGTGGAGGTGCTCAGGGCGCTCCTGTATGCCTGAGGGTCAGCCGGGCTTAAGCCAGGGCTGGGAAGGCCTCGGGGTCGTCCACGTTGGGCACAGACGCGGATGACTGAGAAGAAAAGAACACTGGTGTTAGACTGGATGATGGCATCGACATTAATCACAGATTCAAGTCACGCGCTTCACTAGTGACATTGCTGAAACACAAACGCTAAATTTCCACCTGGTGTTAGCCGATGCTTTGATATTTCTAATCTCCAATTTGATTTGTCGCCTGCATGTCAAAACTACGCACACGTTAATCTTCAGATATCTGGTTCTCTTGTGACCCGTAGTTTGTTCTGTAGCTCGGTTCTTTGTAAGGACCTCCATTACAAGATTATCGTCTTCGATAACGATCAGTGAAAGTTAGCCAAGGTTAAGATGATAGCTTAAAAACACATCACGTACCTTATCAGTCCTTCCTCCACGCATCGGCCTTGGAGGACCCTCAGGTCCACTGGGTCCAGGAGGACCAGGTGGACCGCTAGGGCCTCCAGGACCTCCAGGACCTCCAGGACCACCGCGTCCCCGGCCCCCTCGGCCACCTCGTGGTCCACCGCGTCCGCGGTTTGGACGGCCCAGGTCTCCAAAGTTGATCTCCAGCTGGGATGTGATGTCGTTCGCTGGTTTGCGGAAGTGGTGCTCGTCATCAAGCTGCGCGTAGAAACAAGTGGGTTACGCTTAAAATTATTCAAAACCAGATGCTCTAATAATTAAACACATGTAGAACATTTACCTTTGACTCGTCGACCTCAGCGTCAATCAGTTCTACTCCTTTGCCCTGCAACCACAGAACAAGAACATCAGAGCCGTCTTCACTCTAAATATTAAGATGTCACCCATCATTGTTCTGAAACATCTCCATAAGTTGCTTTCATATGCCGACACACTCCAACAATTGCATGTCGTAGGAGAGGTTTATTGCTTTTGACCTCAACTGATCCTCTGCTCCCCTGTTGCATGTCACATGGGTGTGGGTGGAGAGTATTGATCAGATATTTATTGTCCGACGCTCCGCAGCGAAAATCAAGTATCCAGATATCTTGCCATCACACTGTTTGGAAGATAATACACAAATGTAGTCCTACACCTTGAGATGACTTCTTAGTTTGTGTAGCAAGTAAGAAGTGCAACGCTCCACCAACTGAGCCCTTTGGTGACTTTTGTCCTTTGTTTGGAGTAGCTATATGTGCTGGCAGATATGATCTCATTTTGAATGGTTGGTCCAATGTGAATGAAATTGTATTCGAGTTAGGGAAGTTAACAAAGTGTGAAGTGAACTTATGACTATAAATTAACACCAACCAGGGGGTCCACCGACAAGCCTTAGAATAGCAACATAGAAAATAACTATCCTGTCACATTCAAAAACTTATGACAATATGTCCAGATAGACCCTCAACACGCTACAGTCCCAGACTGAAATGTCCTCAATGAGCAGGCTTAAAGACATTCCATCAAATCTCAAGGTCAATGGGACTCACAGGTGCCTTAGACTTGTGCAGCACAAATCCTTGGCTCCAGTCAGATCCGTCGTTGGCCTTCCTAATGTTGAACTCCACTTTGGCCCGTTCCTTGTCCTGCATGGCTTTCCATTCGTCCAGACTCATCTCCTTGGGGCCTTCCTCCTTGGTCTCCTCAGCTTCATTCTCCCTTCAACAAGAACCAAACAAGCAGTGTTAATAAACATCCTATCATGGAGGAATGCTCAACGTTCTATGTCAAAGGTTCCAAAATGGAGCACATAAAACAAACTTACTTGTTCTCAGTGTCAGCAGGTGGATGCTCCTCTCCCTCGGGGGTTTCTTCAGTGACGTTAGACGTGTTAAGTTCACTGCAGAGACGAGTTTTAATGTCAGAAAGGTCTCCAACCGATGGGATCTTTCATTGTCCCGGTCATCAAGCAACAAGTTAAAGCTTGAGAACGAAAAGTGTCTTTGAAAGACTACTCACTTCAGCTCATCCTTGACAGTTCCCCAGTTGTGCGATCCACTTCCACCGCGTTTGTCCTCACCCTTCATACTACTGGAACAAGAGGAGCTTTAGGCACGATCCCACTACAAACGAAAGCCAACCAAGGGAGCCGACCCTTCGTTAAAACTGAGATTTAAAAAGAAAGCTCTTACGATCGGTCGCTGCCACTGTGTCTGTCGAATTCACGTTTTCCTCTTGCGTCAAAGCCATCGCCGCGTCCGATTCCACGTCCTCGGCCTCCACGGCCACCTCTGCCGCCACCGACACCACCACGTCCTCTCATTGGTCTGTCACCGACAGGTCTGGTACAAATAATAGGAGTCATTAAAAAAGACAAGCAGAAAAACTGTATATTGGAGGTTAAACTTACTTTTCCACTGAGAACTCTCCTCCCTCATGCTTCTCACCAGCCTCACCAGCCGGCCTCTCGAAACGACGGGGCGGCCGCCTCTCGGTCGGCCGTCTGTCTGTGGGGGGTCGTCCCTCTCCCTGGCCACCCTGGCCACCCTGGGGCCTGGGACCGTCGCCCTCCGGCTTACGGCCCATTCTCCTCATGCCGGGTCCTAGGGTTGACAACAAGGGAAGGATTAGAGTACTGTATGCACCGATAGACCTACTGCTGAGCATGCAGTTTTGTTCTTCATAAATGGAGCAACACAAATTCAATTATTGCTTTTTTTCCTCTTTTAAACCTTAAAAAAAATATTGGCTTTTTGCCTTTAGTCGTTGATGACTCAAAATAACAATGGCCAGTGAACCCAACAGATGAATAAAGAACAGCCCTTTCTGCTTACGTTTGACTTTAATCCATATTTGAAGCCAACTTAGTAATAGTTCCCCCAAAAATTCTAATTTCACTCATTTTCTACTCACCCTAATGTCCACTAAAGGTTGGGACAGGTTTCAGAGTAATCTGAGGAGTTATTGCACATCTATATACTAGTCAATACAGAGCTCATGTTTCTTCGTCCAAAATGACACCAAAAAATGTCTAAATACCACCATGCTTATCCTCGACATGGCCATTTTAATTAAATTAGTCTATATTTTAAGCCCGTTTGTAGCTGAAGCTCCCAGTTTCTCAGTTTAATAGCCAGTGTGTGAAATTTACACCGAAACACAGGTACCTTCCACTGCAGCCAAAATAAAGACCGGTTCATTCTTTCGTTAGTTTTTTTCTGGACAATTTTGTAATAGCACACTAGGGTGTTGGAAGGAAGAAAAGTGAGCCCCGTTCGTGACCACTATATGGACATGGACTGCTGCCCCGACCAACCCCCCCTGTAACTCCAAAAAAGACATTACTCTGAAACTTTTCCAAACCTGACCAATGAGAGTAGAAAATTATTATTATTATTTTTTTTTTTAAGTAATATCTTACAATTATTTGACACAAAGTGCATGTGTCATCAGTTTGGTCCATGTAGCTGCTCACCCTTTGTTGAGCTTTAACCTCTAGCAGCAGATGGGAGACAGAGGCCCGGAGTGACACTAGTCCCACCCCACCGTCTTAGTCAGTGGCTACCAAAATAGACACAAATCTATGGCAGCTGGGTGAACTACATCCGAGCACCTGTCCCCACTCCTCTGCAGCACAGACACGAGACGACATTGGCCAACAGTGATGAGATGATGGACTACAAGTCATCAACAGGTTATTTAGAAGTGTCTGCACCTGACCCGGTGTTGACTTAAAAAAACAGAAACACGTTCAGAGAAAATAGTAACACAACAGAAAAACATGCTAACGGTGCGCGTGTGTGTGTGGAGCGTGTTCACAATACAGTGGAGCTGCTCACACGCCCCAAACTAAAACCACGAGGCCCGGGAAGCACGAGCCGCTCAGCCACCATCTTAACGTGGAAAACATTTTTTTTTAATTTTTAAAAAAAAAATCTGCATCAATTCCTCGATGCTGTGTTAACATTGTGTTGGTTTAGCTAAAGTTCCCAGAAACCACAGACTCGACCTGTCAAAGGAAAGTGTCGTAAAAGTCATCGGACAAAAACACGTTTGCCGCCTTAGCGTGATAAGTCACGGCCCAGGTTAAATAAACTATAGATGGTAAATATTAAAATAAACATGTGTGATGCATGATAAGTGTCAGCTTTACGTCACTTTCTTTGAGGGGGAGAAAAAAAAAAAGGCTCCAGACTAGCGTCCGGGTCAAGGCCGCTGTCGAAGTGAACGCGAGGCATGTCGACATGCTACAGTGTTCGCAGCCCCGCGGCTTTTGTTGCAAACACTAGGCAGGAATTCGAGATATTATCGGCCTGGTCGCTGCAGCCATGGAGGCCCAGGGAACAGACACAAAAGCGAGCACGCGGACCTCATGTCACGGGGCTTCTGGAGCCTGCTAGCTTGGCGAGCAACCTGGCCTAAGAGCCGACGCGAATATAACGTGTGTAAGAGTTACCATCTTTCTTGAGGGAAACAGGTGCCTGGATCTCCTCTTTCTTGTCGGCGAGTGGAGCCTTTCTGTCTTTCTGGGACTCCTTCTTGGGGGGCTTGGGTGTCTGAGCGGCGGTCTTGACGGGACCAGCAGCCAGAGCCTCCTTCTTCTTTTTTTCTGCTTGCTTCAGAAGCTCAAAGGGATCCGACTCATCGTCAAATAATTCGTCGAATCGATTGGTTATGGGACAGCCAAAACCTTCTTGCATTTGTCCGGGCATGATGGCGCCCCTTCAGCAGGATTTTACTCCGATTCTACGAGGCTTGGTGCGAGCACTTCGCTAGGTGAAGCCACAAGATGGCTGGGTAAAGGACTGTCTTCTCTTCCGGCGCGGTAGACATACGGGGCCTGGCAGTTGGCGCGGTTGGGGCGTGTAGTTTTTTGGACACGAGTGGCCTCGAGCGCAAAGAGAGCGTTGGTCTTTGTGATGACTACAGTTCCCAGAATGCACCTGTCACGAGTGTCGCTTGTATTCTTGACACGCCATGCATGGGCGCCCGCGTGCAGTTCCTACTCTTGTTTTGGCCGTTCAGATTAAACATCGCGCCAGATCTGTACCACGATAGGTTTTATTTTCATAACAACGTTATTACGTGTTATTTAATCTCGCCCTATTACTACCTTTTATGTTATAGCAAAATGCTAATTTGGCAAAACCATACTCTTTTTAACAGTGTTATAAAACCATTTGACATTTGACAATGCAGTTTTGGTTTCTCCAAGAACCCAAAATGCTAGAATAATGCCATCTTTTTTTTTACTATTCTTGTACCGAAGACAGCGTTTTTTGTTAAACAAAGTGTCAAGATGTACAAAGGCAATGCTAACATAACCTTTAAACATGACCTACAAGCATTTAGTAACATGTGCCCTTAAATACTAATCATTATCAAACTATTTTTGTGTGCTGTGTTAGTTTGTGTACTTTTTTCAATAATAAATATAAATGGAAAAAGATGTTCTTTCTCAACAAAAAAAGGCTCGATCGCGCAAGTTTTAATTTTCAATATAGATTTATTAAAGGCTTAAAGGTTTATTTCAATAATGAATCCGTTTATAATCTAATCCATATTTATATCAAATTCTATAAACACGTTAAGTCATACAAAAGCGACAAAGATCAACTTAAGAAAACAACATTAACATCTATTTTTTCTGGGAATTTTTTAAATAAAAGCTAAAGATCATCCATTCTTTTTTCTTAAGGTTTAATATCTTACCTGGGGCTTGTGGGTAACATTTTTTGCAGTAACAAAACATTTTTTAATGGATAAAATGTGCAGAAGTCTTGGTCCTGTATTGGTATTTGTGCTATTGTGGGGTTTTACCTAATAAGGATAGCAGCTGTTGCCAGCTAAGAGACTCAAACACAACTAATTCCACTTTTAACTTTACTTTGTATCTTTGCCTTATAGCACCATGTTGTCTTGTAGTGATAAAAAAAAACAAAAAAAATGTCCCCTTTGTGGGACTAATAGACAAGACACAATAGCAGGAATGTCTGCATGAGATTTCCACAGTAAAACCCATGAATATTTAAAACATTCTATTCAAATATTTAGGCAATATTTGATATGGTATCAGAGTTCGACACACACAGAATGCAGTAATAAATATGGTGAAAGTAGTGAACTGTCCACACGCATGGACACCTGCAGACACTACTTCTTATTCAAAGACAAGAGAAAAGACAAAGTTCTTATTTTATTTTGATTTATTTTTTATGAAAAATTGCTGTATTTTCTGTGGCTATTGGAAAAAAACAATTTCCCTCCTGAGGGATCAATACATTTTTACCTTACCTTACCTTACAACATTTATGTATCATAGGTATTAGTCCTTCTTATCCGATATCCTCAGATAAATAAATAATACTCACCAGACAATAGCTCTCAAGGGTTTACGCAGCATCATCAAAAGTCCATGTTTCAAATGTGACTCTAACAACCTTCTCTGGAGTCTAAAAACAGAGTCAGCAGAAATGGTGACCTTATTTCTAATGCACCTCAATGACAAGCGACAACATATGATACGCCACAGTGGGATCCATCCCTGCAAGGTTGGGATTTTGGCAGCTAAAAAAAAAAGGAACAAAGTGGCCACATTTATTTTATTCAAACAATCGCAACAAAGAGGTGAAATGCCAGATCTAACATATAATGATATTGTTTGTTAAAAAAAAGAATAGGCAGATCATTGTACTCAAAATGAGCTTCATCTTAAATAACTCCAAACGCTTCCCCTCGGTCAATTCCTGAGGCTGATGGTTCGTCCCACTCAGCCTCACTCACATCTCTTCTGATCTTTCACTTGCACCATCTGTCCGTGCAGACATGACCTCTCCAGTCACCCACGCCATGATAGAGTCCTACGCACTCATGGTGATGGTGATGGGAACCTTTTTCGTGTATTTTTGTGGAATGGTCTGGGCTTTTTGTAACCCAAAACTGAGCGGGTCGGAGGAGGAATCCCTGGCTGAGAACCAAGACGACTTTGGCATACGTCTGCCTGCGCCCACGAACACGCCAGAGATGCTCACGCAGACCACTTACGTCAACTTTTGGGACGACGCCGACAGTCTGCTGTCAGAGTACACTTTGTTTGGTCGAGACGATTGTGGACTCGAGCACCAGACTGTGGATGTGTGAGGACTCGTGGTGGATCGACAACGTATGGAATAAAATTGCTCGATGTCCTGGAAATTTCTTTTCAAGAACATCCATTACGGAATCAGGGGAAGAAGCTGGAATTACTTTCCCTTCAAAGTTCTCTGAACTTCACTCTCAAGCTGCAGCAACTTTCTGTACAACGCTTCTGACGCTTCCAAGTCCACGTCCATCTGAGAGACACAACAGCACATCACCAACATGTTAAATCCATCATAGCGTTACAGACGTACCTTTTTTGGCTGTATGTAGTTCCTTCCCAGAGCTGATGTCAGACTATGATACTTTACTTGTGGGTCCAGAGATTCGGGTTTTTGATGAAATAACCAGATCTGAAGAACAGAGATAATAGAATGACATCATAACTGCTGAATCATCTGAAGAGTTCGATGACTTCTGAAGCCTACCAGAGCTTCAGCTCCGTTGTGAGGTGTTAGAGTGAAGGTGTTGGTGAAGAGTCGGATCTGTGAACATGAAGATATGCTTTGGTGTTGTTTGTATTGACTTCATCCTTCATTCATCCTGTATCCCTTCTCTCAGCTTAATGATATTTTTTACGTATTTACTTTTTCCTACCAGCCAAAAAATGGGCGTAAGCAAAGTCCAGAAGAAGGTAGGTAAGGAGGGTAGGATGCCGTAGGTCAGATTGGTCTTTACAAACCCGGGGCAAATCACAGACGAAAACAAACCCTGAAAAGAACGACAGATCATCGGCCTCTTGCAGACTTCGGTGAGGATCCTTCAAGTGTTTCTAGTTGGACCTGTTGGTTGAAGTGAGTGTTGAGCGCCAGGCTGAGCAGGTCTGACGCGTATTTTGAGGAGCTGTACGGCTGCGAGCCGTCCCTGTGCTGGACGTCTTTGAGGCTAAAGGCCGAGCGGTGGGCGTTACTAGAAGAGGTCCAGATCACCTGGGATGTCCTGCCAGATTGACACAGAACTGGCTCTAGTTCTCTAAGCTGGGAAACAAGAAGACACAATATAGATCTAGAAGCTCTGACTTGTACCCATGACATGGATGAAGAAGCATTTAATGATTCGAAACTCAGATATTTTGAAGATATAAAGAGAAAATGTATGTATATTTAGAAATAAAAATGGCAGCAAAAGACAAAACAAAATAATATCCTAATGTCTTGCATTATTTTGGATGATCCTATCTGCATTTTCCTCAAAGCACTTAGTCAGCAGAATTCTGCCCTCTCAAGGTGAGCATGTGCTGTTAATAATTCATGACAGGAACCGTCATATCCAGTGTCACCTACATACCTTTTCAACTGTCCTATATAGATACATATAAAGTTTTTCTAGAGTTCTAAATACGCTTCTTAATACTCACCAGTAGAAAATGACCAAAGAGGTTGGTGGCAAACACTTGTTGGAATCCGTCATCATTGATCTCATCCCTCTGTGTCAGAATCCCCTCAGCGGTGGCAAACATGCTGATAACATTGCTGCATGGAAATGATGCTGAACAGGTAACTGGAGCTGCTCATGTATGTTGATACACTAATAGTCTAGTGTCGAGAGTCAAGTCACAATACATGGAACGATTGTTGTGTGGCTACCAACATCAGTCATCACATGAATCAGGTATGGGTTGTCCGAAAGTGTGTATTCCTAAAGCAAAGTTACACAGTCACAACCCTTTTTCTACATTATGGAGTATAATAGTGGCACTCCTGGTATGCTTGTATATGGCAGGATGAAAGGAAGGAAGAGGGAAAACCGCAATGAGGTCAAACCAGATGTAAGAGTTGTAGGTCATTCAGAATATAAGGTGGATACACATATTTCCTTGTTAATATACACATGTATGTGTTTTTTAATTACCAATAGCCATTTAACAAAGTGAATTTACAAGTGTTTAAACGTATTTCAATATAAATTGTTACTTCTTTTCCCCTCTCTTTTTACAAACACTTAACTACTTAAGACACTCCTGGTTTTTTCAACTTTTTTTCTCCATCAGTATAACCTTCATTTGGTGCTATAGTTTGTTTTTTTTTCGGACACAAAAAAGGTATCAGGAATCTTTGATCAATATTGAGTCACAGCAGGAGGCCGTCCACACCGAGTCTGGTTCTGCTTGAGGTTTCTGTCTGTTAAAAATACCTATTTTATCCCCACTGTCGCTCATTGTAATTTGTGTAGACCTGTTTTTTATCCTCTCATATATGTTATTATAGTAATTCAGTTGCGATTTCTATCATGTTACCTGGAGAAGAGGCCTCTGAAAAACGCTTTCACATCAAACTGTGGGTTTGGCATGATCCCTGTGTTCAGGTACACATAGTCGAGCCGGTTGTATCTACAGGTGAGAATTCAACCGTTACCAAAGTGCCTCTGATGAGCTGTGAGTCAGCCTCACACCTGAGTTTGAGCTCCCGGGCTGCAGGGATGACCGAGGAGATGCTACTGGTGTCCATCTGCAGCAGTGACACCTGAGCCGAGGGGTGAGCCTGCAGGAGTGTGGAGCGAGCAGACTGAGCTCGCTGCACACTCCTGCAGGCCAGACACAACCGCAGACTCTCACAGTGCAGTGAGAGGAGCCGATCACACAGGGCCAGGCCGATCCCACTGTAAGTTATCACCAGAAGTCACAACAACATGATCACCTCCAGAACTAAATATGATCAATCTCTAAATAAATCAATACGTCACCTATTGGCTCCTGTTACCAAAACAACCGTACTCATCTTCTCTAGAGAAAAGTTCACAAAAGTAGGTCAAGTAAGCAGCGAGGTCCAGATGAAGTGTGTGGAGTCATATGGTCTAGCTCCACCTCTCTCTCTGATTGGACAGACCGGAGCTGGTCAGCCAATGAAATCCGTTTGTCGCTGACATAGTCAACAGTTTATAAATAAAACAAGAGCATCACTGGAGGAACCTCCTTTATTCATCTTCAGAGTACAAAACTTGAAAACATTTGACTGGAAAGAGTTTGGTCAGAGAACAACAGTCATCACAGCACAAACATACGTTTATTTACAAACCAATTCATAACATGGGAAATGTTTTGAATTAATCAAAAATTATTAATTTCCCTCTCAAACCACAACTGTCGACACATACTAATGTTCCTACAGACGCACCTTCTTACACTTCTGAATTAATCACACAATTCGTTTTATAAACATTTCAATGCATACTGATGTTAAATGCAACAACACACACCTGTTTATTAAGCATTCAACATTCGTCATTAAACACACTGAGCTTTGATTGGCTGATCATCAGCCCGACTTACAATAAACAGAGTCTTTTCAAAACACAAAACTTAACTGGTTCTTCTCTTCCTACTTACACATAAACAAGCTGCTCCGCTGTTTATCAAGTAAAAACATTTCAAAATCAATCACAATCCTCGTTTAAAACACATGTCCTCACTGAATGAAAGACTCTTTGAACTGTATCTGGACATATTTGCCTTTTATAATATAGTAACAAAGTTTTTAGGCTGAATTTAACTTATTTATTTTGGTCCTTTAGACTTAAATAGTTGCTATGGTGACAACAAAGAAACAAAACAAGTTACAAAGCTTAAATATAATAGGAGTAACTTGGACTAAACATCTACTGAAAATACACAGCTATAGACACATCCAATTCACCACAAACTGCACTTAAGTGGAAAGATTTTCACACAAAAGGCTCAAATAAATTTGTTTAAAAATCTTACAGTAATAATTTGTTTCTTTTTTTCTATACATTCAAACAGTCTTCCAAAATCCAACATAAAGTTGCAATAGAATGAAGAAAAATGCTATAAAGCGCGAACAAAAAACATGAAAGTGCAGAATGTTACTTGCTACAGTGTGTTTCTGGGGAGTTGAAGTACATCAGCCATAAAGAGCCCAGATTCCACAACAACAAACAAAAAACAGAAGAACTCCAAAGCATGAAAACTGATCCACAACTGTCAGGTCACTGTTGCTGGTTGATGAACAAAACTAGAGGAACTCAAGCCACAATTACTATTGAGTACATTGGGATACACTTGGTTTGACCCTGTACTGATCTTGAGTGGTAGAAATATTTGAGAGAATCATGATTAGATTAGAAGATTAAATGCCTAAAATTGTTGGACATGGTCACACCCCTGTCAGCATAACAGTGTTTCTGGAATCATAGCTTGGAGCCAACACGTGACCAGAGTCTTTAGGAAACCACCTTCAAATGGACTTAACTTTAAACTTAATGCATCTCCAGGAGGGCTCGGTGTATTTCCTGGAAGTTCGGACGCTCTTTAGCGTTCCTCTTCCAGCAGCTCAGCATGATCTTGTAGACGGAGTCAGGACAGAGCACCGGCTGGGGAAGGTAGATCTGTGGGTCCAAAGAAATCCAAAATCATTAATTATTGACATAAAAAACAAAAAAGATTCTAACAGTAAACTGATTCTAGAAGTCTGTTGTTTCAGTGAAGCTAAATGAAAGAAAGGCCAAGAAAAATTAAAAGGGACAAAAGTTATATACTGAAGCAACAACAAAAATATAACCTTTTATCTGTTAAACATTTAATTAGAATTAGAATATTTTATTGACGGCGTTGTAAACACAACACTGGAATTTATTGTGGTTGCATTTTTTTTAATATCATAATATCATGATGTGAATTGTTAAATATTATTATATTATTTATTTTTAAATACATTTTTATAGACCAAAGTTTAAGAAGAATTGATTGACAGGGAATAGATAAAATGTTTCATTAAATTCGTATAACCACATAAAATGAATGTTGAATGAGTGATCTCGACACAGTTTTTTTGTTTTTTTAGTTTTCTCTCTCTCTCTCTGAGAGAGAGAAATGAATGTATATGTCATTTTGAACTGACAAAGTATTTTTTTTATGATGATAGTGTGCATCTTTAATAAAAGGCAAGTTACAAAATATAAACAAAACTCTTTTAATTCAAAAATCACAAATTAAATTCTTTCTGTTGAGAAACAAATAATTCTCACAAAAAGAAGAAGAGAGAAATAATCATCCTCATACAAATATATTTAAACAAAATTTGTTTAGAATTTAACTACCAAGTAATAATTTGTTAAAGAATTTGGATGTGAACCAAGGTCAATGTGTTGTAGCTGGAGCTTTATGTTGGCTCTCAATGTGGCCACAAATGAAACAGTGTGTTTGTTATGTAGACAAAAACCTGCTCACTAAAGCATGTCAAGTTGCATTTCCTAGGATGGCCCGGGCGTCATTTAGCCGCTCAGATTGTTTGCTCAAAGTCAAATAAACATTGATTAATGCTGATATGGGGACTCTGTGTTTAGAATAAGTCTAGGGACAATAATAAAATATGTCAACAATAATATATATACACTTTAAATAGCAATAAACCTGGGGCTGAAGGGAAGGAATTTGAAGGGTATTTAACACAGTCTGGTAGATCTAAAATTTGATTTTGGCGCCAGTCTAAGACACTCACCTGTCTTTTCTGGTCCCTGAAAAACTCTCCGGTGTTTTCTATCACCTGCTCATCCGTGAGCTGAGAGTACGGCTGCTCCTTGCAGAAGTTCAGTATCTCCCACAGGGTGACTGCAAAAGCCCAGACATCACTGGCGGTGGTGAATTTCCCCTGGAGAAACATGTCTGTGAGTTCAACTGGAGTCCAACATGCAAGTGTCTCGTCTCACCAGGAGGATGCTCTCCCACGACATCCAGCGTATCGGCAGCACCGCCCGGCCTTGGATGCGGTAATAGTCCCCGCTGTACAAGTTTCGGCTCATGCCGAAGTCAGCGATCTTGATGGTGTAGTTTTTACCCACCAGACAGTTGCGCGTCGCTAAGTCTCGATGCACGAAGTTGAGCGAGGAGAGATACTTCATCCCCGACGCTATCTGAGCGGCCATGTAGCACAAGTTAGTGTGGCTGTGGAGAAGAAGAAGGTTGGTGTCGTGAGAACGTGAAGGGAGCGGGTTTTGCTTTGAGCGTCTCACCTGATGGTGGGTGTGATGCTGAGCTGGGCCAGTGGTCCCTCCGGCTCGTGGCGAGATAGAAACTGGTTGAGATCTCCATTCTCCATGTACTCTGTGATCATGCAGAGAGGGTCACTGTACATGCACACGGCCAGCAGCCGGATGATGTTGGGGTCTTTCAGACGGGACATGATCTTGATCTCTTTCAGGAAGTCGTTCCTACAACCAACGTGAAATCCATTTATGAACATGTCTTTGAAAATAAAATAGTGAGACTGGTCATGAGTCGTGATTTAATATTTAATAAGAAGCAGGAATTGGCAAGAATCTGACCATTCGATACGGGTCAACAACAATTTAATTTGTTTTAAAAACAAAATACGGTCAAACATTAGCTTCAAAAGTGCTGGGCTCGATTGTATCCTCTCATCCTCAGGCTTATATATTATAACATTATTATCCTAGTTAAAACACTAAGTGTTGCCCAGGTAAGTTGGCTAGCTAGGTTTTCTTTAGTAAGGGTCCGGAGAAAACTAAAAAAGTAAAGGAAAAAAAATGAAATGACTTAAAAATACAAATGACAAACCAGATGATGATGGATGATTGTAAAAAAAATACTTAAAACTTGATTTTTAAGCCCTACTTGTGCCGACTTTAATCTTGACCTGATGACGTTGCCCTTCACTGAAAGTCGTCTACATTCCAATTTTCAAGCAATTATGGGTGGTTAGGAAGTCTATAAGCGATAAAATCACACACACACACACACACACACACACACACACACACACACACACACACACACACACACACACACATACTTTTATATAAATATAACAGTAATAATTGGAGGAAACTAAAATGGATGAAAATAAAAACTAATGATTTAAAGGTCAACTAATGTGTTGATTTAAGTCTTAAATAGATCTTGTATCTCTATTGTACTCATCAGTATGTGTCTTTTTGTACAAAAGTCTCTTTTAGTTTAAATATTTACATTACAAAATGTTCTTAAGCCCCACCCACTGAAAACAATTGTTTTTCTGGAGATTAAATCTTGTTTACCATAACCACACCCACCCCTCTGTGATTGGTTAATCATCAAGGTTTGTCACCCGTGTCAGAAAGTTAACTTGTGGATTTATATCTACAGACCACATACCTTGCATTTTTGTTGGCGTCTGAGCGCAGCATCTTCACAGCCACTAAAACGGGCTCCCCCTCCGCGATGTCAAATAAAAACTCCTCATCGATGAACTCTTGCATCCCTTCTGCTTCACAGAGATGAACCTAAAAAAACATTTTTTTTTTATTAAACCATTAATCATGTCACTCCTCTGACTCTCTCACCTCTCCAAACTGGCCCTCTCCCAGCTTTTCCTTAAATGTTAGCAGTTTCCGAGGAAACTCTTCCACAACCACTTCTTTCCCCGACAACAGGTCCATGGTCAGGGCAGGGATGGCGTACGTGTTTCCACCGGTCACGCCCTGAAGATTTACAATGTCTGCTTCTGCGTAATGAGGGACGCCATCTTGGACAGCAGTTGAGGTGGTGGACTTGGAAGCAACTGAACTAGAAGAAGCTAGAAGACAACAAAAGCTATGATCAGTTGTGGAAACTAAAAAGCAGTGAATGAGCATCATAGCTACGCTGAAATCTTTGTGCAATACTGTATTTTCAAGGTGTTCTGTGCATGTATTTTTGCGTCTTGTACCTGGCTCCTCCGAGCTCTGGGCAAACTCGGGCAGCTTGCAGATGAGGCGCGATGGCTCCTGGTAGTCTGGACCCAGTGGAAAGATCCGCTCGTAGGTGGAACCAGACTCCTGTTCGCTGGTGGCACTGGAGTGATTCTGTGTGTAGGCGAACGTCTCGCTCTGTATCGACAAACTAGAGTTCAGCTCAACATTCGAGGCGAAGACAGGAATAAACGTAAAGTGGGTGTGAAGAGAATAAAAAAAATATCTCCAGCCTTGACTCGACTGTATTGACTTCCAAAACAACAACATTGTTTCTCCCGTCTTGCTCTCACCTTCTCCAACATCTTCTGCCACACCTGCCGCCACAAGATGATGACGATGATAACCACCAGGATGAAGATGATCGCCACTAAACAAGCTATCAATATACGCGTGTCGCTGTCGTCCACTTTGTGGGTGGGGTCGTCTTCTGTCGAAGGAACAGACACATTGACGATTTTATGATTTATGTTCTATAATAATAAATTACCCCCTTCTACTCGAGTGTTTTATAAATCCAACAGAACCAGATAGGCTAGTGAAGGTTCAGCAGGATGTGTACTCATGTGTTTAAACTCACACACAAGGTGCCAGAATCTTTGAACAGTTTGAGTCGCGGGCTGAACAAGATGTACGTATTTTATGGGTGTGTATTGGCCAGAATCTGACGATACGATATGGATCAGGACAAATTGGCAACGATGCAAAATATTGCGATACTGTAGGACCAAGGATTTATATAATAATATTGCTCGAGAACAGACCACATGATTTTTAACATAGTCTTTACTGATTTTTTTTTAATTTTAAAACCAAAATATGTCCAAACATCAGCTTTAAAAGCTGCTGGAGTCGACTGTATCCTCTCGTCCTCAGTCATTGCCGAGGACGTAATGGCTGCTGCCATCAAGCGGTCAGAAGTTTATTTGCAACTCGTAAATGAACAAATCCAGTGACTATATTAAATGAAAATCCCCCAAAAAACAACGAATTATCGCCCTGCAATGCTGAAGCTTCCTGTTGCAGTAATTGTATGTTTTTACATGTATATTGTTTTATACACAACATTTTACAATATAAACCATAAAATAACTATGATGAGAAAGCCAAAATATACATATTTTTAAATCAATACAGTGCTATGTAATATCAATACGAAAAAAACATCGCGAAATATCGATATATTATTATTGTCTTAGACACATTCTGTCCTTTACTGTAACTATAAGTCAGATTGGATATTTTATTTGTATTATTTGAGGCTCAGTCTAGCTTAAATATCTCTGTTTACTCTCATCTAATTCCTCCACTTAATTTATGTTTACTGTTATTGTAAAATTGTTGGCTGTGATCTGTTGCTTAGCTTAGCTTAGACTCCATAGTCACCATATCTACATGAACGAAGCTCGAGCAATTGAAAGCTAGTTTGCTGACACCTCACTGAAACAAAGATCACGTCTTTTCATTATTTGTTGACGAAGGACTGCTGCACATATTGACTCGTGTTGGTTAATACTCTGGCGTTTATGTGTACATTGTGTAGATAGAGATCGCACAAACATAATGAATGGATTGTGCTCTTGTGTTGACTGACCTGGCAGTATGTCGGATGGAGGCTTGGGTGGAGTCAGAGTTGTGTTGTACATGGCTGTGTCTGGTGACACAAAGTAGCACATTTCAAGAGACGGTTTTTCAAAATCACTCAACAATTGACTTGTAAAGTGTGTACCTGACTGGAAGGTGATCTCGCTGAACAGCAGCCAGGCGTCTGCAAAGTAGAACTGGCACTTGATGGAACTGGCCATGTGATTGGCCAGGTTGACGGTGACAAAGCGAGCGGCGGGATCTTTCTCGTCCACCTCTGGACTGAAGAAGAGCATCGGCGTCTCCCAGTCGGAGTCAGAGTGGAAGTAACAGACCACTTGCTGGAAGACTTTGACATTCCACACGAACATGTTGTTGCAGTGAACCTGGCCACAGACAGTTCAGATTAAAGCTCAGATATCAGATGATTTGATGGGGTGCGAGGGGGGGGGGGGGGTTGCTCCTACCATCATGGTGGTGAAGTTTCTAATGCGGTCAAACTCAAACATGATCTCAACGTATCCGCTGGGGAAGCTCTCGTTTCTCCAGCCGACGTAGTCGTAACCCGGCCAGGCGTTGTAGACGTGACTCTGTGTGAAGTTGTCAAGTCCGCTCACTCCATCGGTCAGCTGACCCAGGCCTTCTGTCATGCTGGAAAACACCAGTGTTTTATTTGAATAAAAGGTCAGAAACTCATTTACCACAATAATTCTCTGTTAACGCCAAACACTTCTGTGTTGCCTCCAACACTTACAACTATACCTCTCAGAACACTCTTACTATTTAAGAAAACATCCGTAGTATCACGATAATGACATGTACTGGAGGTCGTCTAGTTACTGGTGGACTTCAAATAAGATTTAATATATGTTTGTGAATTTCATTCACGTACCTTAGAAAGTCTCCTCTAGGCCCCATGAGCAAAATGTTGAACTATATATATTAAGAAACATACATGAGTCTTCATAGACAAATGTTTTTAAATTGGCACAATTTTATCTTGTTTAACTGGTAATTCCCCAATAGTTTTGATTTAACTCTCTATTTATTTGAATAAGTCACTTAGAAACATCTCATAACTCCAAAAGGTTAAATAATAATGATAATCTGTTTTAATTTTTGTTTCATTGTTTTTAACCCCGGGACAATACAGATCCGGGACTGAGCGTGTTTTACTGTCAGTTGACCAGCTGGGGGCAGCATTGTCAAGCACGTCTTCTCCTCCACTGCAGGCACTGAACGCGTGATCTCGGTCATTTAGTTTTCCTTCCACAAGCCTATGACTGACTTTCTTCTTGAGCATTGTCCAAACAGTTATGGCATCATGAGACTTCATAGAGTCACTCGTTCCCCATCAGCTGGAGCCAAACTGCAAACCGCCACGACCCTTTCCTTTTTTTGTTTTTCTTGTCACCATGGCAACACGTGGTGGATGGAAATGTAACATAAAACAACACAAACATTCGCTCACCTGTGGATGATGGCTCCATCGTACACGGAGTCGTTGAGGTAGACAGGTAAGCCAGGCAAGTTCATCTGCTCACCGATAGGGGCGTTGTAGGACACAAGTCCGTCTGAAGATCATAGAGTTAAATGTCAGCCCTTAAAGGAATGTATATACATTTAAATAATGTACAAGAAAATAACACTATTTTTTTTTAAAATTGTAATTTCAATTCATGATTATTTTCTTATTTTAGGTCATGTCAACATATTAAGGTTATTTAATGTGTCCCTTCTTTTCTATTGGCCCATCACAATGGTCAAGGTACTTCATGTGGCCCCTGAAGAAACTAAACTTCCAACCACTTGAATTCATCAGTAATACACATTGTTGTTAAGTTGCTTCTGAGCTGTTTCATCCTTCAACATTCATCACCCATTTTTTCTTTCATGTGTTGAAATGCTGTTTGACAAAGGAAATTCTTCATGACAACGTTCTATCTCGTTTTATCTCGTCTTATCTCGTCTTATCTCGTCTTATCTCACCGAGCCACTCGCAGCCGTACAGCTCCACCCTCATGCACACGATCATGGAGTGGTCTGTGACGGGCATGAAGCGGACATAACGGGCGACGATGGGTGGCTCCAGATCCTTCAGCACAGTGTCGTAGGCGTTCCTGTTCCCCTCGATCACCTGAAGAAGAAAAAAACAACTTAAATAATAGATGACAATTTTTACTTTGTGAGAGACAGACTCGTGTTTTGATATTAACCATTATTAACCAATTGTTTGTTCATTAAAATAAAAAATAAAAAGATAGTTTTTTTCTACTGTTTTCGACCTTTTGTTGTTCCTCTTGGTGTATTTTCTTTTGATTGAAATATACCTTTGATTGAATAATAAAACAACAAATCTACCTTCATACTGTACATGGGTCTCTCTATAAGTCTATATATATAAAGATTTAGACCAAAAATATTGTTATGATTATTGCATGAATTTATGTTATATTAACAATCCTTAGCACTCAGATATCTCATACCTCCCCCAAGGAGCTCATTTAATGTGACTTCATAAAAACAAAGCAGATTATTACGTGAATAAACAACTTCTATGATTCAAGAATTGTGTTGATTCAAGTATTCATATTATTATTAACTTTGATGATATATATTATACATTTTTTGTACAGCTGATGTATTTTCAGATGAAGATGCATTTATTTCTTGTAGACTGTACGACGATCACAGTTATTATTAAGACTACCTGCTTGCCCTGTCTGTCCTTCCATGGAATCCAGCGACTCCCGTCGCGGCTGTACTTGATCTTGTACATCTGGGCGAACTCGTTCCCCATGCCGCCGGCGTTCCGACCCTGCGTGCCCACCAGCGTGATGAAATGCAGCGAGCGCAGGTCGATCTGCAGGAACTCCTTCAGGTGGTCCAGCTCCACCGAGATGTCTGGACACCAGGCGCCATCGCCCTCCTCGAAGTTCAACCTGCGACAAAGAGCGTTGCTCATTAGCAGAGAGGCAGAGAAGGGCAGGAGGAGGCAGGATGGAAAGTGTAAGTGATGCTGTGGTGGAGTCGACTCTTTACAGGCGCGTAAAAACAACACTTCAGGGAATGGCCTGCATTGTTAATCCAAGTTTAAGTGCATGATTTGGGTGAATAGTTGGCAGCAGGATCGGCAGCTTTTTGTGAGGCTGGAAACACACACGGATCCAAGTAACACAGACACACACACAATCCTACCTCTTTAGTCACCTGACCAGAAGTGTGCCTCAATAACTGTGAGTGTGTGTCTGTGTGTGTCGGTGTGGAACTCACCTGCCGTATCGAGCGGCGGTGGAGTCGGACCACTGACTGGAAGCAGAAATGTCCTCATCCTGGATCTGACCTCTCGACATGCCCAAAGGATACCGACACACACCTGACACACAGAAGAACAGCGAGATCAGTGAAGTCATATTGCGCAACATCTGGAGTCATCCTTGAAGATTTACAAAACTGTATATGTGGCTTCTTTTTTAGTGTCACTGCGATGTTGTGTACACGTTTGTACAAGTGAATCATCTTTTTTAAGTAGGAAAAGCTAGCTTACATGCTGGGTCTTCACCTCAGGAACAAAGTAGCATGCTGGGAAATGGTCATAATGTCTACAGACACCTACAAATTGGACGATTCGAAAAAAGTCTGCTTTGACCCTGCGTGCTACACTGTAGGACTACAGGATGTTGGAAGTAAAAAACACTAAACATAAATACATATGGAAAGAAATAGGGTAATTAATTAAAAATAATAATTAGTAACTTGTTTCATATCACCTGAAAATGCTTTGATTACTTGTTATTTTCCACCAATATGGCTGAATATTGCCACGTTTTTTATCACTTAAATTATTTGAATATACAAATAAAACATATACAAAGTCCTGTAAATAAACACATGAAAAAATAAGTATAAGACTTAATAGAACAATCAATGTCCCCTAAAGGGTGTGACTGATTGTCAAGCACAAGACGACTTGAAAAACAGAGAAGAGGAACTTATAGAGATGAAAAATCGGATTATTAATATTTAAAAAAGCTCTAATTATGACTGTGATCAGTGAATCTCATAGGTTTAAATCTCAATATTAAACAGCAAATCACCTGTTATATCACAGACTTATCAAAGAATATTGTAGAAACTAGCAAGTTTAGCGTGATTTTAAAATGAGCTTCACAGACAGACTCCCACATCCTCCAGACCAGCCCCGGCGAGTCGTTGGCATTGAACACTCAAACCTAAACTTAAACATCCACCAGATGCTCACTGACATTTCTGAGGCCGACCTGCCGAAATCCAAGTTTCTGTCAAGTCATGTGCGGCGCAGTGATGGATCAGCCCGGCGTGGACTGCACACTGACACACAAACACACGCTGAAAGCGGACTCCTCGCCTTCGTGTTGTGGTTTGTGTATTAAAATAATACGTCGGGTACGACCCGCAGCACTGCCAGGCCAAACAACCCACGTGAGTTAGTGTGTGGATCTTTGTTGTCGTTTGGGTCCATCACGCCCACGCAATGTGGTCAATAGAATCAATACCCCATCCACTTCCTGTTCACTCCTCTGTGCTCTGCTTGTGTGGTCTGAGCGAGCGAGTATCAAGGTTCTTGTAGCCGAGGTGGAGTCAAGGGTCTCAAAACTTTAGCCCTCCAGGCCTGAATGATAAATGAACACCCTCCATTTGATAATGTTTTCATGAATGTTTGGACAACGGTTTAAAATATAGATCATCATGTCAAATGTTATCTTTTATAAAGCTTTGATAATATAGTTAAGATGGAACAGATTTATTAGAAAAAAACATTATAAAACATTTTCCATTATACAATTTGAGAAAAAAAGGGCCGAAATTCACAGTGAAACCACATAAAAATTAAATGGATTTTTTATTATCCACTTTATATAAAAAACTTTGATGTCTTTCACCAGCCCTGTGATGCATTTTTGGGTCATTTGATCTAGCCAGTGTTGTTTTGTATACATCAGTATAGTCAATGAGTGGCATCAGACTTTAAGTATGAATTATTTTAATTGAATATTTTTATCTTGTTTTGTTTTTCGTGTATTTTTCTTTATCACGTTTAATTTCAATGCTTAATATTTTTTAAATCGAATTTTCTTCACACGTTGTAATTAACACTGAATTTATGAATGCATAAAAAATAAATAGACGGTGAAAACATAAAAGCGCTTGAAATGTGATGGTTTTTCTAATTCAAAGTCTGATTTTGATGCTGTAAAATGTGGTGTAAAGAATTTATTTTCAAAGTCTGATCATTTACCTCAATATGTCAGCATCAAGTCGTGACAAAACCTGTCACAACGAACAGTGTCGGGTCTGACTCCATTCAAATTCAAAGTGTGTTTTCATGGTTTAGGTGGTGTTTTGGTCACTATGCTGGAGGATATTCGACCCCTGAGTGACCTCCTGTAGTCATAAAAGGGTCTTTAAACGGAATCTGTCCAGACTTGAGTCTCTCAGCAAAGCCTTTGAAAAGAAGCCAGTTTAAAAATTCAATGCTGCTCTCTCACCTTCTCTTTCCCCTGCAAATCTCTCTTCCTTTTCCTCAATATTTGCTTAAAAACCTTTAATAAATGCAGCGATCTCTGAGGGTCTGGAAGTGATAGGACTGTCCCTCCACTCACTCACACCCACAGAGGCAGACACAGACTCGACCGCGAGCTCTTTCCTCCAGGTTTCTCGTTGCCAGAGTCACCGAGAGCGAGCGATTGAGGGACAAACAAAAACTCTTCCAGATGTCAGCATCTGTATAGTCGCCTCTCTGCGGTCGCTTTCATTCTGCACTCTGTAACCTCCGAAGACCGCCTGCCTGATATCAGGCATCACTAATCTATCCAGTTGCCTCAGCAGCCCTGATCTGTTCAGTGAGACGTCGACCACGTCGACGCAAACCTGCAATTATCAGCAATCATTTTGGATCCAGGATAACCAGAGCATCGTTGAGCTTGAAGGCTTTAGACAGATCAGATGACAAACTTGATCTTCATAGAGACTATTGTGTCAAACTTCTGTCAGAAACACTGTTACAAATGTGTACAGGTTATGCAGGATTATTACATGTATGTCCCATGTTAAAGGACTTTTTTTTCCCCATTTTCAAAGATAAATTACATTTTCAGTGTCTGATATTCAACATCCAATTTTTGACTGTGTGTTAAGAGTTCATCATTTGAAAGAATCATTTTTAACTTATTTTTTAATTTGAAATAATGAATAAGCAGGATGAGATGATACTTTTTTTTATTTTCAGGTACTTCCCATGTTTACAATAACAAACATCTATACTCTACAGCCTTTTCTTTTTCATGTAGTATATCTAGATGGTGTAGTAGTACTTTAAACTGTTTGCAAAAAGAACCTGATACTAAAATAGTTTTATACATGGTTTTGAATAAAAATCACAGTGAAAATTGTGAAACAATCCCTAACTAGCATTTCTTGCCTATTTTAAGGCGAAAATGAGGATTTAAAATCCTTCAATTTTTACAGATATGTTGATCCTGAGCCAATTTTATGTAGTACAAAAATATGTACGACAAGTCATAGCATCGAGGTTACCCATAGCAACAGCCGGTAAAGGGCAGAGCATGCATGAAGTAGAATGTTTTTTTTAAACCTGGCAAAACAGGATTATCACATCAAGCAACTAACTCACATTTGAACATATTTTAGGAGGAGTTTTTGAAGGGAAATAATTATCCCAAAATACTGTTATGCAAGACATACTTAGCAAAACCAAAACTAATCGATGCCAAAACACAAATAAGGAAATTACCGGTCAACATTCTGAAGAGGACAGTTAAAGGGTTTGATAGAACATTAAGAGCTGTTTTTTATTTCAATTTAAATAAATATTGTTACAGTTAATATTGTTCAATTTCTTTTTTAAGCATTTGAAATATCATACGTAGAAATGAGCTCAATGGGACAGTTGGTGGCAGTAAAGTTCCAGAACTGACTTGCACAACACACACTAGGAGCAAATAAGAAGAGCCTTCAACCTAGATTGCAACGATTTGTTATAAAGATAAAAACATTCTGCTGCTTTTTTCTTTAGCTTAGAACATTAAATGAAAACCTAATGATCTTAACATTACTTTTATTTGAGCTACAAGTCTTAAATATTGGAATTATTTAATAGAATCATGTCATAAATCAAAGTTTTTTCAGTCATTTCTCTTGAACGTTAAAGTTATATAGTTCCTCAAAACTTACTTTCGACTCAATAAAATGTGGTGGTTTCATTAATAATGTTGTTTATTGTAGTTAGGTGGTCTTCACTGAGAGAGGGGAAACTCTCCTCAAGGTAATAGATAGAAACCTGAGTCATTATCCACCTTCATGTTTGAAGAGAGACGGGTTTCTGTGTTCCACACCGGATGTTCAACCGATCGTCCACATGTTGGTTTTTGGCTTTGTTTATTTATCTACCCGACCCACTCAGAGCTGACCCTCGGGGTGAGCAGTGTGGCCGGCCGAGTGTGTTCATTTGCACTCATCCACACACACACAGACCGACACCCCCGCTAAACACACACATCCTTGGCCATCATGTTTCAAAATCTAAAAATACTACAGCAGAAAAAAAAGATGGAAAAACAAGAGCCTTGTATGTGGAGAGAGTGAACCTGGTCCTTTACCTCCTGAGCTTCTCTGGCCTCTCAGGCCTGAATGGAAGACTTGTTCTACAGTGTTTACTGTCGACTGCTGCATCCACACACACTTCCATCACATCTATAATTAGTCTTCATTATCACCGACTGTATCGTCTTCTTACATCTCACACACCTCTGACCTCTGGACCAGGTGTGTCCAAACATGTGCGATGGATGGATATCGTTTTGAATTTAAAGATAAAAAGCATATTTATAATCCTAACACAAAAGTGAGAACTTCTTCACGACAGACAGGAAACAGCTTTAACAAATTCATAAAAATGATATGTAGTTGACATTCTCTGATTGTAATAACACTGTTATTAACAGAGAACTAGGGCCACACGAGGTCTGCTGAAGGGCCTCAAATGGCCCCCAGGCAGAACTTTGGATATGGCTGCAAATTGTTGCCGTGCATTCTGTGACTTGTCGTACGAGTGGCTACAGAACTTTTCATCGTTTACCACATGTTTCAAACTCATGTCCAGGGAGCTCAAGTTGCCAAGTCATGATGTGTCGCCCACAAGAGAGTGAAACAGCAAAGCCAAAATCCCCCTGGGTGAGTGTTGATATTGTTTAATAATGTTTCAAACTCTTGTCTTGGGGCTCAAAATAAAAGGTGTCGATTTAGCATCTCAGCCGAACCATCCTCCGCAAACACAGACTTTGAAACAAACACGTCAGGATCTGGGAATCTAACCAGCAACCTCTTTGTCACAGGTATTAGCAAGAATAATGGAGCTCTTTGCCTCATTTCTTCTGCGACGTCATTGATTCACAAAACATGTCGACAAGTAAAAAAGTACAACTTGAGACGAACATTATCTGGAACTGGCCAGATATTTGAGACGATGTGGAGCCCCCTTTCGTGCTTCACGCCCCCAAAAAAAGACTTTTGAAACAATACCAGATGATAGACCTTCGCACTATTGTAAGGTATTTTGTATATCGAATTTAAAAGGCTACAGATTTCTAAATATTGAATTTAGAAAAAGTATTTTTGAGGTACTGAAGTTAGAATTACAATCTCTATGTGTAAAATGTTTTTAGAAAATATTCAATTTTTGAAATTCCATAAATAAATAAAAAAAATCAACATTTTAATATAAAATGATTAAAATTAAAATGAATGAATTACAATAAATAATAATAACTCAACAATTGAATATTCTGATGCCACTGATGTATGATAGAAAGATAATTTTCATTCATTGTGCTCTCAGATGATATAAATAAAATAAAAAAGAAACTCGGTAAAATTCCGCCAGCACATGTGCACACTTCCTTCAAAAGGGATTAAAGTTCGCCCACAGAGGGCCGCGACGGGAAAGACAGAGAGGGTAGAAATGCATTACTTGGGAATTTTGAGCAGAGGAAAGTTGGCTTCTCCGAACATCTCGGCTTCACTGGATCCAGACGTGAATGTGGAAAACTCTCTTCACAATCAGATGCTGCCTGAGTTAGCTCGGACCTGAACCTTCTTTATATTTGATCCAGCGATTCATCGGTGACATCACGCCCCAGATCTAACCGAGGTCAGGTTTTTGGTTTGTAAATCAGGAAGAATGATCGGATGTATTTAGCACTTGTATATGATTCATGAAGACAAGACACAGTGACACACACACATCTTTGCAACGGTCTTTCCTGCTGTCAGAGTGTCTGGTATGCGTTCGCCACAGACTCCAGTGGGAAAACTGGATCCACACGCTTACACGCTCACAAACAAAGAAACACAACAACCAACAGAACCATCGATAACTTCATCAGTGTTCAGACACTTTTCATCTCGAGAATTTAGGCTAAAATATTTAGTATTAAAAGCACAAAAGCCTCAAAAATACAACATGAAAATCTTTTTATTCAAAATAATTGTCTTCCATCAATTCACAGCAACAACATTTAAATTTGGTATTTGAACTTGAGAAGTTGTAGATATGTATAGAAACTGAGAAGGTCACTGATTTCTTCCATTGCAGCTGGCAGTTGTCTTTTCATGTTTTGTTGAGCAGTGAAACATTTTGAGATAAACACTCAACAATCAAAACCTCTGCTGCACGTTCCCTCGTGATAACTTGACCAGTATTTCTGCCTCGTCATCTTCATTGTCATGCAGTCTGGAGTTTCAGCCGCCCACACACACAACCACACACAACCACACACATCGAGGGTCTACGAAAAAACATATATTCAGAGACAAAAAACTCTCAAAAAGTTGCATAAAGTTATGTTGGAACCAAAATGAACAAATGAATAAGATGTTTTCAAGGAAAAAATCCAAATCAATAATGTTTTTTTAATTTACTATCTAGTCGTAGTACACAGCCTTAGATACTAAAGTGATATGTATGTAAGTATATCAGTCCCATTACAGTATTGAATGGTTCAAGTTAACATTTCAAATGTTGGTATATGTTATAGTGCCATCAGACAAAACCAACAGAGCACCGAGCTACTTGATCAAACTTTCAGCCAATCATGTGACGTGCAGACGATCATGTGACGACGCAGAAACAGTGGCGCGTCAAATCATCACGGTGGATTCCAAAGCAACTGTAAGATTTGAGCTTTTTATAATAATACTTGTTTTACAGCTCGGCGTGAATTTAAAGGGGTCTCAGTGCTCGATTGTATTAGTCTGGTAAGTTGGTGGATCTATTAAACATTTTTATAATGAATTTAACAGGCTACGAATTTAGAAATATTGAATTTAGAAATATTGAATTTAGAGAAAATATTTTTAAATTATTAGAATAAGAATATCAAACTCTACGTGTGAAAAAACATTTATTTTGAAAATACTAGATTTTTAAAAACAAACAACAATAAATTCAACCTTAAAATTATTGAAATCAACTATTTCATTAAAAAAAATTCAACCTTTTAATATAATAATTATTTAATAATTGAAAATAACATGAGATTAAAATTAAATAATTCAGCATTTGAAATGTTCAATTCAAACATTCAGTATTCTGGTGGTCGTACTTCCATACTTTGGTATTAATTTGTTACTTTATTCACTCACTCAACGTTTAGTGATTAAAAAAAAAAAACATCTTCCAGAAGGTTTACACTATTTTAATAATGTCTTCTTATTTAACCTCATGTCAATGCAGTTGAAAAGATCAGAGTGTAAATGCAACAGTGTAGAACGACACAGTAAACAAGCATCTGCTCACTGTGGGGTTGATTCCCTTCCCGGAAACTTCAAAAGTCTGCGAGTACTTTGTGGTACTTGAGCCATAGTTAAAAGATAAGAGGAGTCGACCGGCTCAGACCCACTGCTGACGATGATGGTTGGTCTCGTGGTGACCTGTCGGCTCGTGTAGCATATGAGACTCACAGTCATTGTTCGTCAAAATGTAACCAAAAATGTCCAAATGTTACGTGGTGCTGCTTTAATAGATCATACTGAAAATGAATGTCGGATCATGTCGATATCAAATTTCTTCAATAATTATTATTATTTATTTATTTTGTTTCTGCACATCGCACTTGATTTTGTTTTTTTCTTACCAAATGCAGCTAATTTGACACTAACATGAACCTTTTCTGAACTATATTCTTCACAGAAAATGAACTCAGAGACCTTCTGAAGGTGATTTTGTTTCTCCGAGCTGTAAACTCTTTGAACCTCTTCAAGTACTTTTCTGGTGCAACTATCATGAACCAGATCTCTGCGGTTATTCCACCAAAAATCCTCTTAACAACAAGGAGGACTCGGTTCAGAGACCGGAGTCAAGACCAGAAGCCAGATTCAGGTTTTTCACCGACTAATATCTGCAATTCATCAGAAAACCTAAAACCTCTCTTTGGCTTTCACCTTCACTCTGTGTCTTCCCAGAGAACTTTGATACTTAGTTTCCGCCGTGTAAAAACATAACTGCCGTTTAACTCCTGAACCAAAACTATTTCACCTCCCGATTCCCACCAAACGATCAGCGTAAGAATCCCTGCAGCAGCACCAGACCCGAGACACTCACGACACGTCGAAACTAAGGTTGACCTTGACACTGACCTGGGTTGACCTGTGATGTCACGACTCCTAAAGAAAGCAGGACGATGAAGAGAAGGAGGTGAACGTCCCTCGGGCGCTTCATCCCAAACACATGTAATGAGGGTTCCAACCTACAGGAGACAAAAACAAACATCAGATGGAAACAGAAACATCTCCAGCATCTTCTGAGACAAACACAACTCTGGGTCGAAAGGTAGGAACTCACACAGATGTCATCATCTTCATTTAGTCACCCACGTTAGGAGCTATTGAGTCATTGCTTATATAACTGAGGTTGGTTTTTATAGTTTACACCTCGTAAAAAGGCATCTTATGTAACGTCAGTGTTCACGTTAGAGACATTAGAGCAATTAGGTTTTCAAGGATTGTCCAATTAGCTCGTACGGGAAGTTAGATTTCCTCGGGTTTGAGTCACCGTGGTAGAATAACGCTGACTCATCATATTTTACATTTGAAAGAAACAAAACAATAGCGGTCGACCAGCAGACAACTGACGCCGAACCAATGATGCCACTCTCTCAATACTGAAGCACTTTCCAAATATCCATGTTTTTGTTTGTCCGTTTGTCAACCTAACAACAGTCAGGAATACATTGTTCTGTTAAATTACATTTTCTTTCTTTCGTTTGTGTGTGTGTTTGGAGGCTCAAACTGCTCCTGCTAAATGTCTCGTCAGTGTAAATAACATCAGACATAATTCACAATTTAAATATGTCTGAATTATTTTCAATATTAACTCGTTTCTTGGCTTAATAAAACAAAGTGAGTTTTAGTTTCAGAGCAAACACTGGGAGGATATTTTCTGAAGTTCGGGCTTTCCCAAATACACGTGAAGAATGAGTGCAAGAAGAGTGTGTGTGTGTGTGTGTGTGTGTTTCCTGGTCTTCATCAGCGTCCAAAGTCAACATTTCCCGGACATTTCTCCATTAAAAAAAGAACCAGTTGCGATTAGAAAGTGCAGCAGCTGTCTAGAGTTTGTCAGTTATGCATGACTGACTCTATTACTCATACTTGTCGAGTCCAGTCAAAAAAGTCATTAAACGAGACGTTTTCCAAGATGTGTCACAAGAATCATTCAGTTTTATCCATCTGGTCGACACATTAGGTTGTTTTGTGTATGGGGAAATGAGACAATTCTATCAATTGTGGAGTGGAGTTGTGTTTTTCTCTACAGTATTTTTGGATTGAAACCTTCAGTTTGATGGACTCGATGTTGATCAGACCTGTAGTGGCCGAGGGTCCAAATTCACTTCTTACATGCACAGATGAACAATATTAGGGAAGCAGGAGATTCAAGCCGAGGTCTCACTCTTTGGTGGGAGATTGTTATGTTGTTGAGTATTGTTTTGGGGATTTCGAGTGACTAAGGGACATTTTCAAGCACTACTTGGACTATCTTTTTAATCAAATTATACTTATATTTGTGTTACATCTACTACACAATCATATAAAAATAATCACATTTGATACAGCAAGAGTGTTTTTTTCGGAACTGTCTACTGTGGTCGACATCAATAAAGAGAGTGACATCATCAGCATAACTATGAAGTTGTTTAGACTCTAACATTGGCAGATACAATTCAAACTCTTATCTTCTGCCAAATTACTCGATGATTACAGCAGACTATTGTACGTAATCAATAGATAGTTGTGAACGGCGTGCAAGTCTTCGACACTTGACAAACAATCCAAAGTGAAAGAGATAAAGGAGACAAGTGTTGATCCCTATTGTTCATCATATTCTAAACTTCAACCTCACGATATAATCCACTGGGGTTGTTATTCCTAGAAGAGGTTCACATGTTCTTCTGTACACTGTTAAACACATTATCTGACTTTGTTGCAAATATGGTGAAGAGAAGAAGCGTCTTTAGGAAGAATCATAATCAAATAAAAAAGGAGAGGTGAGGAGTTCATACAAACAGATGCACAATGAGAGGAATTTGAAAGTTACAAGTAACTTCCCCAACTCAACCCTGTCAAAGACTCCAACATCTAGATGTACCTGATCAATAGATGTCCAGCGTCTTGGCAAAATAGACATTTTTCATTTCTTTGGCGTTTTTTTTTTAGTTAACTGACGCCTGAACATGTCCAACAGACGTCCTCCGGACTCAAGTGACGGCTCATGTGCAGCCAGTTCTGATCACTGACTCTTTCTCTTTAGTTTCACACATAATCTTGTTATTTTTCCTCCCATTTCTGCAGCTTCACATTTCAGCCACTTCCTCCAGAGATCCTCCACTAAGCTCACCTCCGCTGCGCTCCTAGAAACTAATGAAACACAAACAGCTGACGGCTTGTGTGTGTTTGGGAAGGAAAGACGTGTTTATATGAGGGGGGGGCGTTTATGTAAAGATGCTCTGTGTCGTGGGGCCGTGGAACCCATCTTTGGTTGGTTCTGGTGGACGCTCGTCGGACCTGGAGGTTTGTTTGCTTGTTTTAGTCCATTAAGTAAAACCTTCTACCTTCATACGCAGCATTCCACAACAACACATCTAGGTCAGTCTGTCAAGAAGTCATAAATATTCCAGCCAATGACGTCATGATGAAAAAATATAAATAACCCAGATGACTTTTGATAGAATCACACTGGGTTGCCGAATCTTTTTGAGGGGATTCGAACCAATACATTGTTCTGTGACTTTTAAAATGCATTCAAAAATAAGATAAAAGATTAACGCATTCATTCTTGAGCTTTTTTAATTTATTGAGTCTAGATTGATTTCAGTTAGTTGGGACTGGAAGTGAGGAACAACCTGAAAAGACACACACAAATAAACACACACATGCACAAAAATACATGCACACACGCACACATGTACATACACACTAAGACTGTAGGGATGCATTATTCTCAACTATTTGATACACTTGCTTAATTTTTCAGAGGGATTTCAGATTACACTGTATTTAAGTGATCTTGTTCAACTCTCTAGTTGCTGGAGTCAGTGGTATAGTATCCTCTGGTCCTCAGTCATCACCTGGTTCTCGTTGGATTTATTTGCTCCTTTAGCTGCAAAGGACGTAAGGATTGCTTCCATCTAGCAGCTAGAAGTTTATTTGAAACACCGAAATGGACAAACACAATGAATATTTAAATATTAATTCTAAATCAATAAAAATTGATGGTATTGTATTTTACACATACTTTATTTATATATAAACTTGAAACTTATACAAATACAGACTTCGAAAATATGATTTTAAAACCCCACAATTTTATTTTACATCAGTACAATGTTGTTAAATATCAATACAGTATTGGAAAAAAGATAAATCACAATATACAAGTGTATCCATTTTTCTCACACACACACTCAAACACACTCATATAGAGAAGTACAATTTAAAGTAAACAAAAAACTTCTAGATGTGCTCTGGGAGGAAACTGGAGTGATCAGTGGAATACAAGGTTGCACAGGATACAACTCAATTGACATAGAGGAGTTTAGTTTGATCTTTTTTATAGGCAAAGTGGAAATATTTTTACAGTTTTTAAATTTTCATGGCTGAAGGTTTCAAATGTGCTAGCCATTTATTTTATCTTATTTTTCAATCTTAAGATATGTTTTGCCACAAATTAAAGTTTCTGAAGCTTCCCAAGAATAAGAAGAGAATCACTGATGAGAATGAATCAGTTTCACTCAAAATAAATATGTTTACATATGAAGTGTCGATAATAAAAACAACAACAAGCCTAACTTGATTGATTTATTTAAATCACCTGATTTGACTCAATTTAATGAGAAAAAGATTTTGAATGTTTGGTCTAATGTTTAAGTTTCTCAAATTTATATCTGTACAAGTGTGTTTTCATTAAGGATGAATAGTAACTTATACTTAAGGTCAATGTTTCTACGGGCTGATCGATCACATCTCATATTCTGGAAAAGAAAACATGTAACAGATGGTGTGTGTACATGTGTCTTCACACACAGTCGATCGTGTGTGTCTGCAGTTGTGTTGACTTTCCTTTAAATTCCCTGATGATGGAGCAGCTGATGTTTAGGACGCTCCATATATCAAACTTCTCTAAAAAGCTTTCAGTGAGAGAGAAAAATAAACTCAAACACGTATAAAGTGGTGATTAGAAGGTTTGGCAGAATTCTCAGGAATCTAAGATAAACATAGTTTGAAAAGCAAACGTGAGAAATTAATGTGTTTCCTTCAGTAACAGCTCATCTTTCATGATGACATTTGTTTTAAGAGTTACAGGAGATCTCAAAGTAACATAAACTGGAACGATTCAACCAAACATATCTGCTATAAAGGTGCAGAGAAAACCTCTTAAAATCGATGTAGTTGTTCCTTATTTAACAAGCAAAACAACAGTCTCTCTGTAATCTACTTAAGTCCAAAGAATTCCTTGTTCTGGAATGAATGAGTGGACGTGGATTCCTTTGGTGAATATTTAAGGAGGTGGTGAAGGACATGAACCCCCGTCAGAAAAGAGTACAAAAGACATACTGTTCTTCTTTTCTTGAGCAGAAGTCGGCGAGCTGTTCCTGCTGCTGATGATACTAACAGGTATGTCTCTGCGCCACAGAGAGAGGTCAGTGCACCACGAGTCCTGCACCTCCACTTGAGTCAACATGGAGGTTCGACTGACGCCGTTCCAGCTGCTCAGCCATCACAAACACACACAGCAGGTCAGAAAATACTCTATAGTTAACAAAAAACATGGATTAAGTATGAAGCCAATATCATTCTCAGTGGAATAGAACATTATAAATAAGCAGTAGAAACATTTGGAATGTTTCTCGTTTTTTAACAGCTTGAAATGTTTTGATGACAGTTGATAACAGTTTGACTAGAGTTTAAAAATAGTTTAATTCAAGTATTAATGATCTTATTACAATTTAAAAATGATCTGAGTTTCAGTTTAAAACTGTTGCATTCACAGTTGAAATTGTACTTTAATAGTTGAAAATTGTTTGATCATAGTTTAAAAAAATATTTACATAATTGTCTGATTACAGTTAAAAATTGTTTGATTAAAGTACAAAAGTGTTAAATATTCTTGATTTCAGTTGAAAAAAGTATAATTCACAGTTCAAATCATATGTTTATAGTTAGCAATTGTTTGATAAAAGCTGGATTTTTTAATTATAGTTAAAACTTGTTCGATAACAGTTGAAATTGTTTGATAACAGTTGAAAATGTTTGATAACAGTTGAAAGTGTATGATTACAGTGAATAATTGTTTTATTACAGTTGAA
The DNA here is from genome assembly GCF_982586985.1 of Callionymus lyra. Lineage (NCBI taxonomy): Eukaryota > Metazoa > Chordata > Actinopteri > Syngnathiformes > Callionymidae > Callionymus > Callionymus lyra. Next base: position 30,050,929 of record NC_141819.1, on the reverse strand, counting down.
TAGAGTTTGATTACAGAGTTTGAAAACATAGTCTGAATAAAGTTTAAAATTGCTTGAGTAAAGGTTAAAATAGTTTTATTCCAATTAATAATTGTTGTCATTAAAGTTTATAATTGTGGATTAAAGCGTATGATGTGTATAAAGTGTATGGGGTATGCAAAACAAAAAATGTGTGTTTACAATTTTATAAAATGTACAAATATACTGTAAAAGTTGAGATTTAAATACATGTAAAAAATGTTCAGGGGTTTCAAATGTGTTGAGTGCATGCAGGATACTTCTGTTTCCCTTTCTGTAAACATTGTTAATTTTTTGCAAAAGCCGAATCGCTGCCTGCCAAACTCATCATCACTTGCATCCAAACCCTTGACAGCTCGAACACACCGACACAAAAACAGCTGCTCTGATGAGTTTGAGTTGAAAAACCGAGCTGATGTTTCCAGAAACCTCGCCAGGGCCCTATAGCTATAAACATCCCATATACGCAACTTTGTCTTTATGTGCCATTGCAGTACACATACTCTCCATACGCTGCACAGCAAAACCCTCCACATGTGTTCTCTATTAAATCCTTCTTCTCCCCGCTGGCTTGAACGTGGCGACACAGATATTTAATTTTTACAAGAATGCATTTAATCAGAATCATACTCTCCACGCAGAGAAAAATAACTTTGATTAAAGTCAAAAACACAAGAGCGTGAATGAAGGGAGAATCTTCTTACATCTGTTACATTTCTCACCCTTAGAATCTCCTCTGTTGCTAATGTTCTATTTGGCCGAGGTCCAGACCAGACCTCCCCCCACAGGACCCACGGAACATTAGTTGCTCATATATGAAGAGTTATTGTGAGATTTGTGACGGTAGTGGCGAGAGATTGGAAACCAGCTGCCACATGCAAAAAAAAGTATAATTTAAAAGTTTAAATGTTGGATTTAAATGTACAAGTCCAAATGTAAATGGTGTATCATCACACTAAGAAGATTTTTCGATGCTTTAATCTGTCTTTTTTCAAAAAATTCTTACTAAAAGCCCCTATCCATGAGATTAGGAACCGTGTTTCTGGCTCCACTTAGTGTTGGTACAGAGTAACTGCATTGTTGTTGATTCTCCTGGTTTAAAATTAAAATGTCTGTCAGTATTTTAAAGAACATTGTTAAAATAATAGCCAGGGAGGACTACTTCATGAGTTGTGACTGTTCAAAATTCAAAAACCAAACATTCCAAATATATAATAAAAAAAAGGTCTAAATGTTACATGTCGCTGCTTTAACAAGGAACAGATACATGTGGACGATGTTCTCGATTACCATCTGGATCCATGAATCATTTGAAGGCTCTCGTGTGCAATTTTTGAAAAGGGGGTTCTGGAACACTGAGTTGATAATCAACAATGATATTTCAAATGCTTGAAAAGGCATCAAATGTTAGAATGAAAAGAAAAAAGGAAACAATTATTATTATTATACAATATATATATATACATATATAATGTACATTAATACAATATATTAGTATACTGTATTGATTAATGCTTAACAATTATATTGAATAAAAATATGTGGGTGTAAATAGGTGTCTTGGCAGAGGTCTGTGCTCTCAGAGTGCTTTTGAAAATCTTGAGAAAACCACTGAGGTTTGCTCAAGACTGTCTTGCTCGTCTCATGACTTTGAAAAAGTCCCTTTTAGTGGATGTTTGTTACACATTGTTTATCAATAAGCAGGATATGTTTACTCCGACCAGCAAATATTTGCAGTTCACAGAAAGATACAGAAGATTTGAGGAGGAAAAACTGAACCTCATCTTACAAATAATCATTTTTTTCTTCCTCTAAAATATTGTGTTACAGTGTGTAAGGGGAGTTGCCTAAAAACTGAATCAGTCTTGATTGAATAACCAGGCCCTGAACTCAACACACTGACACTCTGTGAAAACAACAGCTTCGGCCAAAAAGCTCTTATTTTCCTCTGTTAAAGTAAAAGCAGCAGCGCTGCTTCTAAATCAAGTCACTCACTACTCATTTCAGCTCCCAGACTAAAAACCAAATGGACGACGCGTCACGCTACAGAAAGTAATGGACGTTAAACCCTCCAAATTAGCCGAAGACCTCCTGAGACAGATGTCTGATGCGTCAGCAACAACAAGTCAAACTATCATTAGTCCACATGGGCAGCTAGAATTCTCTCCTGAGGTTGTTTTGAAGCCCAAACGAGGCTTCAGATCTTCCTGGCAGCCTACAATTACACCGAGACACACGGAACTGACGACAGAGGCCGTAAACAGCGGACACACAATAAAAACACGACTTAAAGACAGCACGGATGAAATGAGAAGCTTTTGGGGAAATCAGCAGAAATGTTTGTGGATGTGTTGAATCAGCTTCTTTTCTTTTTGGTTTTACCGCAAATACTTGATTGAATACATGAAAGAACAATGTGTCATCTTAGAGGCTAAATGACACATATTTGAGGTTTCTTCCATAAGAAAACATTTGTTTATTAATGATAATATACTGGGACTGGAAACATATCTTCACCATTAGGTTGAACATATAGCATCTGTTGCATGACTTGTATGTACTTCTGATTCTCTGTGCATTCTTTTTTTTATCTCAGTTAAAATAATATCTCATCACATAAAAGTGTATTGTTGGCGAAAAACTGTGCTATATTTCTTCCAATGTGCATCAAACCTAATAATTTAATACCTCATAAAACAAACGAAAGTAAAGCAACCATTGCTTTCAGCAAAGTAGATGAAAGATAAAGATGAAGATAAAAGTTATTTTTTGTTTCAAACTCACTCGCACAAGGGGCCAAACTCTTTTAGCAATCAAGCTTAAGGGCCAAACCAAATGTTTATTTATCAAACTTTCTATTAGTTTGAAATCTCAATCTATCTTCATGATCTATGTGTTTGTCTTCCATCACTGAACATTCCCATTAAATCCGTCAACGTCAGTTTTACCTTAAAGCCTCTTTATATGCGTCCACAGCCATAATCTTTGTTCATTATCTTATCTTAAACGCTGGCATCTTTATAGCTCACCATATCAACAAACATCTGCCGGACCACATAAAATGACTTGGCAAGCCAGATTTGGCCCCCGCCCTTGAATTTGAAGCAGGTCAAGGGAACTGATGATATCTTGACAAACATCTTTTGTTTTATTTCCTCGCCGCATATTGTGTCTCATGACAGGTGGAACAGTGGAGACGGAGAAAAGACCGAGTGACTTACTCTATAAGAAAATTACATTGAAGAGACAGAAGAGACGAGGAGGTGATGAACGAGTGATGCTTAAGGCGGGGTCAACATTCGAGCATGTGTAGATCTGGACCGCCAAAACTTCTGCACGTTTTCTGGGTCGGCATCTCTTTACATCCTTCTATTTATACCTAGTAATTACAGCACGAGTGCGCGGCGGGTTTTCCCTCAAGCAGCAAAGATCTGAAACATTTCCAATCACACATCTGTCAGGAGTTTGGGAAAAGATAAGCAAAGAGTTGGCGGCCGCTCTATTTGAAGGGTTGAAATTACAGGACTGACTTCTGTGCGAAGACCTGAAATTCATAAGCTAACATGCTAACATGTGACAGTTGTGTCGAGTTTGGATTTAAAGAAAATGTAGGATCTCCGAGTTAAAATGGCCATTGAAATAAGGTTCTGTCAACCATTTCACCATTTCACTCATAAAAGATTAATAGGTTATCAAAAAGCTAAAAATAAAAAAGTAGTTTCACTTCACTTTGTGAATTTGTGTCACTTTTTCGGTCAAAAATACTATGGTTTGACGATAAGCCGAGAAGCTGAAGTGCAACATGGCCCTCGCAAAGAAACGTCAAGTTGACACGGAAACAGAAGATTCAACAAAGAACGGAAATACAAGTATATCTACACAAAACATTTTCTACGCATTTTCCTACGATGTTCTGTCGACAGGGAGTCTACGATGAGGAGACACTTAAATGTAACTTTTTCAATACACAAGTGCTTTATAATATTGTGTTTCTGTTTTTATTCTGTTTACATTCAACAGGAAATAGTAGTGGAGCGATTGATCGTTTTAGTTGAATCAACCCGAACCCATATATCAGCGACATCTACTGACCACTCTAGTCCTTACTTACAATTTTAGGTTACAAAATATATTACATGTCTTCCCTACTTTTCAGGGGTTCTTCCGCTACCTGACTTGGTCTTGTCTGGTTCTCTTAAGGTTTCTGCCCTCAGTAGTAGTAGTAGAAAAAATGGTGTATCTGCTAGTTTATAGTTTAACAAATTAAATAATAATAATACATTTTATTAATAAGGCCTTTCTTAGCACTTAATGTCACAGTACAGACAGAAAAAAGCAACAATAGAAAACAACTGTCAGACAGAATTTAAAATATATAATGAGTCAAATTGTGTTGCTTAACACTTCCTTTATTACCACAGTCCAGGAGATAAGGTGATAGTCATTTTATATTTTTGTCTGTTAGCAGAAATAACTCAAAAACGGATCAAAGAAAACCTGCACAAAGCCGGACCTCTCAACACTCTCTCACCGTATGTTTTCTCTCACGATCTTGAACCCTCGCACTGCAATCAACCACTTCACTTCTTCATCCTGGTGCTTCGGCGACGGCTCCTAACACAGGGTTTCAAATATCGCTGTGCGACCTTGACGTGCCTCATGTGCCTCAGACTCACGGCTTCGTGCATCAACGGGTTTCTGACATTGTTGCCGTTCAATGTCGTCTGGTGGAGGAACAGATCGTCGACTACACAAGACATTTAAATCTCAGCTTAAAAGTACTTCTCCTTGTGTCCACCGGGGACAGAATACAGGTACATGATCCGTGGATGATCTCATGATACATGCTGGGAAAGGTGTAGCCCACTGACCCCTGACCTTCCTTGACCTTCCATGACCTCGTCGAGTCATTGAAAGTAAAGATGTGCTGAGCGTCACCAGTGCTACCGGCTGAAAAGACGCCTCTGTGCTGAAAACTATCACCCACATATCACTGCAGGACACCTGCATGCCACCCATGTAACACTCACATAATACACACATCACAAACACACACAGGAGCGCGACAACACAACACTGGAGCTGCTCGGAAATTCAGTATAACAAAAGCCTTTGTCAGAGTGTGCCAGCTAGTAGTCAACCTCTGCTTGTTTCGACCACAACTTGATGTTCTCCAGCCAGAGTCTCCTGTAAAGAAAACCCTCCAAAATAAGGAGATCAGGCTTAAATAGTAATAAAGAGACTTGAGGACTGAGCTCTGAACCACCTCTTAATATTCTGCCTTATCTTACCCTATTCCAATGTTATTTATCTGCTTGTGTTCTGATGTGACCTGGTTGAATCTGGGTTGAAGAGTGATTTTAAAGTTTCAAACACGCTCCAATGCCCAAGAATTAAAGAATGAATGACGACATTCCAACTTTAGCTTGATCTTACCACAGTCATTTCCTATGACAAAGCTCACCACTCATACCCACAATGCACTGCACTGGTTTAAGCTCTAATTAAAAACTATAAAAATGATTTTTTTTAAAAACCACAAGTAGTCATGTATTTTTGCATTAAACAACATTAAACTTCTGATTGATTTTGGGGAAACTAAACATAGATGTTCTGACTGTGCAAAGTTTGAGTTGTAGCAACAGTGTGTTGTTAAAAAAGCAGAAAAAGATTTGATGATTCAAATTTAAATCAACCTCCAGGAAGCTCAAGAACAAAAATGAAATCTTCTTACCTGAGATTCTTTTTTCCATTCACACCATTTGTTCGTAGGCTTTTTAAAAATAATTATTTCCCTTTCCAGTCCAGTTCTTCTCCGCCTGCGTCCGTCAGCCTCCTCCACCAGGACTCTGTGGGCTGATGTGAGACGCCGCTTCACATAGAGGAAAAAAAAAAAGAGAGGGAGAAAACAGAGTAAGAGGGGATGAAAAAAAAAAATCCCTCACATTCTGTGGATTCTTGGAAGCGTGCCAGAATTCCACACATACGGTTTCAATTAAGGTTTGAATTGGAACAGAGAGTTTTGAAAAGAGTCTTTCTTTTGACATGTCACCACTGAAGACAGTGATGTCAACATATCTTTAACACCTTTAATATGTTCAACAGTCTTGTCCTGCAAGACTTGACGGACAAACTCAGTGACTCCGGACTGGTTTGGGGGTCAAGTGTCATAAAGAGGTCTTCTTCTGTCGTCATGACTGCTTCCACTCCGGACATCTGAGGGACAGATTATCACGGAGAGGTGAAAACATCTGGGATTTTTCATAAAGAGTTTCAACCTGATGCAGAAGTGACTCACGTATCAGAACTTTCACAGAAGTCGGCGAGTCAGCCACGGTTTTCAGAATGGAGGCAGCAGGTTTGAATGCCTCTAAAACAAAAACCATGTGCTGGAAACTCTGACTTTAGGAGAACAACACGAAATATAACTTGTGTTGAGAAGAATAGTTTAACTTTGCTTTGACATGCCTTCACTTTAGTGCTTTTCACATACTATCAAGTGTACATCCATCATTTTGCTTCTTCTTTCTTTCCTGTCGTGCAGGAAGTGGTCAAGTAAAGAGGTCCAAATGTCAGTTTCACTATAGTTACTGATCTACTCTGAGGTGCAGGTAGATGAAGCACCACAACACATCTCTATTTCCAGGAAGCTAACTCTCTTGTTTTATATACACCTCCTGCACATGCAGTATGTGGAAACGGAGGTTTCAGTGTTGCAATTACACGGTTTGGCCAGAGACAGTAACAAGTAATGCGTTTTTTGTCTATACAGTTTCATTTGGAACATTTTCACTGATTTGCTGAGGTATATTTTACGGAGACATTAAAAAAAAAGAAATGTATTGTAACAGTTTATTTTCGTGTCTTAACAAGAAGGAGCTGTCTCGCCTGCAGATTGGATCCATATCGTCACTTTAAAGCACAGATTAGCAGCAATTAAAAAAATCAAATTAGTATTTCGTTGCCAAGAATTACAGTATATTTTACTTTTCCATGTACGGGGCCCAGTAGTGTTTCCAAGCTAAATAACAGTTGGATTAAAAGAGTTGGATATAACGAAGAAACACACAAATGCTAAAAAGAAAGAAGCTTTGGTCAGTGTTTTTTTCATTTTTTTTAATAAACATATCATTGTTTTTGCATAAACTTTACTCGCCTTCATTGATTATGATTCATGACCCCCCCCCCCCCCCCCCCACACCCTAAATAAAACTTCTCGTACCATGTTTCATGATTCTATTGTACTTCTGATCACTGAGTGGAATTAAATAAGTAAACTGATCTGTTGGTCCTCAACATGTGGATGATTAACAGTGTATAAAAATAAGATATGCAAAATAAATAGCTGCACCACTAGACGTCACCGTCACTTCATCACCACCACCCCCTTCATGAGGACGCTTTCATCATCACTATTGCACTGAGATGACTTGGTGGCTCGGGTTTGTCTTTGGGTTGTCGCTCTTCTCCCTCCTCTACAGGCCGTTCTTCACCAGCTCGTGGACTCCGCTTTCGTCGATCATCAGCGTCGCCTGAAACTCTTTTCCCCTCACCAGCTCCTCCAGCCCCTTTCAACGACAGCAACAAGTCATGGTCTAAAAACAGCTTCAAAAACAGCTTCAAAATTCAACATTTGGATCATAAGGGGAGCTACAAAAAGATGAATTAGCAAATGATGAACTATCAGAAGTGACAGCATTCATACAAGAACAAAAGGTTAAAGTAACATAGAACACCAATCATGGATTCAGGAGAAACTGATCACTGAACATCGACAATTAGCATCAAAAATGATTACATGACACACACAATGGTCACATTATATCAATTACGCTTATCTTCAAAAAATTATAAGATGAAAGACACTATGAGCAAATGAATAAGTCTGTATTCAGTGACATCATTAAAGATACAAATAACAAAGTGTGTTAATTAAATATCCTGTTAATTAAAATAGAAAATTGATTATTCTTTTTGCTCCTTTTCAACTTATAAAACCATGTTGTATGTCATAGTTGAAAATATTCTATGACTGTTAAATGTATGAAAGACATTCATTGTGTGTTAAAAAACTGTATAAAATTACACATTTAGTGTAAACAAATGTGAGTAACAAGATTAAGTAAGTAAGTAATATTTGTAGAGCGCTTTTCTATACCAGGGTCACAAAGCGTTTAAACAGTAAAAACAGAGGGGATAATAATAATAATAGGGATAATAATAATAATGATTATTATTATTATTATTATGAGTATAAAAATGGTCATAATAGTTACAATTATCATGATTTTATCATAAAATAACTTTGTGAAAGGGCCTGGAAAACAGAGATGGTTTACCTCGCCACAGTACGACACCAGGGGTGAGATCTCACATTTGATGGGCAGGTCTGTTCCGTCCTTCAGGCTGATGATGGGGAGAAGAAGAAGAGAACAAAAGTAAGTTATTGTCTCCTTGAGCAAGACGAAGCTGCTCACAGCTGTCGTTGGACTTCTGGTGGAAGTGAAAGGTTTCAAGAAGTGTCCTCATTCCCAAAACCTACTTCAAACCACCGACCAACTTCCTTTAAAAAAAAGCAGATGAATAGCGTATGTGTCAGAGCGTGACATCGCCATGATCAAGTTTGCTTCTTCAACGACAACAAGCGTTCTTAGTGAGCTGTGAGTGTTATTTAGCCACGTTCATGTCCGATCGAGCTACTCTGCACACAAACAGCAGCAGCTTTTGAATCTGCCAGAAAGTTGAGCACCATCACCCAGCATGCCGTTTGGTGAATTAGTAGCAACAGTCTAGGTAGAGGAAAGACTAGTACTATCATTCCATCGTCACTTGCAGCAGCCTGTGTAAAGTGACAGGAAACTCTCCCACTAAGTAGCAGCAAGGAGGGAACCCTCAGAGTAGCAGTCGTGCTGAGAGTTAACGCATCACAGCGAGTGTGAGAGGAGGCCCCGTCACCATGCACTGCATAATTACTTTCTGTTGACATCTGGGACAGCGGCTCCGTTACTGGAAACATTCGACAGAGACAGTGAGGCCGGGACACGAACGTCTGGTGACGAGGGTGAGAAGCCAGGTGTCAGCGGGGCTCCGTGCTCACCTGGGAATGGCGGGAACGCGACAGCCGTTCTCGTCGATGAAGTGGCCGCCGGCAGTGAGCACCCAGCGGTGGTGAAGGGACATCAGGGCGTGTTTGGCGGTGGTGGGCGTGTCTTTCCCGTCCTGCCGGTCGGCGTTCTTGAGCGGGGAGAACTCGTCTTCCCTCAGCACCTCGAACACTACGAACGTCCTGTCGAAGACAAAGCCTTCAATCAAATTATTTGTAACTACCACTCAAAGAGTGCATACCTCTGCCAAGGGGTCAAGTCCACACTTATGGACACAGCATATAAATAAGTAATATTGAACCTGCTACTGACCACTAGTGGTGGGCATTTAAACTGCATAACGATACAGGAACTGTTCTGAGGGACCGTCAGGGTGGAGAATATATATATATATATATATATATAATATATTTAATTTTATCATTTTTTCTTTTCTTTTCTTTTCACACAGACATCAAATATGAGATTATATGAGAATTTGTAGAACATGAATCCTATTGAAATATTGAAGTTTATACACACATTATCCCAAAGAAAATACATAAGAAAAATAATAAAATATAATACATTAATACAAATAGCTACACACTGAAAAGAAAACAGCAGTAGAATATATACAAGTAAGTGAAAACCTTCCAAAATCCAGAAATAGAACAAAAATAATCATTTTTTCCTTGATCTATTACTAGCAACTAAAAAGTTAAGTTTCATTAAAATACTCTCAAATGGTTTTTACGAACAGATATATAACGTGGAAGAAGTAAATCAATATAGAAATACAATACAGTTATATAAAAATAGAAATTAAATGTCTGAAACAGACCAACATTAGAAAGTTCTCTGAATAAATACTTGGTAGTATTGACATAACATTATGTTTAATATTTATTTTATTTATTTAAAAGGACAATGTGAAGTTAAATATATCCATTTAATTTCGACATGAACACTTGTTTTATTACATGGAGTCTCATCAATGCAACTATAACCTGATGACACATTAAGAACCGACTTTAACTCAATCAATTTGAACCAGATTAATAATATTTAACATGTTTGATCAGTGGTCGGACAGATGGTCGCACAAAGAGAGGAAAATGAAGAGGCAGCTCAGAAAGTCCAAGGCTTTGGCAAACGTCACCAGACAGTCTTGAAGCGGAGGAGTGAGCGAGGCTGGTGAGGAGGGGCTGCGACTGGAAAAAGCCGTTGGTTTGTGTATGTTAGGAAAGATCAAGGACCATTCAAACCACAGGCTTGGGGGTTTGCCTGAGCTCAAGCCGGCCAGAGCCAGTGGTGGCACAGCTTGAAAATGAACTTGTATACTCGAGGAGAATACACACATATAGAATACATACGTCAAAATAACTTTATTTCTATTGTTTTTCAAAACAATCTGCACCTCAAACATTAGAAATAACCTGAAAAAATATGATACATTTAATGGGGATTTAACAACTTAACTGTGATGAATTAATTATATTAAATATACCTTCATCAACTATGTATATATAAATATAAATATACGTATACATTTGTGCCTACTATTATCTTTTTTACTTTTTCATAAAAATGTTGCTTTGGTTTGGTTTATTTTGGTGTTCGTCTATGTCTTTGTTATCCTTGAAACAAACTAAAAATATGTTCCAATAATAACAGAAATGAACATCAATCAGACAGAATGTCAATCAGTTGACGCCACATGAAGAATTCATTCACTCACTTGGCAAACTGGAAGATGTCAAAGACAAACTTTTCCATCTTGATTCCATTGGGTTTGTCGGGCGAGATGACATTTCCCTGCGTGTCCACGTATGGAATCTTCTTCTGAGCCACGTGGTGCTGAAGCTTCGGCTCGTACTTCCTAAACAGACCCAAAGTCAAGACTGTGGACTTTTAGGGGGAAAAGAAAAAACACTATTGAAACTCACTCCACGACATCTTTGAGGAAGGAGAAGCTGAAGAAGTGATTGGCCACGTTCCCGGCGTTGAACATCAGTCGCCCGTCCGCGCTGCGCTTCTGCGCCGTTGCCAGGGTGATCTCGCTGTACTCCACCACCTGATAGCGACCATCCACCTGACAGACGACACCCACCGCCTCTGTGGGGTTGGTCTTCTCCACCACCTGGATGTACCAGCACAACATGACTAACACCACCCTCTCTTCACTGCTACATACGTTCATGGTGTCAGACGCAGGATTACCTGCTGATCGGAAACAGAAAGCTGACACACTTTTTTAAAATGTGGATCTGATGAAGCTTTTTGAGTGGAGTTAGGGATGATAACCAGGAATTTGATCTTGAAGTTAAAGAAACTTTGTCGCCAACTTGCTCTCTGTAGTTCTGCTTAGAGGTTAGTAAGGGGGTTGGGGCTTATAATTGAGGGTTAGAGGGTGGGATCTGGTCTAATGTGTTCCTTCCGTCTCCACCACACAACTCTCCCAGCAGTCGCTCTGGAGTTAGTTGTGGATGGAAAATAAATGATGACATTTGTTTTATTGTGATATTATTTCAAGTCTGACATCATGAAGTTGATCATATTTCCCTCATAACTATTAGTAAAACCGGTTTAACTGTGAAGTTATTTCGTAATTGTAATCACTGTCTTTAACTATGCAAGAAAACCTGTTGAGCCTGAACACTACTTTAATGATCAAACAATCTATTTTTCCTTTAGTACTTTTCCAGTTCAACCAGATGAACAGAAAGATTAATGACTAAATGTGTTCATAAAAAATAAAACATCTACTCATGAACTTTCTTCTCATTCCAGGACTTGCTGACGTCATTTTAAAGGTACAGAGGGGTAAAATAAAATGGTACGCCGTCTCCACCTAGTGGTGAATTTCAGAACAAGAAGCTAGTTGTGGACGACCGGTAGAACGATCATTTAAATAAAAATAACAGATTTTGTAAGAAAGTAAATTTTGTAGTAAAGACAATTTACAATGTATACTATGTACGTGTAGTTATCCCACGTTTTATAATAACATATGATTAGTTTCTTAAGACAAATCCTTCTGAAACTTGAAGAATCTACACTAATAATAATTCACTGTAACACTGTTCCTGTGGACTTAGGAGGAATCAATGGTATTGTTGGAACAACCTTTTTAGTTATTTTTTTTCCCAGTAGAAATTAACTATTAGATAGATAAAACATGAAACCATTTGAATGAACTGGTAACACAAGCTCCGGTGTAAAGTTCTTCAGTGTCAACAGACTGGTAATAATAATAGGAGAGTCGGGCACAAACCTTTGCTCCACAGTCGGCTCCCTTCAGCACACAGAAGCCGATAAAGGAGGGGTCGGCCACTTTGACCAGAATGTTGTCCACACAGTACACATGGATGAACTCAATCCCTCTTTGCTGCATGTCCTCCATGATGCGCTGACACCCAAGTGCTCTGTAGAGTCCACCGTTTCCATCTAAATTAATGAAGGAAAAGACCTTAGACCTAGTTCTCCACAGCAGGGATGTCAAACTCAATCAGACAAGTGTTCAAAAATATTCGGCACTCATGGCCACGGGCCAAACAAAGTTTATATTAACTCAACTCTCTCTAACCAGGATTATGAAATGCTTTAACTTTAACAACTTATTGGAAGTCTCTTAAAGTTTCCTCTTCGAGATCCACTATCTTTTTTCTTATCTTAATCACTCATATCTTTATAGTTCACTAGGGTTGTGAGAAAATATTGATACATTTATATATCGCAATGTTTTTTCTCCCATGATACTGTATCAATATGCAGCAGCACTGTAATGATTTTTCCCCCCCAAGATGGCAGCACTAATTACGTTCTCCACAACTAAAAGAACAATAACCGCAAGATCCCGGCGATGACTGAGGACGAGAGGATACAGTCGAATCCAGTAGTTGACGTTTTAGTTTCAAAGCAAATTTTAAAAGTTACGACTTTGTCAAGAGTCATGTGGTGTTAAAGCCAGAGTCAGGTACTCTGACAATACTACAAATTAATGCTTTTTCCTACAGTATTTCAATATATCTGCAGTGTGTAAATAGTTTAACTGTTTTATTTAGGTTTATTGTTAACACAACACAAAAAAACACCATACCAACATGAGTATCTACTTTGATTTAGAGCTGACCATCAGACGGGCTGAACAAAAAAAACTGATGTGGCCTCCAGGCCTTGAGGTTCACACATGTGCAGTAGAAATCAATCCAACAAGTTAAATACAGAAATATCTATTGTGAGTTCACTAACCAGGAGCCATGGAAAGTTTGCATTTGCTCTCCAGGATGATCTTTCCACTGTAGTCCATGGCGGGCAGCATTCCCTGCTGGAAGAAGATGATGTTCTTCTCATCCAGGCCGAAATACTTATGCTTGGAGAAAAAGGCTTTGGTGGACTCCATAGTTCTGCCACTGGTCATGATGTACCTGGTGTGGAAATAAACATTAACATCTGACAGTAGACACACTTTTTACAATTCTTCCTTCTTTCACTAGGTCACTAGTTAAGATATAAAGTAGCCACGTAGTAGTTATGTATATAAAGTATTATTATTAATTGATATTGATTTTGGACTTCAGGACTTTGAGTTTCTTTTCTTTTATTTTGGTCTATTAAAGCACTTTGAGTTCACTCTACAGGGATCTCTAATCCCCAATTCCAGGAACTTCATTTCCTTACGACCACAATAATATGACGTCATCGAGAATACCTCAAACATGGTTAATAAACAGCTTTTCTCTCCGTGTTCTTCCTGCCCAGACAACGTTCTTACCAGGGAATACAGCATTTAACTTTGTGCTTCTGCTCGGCCAACAGCTGCAGCTTCAGAATGCGCTCAGCTTGAATCTGAAAGAGAGTTTTGTGAGACGGCAGCCCGATGTCGTACATTCCTTTGGGGTAAGAGACCCCCAGTCTGGTCCCCTGACCCCCTGCCAGCAGCAGAACAGCCACTTTATTCTGAGAGATGCAGTCCAGACCTGACGAGACACAGACAAAGTAAAGGTTAACACAAAAACAAACACCATGAATTAATGATTTGCATTCATGTATAGTTTTATCTTGATTCTTGCCACATCTCGGAAATCTAGGTTTACACCATAGTTCACAACAAACTTACACGTTATATCAAGGCATACAGTACACATATTAAAACAGCAATAATAAATACAAATATTACAAATAATAATAATAATAATAATAATTACAAGTAAGTTATAGTGATGACAATGTAAAAATAATTCATGATAAAAATAAAAACAAATGTTACCAAAACACACACTACAGTAGGAAAAAAAAAGGGAGGAGGGAGTTATACCACTAATTCAATTTTTTTTTTTTCTATTATTAAGATAAGATAAAATACACCGTTATTATTTTTGCCCACCAATTCAAACAGTAAAAGCAGCACATAAACATAAATATTATATGTATCACTGATGCATTGACTGGCACAAATATTCTTAAAAACGGTGTATTACTTAGAGAACCTGATCACTGTATTTACTAAATTGCCGAATTCAGTCAATTCTTATCCTATTGTTGGACAATATTAGAATAAAATCCTACTTGGTTTTCAATAATAACTTATCTTTCAATGTTTAGTTTATCCATAATTATTTATTTTGACCTATAGGTTCACATTGATAAAATGCTCTAACAGATCTGGATGAATGAACGATCAGTTTAACAATGACTTTATTAGTTAACAACTTGAACTGTTTGTCTTTCGTTTTTGTCAAGTCGGAACCAAAACACTTAAGACATTAACTGCCAACACCCTGGACACACAGGGGAATAAAAGTAATGAGTGACCTCGTGTAGAGTGTTATAAACTCACTCTCTCTTTGCGTCAGAAGTTAAACAAAAACCAGATGTTCTCCGACGCCCACCTCACTGTCATATCCCCCGAAACCTCCTTCTCACTGAGACCACAACGATGAGGATTGCGTAAATTATAATCAATTCAAGCTGACTTTCTCATGTCGCTGTTTTGTGTTTGGATGTGAGAAGGAAAGGTTTGTGAGCTTGAATCACAGCGTGGAAACAGGGCGTAAACCAGAAAGCATGAATGTTGTAGAACCCTGGGTCGCTGAAGAACTATGACTACCCAAGCAGGCTGTGATTAAGGACTCGTAATTGTCTCCATTATCTCATTTAAGCATTCCTGCATAAATCAGTGTTTTAATGGATCCGTTTCCTTGTATGACGTTAACTGAATCACACAGTTTACTGCGGTTTAATCTCTAGAACATCATCAACCGGACATTACCTGCTTCTTCCCAGCCCTTTAAACTCCCTCGGTCTCGGCTCACACTGCCAAGAACCTCTGCCGGCACCGGCTCCATGCGAGCATCCATCTTCTCTTGCTTATTGCTGCAGGACGTCTTCATTGCCGTTTTGAAGAATCCATTGATCTCCTCAAAGTCCATCACTTTCAGGTCAAGAGTCAGGCCGGCCCGCTCCTCCAGGCTCAGTTCATCCCAGAACTGGAGGAGATGATCTTGTCCGGCCTCGGACAACAACTGGAGAAGATTGTTGTTCTCCATGATGAATGAGGATGGATATGAACCTGAACGATGCAACAAGAAAAACAAAAAGAATACGTTTTTATGCATTTGAAAAAGAAACGCCAGATTTAATAAAGCATAGAGAGGATTGAGAAGATTTTGTTTGAGAAATTCAATGCGAAAAGGATCATTTTAAAACATGGAGGTTTCTGGCTTTATGGTCAAATTTAAACAAAAGTAAGACGATAATAACCAAGAAGTTTAGTTAATTTGTAGTTTTTTTTTTTAATCCATTGATGAGATTTCTTTAAAAAAATTGAAACAGGTTAATGTTTTGTAAGTAACGTGTTGTGGGGGAAAAAAAGAAATACATGTGTCAAAATCTTTACTAAGCGTATAAATAATACATGACAAATATTCCTTCCAACTGCAGTAACATTCAAATGACAATGACATTTGAACACAATGTCTTGAACACTAATCATTTTATAATTGCTTGAATTCATTTTAAGGAAAAACTGGTTTGAAGACATACCAGACATACCAAAAAAATGATGATTTCACTTGAAACAAATAAAAAAGAAAACCAAACAAACACCACCCATAAGGACCAACATCCGTACAGAATAAAGGATGTGAGTGTCAGTGGATGTTTGGATCATACAAAGAAATGTCAGGTTCACTTTCTAAAGCGTTTATTTTTTTTTTTTTTATCACAAGTCATTATATCAAGAACAAATTCATTGTTTACCTTTTAACAACAACTTAAAAAAAAACACTATCTTTGAAAAGTAAACCAATAAACCTGTGAGCTCTAGTATAGTATTTGAGTTACTGTAAGCACTTGTTCATTCATAACAGCCTTTATTTTAACACATTCTACTCGCATGTGTGGATGAACTCGCCGGTAACTTTGTATTAACACATAAATAAACAGTGATAAAACTGTGATAATACTGTCATTACAGTGTAGTTATTTGCTGTAAGTGATTCATTGACAGTCGTTAGCTTCAGTGTTCGTTTGTAGCACGCGCGTCAGGGATGCTAGCAACAGAATCAACCAATTTTTTAAATGTCACGTGAAAAAAGAAAAAGTTAATAGATAAAGCTCACCTCAAAAAAAGAATTCTATTGACTGTGAGGAGCAGCTTCCAGGCGAGGAGAGAAGAGTCTTATCCTGGTTACACGACTCGGAGCCGGACAACCCCACGCCTACGTCACCACTGACGTGGCAGCTATGATGCGTTCAGTGACGCTACGGAAAGTAGAGTGTTCGCCAGAAGATTATTCACAAATATGCTTCAAAATGTTGTTTAAACACAGCATTGAATTATGTACTCAATAATTATGTACACAGTATGTATATCCTATAATCCTATCCATAAAGTATCAGACAAATGTGTATAGTGTTGATAAAGTTGTATGTTTGTAGATATTATTTATATAGAAGAAAATGTTACATTAAGGTAAGGTAAGGTAAAACTTTATTGATCCCTCACAACATGGTAACAACATTGGGGGACTTGGGGCATTGACCTGACAGGTTACAAGTTATATACATAAATAATTCCACATGTCTAAATAGCTTTAAGATAGACAAACAAAATGCTCAACTCAAAATGGTGTTGATTTCTCGGTGGCATTAAAGTTTAATTCTATGAAGAAGATGATTCAACATGATTTAAAACTAAAACAGATTCAATTCAGAGGTAGTCCAGTCACTGAGCTATAGCAAGTCATTATATAACAAGGTGTTTTTAATGCCCTAAAAACTTTGATCAACCTAAAGTCATGTTCTTCTTTTACTGTACTCCAAATACTAATCATTTATGAGGATGATAATGATTTATTCCAAATGGAGGTCGCCGTTGTGTTTGAGCATGGTAAATACATCTAATATCAAATACAAGTAGATTCACTGTATTGTTTTTGTTCTGCTTGCAATTGATCTTGTTTCAAAGGAATTAATATGACACAAAAAAGGTTTCAGGATAGTCAATCCGGAGATTACAGGTTGTACTGTGTTTGCCTTTTGTATATTGGGGATTCAATAATAGAACAGAAACTCAAAAGTAGTTGCCACATATGTACACCGTGTGCCGTTTACACAGTTAATATTCTTATTATCACAGCTTTTTTAGCGAAAGAGTTATCACTTTCTGTTCTATGTGTAATCATTTAATCTTTAACTGTTGCTAAAGTATTCAGGTTTATTATTTTTTCTATCTAGCAGTAGGTGTACGTGGAACAAAGCAATATGGAGGTTGTATCGAGGGTACACCCTTGTACAATCTAACATCTAAGATCTACAGTCAAAAGAACTGAAGACCCAAACACTGATCACTCAGCTCCACCTTGCTGGGGAATAAACTGCACGTCATTCAGCCCACCACTGTGTGGCGCTGTAGGACGAGCGGAGGCGGAAGTAGTGAGGTTTGTTTTGGTTGTCAGACTTCTCTCTGCCCATGTTCGACTGTCACTCGCCTGGGAGCTCGGAGAAATGAAGAAGTTCTTTGAAGACATCAAGAAAGACATTAAATTTAAGTCGGCGGGTCCAGGGAAGAAGCTAACAGCAGAAGAAACAAGGTGCACGACAAACTTTAACTCGCTGACATTAAGGCTAAGCTAAAAGGCTGCTAATCCGATCTGTCTAGTGTAGATTTTAATTCTGCTTATTCTTGTTTCATCTAACTATTGGCAGCACATTCTGCGTTGCTTTTGTCTATAATCTGTGTGTGTAACTGTTGGGAGTAAGATGTGACGAGAACATAATCTCAGGGTGAGATTATATAACAGTAAAGCCTGATCACTCGCTTCTGCTCATGGGTAAAAACAAGGATCATTATTATGGTGGTGATAGTCCTTCTCACACGACTCCCCCCTGACTTCTCAGTGGTCATCCAAATGTCGCTCAGTCCAGTAACAGCGCCAAGAACCACCGACATGTTCCCACCGAAGGAGCCCAGAGAGCGGGAGCCGCAGCTCTGGCACGGATAGGGCAACAGCAGAAACCCAAAGTCCACACCTCCCAAGACGCCATCAGGAATCAGGGTGAGACGAAAAGTGTTTTAGAAATGATTCTTCTCTGTTCCTCGTGAATTTCAATTTATCATCAATTCTGCAGGCTCTCTGGCTAAAAGGGGCTGGGCTATCATTCCCTCAGGGGCCACATTATATACCGTCACTGTTGTGAAGGGCCGTCAAACCAAAAGAGCCGGAATATAGTGGATTAATAGTGTTTTATGCCAAGGAGATTGTTCACCGCCTTTTTGTTTATTATCAAAATTCCTGAATGTGAATGGTGTTTCAAAATATGGAAATTAAGTCAAATCCAGCTCAATATCAGGTCACAATAAGACAGGGGTGTGCAATTATAATTCTACAAGGGCCACATTAAATTCTGTGAATGTTGTTAGGGGCCGTCGAGCAAAAAGAAAGAAGAAAAAAATCCCTAAAAAAAGGACATTCGTCATAAGGCCATGACATTTATTAAGCTAAATAAGCTGCAATTTTTTCTTGTGTATATGAGGTTTTTTTCAAAACATTTCTTTGAAAAAATGTTTTGAGGGATTATTATATACTCGGAAAATTACACACAAAAAGGAAGGAAAAGGTAAATAAGTGTTATGTGAAAATGTAAATTAATAATTAATACAAAATACATTTGTTAATGCATTAGAACCATTTATACATGATCATACTTTGACATTACGAGGGCCGCATAAATACAGTCAAAGGGGCCCCTGGGCCGCACTTTGCCCAGGTCTGCAATAAGATGTTATTTGAAGTCTCTCTTGATGTCTTAGTTTGTTTTGATGTATTTATTAGTATATTTCATTTATTCTGTACTTAATCACTGCCAACCACTGCATACCTGGACAACTGCAAGATCTGCAGATTTTCTGACCCAGAAACCAACACAACTAGTCCCGTCAGCGTTGACAATGATGATATCAGTTTATTTAAATTCATTTTCTGTGCAGTCAAAAAAGAGCTGGAGGCTGAGGCGGCTGCTCTAGCTGAGAAAGACAAGGCAGTTTGTGCGGAGGTAGGCTTGTCTGCTGGACAGTGCATACAGGTTCATGGGGTGTATGTCTTGTATAATATTCTTTTTTTTTTTTTTTTTTTTCATTCCAGGGATCCAAATTACCAGTGAAAGATCCGACCACTCTCTCTGTCTCAGGTGTTTACTTCACCTGCCCACTGACCGGAGCCACCCTGACTAAGAGTGAGAGGGATGTCCACATTAAAGAGGCCATTCTGATGGTACGGATAACGGCGGTTAAAACAAACCTGTTTTCAATTCTGACACTGGTTTTGCTCAGAGGTTTGAAGAGGACTTGGTAGAAGCGTCCGTCATGATGATGCACACGTTTAACAAAGACCGAGAGAAGGTGAAGGCTGCTGTGGACATCATTAGCAAGTAAGATGTGACGTAATCCATGATCGATCGAATATTCTCTACGTTTATTTCTATCTTTTCTTGTGTTGCTGACAGATATGTTGAGAATATATGCAAGAACCCCACTGAAGAGAAGTATAGAAAGCTAAAACTCAGCAACAAAGTGTTTCAGGTGAGAGTTCAACTGTTATAAATATACGAAAAAAAACTTTGATCCATGTTTAAGTGTAATGTAGTGACGACAGATATTAACAACTTGTGATGTTTTAGGAGAAAGTAGCCAGTGTTGACGGCAGCCGAGAGTTTCTGCAGGCTGTTGGATTCATCAGCGTCATGCTTCCTATCGAGGGTCAAGGTATCGTGTACCGTGTATCCATCACTCCCCACGTTTACTCTTGACGTCCATGTGTCACATCAGAGGAAGAAGAGGAGTTCCTGGTCTTGCCGGAGCAGAGTCCTGATTCACTGGAGCTGATTAAGGAGAGAAGAGACCGCCTTCAAAGAGGAGAGCCGGTCAGAGCTCAGCTGGACAGGCAGCCACAGGCATTCAGACCGTCTCAGAATGCCACCAGCTTCGAGCTGCCATCGGAATTCTACAACCTGAGTGCAGAGGAGCTGAAGAGAGAGCAGCAGCAGAAGTAGGAACTATCTTTGGATTGTTTTATTCATTCATTGGCAACGTTTGTGAATTTTTTTTTGTTGTTCTTCTTAAGCATATTCTATAATATAAGCTAATTTCTATAATGAAAGGTTGAATTTGTTTATTTAATAGAGATAAAAAATATTAAAACAAATAAAATGATAAAGAATTTATATACATTTATTATCTCTTCTATATTTACTTGATCGTACTTGAAGCCAATCCTGCGACGCCCAGACAATTACGTGACTTAATCATTTTCAACATCAGTACAATTAATTGGGTAGGCAGTGAATGTATGAGTTTTGGATATAACGTGCTAACGGAGACTAGCCTGGTTGCTGTAGATGCTTCTAATTCGTGGGTTCATTCTTCTGGAAGGAGTGATCTGCTTGAAAAGAATTCAATGCTGCGTACGAAAGCAATGAGGGAGAAGGAGGAGCAGAGGGAGAGAAGGAAATACAACTACTCGCTGCTGCGGATCAGACTTCCTGACGGAAACCTTCTGCAAGGTTAAGCAACATTTTGTTTAATCCTTTTTTATACAACTAGCATAAATCACATATCAAGTATTTTTCTTTATCCAACTATAGGGACCTTTTATGCCTGGGACCGACTTCCTGTGCTGTTTGGATTTGTACGAGAGTCCCTGGTGGACGGCTGGCAGCCCTTCGAGCTCATCGCCCCGGGTGGTCAAAAACTTCAGGAATCGGAAGATGTTGCTTTGGCCGAGTGTAACCTGGTGTGTACATGAAGGGTTTTATGGAAGTCGACACAGACAAAAAGGGTGTTTATGCTAATATTGACTATTGATTGACTCGTCTTGCAGGTTCCTGCGGCTCTTCTTACATTTACCTGGGATGCAGCCGTGCAGGCAGACATTGCGGCAGCAGGAGGAAAGAGTCCAACGCTCCTGAAACCAGAGTTGCTGGAGACGATTAAGACCTTGAGCTGAGCACATGTACATTCTCCGAGACCATCTTGAGGACGACGCGTGTGTTCGTGCTAACTAATCCAGCTGTATGTTAGACCAGACCCCCTAATGTTTGTTGGACTCTTAGGCCCACTGCTGTCATGTAACTCTGTAATCTCCAGGTCCAACCAGATTTGAGAGACACTGTGTCAATGGCGTGATCTTGACTCTGGCCAGATGTGGTCCTGTGACAGTTTGGCTTTCTTTGTAAACCGTGTTAAACTTGCACCCCCTCCAGAGCAGCCGGACTGGAACGGAGCAGCTTCATCTTCTAGTTTTACATGATACAGCCTGCAAGTGAACATGCATGCTAACTTGTTTTCTGCCTGAGCTCAGCTGCCATTTAACATTTTCACTGTTTCCTTTGAAATTAACATTTTCATATGCAAGTCCGTTCAGGCCGAGCCTTCAAGTGTAAGTGACATCACAGATACTGTAGTCTTTTGTAGGTTAAAAGAATTTCAACGCATTTCAAAAGGGTTTGAAGTTGACCCGACTAATAGTTTGTTTGTATCAAACACTCAACCTAAATTGGTTATATTTCAAACATGTTCACGTCATTCTTAACGTCGCACTTTTCAAACTTGTCCAGCCTGTAGTCGGTTTAGACAACAGACTACCTCGGATGACTCCGCATGTCTGGCTGTTGTTCTACAGAGATGAAATGACTCGTTTTCCAGGCTTGATAAAGTTAATTCAGTTCCGTTTGTTTCTGCTTGTAATAAATAGTATTGCACCCATTTTAAGTTTAATCATTGTGTTCCTGTGAATGGGCAATTTGTCGACTAAGCTTTAATAAGAACCTCACTCTGGTAAAAATCATTTGAACTTTGTAGGACCTTTAAAACTCTGGGGTGGAGATATACTGCCATCTTGTGGTCAGGAGACGAGTTTCCACAGGAACATTGGGAAACACCAACGACCATCATAGTTTCCAGAAACAATTTTGACATGATCTGACAAACATAACGGAGAGGGAATAGTTTACAAAAAGTCATTTTATTCACGTTTAATGAATTTATCTTGTTCAAGTTTTCTTGCAACACAAAACATACATATTAAGATGAAGGGACCCAACTGTACAGGGACAGATCTTGATGCAAAGAGACATCAGTGAGGTTCAAGTTCTTGTGTCCAGCTTTTACATCCGACGGACTATATACATAGAAACCAAGATAATTAGAGGTTGGATAACACCTTGCCTCAGAAAACCGTGAAATATGTTGCAGTACAAGCTAAAGACACCTGATGTTTGTCTGATTTGACCGGTGTAAAAATAATCTGACTCTGGGCCAGTCTGTGGTTCAATGGTCACGTCATGTGTTGGTCGGACTGATTTTACTGCATTCTGCAGGCACCCACTGTGCCCACAATGAACTGCAACATCTCAAACATCAAGTTGAGCTGATGAGACAAGTGTCTCTATGACATGACGGCACAATTTGTGGTTAGATACTGGCCCTGAATGCGGGACATACAGTCCCACAAGACTTGGAACACAGAGGCAGTAGTGGGCGCTCACACCAGAGTAGGAGCAGCAGTGGACTCGGGGAGAGCAGCAGTGTCAGAGGGAGTGACTTCCATGTCGTCTTCATCAGTTGATTGTTTCTCTTTGCTGGGGTCTGACGATGATGCAAATTGTGTTATATTAAGGGAAGTATATTATTCATCAAAAACATTATTAACAACTACAGCAAGTACTTCAGTGAAGGACAAAACAGGCAATAGGCAAAAGATTATTAATACCAATATATACAAAGAGCGAAAGTAAATTTTCATTTAACACATACATTTCATCCAGTTCCGGTGAACAAAATAAACATTATTTTAAGAAAGATAGAAAACTAGAGAGAAACGTACCATTCTTAGGATCGATGAGGATACAGGCATCTTCATCTTCCTCTGTGTCTGCTTGAAAACCGTCCGTTTCTGCTGCCACCCTCTGGTCAGGATCATTACAGCGCTTCATGAACTTGGTGATGGGCATGCTGCCGGTGCTCTTTCGTTTGTTGGACGATGAAGCTGTGGTGGAGGAGGTCTGGGGCGTGGTTGGGGAGTTTCCATGGGAGCCTGTGGCCGCCCGAGACTCGTCACGGGACTCTTCCCGAGCTCCCGTGGTTAAGTAAGTCCATTGGCACGGCACCGGGAGAGCTTCCATTCCGAAACGGGCCAAAATGTCCGTATGAACGTACCAGCGTGAATTTCTGTAAGTCGAGCGCTTTTCGTAGACGGAGTTGTTCTTGATGAGACGAATCAGCAGTTTCCTGTTCAGATACAATACAGATTAAGATCCATCTTTCCTCACTTGCATGTAAAAAGTGGCTGCAGAAGAACGAAACATTGATCTCACCTTGTAGGAATGTTCTCTGCAGGACTCTGAGGACTGGACATCTCAGAAGGTGAAGACGGGGTGGTCTCCTGGCGACAGAACTCCTGAAACTCTGTGATGATCACTTTGCTGCTGTTGAAGTTTCCATGAAGCAGTGGAAGCAGCTTTCGAAGAACTGTGAACCAAAAAGAAGCAAATACAGTGAGGACTGAGGAAAATATGGCTCTTGAGAGAAGACACTAATGTGTGGCAGTCTTTCTAAAGTCAGAAAAAAAACTTACACTGATCTTCTCTGTGACTCTTCTTTGACAGTGCATCTGGACTGGGACTGTTGTCTGGTTTTGCTAAAGGCTCCACCCTCACCATGGCATAAGACTGGAAGAACTCTCCACCAGAAGTTTCCCCCTCCCATCTGCAGCCCCTCACCACCGGCTCCAGAACCTTCATCTTCTTCTTGGTGGACATCAGCTCGTCCCACTCCCTTGCTCGGAGTTTCTGCTGCATTTTTTGCTTCTCCAGGTCACCGCCGTCCTGAGAGGTAGAGGGTCGTTCAAAAATGTGTCCAACAGTAGAAAAGATGTGCTCCACATGCCTCTTCTTCAAGTGCTCCTTCATCATCAGACAGGTAACCATGAGGAACAAAGAAGCCATCGTCATCTTCATCATCTTCACCTCCCTCCTCCTCGTCTTCCTACAAAAGATGACTTGAGTGAGCATTTGTAAGATGCATCTTATGAAACATATCAACAAAAGGATGCAACTTGTAAATAATGATTTGTGTATTTTTAATTGACAAAGTGTTTAAAGGGTGTCTTAAATAGAGCTTAGACCAGTGTGCGTCTGTTAGTACAAAACTCTTTCATTTAAATATTTACATCAGAAAATGTGCTTAAGCTTGAAAACCTTTTTCGGGACGTTAAAATCTGGTTTACCATAACCACATCCACTATACTGTGAATGGTCAAGCATCTGGGTTTGTCACTGCGCATCATAAATACCATGTCTCTACCTCTAAGGGACTAATTGTATAAACAAAGCGGGCATGATTATAGCTAGCTAGAGGAGTGAAGACCATTATTACATCATAATGGACTTTGCTCTCATAACTTCTAATTTTCTTATGGGGAGAACTTTATAAAGTAATAAGTTCAAACCACGGTCATGACGAGAGACTTACTGCATCTTGGAGAGGAAGACTTCAACATTTAAACATGCAAGTCAGTCAGGTCTCATCTTAAACACTGGCATCTTTACAAGTGACTATACCAATATGAACAATATGACACATGACAAACTTCCTGAAAACAAATCCGTGGAGAAAAGCAGGAGGTGTTAGCTTGGACTTACTCCTTCACTATGAGAGAGGGACTCTCCTGGCTCTTCTTCCTCCCACTCTTCATCACTGTCCACCTCATAGTCCAACAACACCTGATGCAGAGAACCATGGTCAGACTCAAAGTTGCCATCTTCTTAACAGTGTTTCACAAACACTTTTAAGAGCTCACCTTGTCTTGTTTCAAGGGGCAGCGAGGGGAGATGAGAGAACTCTTCTTCTTCCATGTTCCCCAGTAAGCTGGACGATGGTTTTTATGAAACTGCAACAATTTCATTGGTCCGAAAAGTTTTCGGTCAGGAACGTCCTCTGCCTTAGGTTGATCAATTGGTATGCAGTCACTGTCAAAATAAAGAGATGCAGTGAGATTGACCACACACATTCAGAAGACCGTCTTAAACAATAATTACATTTTATCAGACAAGCTCATGTTACAATTTAAATGTGCCATTACTAACAGGAAATTCTGGGGAACAGACATAAAGGAAGGGAGACTTATCATTTGCCTTGATGTTCTTAAGTTCAAAAGTATATTAAAGAAGAAGATAAGAAATGCATAAACATTTGAATTGTCTCACCTGAGCACTTTGGGATTTCTAGGTCTGGTTGCTCCTGACCAACGGGGTTTCCTGCTGATCCAGTCTTTAATGCTTTGAAACTCGTTGTTCGGTTTTAACAAATATTGATCCAGTTCCTCCAAGGTCTCGACCTGAACTCGACACAGTGGGGCCATACACATGTTGTCTTTTATCTCGAAGGGTGCAAACTTGCCACAGGCTGTTGCTAAAGTCTGAATGTGGAAATAAATCACAGAATGTTAGACATGATGTTGATTTAAACCTGCAGGTATGAACTCACTTTGGGAGACTGCTGCGTCTTGTGTTTCTGCAGAAACCTGGTGATTTCGGCTTTCTCCGCTTTGAGGCGCTGAAAAACAGGTAAAGAGTTTATAGATTTCTTAACGATCATGCATCACGTTTAACTGCCATCAAACATCCTTTTTTTCCTGAACTCACGTCTTTCTCTTCCTTTAAGCGTTTTTCTTCATCCTTCATCTTCTTCTCCTCTTCTTTCTTCCTCTTCTCTTCAGCTTTGGCTCTATAAAAAAAAGAACAATAAAATTAAGTTATCTTTTGTCTTTTATCTTTTGTATGGATAGACAACAAAGCTTTTAATAAAAAGATATAGAAAAATACATACTCCAATTTAGATTTTCGTCGCTCTTCCTCCTTCTCCCTTTTCTCCCTTTTCTCCTTCTCATCCTTCTCCCTTTTCTCCTTTTTCTCACGTTTTTCCTTCTCTTTCTCTTCTTTCAGCCGACAAATCTCTTCTCGTTTTTTGTCTTTTGCAGCCTTGGCTTCTTCCTTCTTTCGTTCCTTCTCCTCTCTTAGCCGTTGCATTTCTTCTTGTTCTTTCAAGCTCTGCAATGTTAAAAAATTCAAAGTATGACATTGAAATAACTCAGTACATAGTCACATTGAAACCCTGCACATTGTCTAGTAACCATTGCCATTGATTTTGGTACACAAGTTCTTTAGGCTCATTAAAATGTACCTAAACGTTTTCTTAAATTCTGGATCTAAATCTGGTTCCATTGATGGAAAGCTACATTAGTTACTGCCACAACATTGCATTGTTATTTTTTTTAATATAAATTGGAAGTTTGCTATGCTACATTGTAAGTAAGTAAGTAATTTTTTATTTGTATAGCGCTTTTTCAGACCAGGGTCACAAAGCGCTTAAACAATCAAAACAATATTCAATAAAGTATATACTTTAAAGGTCAAGATAAAACTGATAACACAACAGGAGTTCCAGAAAATCAAGGAAAAGCCTGAACAAATAAAAACGTCTTAAAATGTTTTTTGAAGGAGTCAGTAGACTCTATCAAGCACAAAGAGAGAGGAAGATCGTTCAAAAGCTTAGGAGCAACAGCCTGAAAGGATTTCTCTCCTCTGGTTCTGAACCGTGTGCGTGGAACCATCAGTAGATTCTGATCCACAGACCTCAGAGCCCGAGCTGGGGTGTAAGGCTGGATCATTTTAACTAGGGCCGAACGATGATTGAAAAAATATATAATTGTGACTATTTTCAGAAATATTGCGATAATTTTTTTTAATGTCCCCTTTTTTACATCCAATACAATAATGATGATCTCTATTTATATAGCGCCTTTCTAGACCAGGGTCACAAAGCGCTTTGACAGCCATTCACACATACTGATGGGAGTAGGCTGCACCACATGGCGCCGAATCTGCCATCAGGAGCAATCAGGGTAAAGTGTCTTGCTCAGGGACACAACGACACAAGCTTGTCTGGAGCTGGGATTGAACCTGCAACCTTTTGGACTGCAGGCAACCACTCTACCATCTGAGCTATGATTAACTTTACATTAAAATGTATTTCTCTATGATTCTAAAGTATTTCTACCATCTGAGCTATGATTAACTTTACATTAAAATGTATTTCTCTATGATTCTAAAGATAAAGTTATTAAGTAATTTTAAGGCAAATTAAGCATAACTTAAAATAAAGAGAGAAAGTTTATTATTTACTCTAATTACACTTGTAAACAAACATAACATATTCAGTGCAAATACTTAAAATGTACTAAAAATGTGATGGACAGATTTATATTTATGAGTCAATAATAAATAATACAAACTTCAGTGCAGAGTAAGGAAAAGTGAAAACACTAGACAGTCATTCTTCTATTTCTTACTGCATATTTTTGCAGTTTCTTGTGTGTTTAAGTGACAGACATGTCGGCAGACACGCGTCTCAATTCAAATGTATGAACCAATGTCAGGATGTCAAGTTGTTGAAAACACTGTAGTTTGTTTTTTACTGCTGCTCTTTAGCTTCTCTAGACATCACTGATCAAAGGATTAAAGCGTCCCTCTCAACTTGCTGCGCTCAGCGCCGCTTGAAAGTCATTTTGACTTCTCGAAAATTAAATGAACATTAAATAAAATTGCAACCTTTGCGATATTATAATCGCATTTTTTTCAATATTGATATACAATACAGAATATATTTAAAGATTCTCACCTTTATAGAGCGTCTTTTCACTCGTTTCTGCTCTGAAGACTTGTTTGGCGTGACTTCTGACTTCTGTGAAGACATATCCATTCAAAATTGAATAAGCACTGTTGGTAAATATTTTGCAAGTGAATGGCAACTATTAAAAGACATACTGAAGGTGCCTCCACAGCATCATCGGTCTTCGTTTTCTCTGGCGAACTGTCGGACAAGGAGCTGTGCGATGTAACCGACAACATTGAGCGGTCCCCAAAACTAGAAACATTTTTAGACTCGTTCTGTTCCTCCGGCTCACTGTCAGATTCCTGAGTGGTTTCAAGAAACAAGATGGTTGATTGTTCTTTACTGTCCAATACATCGTTTTCCTCCGCATCTTCTGTAGAGTCCTCATTTTCAGGAAATGCCGTTTTGTCTTTCTTTGCGGTGCAGGGGGAGGCAGGAGCATCTGAGCATTTAACAGGAGACGACAAACTGTCCTCCGTCAAGTTGATAATTAATTCATTGGAGGTGACAGGCTTTTTCTGACTTAAAAAACTATCTAGGGGCCCTCTGCCATTAACCAGGGGTGGTCCACTGAACACCGAAGATGTATCGTTCTCGTTTTCTCCATCCGAGATTCCAGATTCTAGAAATGCAGGTGCACTTGGGTTCTTGGACAATTCGTTGTCTTTGGGTTCTGAATTTAAGCGCTTGAAGGGGAGGCGAGCTGCAAACAGAAAACAAAAATGGACATTACAGATTATATTTAAGAGCCTTTTACAGAGAAGACAACATGTAAACAATTTTTACTTGGTTAAAAATTTGCACCATCACTTCCTTTTTAAATAGCAATAAAATAAAACACTACCCAATAAAGACATTTTCCTCTTTCAGAATTTTTAATGACGACACAAACATTGAATTTATGAAAGTTTTTAGAATAGAATTTACTGGTTTGCAATTTCTACTTATGATTATTCCCATAACAGAAACGTATTTTATATGCCTATATTTAATCAATACAATTGAGACCTGCAATTTTTCCCCCCAATTCTGAGAAACTTAATGCAGCAGTGACAAATGAAACTCAAAATACATGGTTTATCTTGTTAGTAGTTTCTTTCTTTTAAAAGTGTTAAGTTAGATTCTTTATTATCCATGTCAAAACATTGTGTTAATATTAGATAATGTTACAGGGTTAGTTAGAAAAGTTTAGATAAATAGATTAAAGATAGTATTAAATTATGCAGAGAGACCAGTGTCATAATTGATACTCATATATATATTTTTTAAACATCAGACAAAAAATATGCTCAATCAATACAACTGTAAGTCGCAAAGAGATCAAGTTAGAAAAATAAAATTACCTTGTACAAGTTTCTTGTTGGCATCTGGCTTGGATTTACACTTCATACCTGAAAAGAAATCATAAAAAGTGTGCTCATTATGAAGTTATGCAAAAATAAAACATATTGGTATACAAACATAGACGCACTGGAATTTGTGAAAAATCTTAGCGTATTATTTAAAAATGAACCTGGGATACACATTTGCCCCATCAAGTGCCCCATATATGAATATGAAATATGTTACACACGTTAATTTCAAGTGCACTTTAAAGCAACTTGGGTTGGACTTGGTTACAAATAAGTAAAACATTTTTCCAAAATGATCCACAATCCAACTCGAGGTATGAGAAGGGGAGACGTATCCATTTAGAGAATATCCATTTAGCCTCTTATTTCATTTTAACATTAACCGCCGAGGAGGTTGACTTTGACAGACCTGTTGTTAATATGCATTATTAATTTTTCCACATTTTCCTACAGGACCTGGTGCATGTATGTGACATGTTTCACTTATTTGCCTTTTTGAATCTTTTTTCTTTCACTAATTACATTATGCTACATTATGCTTGATTGAGGATTCATATCCTGTTGTGCAACACTCAAAAATGTCACCTTTGTTACTGCAACTACTCCAATCACTGTGTGATATCAACACTGTTCATTGGAAATTGCTTTAACTTCGTCCACCTTTTCTGTCATTCTATCCACTTTTCATTGATGCTGCTTATCATGTTTAAATGTGTTTTTATTTGTTTTTTTAAGTTTATGTAATGAGAGTTCAATTAAAACCATTATTAAAAATAACCTATGCAAGGACAACATTGTTACCAGTGTCAGTTTCAGATTATTTAAATGTTAAATGTTACACACATCACCACCAGCTCCCGTTAAAAATAACAACTATAAAGCGAGTGTCTTAAGATGGTTGTTTGGTTAAGTCTCCCGCCAATGGGCTCACTTGACACCACGAGAAGGCCCAGTCCGGGTCCACACACCCGCAGGAGGAATGACCGGAGTTACAGCTAACAATAGCAAAAATGTTTACGACTTCACGTACGTTTAACCGCGTTGACACTGTACGTGTTCGCGGTGAGTGACGGGAACATAGTCGGTTTCTATGACGATTAAAAAACATGTACTTTCACAAAGGTAGACACAAGAGCAGGACCATCTTAGTTGTGTCATAGACTGTTCTTCTTCTCAAGTGTTTGTCTCTGGCTCCCTCGGAATGGACGCTGGACTGGGCTACAAAAGCGGTATTGTTGAATAACAGTTCCAAAAACTAAATAAGGGGTGTTTTTAGAGATCAGAGATATGTATTTGGAGGTTTATAACAGCAGGCACTAGCATTACACCAAGTTAAGTCAACAGAACTACTAGCATTGAGAGCTAACGGTGTCAATGGGCCCCAAATATTCTTCTTGTTAGCGTGTTAACAGTTTAAATGTTGCTAAAATAAACTGCTTTATTAAACAAACAAAGATAACACAGTTAGGTTGGACTAGTTATCTTCGAAGTTTGTTTGTTGACACTATAACGGTACTGGACTCGGGAGAAACATGGTTTCACGAAACAAAATGTCGACAGCCTTGATACTCGGTTCGTTACCTCTTCTCCTCGGGGTCGACGCTGCCAAGTGTCCGTCCACCGGAGGAGCTTCCGCGGCTAACATGTCGAGCAGTACCGGGGCTTTTTACTCGAACTCAATGCGATATCGAGAGACAAGAAAGAGCTTTAAAAGAGTTTCAAACACCGGGCGGTATCCACGACAGCGACACGAATCTAATATTGCACGTTAGACGACATTGGTTTGCTAAGGTTCCTCTACATGGAGTCGCAGCGACACATCTTCGTTCGTTCAGCCCCGGTGTGTTCACTGTCTCGCGCTCCCCGGTCTGAATTGGCGGGAGTTGTCAGAGGCGTGAAAGACGGCAGACGATTGGTTAGCGAGAGTCACGAGGGAGGAGTTGAGGGGGTGTTTGTTTTTAACATGAGCGTAGCACGGCGGGTCGGAGAGAAATTGGGAAAACTAGTCGTGAACTCTTCAAACATCAACCATAAAGGTCAAATCATTTCCTCTCGACGTGTTTATTTAGAATACAGGAAAACATTTGAATAAATAACTGTATATACATTTTTTTTCTAAGCTTATTGATGAATAATGTGATTATTTTATCCATTTTCTGCTCTTGGGTTTGAGGTTTTATCAAATTTATAATTTTAAAATTAGTATCCACGAAATCCAGGCTTCTTAAGTACAGGCTTTTCTCTAATGTATTAATGTTTACCTATTAGTTTAAATCAGAGACGTGTTCCTCTGACATGAACTGCAGTTGCACTTAATAACTATATCGAATGGACAATTAAAAGATAAAAAAGCTAATATGCTCGTAATATATATGTTTTTATTTCGATGCATCCAAACACACGGTTATTTTTATATATAGTCTTTAGTATATGTGTCTATAACCGTACATACGGGCTACTCTAAAGTTTGTCCCGAGGACAGATGTTTTAATGATAAGCTTGTGCGCATGCGTTAGGGCGGCGAAGACGAGTCATGAGTTTCCCGTTCACCGCTAAGTGGAAGCACGGGAGTTGTAGTTGTAACGCATGCAGCGCACGTTCACTTGGAGCGCCTTTGAACTACAAACACACCTCTACGGCGCATGCGCGATGTTTGTTGGGGTCGAAAAAAAAAAAACCTATCCTGCAAAGAGTCCGGGACCCCTGCGACTGTCGACTGAAACGTGAAAAGATAAACTATATCCCGGTAATTTCACTCTTTTTGACGTACTTATATTTTAGCTTGTAGTGCTAGTTGATGTTACCGCCCGACAGAGATCTGACTTGTAGGTCGTTGGAGGGACGTTAGCAGCTACTGTTTCCCTCGCTGTTATGTTTGGAACAACACTAGAGCTAACAGAAATATGTGATGATACTAAACACATTTGTAATGACTTCAAACATCAAACATAGACACTCATCTCTACGTGTTCCATGTAAGCATCGGTGTGTTTGAGAACTTCAAAGCTCACAGGTGACGCTGAAAGTTAACTTAAAAGTTCATACAATTGGATTATGATCTACGTTGACGTTATATTGAGACAAATGACTGTGTGTTTCGAGTAACTGCTACGACTGTCCAGTACTGATGAAATTGCTGACAGTCATGTTTTCTATTCCTGTTTTTCAGAAGAGCGTTCAAAGCCCACAATGGCAGGTCTGTACATTATACTCTTTTCAATTGAAAGGATGGTGAATATTCAATACATTTTTGCTCTGTGTAACAAATCGAGCTTTATTTTTAGAAGAGTCACCCTCTGTCTATTAACCAATTGCTTCAGAACGGGTAAACAACTTCCCACCGCTGCCGAAGGTCCTTCGACTCAAGCCTTGCTTTTATCAGAACATTGAGGAGGAAATTCCAGAATCGTACCAGTTGTTGGTTCGCAGAGTCTACACACTTTGGATGAGTGAGTGCTTTACGTAGCAGCATCTTATTTTCCATCTTTGCTTGTCATTTTGTTCATCTTCTTCTCCTTGTTTCTTTCACAGTGTATTCTGGCACTCTGTGTATGAACCTCATCTCCTGTATCGCGTGGTGGGCTGGGGATGGAAGCGCCACCAACTTCGGCTTTGCACTCTTGTGGCTCATCCTTTTCATGCCCTGTAGTTACACCTGCTGGTTCAGACCCCTATACAAAGCTTTTAGGTAACTTTCAACAATCTGCGATAAAACTCAAAAAAGTAATTTAACTTTTTTTTTCTTCCTTTTAACAGGGCGGACAGCTCCTTCAACTACATGACCTTCTTCTTCATCTTCTTCCTTCAGTGTGTTCTGGCACTTATCCAGACTATCGGCATACCTGGATGGGGAACTTGGTGAGTAAGAATGATAAGTAATTGAATAATACTCACCATCATACGTTTTGTACAATTAGCTGACAGTTTTAATTCTGGTCATTACGGTTTATAACAGGCTGTTCTCGCATGCGTCGACTGGTACAGCATATTTTGAGATTAAACTGATTGGATCTGTAATGGAAATTGTGCTTTATTCATCCTCTTAATTATTCTTATTTAGTTTTTTGTTAGTTTATTGCTGTATTGTTATGAAAAGATAAAATGTAATCGCAAATTTCACTTTTGTGTCTTGACACAACTAACATTATACTTAATATTGTAAAAATGTGTTGTTTTTTTTTACGCTAACACTTTTCTACAGGATGTGATGCATGTGTGGCGTGTATGACTTATAGCATTCTGATGTGTTGTTTTACTCAATTTTCTAAAAAATTGATTTGGAAAAATGTACATATCCTGCTTGTATAACACACCGGATGTTACTTATCACGTTTGTCACCGCAACCATTTCTCACGGCTCTGTGGTGTCATGGCTGTTAATTTCAAATCACTTGATTATCTGTGTGATAAAACTAACCCATGACACTTCATCTCACTCTCACCTACCAGCGGCTGGATTGCCACAGTGTTGTTTTTCAAATATAACGTCGGCTCCGCAGTAGTGATGCTAATCACGACGCTGCTCTTCACTGTGGTGACTGCTCTGATGTTTCTGGTTCTCCTCAAGGTGAGTGAACGTCTGCTGCCAGCTCCTTCACTCGGAGTACATTTGGGAAAGGTTCTTTCTTTCTTTCTTCATGAAGGAATACATTTTTTTCTTGTGCCCAGTGGTTCAAAGGATCCAATAAGTAATTAAACTTTGGAGAAATTTGATTTGCCACCAGAGGAAACACTCACACACCTTTGTATAAGATATTGCGACCAATATTGTTTTAGGAGAAAACAGGCGACGATATCTCTATATCACTACGAATATTGTTTTGTAAGGCTCATGTTGTTACTGTGTTTATTGATATGCTCTGATTGTGTTTGGACTACTTTTACAAATCACATACTTGTGTTTGCTTTGGAATTTGAGGGATGGAAGGGAGTTTGTGGTAGAATAAAAAGGAAAAATCCAATTTGTATATGAGTAATTTTATGTTCATCCAATATTAATTAAGAAAAATCAAAAACTATTTCAATCAAACCTATCACAAATCAATCAAGTGTTTAAAAGTTGAGTCATGTTTTGTTTTTACATGATCTGGATTCAAATCTCTCTAAAAAATACCGTCCACACAGCCAAAAGAAAAGTGACCTGATCTTGTCATGAAAAAAAACATGATGGTCAAATTAAACAAGACTAAGTGACCACCAGACTCGCAGCAATTTCCTGGTCCTCATTTATTAACCCATTTAATATATTTTCATACATTTTGCTTTAGGTTTTTTAAACAACTGACACCACTCTGGCTAAAGTCACTCTACATTGCAACATTGTCTAGATAACAATTGGTATTTAATTTATTTTTAATTTATTCAAACAATTACAACAAAAAGCCTTAAAATTTGTGTTCTGGACATTTTTTTTTCAAATGCTAAATATTGCCACAATGGTGTCGCTGTAGTTTATGTTAAAATATCTATATATAGATACATTTCTGGTTACCAAGAGTGTCTTCTTCCCCCCACAGGTGCACAGGCTGTACCGCGGGGGTGGCGGCAGTATGCAGCGAGCCCAGGAGGAGTGGAGCACCGGGGTGTGGAAGAGCGCCCCGGTGAGAGAAGCAGGCTTCAGTGTTGTCACTCAGTCGGCTCAAGGGCCCAGCCTGCCTCAGTACCCCCAAGCGGTGCCGAGCTACCCCGACAACAGTCAGTGGTAGTGACTGCCAGGCACCGCCAGGGGGAGACGCCTCACTGGTTATCTCTGTACTGCACTCCTGAGGCAAGTCCCGGCAGTTGACTATCATTTTAGAAAGTGAGCTTCACTTAAACTTTGAAGTTAATCCTGAAGGTTTTGTCATTTCATTCCCGCCTTGTTTACATGTTTAAAGTGAAAATGTGTTTTAAGCTTTAAGCAGAGTTCTAGCAAGGATTCCGTGTAATTCTTAGCCAAACCATTGTGAAGTCTCAGGACAGTGGAGTATAAAAAGCATGTGCCTTATTGAAAAACTTTAGTTTTCTTTGCTTCTAGATATTTTTCCTCAAAGTCTTCTCCAGCGCTGGATTATTTTGTGTGTCTTTCATTTCAAATATATAACTAACAGATTTTGAATGCATGTTTCCAGCAACACATTCCTGCTCTGCATGAACAGGTGTTTTACTTTATATGGTTATACTTTATAACAACTACTAGCTTCGAACGTTCCAATGTCTGCTTCACTGAAGCAACGTCAGCATGAACGCCAATTCAATTCCTGTGCCATAACACTTTAACACTTACATTTCCTGGCCCTGGAAGCTTCTCAGACACACTTTGCCTTTGATGACCAAGTGCTACATTTATAGTTTCAGTTCGTCCCTCAAACACTAATTATGTTGTTGTATGAATGACTGCAGAATGTGTGGTTGTGCTCCCTGCTTTATTCAGCCCAGGTCTAATTTTATCACTTATTCCTGGCTGATGGATTAACAATTGAACGTTACATTGCATGTGTCTGTGAGATTGTCTGCTAAAATACACTTAACATCTGAGGCGAATTTAACAGATCAATGGGGTTTTATTTAAGTTTGTTTTAAGAATCCTGTTTTGGATCGACGATCAAATGTAAGCCTGGCAGTGGCTGAATAGAATTTATGGTGCCTGAGGTGATTGTTTTTTGTTTTCTTGTATCAAAAGTGACCTTCTCTGCCAAGATGAATATTTGATATTGTCAGACAGTCACAAGGATGCACTTAACAACCTTGTAGTGATGCAACATTTCAATAAATATTCAGTGTTTGAACAAATATTCCATGTTTTTCCTTCCACTGTTTTGAACCAATGTTACGGACGAGCTTGAACTGGGAAATAACTCGTCACATGATTTGAGAACATGTTGGGTTGACATGCGAGTCACAAATGTCTGTCAGGAGTTCAAATAATTTTCCGCCACCTCAGTCTTGTGATCAGAGAAACCTAATGAAATCACTGGAACACGAGGAATATTTAAGTTGGTTGACCAGTAGCCAGAAAACTTAAAAGTCGCCTCACTTATATACTGTATATATACAGTATATGTTTACAGCCACCAGAAGACAAAGAATTATAGAACTTTGACAAACCAAACTTCAAATTTAAAAATTAATGTTGAGTGAGAAAGATAATTATTAAACCGCATAGTCAGAGTAGTGAATGAATGTCTAGACCATCCAAAACAAGCAGGTGGGCTACTCTACATTTGTAACGGCCTAAAAAACCAACCCAACCTACATTGGCCGCCAAATCGTTTGGCTCAAAATTAATTTAGATTGTTGATATATTGATAAGTAAATAGAACGGCATATTATATATATATTATGACAAACGGATATCCCAAAATAGCAATACGATGATGGAGGAATGTATTTTCTGGTAATTATGTTGTAAAGAAAAGTAAATACGGAGATAATTAAGTCAATTGACCGACAATAATGGTCAATTTACATTGTGTTCAGCCTTGTGTGATTTAGTTTGACACCCATGCTCTACTCATGATTTATTTAACAAATGGCTAACAATATAAACAAGCGATCGGAGCAGTGGTAGCAAGTTGGCGTCATGGCATCATTGTGTCCACATGCAACCACCAAACAAACATACAAAACTGAAGCTAATTTACAAATCAAATATAATATAAAATACAATTATGCAATTTGTCATTGTTTTCAGAGTTTGTGTGTCCGTCTCAGAGTTTGTAAATGTGTTTCAATATTTATTTGAACAGTTTGGAATTTCTTGTTTTTGCATTACTATGCCACAAATGACCACACATGATGGGGGACCACACAAGTCATTTTACATGACCCGGCAGATTGTTTACACAAACTGACCCATTAGGACACCAGTGATTAAGATGAGGAACGGAGACTACGGATGTTAACAATCATACATAGACTTCCAATACTCGCCAAAATTTTTACCAATTTTCTGATTTGTGGATGTTGATGGTCTTGAGAGGAAACACTTCAAACAGAACTAGAAACAAAGTCAATTATTCTTCCGGACTCACAGCACCAGTGCATTGACCTCTGCTCCTCCAGGTCTGACCGTCCTCTCACAGAAAACTGTACACGTCCAAGTTTTAGCGAGGCCTCAGCAAATATCAAATAGCCGTCAGTGACAGGATGTAACTAAAAGAAAAGTCTTGTTTAAGAAGCGTCGGACGCCCTTGAGCAATCAGAAGGGATGGTTCGGTCAATAAAGTAGAAGACGCTATAAACTATGAAAGGCTCTGTTCTCTCTAGGTCATGGTTCATGGTTACAGATGCAGAAGATAACATTGTTTATATGAAGAAACGCATCAATATGTCAATAAAACCTGTGTTGACTCAGCGATAAAATTGTTTGAAAATAATGAAAAAAAAAATCCAAGAAAACCA
Source organism: Callionymus lyra (assembly GCF_982586985.1). NCBI lineage: Eukaryota > Metazoa > Chordata > Actinopteri > Syngnathiformes > Callionymidae > Callionymus > Callionymus lyra. Next base: position 30,012,860 of record NC_141819.1, on the reverse strand, counting down.
AAATACTCTGGACCTCCTGAAGTATCTGAACCCTTTTATTACTCTTTTAAAAAAAGAGTCTTTAATAAAAGCGTTTTTTAAATATGTGAATTAAACTTCAAAAGAAGTTAATATTTCAATGTTTCTGTCTTTGAAATTATGGTCAGTAGTAGCAGCACTAAATTCTTTAACATAATGGTCCTCAACCAACGGGCCAAGGACCGGCTCCGGTCCTGGATTTTTTTTGTTTTTTTTAAACTGGGCCATAGAGTAGGAGATTATTAGAGTAGAAATTATTTAATTTATTTTGCAGTGAAAAAGAGTGAAAGACAAACTCTCTTATCTTGTTGTAAAGAAACCAGCCTGGGGCTCGTGCTGACTCAGCATTACGGTGAAAATTGTATTCATGAACTAAAAGGTTTTCGAAGGCCGTGCCTTTTTATTTTTTATTCATTCGTTGGCCATTAAACCGGTCTGCGATGCAAAAAAGATCGTTGACCGGTTCTTTAACACACAGTGACCTGAGGGCATTTGTGGTGATTAAAATAAATTCAATATCATTAAAGATACATGTCCATGGATCATACAATAACACTGTGATTCAAATATTCTTCTTTATTGACAATTTGTGAGGACTGGGAGTACAAAACTGAATCTTTTATTCTGAATGAAATTCAGAAAAACAAGCGAGAATACTGGATCATTTACACACACGCACGCACACACACACTCGCACATGCACACACACACAGTCTACCAAAATGAAATGTGGCTGGAAGTTGGAGGTGAGTGAGTTGAAGAGCTTATGTACAAACCTTGAATCAGGAAAAATCCAATTGTATAAAACAATATTTCAACAAATAAATAGCTGAAAGTTGTCGCTGTACATGTTATATTACAATCTCATCGTGGTAGAAAAATACTTGACACTCTCATGTAGGGTCGGAGAGATGTAGCTGCCCGTATAGAAACGCGGGAGGAAATCAAAAGAATGCATAATGTCTCGCACGTATGGAATATGATTAGTGCACTCGTGTCAAACTGATCTCCATCAGCGAGCAGTGTCATATCTCCGACTCATCGTTTATGTATCCCAGGCCGTCCAGGCTGGAGATGGTGGCCATGGGTGTAAAGAGGTGCTCCCCGTTCCCCTTGAAGTCCACCACAGAGTGATTGTTGTTGGCCACACAGGGTCTCCCCGGCTCGGGTCCAAGGAGCTTGATCTCCGAAGTTCTATTGGGGATGTGCATGTACTCCGTCGACTGCCTCTTCACCTCGCTGTCCTTGGAACGCTTGGCCAGCTTTAAGAAACGCCCTCGACCCCAGAACCAGAATATGACGGCCATCAAGGCCACGCAGAGCAGCGCCAGCAGGGCCACCGCCACCTCCAAGCGAGCCACTCTGCTGGTTTCCCTCTGGTTCTCAGGGGTGAGAGGGTCCTCCGGAGCCGCGGTGGTAACGGGGTGAGAAGAGTCTGAGGAATTTTCCACCTCGGTGCCAGGAGTGGTGCCTCCGTCCGCTGCCTTGCGCGGCTGTAAACGATAAACTGCGACGGTGCGGTTGTAGGTCTTCTCGCCGATCCATTCGACAGAGACACACGAGTACAACCCCGAGTCTGACTTGGAAGCGTTCAGGATGAGGAGACCCCAGCTGAAGATGTAGTACTTGCTGTTGGGGTGCAGGGTGTGGTCGGCAAAACGCCACAAGACCTTTGCCAGGTTGGAGTGCAGCTGGCAGCTCAGCTGGATGTTGTTGCCTGGAACCAGCGCCACGTCCACGACCGCCACAGGACCTGAAACCAGCCAGATTCTAAGATTAATCATTTTCTACCTTATAAGTGTCTCATTGGTACTTGTATCACTCTGTCTCACGTTTAAGAAAATCAAACAGGAATAGACCAGAGAAAGTTAATTATTACTAATAAGATGTTTAAAGGTAAAACTGTCCAATGAGGGAGAGATAACATAGATTATGAAGCCAAACCAGTCACTTTTTTAAAATAATCATAGTAGCGACCATTTAATTTTTCCCTTATTTAAAATAACATTTATTTTAACTTGCAAACTCAATGACAAGGTACCATCCCTCTCATAACCCTCTATGCAAAGTTGATCTGAACGGCTACCATAATGCTTTGCCGCCCAGCCAACCAATCACAAGTGTCGACCACTTTTGAAATAGCAACAGACTTGAGAATTTGAGTATTGTAGCGACCAATCCGGAGTCACCTGGTCTAGAAAGGCGCTCTAGAAATAACCATTACTTACTAACTTACTAAATAGAGTAGTGTGTAGAAAGGCATCATGGGAGTTCACCTTTTTTTTTATTTGGTACCATAAGTAAGGTAGGTGCTGTGAAATATTTCTCCAATGAAGTTCTGTTCTGTTAAACTTTAACTGCTCTTCAAATAAATAACTTTTTTACAACAGTGTGAACAATGACAATATTATAAGTACAGTGCTGTGGACAAAATAAGGTGAACTGAGAAATGGCCCACTGTGTGCACGTGTGCGTGTGCATATATATATAATATATATATATATATAAACAATGATGTATGCAGCATAGATGTGATTAACTCGGTATCTGTATATTTCATATCCATACACACCGATATGAGGACATTTGGAAACATCTCCCTCCTTCAGACTCTGGACCGAGTCATCGGGTGACGCGGTGTCGCCCGAGGAGCACTGGTTCTTGGACAGGTCCCAGACACAGTAGGGGTCTCTGGCCAGAATGCAGTCCACACATGTTTCATAGCGGCTACAGTTGCTGATGGGAATCTGGACGGCTCCAAACTTTGAGCCGACAAAAAGATGACCCTGAGGTGTTGAGAAGAGAGAGTAAAAAATAATAATCTGATCTTATAAATAATACTCTTCCAAACACCAGCAGCAGTTCTTAAAGTCTTCAACTCGGACACTAGAGAAGGTGAATTACCTTGTGTGACAGGAGGCGCAGGATGCTGATGGCCTCAGCCGTACGAAACACTTGAATCTCCTCGATGATGAACATCTCTCCAGCATAGTTGACCGATTTATGTATGTAACCGTTTTCTACCAGGACAAAACAAGGGTTTAGGCGTGAAACGATACTCAATAAAAAAAAAAGAAAAATGACTGTTGAATAACTGTTGTCAAAGTTGGCTCATTGTTATCATTTTACTACAAATACCATCCACACAATTTCCTCACGCTAATAAATAACTGAAAGTTATTGACGTTTTATTTCAATTTGTGTTGTGAACTAAACCAGTTTATCCAACTAGACCAGTTCAACTTGTAAACCATCCAAAGATATTTGCTCCAATTACATTTTCAAAGTATTTTATTAAATTAAAAAGTTACTTTTATTTTATTTTGTATACAAATGATGGTTTATTGCCACCAGACAATACTAACATCATTTACAATTTAAAATGCTCTGGAAAAAAAAGAATGCTTAAAAAACAAACAAAAATAAAACAATATAAAAATTCAAATTTCAATATTTGAAATGTTAAATTCAACCATTCAATATTCTAAGCTGTCACATTCTTACTTTGATATTGGTTCCAATCAATATTAATTTTGAATTTGGAACACATGAAAATGTGTCTATTAGAACCCCTCACACCTAAAACAAAAGATGTCTAGTTAGGGCAACGAAAAGTTTGTACCAGCGCCAATAAACATGACCGCATGTTCCTCCCCGTCCAGCGCCTTCACTCTGTCCACGACAATCCGAGTCAGCAAGGCTCCCTTTCTGAGCAGCAGCGGCCCCCCTGTCAGAGGGCGGACTATGTCGTCCATGAGGGGCCGGTCCCTGATGAACTGGAGGGTTTTGTCAGGAAGATCCAGCGAGTGCTTCATTCCCATCTTACGTGCCACGTCGTTGATGCACTGGAACACAGAAGAGCCTGTTCAAGTGTGTCCTTGTGGCTCACAGCGGGTTCTGGGACTCACCGCTCCGGGCCTGGGCACCGGGACCTCTCCCGTGTACATCACCCACTTCACGTGGGACGTCTCCACAGCAACGGGTGTCTTGAACTTTCCCTCATTGAAGACGTCTCTCGTGGCAGACACGCTGTAAGCACAGACTGCAGAGACCTGGGACAGACTCCTGGAACACAGTCATGAGAGGAGAAGTTCAGGTTCTCGCCGGTTTCTGCACCTTCAGATGCAGCTTCTTACTCATCGTGGACTAGAGTTTATCTTGTAATCAAAGTACTGTTTCCTTTTTTAATGGTTCAAACTTAAGTTAATTGTTCCTGTGTTGTTATCTGTTTCCATTTAAGTTTGAGCAAATCAGTTAAATCTGGAAGCGTCAGAATATAAAGTTTAACGTTTCAAATTTTGAAACTTTTTCTTTACATTTTTATATGCATTTAATCATTTGTTTTAAACAATTGAATTAAATAATTTCTATATTGAAATGTTGAATTATTGATGATCTTTTTAAAATGTAATTGGAAAACGTTTATTACTAAAGTAAAATAGGAAATTGTAATTTCAATTATTCAAAAAAAAAAATTTTTTTATTCCTTATTCCTTTTTTAATAAAAAATGACATTTAATAGATTTTAATTGATATTCTTCTGAATCATTTATTTCCATAATAGTCAGCATATTGAAAGTTAGATTTTTTTTTTTTACAATTCAAATCAGTAATTTCTTTGATATCGTAATATCAATAATTCCAAAATTACATTTTCTAAATTAATTTAATTTTTTTTTAAATGTGTAGTATTTTAAATTCAATATAAAAAAGTTGGCAGTTTTATACCAACAGTTCTATATTGAATTGAAACGGGCAGAAGAAAAAATAAATACATTTTTAAAGGTCACAATGTCAACAAACCATAACACATTAAAACATCAGTCTAATCATCGAGCGGGCCATATAAAGTGACTTGATGGGCCAGATTTGCCCCCCAGACCTTGTGTTTGAAGGTGTTAGCGTAACATGTGCAACTGATGAACATAAATCATGATTTTTATTTTTATCTATATACAGTAATTATACCATTTTGAAAAAAGGATTAAGGCACAATTATATATTCTTTTATTTTTTAATGATTGAATGAACCATTTTTGTAGGCGTTTAAACCTGCATCACAACGTTATATACAGTTTAGAGCCTTTGAAAATAAATCTTGACACATTTTGAAGTTTATAGCTGTAGTGTAGCGGATAGAGAAGGCACCAGTTTCATAGAGTGGGCGGTTGAGCTCAGTCAGGCACTAAAGGTTACTGAAACACGTGTTCATGTGCAGCAGCAGACCTCGCTCAAACCACAGAAAATCCTTCCATTAGTTCTCTACGGACCTCGCTTCATAAATGGCCGGACATAATCATTTTTATAGATCGGTATCGAGCGTTTCAAACTCCACAGAGGCCGCATCGGCGAGACTTACGACTGTGGAGTGAAGACGGCGTAGAAGACGCTCTTCCTCCAGTCCTCATGCCTGAGCAGGAAGACATCCTGGACAATGGGGGGCAGGCTGGGTCCAGGGAGGGAACAATCCAGACGAGCTTTCAGGAACGAGGTCCATTTCCTCTGCAGCGTCCGCTGTCCGCCCATATCCCCCTAAACACAGAGCTCCTCTGTCACGCTGGTCAACCACAACAACAACAACAGCAGCATGTGACAGTTCTTGAGCTCCTCAATTAAAACCTTGCAGACTCGCGCCACTCGTGACACGGCCACTTTGCTGTAGAAGTCGTACTCCATGGCGTTCTCGCTGAAAAACAAGTAGACCTTGTCGTCGTCTCCGTCGGCGCTGCCCTCGCTCTCGGCCACGACATCCATGTAGATGAAGTTCGGCTCTGAAACGGCGTGACGAACGATTAGTTTACGAGTTAACATCTCACCACGACTTCGGTGAAAGACTCACCACTGAGCCACGAGCTCTTGAACTCAGTGCGCAGAGAAAAGTTTGAGCTGCGCAGGACCACCGGCTCGGACCCCAAGAAGTTGATGGATGTGGCCGAGTACAGGTCACTTCCTGTCAGACAGGAAAAAATAGGTTGATTGTTAATGTATCTGCTGCAGTGACAGTGACACAGGTTTCTTCTCAGGTTCTATCACGCCCTTATCACCCATCAATCTTTTCTGTTGCTGAACTTTGACCTTCTGCAGTGTTTTTTTCCTTTGGGCAGCAACCCTGACCCAGACACTCACCGACCATGAGGGAGGAGTATCTCTGGAAGGGATCAAAAGGACACTTCCCCTTCCCCTCCTCCTGCTTCCCCTGCAGCCTCAACTGTCCATTGGTGAACGTCTGTTGGAAAAAACAAACACAGTTTAGACTGATGCACACTTGTGTGGTTAAAGTCAGGTTTGACGCAAAGATATGCACGAATATGTCGTAGGTGTTTGTAAAGAAACTCTAGAGAACTAGAAATTATTTAGAGGGAAAGAAACTGGGGGGGCTAAACAATTGTGTTTGACATTATTTGAGAAGAAAATTAAAGAAGTTGTTATTTTTAAATAAATTATTTTACTCAATATTGGATGTTGTAGCTTTATGGGAAATACTGAGGTTTTTTTTCCTGAATGCATGACATTTTTTTTTCAACTTCTTGTCAAAATTATCATTTACACTTTTGGCAAAATAAAGAATTATTTTAATAGACATTTTATTGTATTTTTTTAATGACTGTCCTCAGTGAAATCTTGATGATTATTAGAATAAATAAATTAACTTCCTTTATAATTTTCAGCTGAATTCTCCTGGACATGCATTTAATATAGTCTGATACCACAGGAAGGCACAGACAACTATAAACATTTTTTAAAGATAGAAACTGGTGGTAGAAGAAAAGGCTCCAGTAAGAAAAAGGTTAACGTGATTCAAATGTGGAGTCTTGGGTGGACATTCTTATTTTCTAAATAACTGCAGAAGGTAATCCTTTAGTTATTTTTCTCGCAGCAGGCAAATTATGTTCCTCCTAATGGAGCAGCTCTCATTTTACAGTCCAATGAACAATCGTGGAGAAATGGTTAGAGCAGCCTCTGTTCTTCCAACAATGGTCAACTCTTCTTTGTAACATGTGACTAACAAAAGCACATTATTTTTGTCCTTAACATTTCAAAGCTATTTAAAAGATAAATAGATAGACAGATAGACTTTATTGATCCCTCTGGAGGTCTTACAATTGTTTTTCCAGCACACAGACGATAGAACACAGATCAAAGAAAAAATAACAAAGAAAAGGATACAAAGATTAACATGGAATATCATCATCTTTTCGCTCCACTACTGCCCCAAAACTCAGAATTAAACAATCTAATAGCACGAGGAATGAATGCGTCCCTGAGTCTATTATTGTTGCATCTGGATATATATATATATATCCATAGTTTATTTATTTTATCTGTGTATTTCTCTTTTATTTTTATGTAGTATTTTCTATATGAAACAAAAATATATAATTGATGGAAATTAAAGAAAAATGAGAAATCTTGATGATTTAAATCTCGTCGTGCCTGATTTGCAGTTTTTCTTAGAGTAAATTGCTTTACCTTAAAATGCTACATTTTTCATGAATCTCATAAATTCTAAGTGAGCTGCTGTTGAAGTGTCTGCACAGCTGAAGCACCTGTGAAAACTACAAATCAGCTGCATTTAGATAGTCACGGTCACGGAGCAGTTTCAGCAGCAGCAGCCTATGGCTGGAGTCGGTGGACGCAGAAAAATATATCGAAGACGACCACAGAAATGTATTGTGAAAACTGACTTTATTGAAGCTGGCTGTGTTTTGGTTTAAGTAAGAAGTTCATAGAAATGGATCTAGAGCAGAACAAACTTAACCATAGAGGAATAAAATGTGTCATTATAAAGGGAAGACTTTTGGAGTGAATTTTACTATCATGTTTATATTCTTTCAGGGTTAGTTTACAACCAAAAAAATGGTTGAATGGATTAATTCAACATTTAAATTGGTAAAAACCTTTAATTTTATTGAAATGTTGTCGTTGTTGTTTTCGACACATTTAATTATAAATCTATATGAAAGGTTTAATAAGTCTTTTTTGAATAACTGAATTTAAGAAAATGTTCATAACAAAACATTTATTATTCATTTTAAATGGCTAGGAATGAAAACATATTGAATTTAGAATATGTATTTCTGAATTATTGGAATTAAAATGTGATTTTATGTGATTAGAAAATATTCTGTAATAAAATATCAATTGTATGCACTACTATACCAACATTTTTATATTGAATTAAAAAGGGAGTTTTTTTTTTTTAATTGATTGTAAAAATTAATTTATGAATTATCAGAATAAGATAATTATACTATTTGCAAAAAAAAAAAGATTCCTTTTGAAAATATTCATTTGCAAAGCTGTGGAACTCACTTCCCACTGAACATAAGACCTTATCCCAGTTAAAAATGTTCACCTCAAGGTTAAAGCCCTGGTTGTAAACAAATCAAATATGTACCCATTAGTAAGTAGTATTGTGTATGTAAATGATTTCTGATCCTGCTGTAAATGTTTTACAATAGTTTTGTAATATAGACTTTTATTGTGCAGTTGTAAATATTGTAAAAAGGCCCAACCAGGGATAGGAGTTGAAAATTAGCACAAGCTGTAAATTCTTTATGCATCGCATCAACTTGTATTGTAAGTATGTTGACTGCATCGTCCCTGACAAATAAATGAATAAATAAATAAATAATATATATATATTATTAAAAAGAAACGAAAAACTAATCCAATTTCAAAAGAATAAAATGTTTAAATAAATAAAAATGTCAACATTTTAAATGTTTAATTCAATATTCTACTGGCACTGATTTACTTCCATAAAGAAGACGTACATGTCGTGAGTGTGTGCGTCTAGAACTCGTGGTTTAAAAAATCATTTTTGAGAGTCATGTCATGGTTTTCATATTCCAAGCTGCCGGACCTATTGTCGGTAAAGATTAGCAGGATTATGGTTATCACATAGCAAACAATAGCACAGCTGAGCAACTGCAAGGATTGTACCAAGTTCGAAAACATCCATTTATTTATACAATTCTGGAGAAAGAAAATGAAATAGAACCAAATGTTCCTGATTGTTTGTAAGCTGATCCCAAAACTGCTTAAACCAATAGGACGAAACAAGTGAGAAGAGAACTCACCAGGAAATCACAGATGGGGCTGAAAGCGTTTGTTCCACAGACAAACATCGTAGTTTCATTCACCTTGTGGAGGGTTCGAATATAGTTTCGACATTCCACCTGCAACAGGATCCACAGAGAGAGCGTCAAGGGTCAGGGCTTTGTTGGTTCAGCCGCAAAAACAGCAGCGTGCACGCGCACACAAACACACAAGGTCAAGGCCATCTTCTCATTTTCTCATGCCTTTATTAGGACAAAAAAAAAAAAAAGATCCTGCACCAGAGATTAACTGTCGGAGGGAGTAGATCCGACTTCACGGATCTGTTTGGACAAACATTCCACGAACCTCAGCGTGCTTTCCTTTGTACTTGCACTCCCTCTGCTTCTCCTCCGTGACTCTCCAGTACACCTGCATCAACACACGTGTCATGTCAAAGCACGTCGAGCACAAGTCACTGAGAAAACAGCGTGTCCAGCGCCACAGACCTGAAACCAGTCAGTTCACTCGCGCTAGTCGAGGCACGACGCCTCTTACCGTCACATTGACTTAAACACACAAACGACTGCAACTTTACAACCGCTTGGCTTTTAGGATTTTAAATATATCTTACCGTCATCGAGAAGAAATGACAAATACATGCAAAGTATACCATTGTAGGACGATTGTTGCAGCAATTACGAGGAGGTTTCATTTTCAAAATGTTATAGTTATACCAAGAGGAAATGACTGTACTGAATATTATTTAAGAATATTATGTTTAGATAATGCATGGAAAGAAAAGACATCAGACCTAAAGGATGGAGCAATTTAACAATAAGATTTTAAAAATTCTATTTTCAACAACTTGCAAGAGCAGGCCAAGTTTGACTTAGTTAGAAAGAGATTATGAGGCAGAACTAGTTGAGGTTAATAAAGTTCACTTTTTTTTTTGTTATCTTAACTATAAAAATAGATGTGATATACACAAAAAAATGTAGGGATAATTTTGATAAGAATTCAACAATTTACTGTGAAAAATAATATGCATTAAATAGATGAACATTATCTATCTATCTGTCATCTATCTGTCATCTATCTGTCCATCTATCTATCTATCTATCCATCCATCCATCCATCCATCCATCCATCCATCCATCCATCCATCCATCTATCTATTTATCCATCTATCCATCTGTCTATCTGTCTATCTGTCCATCTGTCTATCCATCTATCTATCCATCTGTCTATCCATCTGTCTATCCATCTATCTATCCATCTGTCTATCCATCTATCTATCCATCTATCCGTCTATCCATCTATCCATCTATCCATCCGTTTGTCGATCCATCTATCCATCCGTTTGTCGATCCATCTATCCATCTATCCATCTATCCGTCCATCTATCTATCCATCTATCTATCTATCCATCTATCTATCCATCTATCTATCCATCGAGGAAAAAATATAAAAGGACTGACAAAACTTTACAACAAAATATTCAACAAACATCTGCCTGAATCGACTTACAACAAGAAATTTAAATCTAAGACGCCCCAAGACATGGACTTACAACTGGGTTTTTGCCCCTTAGGGCCACCATAGTTTTTATAATAAGCTGCACATAGAAGCTACACAAGCAACTTGTGAAACCTTTTGAAAAAAGTTTTGAAATTAAACTGCAGAAAAGGAAAACTGTTTGGGATAAAATTTCCCCCCATTTTATATGTTTAATACATAAAAAAGATTTTTTTTTAAATATTTAATAAAAAGAGAAAAAAAATAACCCAGAGAAGATATTCAAATAAAACCGACTTACCTCGGACTTCTTCACAGAGATGTTGTCGATGTCCAGAGCATAGACGACGCCCCGGGCTCCCAGCAGCAGCACACCCATGTCCTCCCTCATCAGCATAGTGGAGTAGTTGAAGATCCCGTCTTCTCTGAACTGCTTCAGATCATCTACAGCACAACCATCATCAGAACGCTGTTCAAAAGCTCACGGAGATAACACACACTTGGCTTGGAAAGATGTTCCACTCGCTAAAAGAAGTTGAATAAATGTAACTGTTGGTTTATGCATAGAAAAGTGAATCATTGATTTGGTTATAAATAAATGATGCTTTATCTGGGGAGCTGGAAAACAACAGCTATAGAAGAAGAGAAGGGGGGATGATGGGGGGGAGGGTCTTACTCTGGAAGGGGACAGTTTTGCGGGGGGCACAGTAGCGAGGGTCACCGACTGCAACATGGAGAACCGATCCACAGACGATGCTCAGGGCCCAGAGTAGAGACATGGCTCACAGTCCACCACGCCTCTGCCCGGGGTTCTCCGCCGGGGCACGGGTCACACACGGAGCATGGTCCGAAGGTCCAGATCCAGGTGATGCCGTTGATGGAACGTCGCTCTACGCTTCTGGCCCCTCGTCTCACGCCATCTCTTCCTCCTCTGATGCTTGTGAATCGACAAAGACGATCCGATGTCCATGCGCTGGAACCAGAGGTGCGCCCTTATGTGGGTGTTAGCCTCCAGCGCGCCGCTAATGAGCCACGAGGGTCTTCTCTGGGTGGAGGAGCAGGATCCATGCCGCTCGCTCCTAAAGAACCCCACTGGAAATCATCTTCATTCGGCGGAGATTCTAGAAAGAAATGGATCAGAGGAGTGATTAGAGCGTCGGCCGGTTTGTTGCAGCTCGTGCAAAGACAATAAAAATAAAAAACGCAGTGTTAAAAATAAAACTGATTTTATTTTCTATTTATCTCTTCCTTTGATCGTTCATGAAGTGCGCAGGATTCACCGGGGATCCACAACCGGGAGCAAACAAAGCAACTTCAAGGGACAATCAACATCTTCCTTACACTGAAGGATTCTCCAGAGGAAAACAGGTCAGAATCAAAGGAGCTGAGATTTCCATAACGCTAATGAAACGCCATCCTTCAGCGGACTCGCTCGCTCCCAGGGGTTGCTGACACACTCACACATGCAGCAGCACTGATAACCTCGCTGGCCTGGAGGAGGCGTCTCCTGGAGACCTGAGCTGACGCCCTCCTGATCCTCTGAGCTTGTTTAGTCGGAATCAATCCTTTCCGCTACTGCAGGTGAGAACTTATTAACCCTAAAACAACAACCAAAGATTGATCAAAACACTAGATGTGAAACAGCCAGGAACAGAATAAAACTCCTCATTTCTCACATTGTTAAATACAGATGCTTTCTTTGAAAAACAGATACAAATAAACAATGATACTAGATCCTTAGTACCCCACCCACGCTACTTATGGTGCCAACAAAACAGTGAACTCCCAGGATGCCTCTCTACACACTGCTATATTTAGTTACTGCTCATTTGTTGCTAGAATATTGTATTTTAATTCTTCATCTATGTTGCTATGTCAAAATGCATCTACCACTGTGTTTGGTTGGCTGCAGCAAAGCATTATGGGAGCTGTTCAGGGGGATTGCACCTTATATGAAATGTTTCACTTGCGAGTCAACATATTGTTGTTAAATTAATGTAATTAAAATAAAATGGAAAAACTAAATGGACACTACAGATTTCATTTAATGCAGGGGGGAGGTTCAGAAAGTAACCCCTGAAATAAATGATGGACCACTGTACTCGATTACAAAAAACATTTTGTTCCACCTTAATAATAATCTCACAATTATCTTAACCACTTTGTAAATATCCATGAATCTTTGTGGAACAAATGGTGTCAGAAGGGGGTTGATCACCGAGTCACACCAGAGAACTGAAGATGTTTGAAGGACATGCAGGAATAGCTGAGCTTCTAACTGAAGTGGCTGAAGTTGAAGATGTTTCCCACTGAAGCAGCAGGTCTGTAGCAACAGATGAACTCTACAGACGACAATACTTAGATGGTACATTTAACGCTAAATAATGCCACTGCGGGACAAGACAGGCTCATCGCTGTGCAACGGCTGGAACAGATCCAAACTCACAAGTAAAGACAAGGATGATTTCAGACTAAATGATGACAGATTCTGCACACACACACACACACTTAAGGGTGATATAAACGTACAATTATGAGTCATTCACAGATGATGTGAAATCGGGTTCAGGCTCATGCTCCTCCTCCTGTTGTGTCATCAACCAAACAGCACATCGTTGCAACCGTCCTGTGATTAATGTTGCTTTGATTGTCCTCGTTGTTTGTTGATTTAAAGACTGTGGTTTGTTTTGTGATTAAATTAAAAGCACCTATAGAGAAGCTTTTCAACAACATTGTTCCGCTCGTGTTGTACTTATGTCATGCATTTGAAGATGACAGTTTTTAGTTCATCAAAGATCACATTTATAGGTTCAACTTGTGTTTTATTATGTGGAAGAAGTCTTGAATGCTTCGCAAGTTGCTTCCTTAGTAAGAGTTTGGTAGGATTGCTGCTGCTGCTGGTTGTGAAAAAAGAGTTCACTGGGACTTCATGGGACAAACATGTCACTTTCCTTCACAACCAATATCACACTTTCGCATTTTTTTCATCAGAACAACTAAATGTCTTTCTTTTAGTCCATCAGTGGAGTCATTTTTCCCATGATCCTTTGCTGGAGTTGGAGTTGCTTGTAGAATGAACACACCAAGTCTGCAGTCTAAGGTTATATTGGTCCTAATTTAAGTTAATTTTAAGGGGATGTAAAAAGTGTAAAACATGTGGTGGGTCTTGGTCTAGTCTCTGCCTCCTCTTGGTCACTGGTCTTCTCCGTCTCGGGTTGTAAAATTGGCCAAGAAAGGGATTACGTTCAACGCTCCTTTATACTATAATATAATTTACAAATATTGTTTTCTTTTTCCTGGGAAGAAAACTAGGAAAAAGATGCAACATAAAATATGTTCCTGTAACAATAAACATAAGAATATAATCCAAAATTAAGGAAAATTTTAATTTGAAAAAATGTAAATTATGCCAAAATGCCTTTTTTATACCATTGTACCTTTATCGGCGTTTAAAAACTCAATTTACAAATAACTTTAGTGACATTTTATGGTGCATTTAGTAGCATAGGACCAATTAAATATTCAGAACTAAAGAAAAAGATTAACAACATAAAACAGCCGCCCACCCATTCATCTCTTCATCTAGAATGATAATAATAATATAATAATAGTGTCGTAAAATGAGTTGGGCTTGGAGAAAATTAGTGTAAATACAAGTTTCCTTAATGAAGAATAGACTACATTTTAAGTTTTTCATTGACTGTAAAAGGTTGTGGACAAATCTGACCAAAAGGTTTTGGGTTCGGGTCACAGTTTTGGCTCTGGTCTCGATCTACACAAGTTTTTTTTCTCTTAATTCAATTATCTTGAACTATTAACTATTGAAACTTTCCTCCCATAATCCTCTTTGTTTTTGCCTTACAGCTTCTGACCAACTGCAGCTTAAACCTGTGACTAAAATATGCATTAAGTTGCAAATGCTGCAGAATGCACATCAGGAAGAAACGTGGACATAATGAGCAACTATGAGTAACATTTTATCAGCCAGCCTTTAAAGTTCTCTTCCTCCCATACCAATGTTTGAGTCCCAGGTGGTTCGTCTACGGTCTCCCTGGTCTCTCAAGCACATTGCAGCATCACCATATTGATATGCCAGTCGTGCTCGTCCGCAGCCTCTCCCTTTACTTTCTTCAAAAGCTTTGATTTCCAGTGACACAATGAGAAAACTGTGATTTCCATTAACTGTCCAGGCCTCCCTCTCTATGAGACATAATTTGTTCTTGCCCGCTGACTTCAGGCCACTTCTTCTACACCGGGCCTGTCAGAGTCAGCGCCATGAGCACGACAAGGAAAGCTGACGTGAAATGAAATTCGGCTCCGACTTCCCCTACTCTCTCTTCCTCCTCGCCACTGTCTTCCTGTCCTCCTGGCTGATAAGAGCCGGCTTCCTCTCGGCTCAGCAGGGCCCGAGCGGTATAGGGGCTCGGTTCAGGTTTGGGCTTGCATACAGATCGCATTAATTCACTGCTTTACTGCCCAGGGATTCATGCTGAATTGAGACTTTCCACTTCTTTGGCAAGTTTTCTTTAAGTTTCCACTAAGTGCGCTGTGCAGCCTCATTCAAAATTCATCAAGGTTTTCTCAGAATAACAAAAAAAGGAAACTCGCAGGGGTGAATCCGAGCAGTTATCCATTGAGCTGCAGCTAGTTAGAAAGGCGGCGTCACGCCTATTGTTTCGATTTTTAAACACAACAGCGGCAGAATTCAAAGCGAAAGACGTGGCGCTGAGACCCCGGCTGTTGACAGACGCCGACATGACAACATTTTCCACGAGAGACGGCGAGATGCTTGTTCGCAACCTGGGTTTTTCTTCCCACTCTGTTGTTAGACGACTCAGCGGGACGAGTCTCTGCATGTGTGGGACTGTTCGTCTGTTGTCAGAGCCGCGACATCTTGCATACGTTTCCCCTCAGGCGGCAGAGGCGAGGAGGAGGTGGATGATGAGGGTTGGGGTGTTACAGCTGAATGGAATGACATGCAGGTTGTTTTTCTAAACATTTGACAGATTCCTCCAGACAGTGTGCAAAGAATGGAATCGCTATAATAATAGAAACGCATACGGTGCACCATTCGTCAACTTTTCAAGGAGCTCGACAAAGCCGATGGGTGTGTGTGTTGTGTTTTCAGTTTTCCGATTCAATTGTCATCAACATCTTCTTTATTATGGTTCACTTTGCAAATTAATTCAGATAACTCACAGTCACGAACAGCGGAACACAAGTGTTTCAGGTTTTAACCCAATCACTGTCACCAGAGTGTCAATGTGGAAAGTCGAGAAAGTCGTTCTAGTACAGGGGCCCGGAGTCGCATGTGGCTCTTTCAGCCCTATGATGCAGCTCACCCAGTTGTTTTTTTAAAATAATTATAGATAAGTACTTAAGAGATAAGTATAGAAGTATAAATGGATATTTAATTGAAATGTTTCATAGCGTTTTTCCAATGATACGTGAGAAGCGAGCAAAACTCTCCTTCACTTTACCTTTTGTTGAACAAAAAGTGTTATTGTAAGTCATAACTATACTGATGTAAGAACAACATTAGTTCTTGAAGATAATCAGAACTCCGACCCCTCCCTCACCTGTCTCACTCTTAAAGGAACAGTAACACACACGACAAAGAGCGTTATAGTATTTTACTTTAGTTAGTAGTCCAAATGTTATTTCAAATTTGAGCAGACCTGGTAAACTATAATTTCTTTCAGCCGACATAGAAAATATTTTATATTTTAGTCAGTTACAGACCAGAAATGTATTATAAATCAGATAAAGTTTGATATCAAATCATTTAATTTTGAATTTCCCATTATTTAGTTTCCTGTATTGTTGAAATGATAATAATAATAATGATGACAATGATGATACAATTATTATGATGTAAATAAATGTATATATAACACTTCAGAGTCACATAGTGCTTTACATAAGTAAACGGTTAAAAACAAACATGAGTTCAGTTCATCAGGACAAACTGCAGTAAATATACATAACAAAACATTATTATGATAATCATCAATGCTTAAAGTGATAGTTCACCCAATATTCAAATTTCACATATTTTCTACTCGCCCTCATGTGACTAATGTTGGATTATTTTCCGAGAAATCGGTTCCTTTTTAGAGTTACAGAAAAAAAAGTCTTTGTTCATTTTAATGTAGCGACTGAACCTCAGTTGACGAACTTCCTCCAAAAGGACACTTAAAAACATCCAAATGTTTCCATACTGCTCGTCTGTAACGTACCGCTAGTATTGAAGCTCCAACATGAGAGATTTAGGCTGACGACCCGCTACCATCCACTCAAAACAAGCCTTAAAATATGGACTTGTTTAGGTTTTTTGGGAACAATTCCTCACATCGATGTTTTAAAGTGTAATTTTGGACAAAGATGAAGAAAAAGACAACTGAGCTCCAGTCGCTACATTAAATGAACATCCATTTTTGTCTATAACTCTTAAAGGAACAGATTACTCTTCGAGAGGTAAAGGTTGCTGACCCTTGTTCTAGTAGATGTTGGCGATCTTTGAGGCAACATTTGTATTATCAGGTTGCCATAGCAGTGCGCAGGTTTGGGTATCAAACTTCGGTTCTTTTGCGGTGATCCCATGTTTCGTTAAAACAGAGTATTCAAATATCGTCTTTTGTTTCTGTACCCATGCACGTTCAAAACTTGATAACGTGTCGATTTTTCTAAAGTGAAACTGAGAAGTGACAGTGAACCTCGGATTAAATTGTCACCAGTTATTTTGCACTGGAAATTAGTTTAGTTTTTTTTCCATAAGAAAAAAACTTTGCCAAACACAACAATTGAACTTGTTGTACAATGTGTAATGTCATCTACTTTTTGTTAAAATCAATCTCATCAAATCGGTAGAGTGTTGTTCAGGAAGCGAAGGTATCTGTTCTAGTTCCTGTATCAGAAGTTTTCATACAATATAACCAACCCTAGTCGTGGTTGTAGTCCTTGACAACAGAGGACACATTCAATTTCAGTTGAGAAGAGAAGTCTAATAGTTAAAAATAAATGAATAATAAAAATCGATATTTATTGAACCTTGACTAATTAACTTGGGGCCTCAGGCTAGTTCCAGCCCATGAGATGATATTCTGTGTGCATTTTAATGTCTGAGTTTTAATGAGTGTGTGCAGGGCAAAAATAAATCTTTGTTCAATGTCGGATGGTTAATAATGGATAAAGATCATGACATTAAATTTGATCATTTACAAACATTGGTCACATATTAAAGACAGAACATTTTCCTCCTGAAATAGAAAACAAAATTGGTTCAAATTCACAGTGAAACTGCACGAAATCCACAAAACATTAACGCAACAAACTTTAAATCAAATATTAAATAAAACTGTCTTCTTAAGAATTGACCTCTGGTATAAATTTGTCATCGTCACTGTTATGATTGAGAATTAATATTCTACTCTTCTTGCTTGGAAACAATACAACTTTACCACAATGATTATAAATAACATTTAGCAATGTTTTGGTCTTTAAATAAGTTTTTAAAGCCATCAAGGGACACATTTGACACATTTGAATAAAACACGTTTGCCGATAGATTTATATTGTGAGTTATGTGAAGGGAATTTAGAAGATGAACCCAACTTTCATACATGTTGGTCTCTCTCCGGTTCTGTCCACATGAAGACAGAATGTGTCGTATCAGCTCATCGGGAAAATATTGACACGGAACCACTTTTATTATAATGAGCAGCAAACAACCGTTGTGAACGAGTTCAAACATCAAGAGCAAACTTTATTGTTGTTTCTCAAACTAGAATTTTGTCGATCACAAGCCCAGCAGTGTCAATGGATACATTTATCACAAGAGCCTTTATCTAATGTCTCGGACAATTACATGTAAAAGTCGTACTATGTAACATTTTATAACTCCCTTTTTTTTTCATTTTTACTGTAACGGTCGGTTTAATTTTGAATGGCCATGACTCATTTGTGGACGCCCATCACTACCATCTTGAAGATGTTTTTTGTAACGTTGTCTAGACGACCAGCCCCGAGTCATGTGACCACCAAACTGCTCTACAGAAGTGGGTCAGAGACAGTGTTTTAATATAAAGTACTTAGAGACTTTTAATTTACCAGGAGGGTAAAACCAGGAACTGACAGAACAAGAGATTTTGTCTTTTTTTTGTGACAATATGCAGAAAATTGACGAATGCAAAATGGAGAATACAGGGAGCTCCATTTTTAAAACCACGGATAAGGCCTGAAAGTAACAGCTCTTTTTACATCCACACTAACATTTCTCAAGCATTTTGGTTTTGCCGTGTTTGTCCTGTTGTCGTTTTACTCTGAAACAATGAGCAAACTGTTTGCTAAGGTATGGCATGTGTACTACAACGTTTAAGTGGTTTTGTGTGTTTGTGAAGAGTAAAAAAGTAAACGTTGTTGTGTTGAAAAGTAACCTTAATGTTGCACTAGCAGATTTTCAGAAAACAGAAGTTATTTTTCTACTAAAGGTCACCAACAACAACAACAAAAAGTCACAAACAGAAAGTCGCACTTTATTTAGATCCCATAATGTCTTCCGTTTATCCGGGATAAACACCTTTTTTCCGGCGCAGCCGGCCAAACCAGCTCCAGAGACGGTTATGAAGAAGAGTTTCTGCACAATACCACTTGTTATTCTGCGACTGTGTGCCACTCATCATATGAGCATTCATGAGCGATCGCCACAAGTTTACACGCCTCGGCTGCCTCTAAAGACAAATCCCTGCAGACCCAGACTAAACAAGTCGTGCGCGCACTTCATCCAAAAGCCAAACTAATGCCTCCTTAAAGGAAAAAAGATCAGCCGGAGGTTCGTTCCTGCGGTTTTTGAGAGTGTTTATTTGTGTGGAAGCAGAAGTGAAGCAGTGGGTTGCACTTGAACTTGTAGGGTTGGAGAAGCCCTACAGCCATATCTCCAGACACCATTTGAAGCACAGGAGTATTTATAGCCCGTTTTGAAGCCTCCACCTTATCTACAAGCATGGATTCTTCCGACTCATGCTCCGCTCACCGACCCGCACCGCCTGAACAAGCTGGCACTTGTTGTCGTCATCGTGAGTCACGGGAGATTTGGACGAGGACGCACCATCAGTCAAACAGCTGGAGGGAACCTCCACTTGACAGCGGTGCGACGGAAGGGCGAGGTTCTCCTGCTTTAGCGCCTCCAACTGAACAACCCGAGACCTGAGGAACTGGTCCGACGCTGCACCTGGGTCGCTGTTATCGTGTGTTGCATTAGAGGGGCCTGAACAGGAAGCTGGCTGAAGGAGGCGCCGCACCTCAGACACTCCTTGTGTCACAGACTGTTGAGAAACACTGGAAAACTCAACTAAAGTTCAGTTCCTAGTTTTGGTTTGGAAAACCCTGAATTCTAAAACTGTTTGTTTTTGAAGTTTGCAATAAAATGACTCAATATTTGAAATACTGACTCATCTTTACTTGAAATACTAAAATACTGTATGACTTTAATGTGGTTTTTTTTCTTAAAGTTCATTTTAAGATGTAAAACTAAATGTAGTCATTTTAAAGGCAGGAAAGGCAGCGGCTCACGTCATAGTTTAAAATACAGGAATGCAACAACTACAAAACAAACACTGAGTTCAACTAGAAAATCATGAAGTGCAGGAGTTGTTGTCACACAATAACAATTTAAGAACATAGGCACTGTTCAGTCATATATACGTATATATATATATACATATATATATATATATATATACATATATAAATATATATATGTCAGTAAAAGCTCCCAGTGAAAAAAACGTTTAAAAGTCTGTTGGAAATTCCAAGAAGACGGGACCGAGACCGAGAAAAGATTTTTTTTCTATCAGGTTTAATTTCAGACCAAACACCAAAAAAAATATCTGACTGAAAGATTTGAAATATGTAAAAAAAACGCATTTTAACTCGACTTAATTAACAGAAATTGCATTTTTCCGCATAAGCTAGACACGGTCAAAGTGTGGCATCATGCAGGTGGTATTACTAAACCTCAAATGTTCTTTCTGTTTTTTCCTTGACCATTTCCCTTCATATGTGCCTTTCTTTTTCTTCGTCAAGTTGATACATAAAGTGGCCCCATAAGAAATGTAATGACTGACCCCTGGTCATTGATAATCCTTAGAACTTCTAATGGCTAAAATACATGTTTTGTCCATTAAAATTGTTAAATAAATATTTTAAAAACAACCACAACAATTCTATAAACCAACAAATATGTGTAAACAAGTAAAAAAAGAAATATAAAACTTTTTATTTTACCATTTTTCATGTAGAAACAGTTTTAAACAATACGTAAAACTCATCTCAGAAGATTTTCTTAATATATCCTTTCAAATTTCTACCCAGTCATCAGTTTCTTTAATTTGCGAACCGTGCAGTTCTTGAAACAGCTTCTTCTCTGGACTTTAAGCAGGGAATAGACTTCTTTATCAGCATTATCTTCAGAGAAAAGCATACATTTTTTAACAAAAGATACTTTCCAGGAGCGATGACGTGTGCTGCCTCTACTCATCATCCATTTTACCGTCATGAAAATGTTGAAAGCGCTGACTAATGACTTGTCATGGATGAGACGTGAACCATCGCTCAGACGTGTCACAGCCGGAGTTTCAAAACCATGGATGCAACACGTCTGCGCTTGTGTGCTGTGACAAGTTCATGGACGGATTCACGCTCCTAAAATAATACAAGAGGAACTTCATTAACAGAAGTTTCCCATGAAAATGAGTGGACGAAGGTTTCTTGGAATCGTGGAATGAGGGAGAACTCACAAACACATCCTGTATGTGGTACTGAAGGTTAATATTGGCCATACTCTCATTATTGACATTTATATGCGGCTTAAATCCCTTCTATGGCACAATAGAATTATTCCTCAAACTCTATATATATCTTCATTCTTGTCATGTGTTCATGCAAACTTACAGTTATTGTCAAGCTGGTTTAAAGTCAATAAGACTGAACGAGTTTCCATTTATAGTCGGACTCCGAGGAGCTCCGTCACTAGACCAGTGACACTCAAAGAATCTGGATGTTCCTCTCGCCTCATGACATATGGAGGGATCTTGAAGAATAGATGGATTGTTGCTCGAATGATGTCACCGTGGAACTATGATGCGACATTTGAGGGAAGGAACAGTTACTCTATATTGTTTTGATGGATCATAAGAACAACTTAATGTTGAATGCAGTGACATATCAGCACTCAACGCCACAATAGTAATGCTTATTATTTTCTACACTACTGGAGCTGGTACCTGTTCATGAGGCATATGTTATATATGCACAGAAAGAAACAAATACATCTATTTTCCATTGATTACTACTGTATGAAAGGTGTTGAAAAGAAGTCCTTGAACATAATGTTGTCAATAAACAAGTGTGCACTTTTTATTGTATAAAACAGCTGGCGGATTGACATCTTTCATGTTATAATTTATAAAATAACTATGCTGTACTTTAAGGTTTAAGTTTTGTCACTTGGAGAAACACTAGCTGCACCGTTGGATCCTCCTCAGATACCAGGACATATGTTTTGTAAATAAATGACATCAAATGATCGAAGGTCTTGATAACAGACCAAGGACCTCCTTCTATAAACATATTGATCATTTAAAATAAACAAAAGAAAAACCTTTCAACCTTAGTCGATCAGCAACTGTCTTCGTCAAGTCTCCATGGTAACCAAAAGTATTGGTTTGGGTCATGGATTAGCAGATGATCGAGACAATAATATTAACAAAAAATACGAATATTGTCTTAAAGGCTCCTTTTCCAATACACAAAGACATATTGTTTTCTTCCATTTATTTCATTCAATGTTTAATACAATGTTTTTCATGCTCGTTTTATTGTTAACATTTGTGGGGAAAAAGCTTACAATAAAATATGTATTTATTTATTTATTCATAGGATGTTCAACATAACAGACCATCATTTGAAGTCATAACAGCTATAATGGTGAGTTTATTATTGTTCTTTCAGCTGTGTGTGTCGTGCAAGCTTGCTTTGTAACACTTGTATCTTACAGGCATCAACCATATTTTAAATGCGTCATCATATTATAAAGTAAATATCAATATAAACAAAAGTATAAAATCAAAATATATGTGTATATGGAATACTTGGCAGAGGTCTGAATAAGTCAGTTCACTTCTACTTTTGTCTTGTCATTTTTGACCAGGCTACAGACAACAAAAGTGCTTTAGAAATAAAGTGTTTCTCTACAAACGATCAAGGTCCAGGACTGGTGTACAAAAGTGAAACACACACACACACACACACTCTCTCGAGGTGGTGTCAGTGACTGCTCTCCCCTTCACCCTCTGGGCTGCAGTCTGACGTCTAAAATTGGTCGATCCCTTGAGCAAGTGCACTGACAGCTCCGAGTAAAAGCTCAGCAGGACACCAGAGCTGAGAGTCTCAACTTTAAATCACACGTTAACAGAGACACTCTCGACACTCTCTCCACCGAACACTTGTGTAGACATGAGACTGTGTTCTTGGAAAAGCGTGTGAAGTCAAACGTGTTTCTGTAACACACACCTTGCAGTCTGGAACACACACGGCTCTGCTATTATTAGAAGAGCATATCCCATAATCTCAGATCATGCTGGACATCTAAAGTGTGCGCGCGCGCCTCAGGTTCCACAACTGTCCCAACAATAAAACACATGAACCTGGACGACGATCGGGGTCGAGACTCACCTGGAGTTCTGGTCCCTGAGCCGCTCCTCGCAGACACGGTCGCCGGGTTTAGTCCAAATAAAAAAACAGAGACAAAGGTCGGCTCGTGTCTCACCTGAGCCCAGGTTCACTCCCTCGTCTCACTTCAGCTGATAATCTTGGCGAAAAGGCAGCGCCAGGTCACGTGACGCGGGTCGTGTTTTTTTTTGGTTTTTCAACCAATCAGCTTCCACCCGCGCGCGCGCGCGTGTGTGTGTGTGTGTGGACCCGAGCTACACAACACTGGAAGTGAACACACAACTACACACAGGGTGTGAACTGATCATTTAATGAACACTGATGGAGAAAAGCTAAGGAAATACATCTGTCATTTTTTATTTGAATAAGTTCAACTAATATTTGAAGCATATTTCTGGTCACGTGGTGGTGAAATAATAATAATAATAATAATAATTATAATAATAATGTCTATTGCGCAATAGCTTCAAAACAGCTTCCTGGTTGAATCATTTAGTCACAATTCGAGTGTTTTGTCAGGACTTTTAGAAGCATATTGTTCGAACAACAAACATCCATTACATTATGACCACATCATTATTTTATTTTGGAAGTTAGGGAGAACAGAAACTGTCACACAATGAAACAATTTCCCAAAGGAGACCTCCTGAGGGATCAATAAAGTTTTACCTTACCTTACCTTATAGTATTCTGCACTATACACCTTGAATTTGAGGTTTTTCTTAGAAAAGTTGTGACCACTACAGACTTACAAATATAGAAACAAATGCAAAACTTCATATTTGAATTTTAATCATACTTTCAGTACTGACAGTGTATTAGCTTTGTGTCTCAAAGAGCGGTTCTCATTACACTTCTACTATATACTATTATAAACTTGTTTATGTACACCATCGTGAGACGCTTCACGGTCACTTTCCACGCTGACCTCCAACATGTCGTCTGGATGCGTCTGGACCTGAGGACGTGAGGTCTTGTCTGGAGCTGCTCGGGTTTACAGGTGAGTCCAGTTGTTGGGGGGGTTGCAGACGTTTCTTCTGGATCACTGTTCGTTCGTTGGCGTAGATCGGACATTGAGTCTCTGAAACTAAGAGAAAACTGATATACTGCCCTCTTGCGTCCATTTTAATAACTTCAGTCATTGTCTCAAGAGGAAACGGACATCTTTCAAATACACGATCAGGTAAATGAGTAAATAATTCAAATCGATATCGATAAGTTGAAAGCTAAAACACGTAATGCAACCATATGGAAGGATATCAGTTCCATCAGCCTAATGAACGGCTGAATTTTTTTATTGAAATTATGGTCATTTCAATTCCTAAACTTTAAAATTCGATTTAAATGTTGGAATAATAATATCAAAATAAAAGCTTTAACGGCGTCGCATTATTGGCCGAAATGTTCGATCAACGAGCTCGGCAATCTTTTTATATTTCCTGGTGTTACACCAACATTTTTTTTATTGAATTCAAAAGGCTACGAATGAAAAAGATTACAATTAGAAAATAAATTATAGGAATGAGAATATCGAACCTCTTTTTTTACATAAAAAATAATTGTGTTAGTTTATAATATAGTTTCAACAGACCATAAACACCTCCCTGTAGATCTTGCTTTACATATTTTAATTTTCTTGAAGTGGAATTCTTTATATTTTCCTTTTCCTTTTATGTCAAATCATTGTGAAACGCTGAAGTTACAGTTATCTGCTGCTATGGTTTCACAAAGAAATGAGAAACCACAGAAACCACACTTTGCAAGAACAGATTCATGACAGTATTGTACGTGCTTGTTAAATCTACAAGTACAATTATTCAAACTTTGAAAAAGGACGAAACCTTCTAAATGGTGCAACTATGATAGATAACCAATGTGAAAGTGCTTGTAAGACTTTGATCTGAAGTCTGAGAGAAGGGAAAGAAGGTTACCTGTGCGACGGCCTTTTTTCCATCCGCATAACAAAAGCACGATAAACAGTAGTTTCACAGCAAGACAACATCCTCCTGGAATAACTACAATTTTCCAGTCATCATCAGTCGGATTACCAGCAACTGGCAAGAAAGAAAAATTAAAAATGATCACAGAAAACATGTTACCAGCATACAACAATTGTAAAAACATGAATGTCATAACAAAAGCTCAGTCTGTTTTGTCAAAAAAATATGTTTTTTTGTCAACAAGAGACAAACCTGGTGTAGGTTTTGTTGTGTTATCCACATAGGTCTGCACTGTTATAGAGGAAATAATTTGGCTTTAAGAAGGGATGTAACCTGGAAACATGTTTGGCAGGTGTGTTTCCCAAAACTCACCGATTATTTCAGTTCCATTGCTTCTTATTGTTTTTATAAATGGAATCTCGCGTTCGCCCCCGCAGAAGTACCAGCCGCTGTCTTCTTCGGAAACATTTGACATGAGGAAAGTCCAATATTTATCTTTGTATGTACAGTTCTTCTGATTACATAGCAACTCTCTCCTCGTGGTTCCACTCAGAGTCCTCTCTATGGAAATGTCCAAGAGGCTCATGCTACACTCCAAGGTCACGGAAGATCCGGGATCAACCAGCAGTTCATTGGTATTTTCATTTAATTTTGCTTTGTAGTGAGCACATGTTACCACGGTCGCTGTGACAGACACACAAAGCAAAGCAATTTTAATTTGTCATAAACAATGAAACATGAATCAAGTTTGTGTCTATCTTACCTGTGAGGAACAGCTGCACACACAACGTTGAAGACATCTTGAGTATGACTTCCTCTCACGTCTACTTTCAAGCCTACAGCTTGTGTGGGTGGTGGGAGGCCACGAAAAGACAATGTCGGAAAAGTAAGTTGAACATTAAAATGGTGTCATTCTGAGTGCGGAAGGTATGGATGGTTAACTGAAACGCGTTACAGGAAAGACTTGTTAACCAAGAGATGAAAAACCCTAGACTTGTTAACCACTGTGGGTTTTGGTTTATATTCACTATGTCACACTCAGTTTCTATGGAGACCAAACATTTGTACAAAGTAGCAGTTTTATATTTAACAATTTGATTATTTTTCTATAAAGACAAATAATTTTATGAATATTTGCTTTCTATTGAAAATGCTATTGAGAGTGGAGAGTGTTGTTTCTGACTATCCTTCAGTATGTATGATCACTTTCTTTTTTTTACGAGTTCACATTCTCAGTACCCAATACTTGAACTGAACAATTTGAAGGTTAGTCAGTAAGTAAGTAATTTATATTTATAGAGCGCTTTTCCAGACCAGGGTCACAAAGCGCTTAAACAATCAAAACTCAATAAAATATATAATTAAAAGGTCAAGATAACACCGAGAACAACACACGACTCTCAGAAAATCAAGCAAAAGCCTGCATGAATAAAAAAGTCTTAAGATGTTTCATGAAGGAGTCAGTAGTCAATGTACTCAAATTACTAAAATATATAAGTAAGTAATTTGTATTTACATAGCGATTTTACAGACCAGGGTCACAAAGTGCTTAAACAATCAAAACAATACTCAATGAGATATATACTTAAGAGGTTAAGATAATCCTGAGAACAACACAGGAGTTCCAGGAAATCAAGGAAAAGCCTGAACAAATAA
This sequence comes from Callionymus lyra, assembly GCF_982586985.1. Taxonomy (NCBI): domain Eukaryota; kingdom Metazoa; phylum Chordata; class Actinopteri; order Syngnathiformes; family Callionymidae; genus Callionymus; species Callionymus lyra. Next base: position 29,985,960 of record NC_141819.1, on the reverse strand, counting down.
AAATGTCTTGAAGATGTTTCTTAAAGGAGTCAGTAGTCAATGTACTCAATTTACCAAAATATATAAGTAAGTAATAAGTAAGTAATTTGTATTTACATAGAGCTTTTCCAGACCAGGGTCACAAAGCGCTTAAACTATCAAAACAATACTCAATAAAATATATATACTTAAAAGATCAAGATAATCCTGAGAACAACACAGGAGTCTCAGAAAATCAAAAAAAGCCTACAGGAATACAAATGTCTTAAGATGTTTCTTGAAGCAGTCAGTAATCAATGTACTAATTTACTAAAATATATAAGAAAGTAAATCAAAAATATCATTAATAAACCTACCTAAATAGCAATTCGTAAGTAATTTGCAATTTACAGCTATTGTTAATTTGTATTCATATAAAATAAGGAAATAAACGGAGAGAGGTCACATTTCCTGAAGCACGTGAAGGCGCCACCGTGACCAGAAACACCACTACCCACAATTCTCATCACGCGCCTGCGCAGAACGCACCCTTCGGCCCGAGGCGTTGGTGGTTGTGTCCGTCCGAAGATGTACTGCGCTCCGGCGGCATCCCTTCCACCTCCGCGGCTTCACTAAAGCGAAAAGCAAGGCGACGGAAGGTGAATCCGCGGGCCACGGGTTCGAGGCACCATCGTTCTCCAGCAGCTCTCAGCGGCGGGATGGGAGACCAGAAGGTGAGCCGGAGGAACAGGTGTCTCTGAGGGTTCAGGGCGTAGCGTACAAAGGGACCGAAGGAGGATCGTATTCACACCCGCTCACGGTCATCGAATGTCGGCTTATATCGGAGCAGGGAGAGCGTTTACAGCGAGGGTCTCGGGTTGTGACATGAATGTGGGTGAATGATGGAGTCAGGGCCTCGATGGAGCTTCTTTCTAGCACCGGGTTATGAATGAATGACGTGGAGTTTGGAGACAACATCCCAGGATGGCTTTACATAAGCGCTCGTAGGTGCAGCTTTAGAGGCGGATCTTCCTGCCTGCTGAGCTGCATGATTGAATTATGAATGTGCATCCTTCCGTCCGTGAAGCCAGATCCCCCTCTGTCCCTTCCTGTCCCTTCCTGTCCCGGTCCACACCCAGTGAGGGTCACCACAGAGACACTAGATCCAGTGGAGACCATCAACCCAGGCTGATGCTCTTCTTCTTCTCTCTCTCTCTTGGATGAGGAACAATCCTGAGGCACTTTCCAGCATAAATAATTCTGAGCTAAAAATATGCTCGTAGACACGTGAAGGTGGCGCACTGGAGCATGAGGAATAATTCAGAAACACTCTTGACAACCTCCCCCCCAGGGTTACTGTCGCCTCCTTTTTTACTATTTGTTCGTTTTGAAATGTGGAATCTCTTCTTGCAGGAATCGCTGCGCAAGATCATCCAGACGCTGGCCAACAAGAATGAGGAGATCTCCAACTTCGTCTGCGGCCTCAAGCAGAGCCTGGACAACCTGGAGGTACTCTTGATGTCGTCTCACGCGACCTCCTCCTCCTCCTCCTTCTTCTTCTAACGGTCTCTCGTTTTTTCCACAGGCCAACTCCGGCCGAGTCCATGAGGACCTGGAGTCCGAGTTCGGCTCCCTGCACGGGATCCTGGACGAGATGAAGGAGAGCATGTTGACGCACATCAAGCAGGAGAGAGCCAGTCGCACCTATGAGCTGCAGGTATGAGCCTCGCTACCTGGACACCCTTGAACAGAGAAAACTAGTGGGAAAAAAGACACTTAACCATGTCTTGTCTAAATCATTTCACATTTCGCAAATAATGTCTCCTCAATACTATGGTCTGTAACAGTTCTATATTAATATCCAGATTTGTAATGAAATATGATGTAATCTTTTGTAAGAGTATAACTATATTTATTTAAGAATATAAATAATGGATAAACGAAAAAGAAAAAAAAGAGAGCCTATTACTAATGTTGAGTTAATCCTCAAAATAATGTATTTTATTAGGGCAGGGTATCAAACCTCGCTTCTTTTGTGGCGATGCTTCAGGTCTTTCCGTATCAAGATTCGATACCCACTTGATAATGTGTGGATTTTTCTGATAAAGCTTGACCAGAGCAGTGAACTTTAGATCGATTTTTGACTTCTTTTGCATGTGAAGTTATTTATTTATATTTTTCTTGTAGAACTAGAAATGTACCACAGCTCGTAGATTTGTACCATGTGTAACGTCATTTTATTTTTGTTAGAAAATGGTGAAAAAACAAAAAGGTAATCGAAAAAAATTATCTTTTAAGAACCGGTATCAAAGTAAAGGTATCTGCAAAAAAATAAATAATTCCTTAACACTGGACAAAAAGAAAAAGGGAGGCATGTAATGTTTAACCTTTATTTTTCTCCACTCTTCTTTTTGTGTGGTGACACTATGAAATATTGAAATAAGGTAACACAGAAAATGAGCAATAGAAAAAGAGATTCAAGTACCAAGGCAGCCGTTCTGAGGCTATCTGTCCTAGCACAGCTGTTATGTTCTTTAAAGTGACGGTTAAGGAATGCAGTTGTTTTAGAAACCATCTCAAGTTAAGATGCAAAGGCATGAAAAGCAATTCAATCGTAGATATAGAAGTTGTGTAACCAGAACTAATGCCTTTACTAAATGAAGAAAGAAGCCAGGTCAGTGCAGGTCTGCTACTGCAGCTGCAACACAACAAGGCCTCTATATAACCGGGTAAAAATTACAAGGTCGAGTGTGGGGTTTGAACCCACGACCTGGGGACACGTCCAGGTAAAAAGAGGACGTAGAGAAAGTGATACATGAGACTTGTTTATGTGTGTGGTCGAAGCGGAGCCGTGACTCTCAAATGATGAGTTGTTGGAGTGACAACAATGAAGCCGTTGTGCTCCAAGGTGAGCTGACAGTCTTTGTGTCTCAGAGTCAGCTGAGCGCTGGATCCAAAGCCCTGGAGAGCTCCGAGGAGCTGCTGGAGCTGGCCAATCAGACGCTCTGCTCCTCTCAGACGGACAGCTTCTCTCAGGTAAATGACCCCTCCTGCCCCCCCCAGTGCTGTTAAATGATTGACGGTGTTAGCGTCAGACATGTTAACACGAGCAGCTGCAGTGACACTCAGTCATCTCTCCGCTCCGTATCTCTTCTCTTTCTTCCTCCGCTGCTTCTCCACTCCAGGCGGCCAAAGACATTAAGGATAGGTATGGTACTGCACCTCTGTTGTTCCAGTCAGAACTCACGTCATGCATGTCCCGCCTCCTCCATCCTGCAGACACACACTTGTGTTGTTGTGTCATTGTGTCCCTGTAGCTCGTACCATCCAGTGTAACCCCCCCCCATCCCTCCTGCTTCATCTCCTCATGGTGGACGACGGTCAGAGTAGTCGGTCTAGATAGAACTTCTTCTCCCCCTGAGTTACTGTTGTTTAGATGATTCAATATTCAGTCCAGGATCAACGAGACAAAAGTTCTTTGTGTGTCGTTTTCAAGCTCTGCTCTTTGAGTTTGTTGTGTATTGTCTTCAGTCTTGGTTGTGTGTTCCATTTTCATTTCACTTGTGTAGAATTGGGTTGTGGGTTTGTTAGATGAATAGAAAGTGTGTTGTGCCTCATTCTGGGATCCCTGTTTATCTTAATTATTTATTAATTAATTATTAGTGTTGGATTGTGTGTCATCAGTCATTTTTGTGTTTAGGCTTTTATGTGTCTTATTGGTTGTGTTCTTTCTTATTTGTGTGCTCACCAGATACTTCAAAGCCTTCTTTTAGTAACCATCTAGTCGATCGTACTAGTGAAGGGGTTGGGTTCTCTTTCTTTGTGTAATGTCTTTTTTGTTGCTTTTGTGTTTCTTTGTTCCCTTTTTCGTATCATGTTTGTGTGTATTTCTTTCTTTATTTCTTGTTCACTATATTTTTGTCTTTCTGTTTGTGTGTTTATTTAATGTTGTCCATGTGTTTGTTGTTTCATGGAATAATACAAACATGAGTTTAATTATACTTTTTATTTTTATTTTAAAGTTGCCTGAAAACGACACACAACTATTTTTCTTTGCGAATCAATCAAATTTAAAATGACATTCAAGAGCAATATTTCACCAGATTCTTTACTTTCTTATGGCGTCAGATACTTCATTACAGATCCTACTCCGGTTCTCTATTGAATATTGAATTAAATCCCCAACAGAGACCGTCTGTGAAGATGATCCAAGCATGTTTGTGCGAATGTGACTCATGGTGTGTGTCCGTGTGTGCAGCGTGACGATGGCTCCGGCCTTCCGACTCTCCCTGAAGGCCAAAGCCAGCGACAACATGAGTCATCTGATGGTGGACTTCAGCCAGGAGAGGGAGATGCTGAGGGCTCTCAAGTTCCTCCCAGGTCTGTTCACGACTGTCACGTTTTTATTTTCACCTCCAGTTTTAGATCTCGTTGAAAGGTGTCGATGAGCTGTGATGATCATGTCGGTGCATCTGTAACACAACACATAAATGACTCGTATTAACATGTTTGCACATAATGAAACCAACATCTTTATTCAACTCATTTACAGTTATTGTTTCATGCATCTCTCAAGAAATCATGAAAATACAATTGGATTCCCTATTTACCAGATTAAATTGATCAATTTTTTTGCTATAATTCAAGTGAGACGTTCGGTTAACAATTCAAAAAGGATTTACCTGCTTCTTCCAGTGAAGTGTGAGCTGACTGCATCGATTTGAGTCCCCCAAGTGCCCCAGGAAAATGACCCCAAATTGTCTTAATGATTTATATTTGATCCGCCCATTTCCTTTTCACGGAAAAGGGAAGCAACGTAAAACTATTTTTGTAAAAAAGTGATTTAAAAACAGAAATTATTCTTTAAAATGTTCCCACTTTATCAAGCCAAATGTGACAGTGACCGAGTGTAGCTCATTATTTTGGAGAACTTCAGCTGTCGATGAGGGTTAGAGGTCGAGGATAGATGGTTGTTTCTCATGTGTTCACCTGCGGGCCAACAAGGAAACCAGAGACGGGGAGTAGAGATGGTCTTCAGTCAGATCTTATCTGATACTAGAGTCTAATCAGTACCTTTGATGCCGCACTACACTTTTACTCTCATCTCCTGGTATTTATAGAAACTCTCTTGTATATCCGTAACCCTTGTTGTGAGAAACACTTAACTAGGATGGCTTAGAGCGAAGTGAGAAACTGCAACTATAGTTGAAATGCAGAGGTGAACTGAAACCTGAGGTTTTACATTTACTGAGGTTTAGTTCATGTTTACAATCAGTAGAGCTACACACTCAAAACAACAAAAATATAAATAAATGGGATCATTAAAATAAATTACTTTTAATATATCCTTAAATCAGTTAAATATCACTCTCGTTTGTCCATCTACTCTTGTTTGTTTTCCTTTTGGAAATATTTTAGCTACCTATAGTTTTCCTGGAAGATCACTTGATGAAGTTGTTTAAATCCGGGCGACTGGCACCGTCCTACCACCAGGTGGAGTACTGGATGAATACCAGTTCCTAGATCACTCTGGGAGTCTCACCCTCAACGAAAAGAATCTTCTTCTTTTTTTTTTCCCACTGTCCAAAGACCGGCAGAGGTTGTTGAAAGTGGGACAGTGTTACTCATGGTTTTATTCTCTGGTGTTCACTGTCTCTGCCTTGTAAGCTAGTAGATATAGTGTCGTGAGATCTGTCGCTGCTTTCTAGTGCTTTCCTGAAGTTATGAAACGTCTCCGTTCTCCTTCTCTCACAAACTTCCAGTTTCATGATCGACTCTGATCTGTCAATCAAGTGTAACTAGGGGAGGGGCTTTCGTTTCTACATGTCCCTGATTCCCCTTGTAAGAAATATTTAAATATAACTTGATGTATTTTTTACCCTTATTTCTATTGAGCTACATTCATCTGTAAAATTGCATGTTGTTTGCTCCCAGTCAATGACACACGGCGGAAATATTATAATTCAAATACAGGTACAATACTACAATAGCCCAATTTATTTGAAAAAAACATGTACAACAACAAACAACAAACAACACTTTTCCTAGTGTATGACCTTTTAATTTTCATGTAAAATGTATTGAAACATCTTGACTTTCCAGTCATTGAAACCGCAGCTCTCGATTAAAGCCTCGTGTTAAAAGTTGTTTCATCACCTCAGGGTGAAAAGGGGGGCCTCCAGAACTGTGTAGACCACGCTGGTTTTAATGTTCCAGGTCATTGTGAGACGTCTTTGCTGTGCAGCTGTATCTGCAGCGGCCTGTGGCTCCGTCGATCATCCGGCACATTTGTTGTGGTTGTGTTGTTTGTGTGGGACGAGGAGCCTGCACAAGACGCCTGTCATCTGCATCTTTTGTTCTCTGCAAGCTGCCCTCTCCTGTTGTGTCGCACTTGAGATCGAGTCACGAGCGGCCCCTAGTGGCAGAAACTTACACACTTTACCTTGAGTTGTTAAATGAGTTGAAGAAAAGCCAGAACAAGTGACGAGACACTGTCGTGTGAAAGTTTCTCAACTGTTTGTGCGTTTGTGTGTCCAGTTCCTGCCACGCCGGAGATCCAGACGTCGGAGTGTCAGGTGTGCGACAACACCGTGAGCCTGGTGTGGAGCCTGCCTGAGCCCGACAGCAAGATCGACCACTACATACTAGAACATCGACGTACCAACCACGAAGGTCCGCCGCGCATCCGAGAGGACTACCCCTGGATGGTGGTGGAGGGGATCAAAGAGACGGAGCAGACGCTCTCAGGTCAGAGCCTGAAGTTCCTGACGCCGACACACCCCAGGATTCTAAATCTTTACCTTCAGGTCTGCGCTTCGATACCCGCTACATGACCTTCAGAGTGAAGGCCTGTAACAAGGCGGTCGCTGGAGAGTTCTCCGAGCCCGTGACACTAGAAACCCACGGTGAGGTCACGTGACGGATGTGTCGTTTTCCACAGACATGGCGTCTGAACGGTTGTGTTTTGCGTCTCAGCGTTTTCCTTCAAACTGGACTCGGGTTCCTCCCACCAAAACCTGAAGATCGAGGACTTGGCCGTGGAGTGGGACAGCAGCGGAGGGAAAGTTCAAGACATGCGTAAAGAGAAGAATCGCACCAACTCGCCCTTGCAGTCGCCCGCCAGGTGAGTAGAAACCTGGATGAAGATGCTCACAGGAGACGACTTCAGAAACATGTTTCTTACTTCTTCTGTTGAGCAAATATCCAGAAGCGTTCTTGCTCTTCTGCTCCTTCAGATCAGCCCTGATGTCACCAAAGAGAGCGCCCATCACCCGACCGGGCCGCGACCGCTTCACTGCTGAGTCCTACACTGTGCTGGGTAAGAAAATGAAGAAAATCTTGTATCTTTTTTAATTAAATTTTGAAACGTTGGCATATTTATACCTATATTTTTATATTGCATTTAAAAGGCAAGAATTTAAACAAATTTAATATATAAGATTTCATTTTTAATTATTGTAATAAGAATATCCAGTGTATCCTCTCATCCCCAGTCGTCACCAGGATCTGACAGGATTTAATTTTTCCTTTAGTTCCGTAAGATGGCATTTTTTTCATTTATACCCACAGTATTGAAATATGAGCCAGAAAATAACCAGCTTAAAATGGAATAAGATAAGATTTAAAAAGGCTAAAAATCCACTTCGTCAATGGCTCTGACATCATCCATTTCAAAACTTCCTTTGCCTTTTAAAATGCATAAGTAAAATGTACGAAATAATATATATATATATATATATATATTTATGCTCGTATGTTTTACTCAATTAAAAAAAAAAAAGCCAACAAATTCAAACAATCAATATAGGATTTATCGAAATGAATTACATTTGTTGTATACATTTTGAACTATTCAGTATTGTGAAGCGACTGATATACTTGGAGATATTCTAGTTTTATATAATTACGACTGTAAAGTCAGAGATTTAGTAAATAATCATTGGATAACCTTCATTTTCCTACTTTGACTCTTGAAGCTGAGAATATGTGTTTGTTCTCCACGTCAATCACACGAGGTCTAAAGTCACAGCAGACCTGAGAACACTCCAACAATAGGCTTGTGGTTGTTCAGAAGGAACAAAACGTGGTCACATGCAGCTGCTCCGTGTCGTCTTCTAAAAGAATGCCAACGATTCTTCGCGGTGACGACTGAACAGGAACATGGATTACATAATGTGACGCAACATGTCTTCATTTCTAATCCTCTCATTATCGCGTGGATACTCAACGTTCTCTCCGTGTTCCCTCAGCCGACACGGCCATCGAGGCCGGCCAGCACTACTGGGAGGTTCGCTTCGACAAGGAGAGCAAGACGTTCGCCGCCGGCGTGGCCCTGCGGAGCCTGGGCCGCTTCGACCAGCTGGGAAAGACGGGAGCGTCCTGGTGCATCCATCTGAACAACTGGCTGCAGCAGAGTCTCACCGCCAAGCACAACAACAAAGCTCGCACGCTGGACTGCAGCATCCCCTGCAGCGTGGGCGTCTACTGCAACTACGAGGAAGGTCAGGCTCGCACAGTCTGTCCGACCAATGTCTTCATGTCCGACTGTGAGGCTCCTAGTGTTGATGTATTAGCTCAGCACACAAGACCAGCACAGATAAAGTGCAGGTCTCTGATATTCATTTGAAAAGCACAACACAAGCTACAGTTGATTTGGGAGTTTGGAAAAGTAACAAGTAAAATCCAGTTTTATTTTTCTAACCGACCGACTTTAAAGTAAGTCAATATTTTGTCACACAAGCCACAATATTTATTCGAGGGAAAAGATTCCAGATATTGTAGAGTTTTTCTAGACTCTGCCAGTTCTTAGTGGATCTGGATCGAAATGAGTGACCAAACCTTTAAAATGTTCCAACATCCAGATGGAACTTTAATTTTAAGTTTGACAAAATCTCCTCGGCAGAGATAATGGATGACCAGATGTCCAAGGATGGCTACAAAATACTAGGATGTGTGTTGGCAAGAATCTGGCGACATGATTAGGATGAAGATACAAGGCCAATATACGATTATATTGTGATACAGTATGAACAAGGACATATTTGTAGTATTGTTCAGTACTTGACTCTGGTGTTGCAGAATTTACATACATGACTCAGGTCGAAGTTGTAACTTGTCTCATTCGTTTTGAAACCAAAATATGTCCAAACATTTGCTTAAAAAGCTGCTGGAGTCCACTGTATCCTCTCGTCCTCAGTCGTCACCATGATCTCACAGGGTTTTATTTTTTGTTTAGTCCCGTAGGAGGTAATAAAATGGCATTATTTTATTTATACCCACCTTAATTGAAATATGAATCATAAAATAAGATTTAAAAAGGCTCAAAATGCATTTCTTTAATGGCTCTGACATGAACTGTTTCCTGATCTAAACGCGTGTCTCACATGTTGACTTGTGTGTGTGTGGTCAGGAGTTCTATCCTTCTTCAACGGCAAAACCAAGCAGCTGCTACACACGTTCAGGACAAAGTTCCAGCAGCCCATCCTCCCTGCCTTCATGGTGAGCCCGGTCACTCTCGAGTCCGTCTCTCCTCAGAGTCTGACCCTCGTCTGTCCGCAGGTGTGGAACGGGAGTTTCTCGGTGGTCACGGGTCTGCAGGTTCCGAGCGTGGTGCTCAGTGGTCAGCGGAAGAACAGCAACACCAGCAGCTCCAACGCCAGCATCAACTAATGATGGAGGTTTTCTGAGGCTTCCTGACGATCGGCACCACGGAGCGGCGGCTCCACCGCAGACTCAGGAGGGCGATCTTCACCAGGGCTGCATGTCTGTGACGCCCGGGACAGTTTTTGTTGAGTTTCCCTCTCTCTGTTTAACACGGTATCATTGCTGCTAGAGCAAAGACTTAGCGCTGGCCGCTGCCCTCCGCCCTCTACTATACGCTACGTGTCTGCTGCAGCTGAAGGATCTGCTCTCCCTGTGCCTTCCTTCTCGTCGTACAAGAAAGTTAGCCAGTGTTTTGTATCCGTGTCGACATAACTTATCACCCGTATGTAACCTCGGTCATCTACGTTATCACCCCCGTCATATATCAACGTGTTAAACATGAGAGATGCTACTTGCTAAAGGCTCCGTCATCATGCGACGAACGCTTGGTGTGTTTCTGTAGATCAAGAACACGACTCTTTACAGCCTCTAGTCCAAATATAACACAATAGCTAGTAGACGATGGGACTTCAGCTTCGTCTTATGTTTGCACACGTTTGTTTTTTTTTGTGTAGCCTGCCATGGTTTAAAGAGACAGAGATTTGAGTTTTATTTCACATGTTTATTGTAAATAGTTTGAATATTTCCACTATAATGCATCAGTTATGGCGGTAATAAACGAGCGACTAATACACCCTGATGTGTGTTTCTATACAGAAGTGGTCCAGTAGTCCTGGGAGGAACAATCTTTATCAAACAAACGATGGAGGACAGAATTCACAAAACGTCAGAGATGGTTCCACTGGGATCAACTGTTCTCATGTACAACTATGAACACAGTTTGAGATGAGTTTCATGTCAGCAGAAGCAGGACAGAAATTAAAGAAGATTTCACGTTCATCCTGGACTAAGATTGTAACCAAAGTTGGCGTCAATGCAATAACAACCACTCGAGGTCCTGGTTCGAATAATTGGATTATTAAAGCATGGACATCATTATTTACATGGACGTCATACAGTAAAATATATTTTAAAAAAAACATTTTACCCTAAAAAACTGTCCTTCACATTAAAAAATGAACATGTAAAAAAAGTGCAAAACCAAACAAGACGTGCAAAAGTACAACTCTGTTAGACGCAAACATCAGTGTCAGTGTCTGAGCCAGCAGGGGTGACTCACCTGCACCTGTCGGTGCAAGTACCTGTGCCGAGCAGCTTAACTTGGAGGGTGAGGGGGGGACACTTCCGCCAGTAGAGGTCACTCCAGGCACTTGCCCTGTTTTTCCAGCTTCTGCTTGAGCTCTGAAATCGCTGCAGAGAAGGTTGAAAGATCGTCACAAAAAATATATTTTAATGTCGCAGAAATGTAACCTCAAACCAGTTCATCTTCGTTTGGTTATATCACGTTTTAAAACGTTGTTCTCATGGTAACATGACCCATTCAAAAGCACACGTTCATTATTTCCTACTTCTTCGAACGCACCTCGAAAATAACCCGCGGCACTTCCGTCAGCGAGGTGAGTCTCTTCGTATTGTTAATGTGACAGACTTTTCAATTCAACTATGAACATTTGTTATTCCACAGAAGTGGATAGTAGGAAGTTTTATGGAAGAATAACCAGAACATTTAGCTAAGATTTTAATAATTGTACAAAAACAATAGTAAAATGTTTTATCTCCACATACATAAATATGTATTAAAATTAACGTTTTTATTGTCACGTTGGTTCGAATAAGCTTGTAATACGAGGTTGTAAATTTAATCTGAGAATAACTGCTCTTATTGATCAGCTAAACTAGCAATTTTACCATTAAGTTTAAAATGTAATTTACTGTATAATTCAGTTTAAAACAACTTCATTTTAAAGGTGTCTATCTATTTTTGGTTATCAATGGCGTGCTTAACCTTAAAGCATGGAGTTATAAAAGAAACAAATACAACTTCCTTATTTACTTGCTTGTCTTTCAGTGTTGAAATGGTTCTTGCTAATACCTACATATGATATATAGTGTCGGTAAAAAGAAAACTTCAGAGCGTTAATCATATTCAAGTATTTTAAAATTAACTCCAAATAAAAAAATGCAGATTTATAATATATCTATATATTTGAAATATATATATGTTCTACTTCATATATATTTTCAAGACCTAATAGATGGTCATGCGGACTGACCCTGATCAACAATATTAAAATTATAGAACGATAATACTGTGAGGAAACACTGTATGAAATGATTAAATAATTCATTACCTTCAACAAAACATATTTGGATAAACACCCACTAGCACGCTCACCACAACATCGCTCTATCCAATGTATTTGTGAAATAAACTGGTGATTTAAAGATCACTATTACAAGATGCTAGTTTGGGAGAACATATTTAGATACAACTTTATTCATCACTTGGTAGAATTCATTCTAGAAATTATATTAATAGAAGAGCTGAAACTAGTATAAATAAAAAAGGAAGTGGCATATTTTAAAGGACAAGAATAAGTATGTAAAAATAGAGGGTTTTAAGGACAAACTCAAATGGAAACTGGTCTTGGATTGCTCTGAACCACATTTTTGCACTCAACACAAACACTGCTGGGTGTTCAGATAAGAATGCGAACGAGAACAAGATGAACATTTTGGGACTCACTCAGGCTAAGAGGGTTTGCTATACCCCTCATCCTGGCATCTCTGCTGGGGAGGCAGAGGGACGTCGACACGGTGGGCACATGCTTCCGAGGAGCAGGAAGGGGAGGCGGAGACTTCCTCCCCTCGTCACACGACGCCGAACGGAGCCGAGGAGGAGGAACGAAGGAATCCTGCTGCTGATCCTCCACTGAGGGAATCACAAGAATGAAGATTTACCTGTTAGAGGTGTATGTGTTGAGGGGGGCGGGGGGGTGAGGGGATGAAGTTACCTAACTGCAGCTTCTCGGCCTCGTTCAGGTACAGACTGTCAGTAGAGTCTGCTCTTGTCGCTTTTCTTGTCACTAGAAGAGAATAAATAGATCAGCGTTGATCGTGAGAAGAGTAACCGTAGCATTCATTAGTGATTAGTGACGCCGTCGGAACTCAAAGTACAAAATAGTTTACTATAAGTGCCTGTATATTTAAATGAACTCTTAATGCTCTTGAAGTTTGAGCCTCTCACTGACGAGGTTATGTTACAGGTGTCACACCTTGTATTATGGTCTGTGTTTCTCTCATGACTCCATGCATGCAAATAGGTACATTCCCATGTCAATAGCAAGAATGAACTTCCATAGTCTGCAATCCAAGTACATTTATTTAAAAATCGGGGAAGAAAACTTAGTACAAGTAATTTTTTTACTCTGTCTTTTACAATTTGTTTTTGAAATTGCAGTACCATGGAAATATACTAGTGCCATTATATTGAATGGTTGAACTTAACTTTTTTTTTTTAAATGGAAAGGATGTCGTTTTTTAAACAATTTAATTAAAAAATTAAAATATTTTCTAATAATAGTTGCACTATTTTATATATTGAATTTACAAGTTTAAGATAAAAAAGATTGAATTTAGATAATTTATCTTTTATTTATTGGAATTAGAATATCAAAAAGTCGATTCAGTTCAATCGTTATCGTTTAATTATTTTAAAATAAAGAACAAAGTGTTTATATATAGAAGTTGTTAAATTAAATTTTAAAAAAAAGAACTCATTTCAATAAAAAAAATTATCTAGATTTTCAACATTTTAAATTTAAGTAGGTAAGTAATAATTTACAGTAGTTCCATACAGTACTAGCTGCAGTGCCGGTTACTTCTTAACCATCACCAACTAGTTAATGATCAAATATTTTGAATGTTGAGTATGAAAGTATATAGACGATGAAAGGTTTTAACTGAGAAACTTAAAAAAAAAAATACTACAAATAACCAAAGTTTTAATTATGTCTTGGGTTTCTGTCACTGAGTCAGTGGATCCTAACCGGTAAACAGGTCAGAAGAATTTGTGTGTTTAAGAATTACCGGTAACTGGTTTTGGAGGAGGGACTGGAGGTAAAAGTGGTATCCGTGCATTTTGCTCAATCTTCTCTCCGTTCTCATTGTCGGACCGAATAAAAGCTGTTACACATAATGTTAGTTTTTTAAAGAAGTGTCGAGCACAAACGTACCAAAGAATTCATTGGAACTTACAGATTTTCCGTGCATACTGTTGCTCCAGAAGGAGAGGGATCAGGACGCCTTCTGTTTTTTCCACCAAAGAGTCCACCACTCTCTGCAGTGTCGAGCACTGCACCTGTAGACAAGTCACATGTTTGAGGTGATTATTATTGTAATTAACAGAAACGTGACCTTGTTGTTTGACCTCAATAAGAGTCCGTAATTGTTGGTTAGTCACAGGAAAGGTCCGAACACAGATGACTCAGTACCAATGATTAATAGTGCAAGTTCAAGCTGTCAATGGTTTATGAGTGATGAGTTCTTTTCAGTAGAACAACTGATCTTACTTCCTCATATCAATCAACACATTTATATCTCCAACAATAAAACCTTCAAGTGAGTCCGGTGAGTTTTCTCCACACACTCTGGTTTCCTCCCACAGTCCAAATGCAAACAAAGGTGAATGATTCCAGTAAAGTGTGAGTGGTTGTTAGTTGTTGACGTCAATTCGTGAAGGGCACATCAATGAAATGTATTAATAGTATTATAAATATATTAACATTAACTCGAATAATTATCTGGAATCGTTTGAAACTAGTATTTCTGGGATATGAAGCTCAAAGTGTTAACGAGCAGATAAACAAGAAGAAGAACATAACGAAACCATTCAACCATGATCGGAACAGTACGAACGTCAGTCATCGCTGGCCTCACAGATGACTTGAATAGTTCATAAAAGCCACCGCTGTTGCCAAAGGCAGAGATACTTGCGTGGCTGTGTAATACTTCGAGGAAGATGATATAACCGAGAAGTATGACTTAAACCTACTGGATTGTCGACATCGATGGTGAAGCTGGAGTCCTCTGAGGCGGTGACACGGTAGTGTTTGAAGACGGGGCTGTGAGGAGGAGAAGAAGAAATAAACAACTACTATCATAGAACATTTTCCCCCTGGTTAACCCTTGTGATATGTCTGGGTCAAGGTGAACACAAGGGAAGCCTCAACTGTTGTGTTTGTGTTTTCAGGCCTCTGGGTCACCTTGACCCAGACATAACACAAGGGTTAATTAAGATTTTGTTTACGTGTAACAGAATTTGTTGTGTTGGTGTGAGGTGTGTTAACCAAACATAGGTTTGTATATAAAAAAGTACCCGTTGAAGTCTTGTCTGGTGGTGATGGCGTAGGTGTTTCCATCCCTGCCCGGTCTCAGCAGCAGGTTTCCTCTCTGGGCTTCTTTCTCCAGCAGCAGCTCGGCCTCCATCCGTGACACCTTTTGAAAACACCTGCAGGGTAGCCACTGATGGTTAAACATGCATACAAGTACTACACACTAGTGCTGTGTATCGGCAACAATCTGTTGATACGTATCACGATACAGGGACGATACGATATATTGTGATTCAGTAGTAACAAGGATATATTAGTAGTAGTGTTGTCAAGTACTTGATTCTGTTGTTGAAGAATTTACAGAACACATGACTCTTGACAAAGTCTTAACTGCTTTTTTAAAATTATTTTAAACCATAATATGTCCAAAAATTAGCTTTAAAAGCTGCTGGAGTGGACTGTATCCTCTCGTCCTCAGTAATCAGCGAGATCTCGCAAGATTTAATTCTTATTTTAGCTGCAGAGGATGTAATTGCTGCCTCTATGAAAGGGTTGTTGATCTAATGATTTATCAAATGTTTTTATTTTAAACATCATTTTTAAAACAATAAAAAACTATAATTAAATATAAAATATGAGTTGAAAGCAAAGGAAAAAACTTCTTTGACACATATATCTTTTGGAATTGTTTTGGAAAAAGTCAAATCAACACCCAGGGTGAGTCATCCAGCTCTACTCACGCAGGGAGGACGTTCAGGTTTGAGGACTTGACGGGTGGAGTTAAGTTCTTTATCCTCTCCTTCTCTTTCTCCACCGTCTCTATCAGCGTGTGGATCTGTCCTGGCAACAGGTTGATAGACGACGGCACAGACAGCTGCGCACACGAGAATATTAGCAAAAAAAAGTTCATTTATTGAACCAACTACTGAACTCACGTCAGCCACAGAGTAAAGGAAACCCTTCCACAGCTCTCGAGCCTCAGCACTGGGCAGCTTCACGGTCAAGAAAAGATGGACGTGAAGCTCAGTATTTGTTGGTTAAATTGAGTAAATAATAAACAATAATGACAAACTTCCTCACAGTGATATTGATCAACTCGTTCTTCATCTGCAGGTTCAGTCTCGCCGCGTCCAGCTTTCGATCAACACTGTTGTCGTCGGTGATGGAAACCAGTTCACTGAGCTGCAACTTCTCGATGTACTGAGAACACATCCACACACACATCATCAATACTTCAATTCAGGCCTCGTTTATTTGCTGTGTGTTGAAAAATATATATGTTTTCTGAGAAATATATATATATATATATATCTAAGATAAATATATTTCCACATTTTTGCTTACATATTAAAAAAAACAACAATTGTTTTGTGTCCGTTGAATATTGATTAATAATATATTTGCTGACCTCAGATTCCCTTTTGTCGTTAAAGAACAAAACTTGGTCTCCACAAAGACACGCCCATAGTCTCCGGGATTTCTGTGAAGAAAACAGACATTCTGAAATAAAAAAAGAAACAAAGAATGCGAAAGGAAGAGAGTTAATGATCAATAAACATCACGTCCAGGGGTGACGTTTGCAGAGGCGGCTCAATGAGACTATAGAGAACGACCTTTGCTCTGAGATATGTCAGTGTTTCTGTCACGGCCTGAGAGGGTCAGTCTTTTGTGCTTCCAGTCGTTTTTACGAGTGTATCGTGAAGTGTGTACATTGTGTTATCAGTAAGGGAGGGGAGCGGGAAGTCATTGTAAAGCCTGCCTTTCCAGTTAGTCTTAACACATCTGTCAGCCCTCGCTTATTGTAAAGTTAAAAGAGCAGCAGAGATGAGGTTCGACCAGTTGTGGGGACTTTTTGTGCAACTCAGTTTATTATATTTAATTAGGATGTCAGGTGACGTACACGTTTGTAGTCATGAGCGCAATCTTCTTTTCCCGTTTTCCTTTACAGAACAAGCACACAAATACTTCCATGAAATCATGTGCAGGATTAATGAAGACGTTCCTTAAGCATACTTATGCTAATGTACATTTAAAAAAATGTGGTTAACAGAAGGAACAAAACATCCAGTTACACACATGAATGATTGACATCTTTTCATATTAGTTGAGCAAATGTTGGCATCATTGTCGTGACTGAAATCTGGTGCAACTACATTTATAAATATCCACGATAGATATTTCAATAGAGCTTCGTCTGTAAATGAATGTGCTGGTTATTTTAAATGTAATTAAAATAATTATTATTCAATTACATCGAGGGAAACACACAGCATGCGTACAAAGAGACCTAAGTCTTAGAACTATATAATTACAATTAATTAAAAAAACGTGATTTGAATACAATAACATTCATTATCAATTTTTTTTTTTATTATTTGGCAAAATACTATACCATAAAATGTGATTATATTATACAGATATTTTATATTACTCAACTGTGAAATAATACTGCTTAATGAAAACGGTTCCAAATAAACAAAGCCCATACAATTAATGTAATATTATAGATATTTAAACAAACTCAAACTAATAATGTTCCTGTTCTGTCTGAAATTTAAAGACACACAAAAATATATAAATAAATATGGTTCCTGCATGTTATTAGATTGAACTTTGTTATCTTACATATACAGATGTTTTTGACTGTAGTAATTGTACAGTCTGGGGATATATTTTGTTTGCAGACACACAGTTCAATTTACATTTTAATAAGTTATTTTCACCCAATTCTATAAATGTAAGACTGTAAGAATGATCTTTACCTTATCTTTGAAGGACCTCTTCTCCAGAAAGCCCTCATAATAGCAGTGCTGCAGCTGGTTTCGTTGTCGTCCAGGTCTTTTCACCATCGCTGGATTAGTCATATTTCCCTGTAATGCTGAGATCTATTTTTACTCTGCTCGACTTGTCCGTCCTTGTGTTGTACTTGTAATGCTCTAGTTGTTTTCTAAACACCTGTTTCACTCCACCTGACGCGTCACAAACGTCAGCGTCTGTGATTGGCTGAGGGGCGGAAGGGCTGTCTCTAAATGGTTTCATTGGAAAAAAGGGAGGACATTCCCAGCTCATATGGGTAAATAATAATTCTAAATGTAGTTCATTTTTAAAAATATTTTTTTAATTACACATTTACTACAACGTTTGCTTCTATATTTAGGTGAATCAATGTCAACAGTGGTGGTTCTAGAAAGGTAAGGTAAGGTAAAACTTTATTGATCCCTCAGTAAAATCAATAAAGTTTTACCTTACCTTACCTTTCTAGAACCACCACTGTTGACATTGATTCACGCGCCTTCACTATAAACGTTCTATATTAAATGTGAAATGAAGTGAATTTGTCACACTGTTTATAATAAACGTTGGTAAAATAAGGCTTTTATTGTTAAGACCTTTTTGTTGTCGCTTATAGTGTCCTGTGATTGAACTCTGTGATATTTTATTGTTGTGTTTTAAAATGTTGTATGTAATGTATGTAACCTGATGTATGGTGACCTTGAGTGTCAAGAAAGGCGCCTTTAAAGAAAATGCATTATTATTATTATTATTGTGTTATCATCCAATTTGGTGGCGCCCTCTGCTGGAAGCAACCGATATCGATAATAATGTTAAAATAAAAAGGGATTTAAATAGCACGTTTCAGACATTCTGTGTCACAATGTGCTTTAAAAATATATATATAATCATGTTTATTTGTAGCTTACAGGAAACAGCTGTAAGAGCAGATAAATGGGATAAAGAAAACCCTTTTTTGCAAACAAAGACTCCCGTGACTTTCATACACTTTAAAGACGTTTTACTTGATAAGTGAAACCAAGTCATCGATTCTTCTCATCATTTAAAATTCTCCGCGTGTTGTTCTTAAAATCTTCTTCCAAACTCCAGTCGCGTCTCAAACCTGCCCGCGCAGTAACGTGGTCACGTGACCGGGTGGCGCATGACGTAGTCGTAGCGTCGCTGATCTTTACCCAACTGCGGCTCCTGCGTCTCGGAACAACACCCAGTTTACAAAGGAGACGCTCCCGGCCATCACCGCTGACACTATGGGGAACAGAGACGACGAGTACGACTTCTTGTTCAAAGGTGAGGCTCGACACGACTGTTTTCTCCCGGTGCACGGCGTGAGTTAGCATCTTACGAGCGTTAGCACGCCCTGCTAACGGTGCTAGCATCAGCTGGCGCTGGCAGCTAGCCCCGGTTAGCCGGGTGGCTCACCGGACTGCGGCGGGTTATTTTATCGTAAAAATCACACCCACCGGTGCACATAACGGAATCCGAGTGATGTTCGGGTGATGGTGCCCGCTGGAGCTATTGTTACCGCTTGTGAACAGGAAGATTGATCGGAGATATTTGCCGAGCTAGCCTGCGAGGCTAACGGCTAACACTGTCATTGTCTAAAACGGTCACATTTAATTATTTCCTTCCGTTAATTTTTCCAACCAAGTCTCCAGGAAGTCGAGGCTGGGAGCCGGTGGTTCCGCCGAGTGGGCGGAGCTTACCTGGACAGGTCACCTGTCAGTCACATGACAGGTTGACAAAGATTGTTATTACATTTGTAACTAGTTGTTCTTTGATGAGGACAGGATGTAAACTGGGATAGTAACTATAGTGCTACTGAGGTATTTGTTTAATTTCGTTAAGCGTTTAAAGTCTTCTCTAATATATATATATATATAAAAATGGTAAAATCCGGTGATCATTTTACAATTTCGTAAAGGCATTAGGATCTTGTATCTGTAAACATGTTCACAGGCTGTACTGATAATTCATCTCTTCCTCATTCCCCTCACCTGTGAGTTATAAAACATAAGTCACATGACTCGACAGTAAACCTGCACCTGCATCATGTGATCCTGGGCTGGGTGTTAGGAGTGTCCCCCCCGGCTCTGTGCGAGATTATGATGACGGTTCCGGGAGCAGAGACCTTGAAAAGTGTTGAGTCAGATTTCCCAACAAGACGTTTGTTTCCAGCGTCGTCCTGCTCGACCGACGGCAGGTCAAAGTCCCGTGTTGTTCCACAGCGAGGTGGACGTCTTCGGGCTCTTAAAGTCGAATCAACAAGCTTGATCACTGCCTTGTTATCGATTAATGCTAATAAGGTCACGACTTGTTTCCAGTGCTTGTCTGCACACCAGGACAGCATGCAGATTACACCAGCAATCTTTCTTGAAATTATAATATATATCAGGTTTAATGGATCGCACACATTTATCATTTGACTAACTTAACCTCCTATTTTTATGTTTCTGTCCAGTTGTTCTCATCGGAGACTCGGGAGTCGGGAAGAGTAACCTGTTGTCCCGCTTCACGAGAAATGAGTTTAACTTGGAGAGTAAAAGCACCATCGGGGTAGAGTTTGCTACTCGCAGCATCCAGGTGGACGGGAAGACCATCAAGGCTCAGATCTGGGACACTGCTGGACAGGAGCGCTACAGAGCCATCACCTCAGCGTGAGTCTTTTCATGTCTGAACCACCAGCGGTGAACGCAACCTTCAATAATGTACTCAAATGTGACTCAACTCTGACATATTCTCTGAATGTGCTAAATACTCTCGCACGTCCCTCTGGTTTCCAAATGACCTTTAAAACACTTGGCACATTCCAGTGAGGCTGTTACTCATCATCACAGTGTGCACCTCTGTTAGTTAGTCAAGTTAAAGATCCACATTTTGAGTGTCAATGGGTCTCGGAACAGGATTGACAAAACATCAGGATACACACACCCACATGCCTAATGGCCTCTTATTCCATGTTTTCATGGCAACCAGAGACAAACTAGATCACTATCCAGATTGCAGGATTCACAAAAGTTGTTTTTAATGCATGCACATCACTTTAAAAAACACAAGTTTATATGCAAAGATTATATGTATAGGAACATTTTTAGTCCGTTATAAACAGGCCCACATACTGACATATATATATATGTATATATATATATATATATATATATATATATATATATATACATTCATGCTATGCTGAAGTACCCGTTGCCCGGGAAGTTGCCATAATGTGAAACATATTTTAAAGAAACAATGCAAAGGCCATGTTATTTAGTTAAAAGTATTGCCTCTTTAACATGCTTGGATGGATACTCTAAATGTTATTTCAATTTATAATGCAGTCATTAAGCATTACATTAATCAACATGGGTCTTTAAATGCATTCATGGATAATATAATTATTATTTTAATGCATGTATAACCCATTACTTTAAAAATGTAATGAGCTTCATGGATCATGTAAATATTTTCATATTTATATTGTGCTGGCCTCATCTTTCCACTGATCGCAACAGATTGCGAAAAATATTGCGGAAGATGCAAAGGTGCTAAAAGAAGGCCAAAAACGTTTTTCGACTTTTAAAAGGCTGTAATTTGAGAGCTAAAAGTACTTTAGAACTTATAACCAGGGACTGGAGAAGGTGGAGCATTTCAAAATTGCAAACTAAGTCCAATTTGGTAAAAGAAATGCCTTTTTTAAAACCATTTCAATTAACTCTAAGAAAATTTAAGCTGCTTGTCTAAACAAACATTTAAGTCTCATTTAAAGGTGTGTGTGTGTGTGTGTGTGTGTGTGTGTGTGTGTGTGTGTGTGTGTGTGTGTGTGTGTGTGTGTGTGTGTGTGTGCATACACATACTATGGGGCTATGGCAGAGCTAAGCACTTAAATTGAAATGTTTGCTAGCGGCGCCAAGTGGCCAAATTAAAGAATTACAGTTATGATCATGAAATCAATCACATTAAAAAAAAGAAAAAAGGAAGGTCTCATTTCATCAAACGTTGCTTAATGAGTCTATCATGTTTTAACCATCACTACAAGGTTTCCAATCAATGAAGTCCAGCAGGTATACGACCTGCATATGTGGATACTTCAAGCTTCAGGAATCCTACATCTGTAACTTTGGTCTTGTAGGGTTGACAAAACATGGCAGACATGGTTTGCCATTGCGTATGTGAATCCTGCAGTTTGTCAGCCCTGTACTGACGGTGTCTCGCATCTAATTGTGTATTCAAAACAACGTGGCGTTTGTTTCCTCCACCAGTTACTACCGGGGTGCAGTGGGTGCCTTGCTAGTCTACGACATCGCTAAACACCTGACCTACGAGAATGTGGAGCGCTGGCTGAAGGAGCTGAGGGATCACGCCGACAACAACATTGTCATCATGCTGGTGGGGAACAAGAGTGATCTTCGTCACCTCAGAGCTGTGCCCACCGATGAAGCCCGGGCCTTTGCAGGTACATCTCACACATCTTTAAATAGTCAATATTCTCCAGAGTGTTTTTTTTTTATTAAGTGTTTCTTACTCTCCTGCCTACAGAAAAGAACACACTTTCATTTATTGAGACCTCAGCGCTGGACTCCACTAATGTTGAAGAAGCCTTCAAGAACATTTTAACAGGTTGGGATCATCAAACCACGTGTTAAAATGAAGAAGTTGTTTCAACCGCCAGTGTTTTCTCTCTGCAGAAATCTACCGCATTGTGTCACAGAAGCAGATAGCAGACAGATCCGCACACGACGAGTCTCCAGGCAACAACGTCGTGGACATCAGCGTCCCACCGACCACCGACGGGCAGAAAGGCAACAAACTGCAGTGCTGCCAGAGCCTGTGACACCTCAGCTCCAGGACCACCACCACGTCATATCGCCTGTGCACTTTTTGTCCCTGTGTCCCCGCTCACGGCCAAACCCCTCTCTTTGTTTTCTATCGTCCCCTTACATCCACTCGTGCCCTTTTTTTTCTTTTGCTTTCTGCCACAAACGACAAACTTACAGACGCCTTTTTAATTTCACTTGGTCAGTGGAGTCGGTGTGAAGGTTCCCGCAGAACCACGAGGCGGCCGCTGCCGTCTCTCTAAGAAGCCTGTGAAGTTGTTAGAACTCTACTGAAACGTGTCATGTACAGGAACATTTCAATAGTGACCACTAGATGGTGCTGTGTAAATAAACTTAAGGCACTTAGTCGAACATGGTGGAGCAGTATTAGTCATCAGACTGTGACTCTTCGTACATCATTTATCATGCCAAAAAAATAATGTCATGATGTATTTATTGAAGAATACTTGGCTTAAGTTGTCATCGTTTTACTTTCAATTGAACGACTGGATACATTTACAATAAAATTCTCAAAAAGGATGTACAGTGTTGGTCATTTTTTTCTTACCTTTGACTTCTTCATCTCTGGCTGCGCTGACACGTGTAAGTGCAGGTGTGACGTCATTATTCGACTTTAAAAAAACCGTTTTCTTTCTGTTTGTTTTGAACAAAAAAACTATTTAATGCAGCAGTTCAGCCGCCAAAGCTGTTCCGGTTTCGTCATTTCCGCTTCACTAGGACTCAGAATCTGTTGCAAATACAATACCTTATAATGTAAATGATACCTTATTTCTTTTATTTCACCAAAAATCAAACCAATTTAGTTTTCAAAATTCGACATAAACTACTCTTTTTAAACACTAAATGGTCGCTTCTGCTCAAGAGATAAATGCAGTAATATCAACCTCCTTAACCTCCAGAGCTTTTCCCGATTTATTACGTTTATTAGTTTAAGCTGATAAGACCTTCAATCTTTTGCTTATTTTGTGTGTTGTCTTTTGGCAACTAAAGTTTCCGATTCTGATCTAGAATGGAAACAAATTGAATCGCTCGTCCCCCACTAGCAACTCATTTATTCTCCATCCTAAAGAATTATAGAAACTAACAATGAATCGACGTGACCTGACAAGTCTCTTTGTTTTCTTAAAAGAAAAGTCAGAGGGATTTGAACAATGTTTCAATAGTCATTGTAGTCTGGATCTATTGAGCCAAGGATATGACCTCAAGGGGAAATCTGTGGGCAGAGATAACTGTTTGATGTGTTAAACATAAAGATATGTTTGATGCTCGATAAGACATTGGTCATTTTAGCTTCTTATAATCTTCCTGTATGATCAAATGTATCCTTTGACTTTTACCAAAAGTTATTTTATACAGGAGAACATTTTTATGTATTTTCAGAGGAAAGTTGCATTTTAAATCAATAATAATAAATAATTCATACCACAGTATCATTACTTCTTTAAACAAAAAATAGACAAGATTTAATTTCCAGAATATCTTAAAACAATACATTAAGAAATGGTGTTTATGATCATTTATATATACAATCGGTGGATCATTTGAACGTGTAAATACCCAGAACCCTCGTACATCTGTCAGCCTGGTGTTTATCACGGGGATTATGGGGTTCAGACTCACAGTGTTAAGAGGATCATGAGTCCACAACTATATCTCACACATTAGCGGATCTATACTGTGGGAGAAAACCGCTGATAAAGCATGTGACCCAAATTAACGCACACATGTGAATGATCTTCTTTATTTGCCTTTGCAATGGAAACATCTGTATGATCGACAGCCACACCTTGTCGCCACCGAGGAAAATAAACACTTGTCATAACAGTCGGTTTTCAACGAGAGCCATGATTCTACGTCCCTTTTAAAGGGTTCCAACTGTACGAGGCACCACAGAATCTTTGGAGCTCGGCGGCTTCACAAGCCCATCACACCGATCCCAGAGAAGCCAACACTTGGGTCAAAGCTTCAGTCCTCGCAAACACCCGGGCGAGCCGATGATTCATGAGATCAGATCAGGCGATAATCCGTCTTCACATCAGTTAAAAACACTGACGAGTGATTACTGGCGGCACAAAAACACATGTTGGGGGGCAGCAGATGTTAATGACACAAACAGAACAACACTCTGCGTCACCAGGTCGATGACGCTCCTGTCAAAACACTCAAAACTGTCACAGTCAGAAATAAAAACCAGGTGATTTTCAATAAGATGGTTAAATAAAAAAAACAATCAACAGTTCAATGTAAAAAAAACAACAACTAAAGATTTAGTTTGAAAAGTACATCAAGTTTTTGTGCAATTAAATGAGAGTACTTTAATCAAGTGCTAGAAAGAACCAAAATGTAATATTTTAAATTGTAGGTCTTTGATCTCCACAGGGTGCGATATTAAGACTTATTTGATACACTATAGACATATGTCTACAATAAATATGTTTATTTGACGTAAACATATATTTATTTATCATCAATACATTACATATTAATAACATATACATATACTGTATGTACGTAATTTAAAACATTTTAGAAAATGTATAGAAACACATTTTTATATGTGTAAGTTATGTTTATGAACATATGTTTATATTAAAAACACATTTTTGTGTTTAGATAAGTGCAGGGTGTGTTCTTGATGACAAAGACAATATATTTGGAGCTGAAGAGTGAGAAGTTCACAGAAAAGAAAAAACATTTCAACCCTTGTGAAGATCCTAATCTGCTCCACCATTATCCAGATGAACCCAAAGGAGGCTCTTTCAGTGAGATTGTCAGGAAAACATTTCCTTCTTCTTGGATTCATCACTGTTGTTATGACTATCATGTTGTTTATCATTCTTTCTTAAGAGCTCACGTTCATCAACAAAAACATGTTTTAGTAGTTCTGGGATGGACTCGTTGTTTCTTCAATCCGACTGGTGAAGAGTTTCATACGTTTGTCCGACTTTAAGTTCATGCCTGAGGAATGCATGTCTACAGGTTGTCGGTTCGACACCTCAGATCCAGGATGTACAAAAAGGTTAGGAATAAAAAGTTCAGGCCGTGATGTCATCACCTCCTCAACTCAAAGTATTTGGTCATCAAAGGGTCTGGTAAAGGATCCATCGCTGCCTTGACTTGAATGAACCTCCAAGCCGACCATGGTCTGAGAGCTGCCGCGGTGCTGCTTCTAAGACGTGTGGCGTTCTTCTCAGCGAGTCCGCCTCCAAAGATGATTGACACCTGTCATTGGTCCGTCTCTGCGAGCTCATACGATACTGTCGTTGGTCAGTTTCTTCATCTGTTTGGTGAAGAGTAAGGGATGCTGACAGGAGCTGGACTCTTTCACCTCGGGAATGAGCAGCCGGACTCTCTGATTGGTTCTTCTCCACTCGGTGTAGAGCTGGCAGTGGTAGCGGAAGGACACCTGCAGGAGCACAAGACCGGGATGTGAGTCGCTGATGTGGATCTCTGATCGAGTTGATGATCACGCCAGAAACATATGATCAACATGTAGCGTTTAAGACCAGCTAGCATTAGCATCCTGCAGTATGTCACTCAATGTCATTCAACCAGTTTTGTACTTCCTGTTGCAGAAATTGTGTCTTTCCTTCCTTTATTTATCTCACACACAACTCTTCACATTAAAACATTATTTAGAACGTTTCTATCCATCAAGTGATGTTTAGTTCAAGTTGACCAAGATGGCCGCCTCGTTACTGTTGAAATGATTACAATGATTAATGTGAGCTCCTTTAATACTCTATTTTATTTATTGAAATATGACTAGTAAATGATTTTAATTATTTGTCACCTCAATACGATGTTTTTGAATTGTTTTTCAACAGGTTAACTAGAGGTGCTTATTAGCAAGGATCTGGTGATACGATACAGTAGCAACAACATGATATATTTATTCCTGTAGGAACATGTTTGTAGTATTGTCGAGTACCTGACTCTGACCACATGACTCTTGACGAAGTATATCAATATTTTCTTACACACCTAACATTAACACAAAACAATGTGACTCGCATCAACAGTGATGGTTGTATTTATTCCAAAGCTTGTAAATACACGTTTGCTTCACAGAGACAGTTGGGTTGAACTTTTTCCAGACAAAAACTTTTCCAACTTCCTTAAATTCACACTTCCGCGTTTTGAAAGAAAAAATACAACCGCATTTGACACATATTTCCATGAAGTCTGTTATTCATCCATCACTGCGTCATCCATCCCATGATCCTTCGAGTGAGTGACACACAACACTCCTTCCTGACTTTTATTTTGTATTATTTAGAACTTATTAATAGTGATGGGTAAAGTCTTATGAACCAGCTGTGTAGTGATGACACTGTTTCATGATACAGTGACTTCATTTTGAAAGACCACTAGATGGCACTCTTTCAAAATGATGCCACGTTTCATGTTAGTGGATTCGAACTAAATCATAGTAAATACAGAGTGCCATCTAGTGGAGAAGCAGAAGCTGAACTGTACCGTGAAGCCTCATCAACCCATCACTACTCATTACTAGTCCGTTGTACTTCCAGATGAAGTGAAAGCAAATGTAAAGCAAATATTTTGATGTAAAATAAAGATATTATGCTAAAATAGTTATTTCTTGTATGATTCATATTGTGACTATTCAAAACTAAATGTATATAATATAATAAAAATTAAAACTTAAGATTTATTTACCGTAATAACACTCTTGTTCTAAAGTGGCCTGTGAGGTAATAACTCACCAGAGTCCAGAGCACGTAGATGGTGAAGAGGGCGATGGTGAGTCCGATGAGCCCGACCGCCTGCAGCCAGCTGCCCATCTGGAGGTGGTCCTGAGCCCCCTTCAGGCAGAGCCAGCCCGAGATGGCTGCCAGCGGCGTGATGAAGAAGAAACACACCATGTCGCAGAAGAGCGTCCTCTTCTCGTTGCGAGGTCCGGGGTCACGCAGCCACTGAGGGGGAAGCGAGACAGGACTCTCAGTACGACACACTACGGACACCAGAACCACCCGAGAGCCGCTTCTCTACCTCGATCAGAGGCCTGGGCCGCCGCTCGATGCTGAACTCTCTGTGGCAGAGCTCGCAGAAGCCGGTGTTGGAGGACGACAGCCACCGCTCCAGGCAGCTCTTGTGCACGGCGCCCAGGGTGCCGGTGCAGTGGCAGGGCGACAGCAGCTCCTCCAGGCCCGCCCCCTCGTGGCAGATCCGACAGATGGGCCCGTCGCTGAAAAACACCGAGACATGAGCGTCTGCAAATCCTTGACCAAACCAGAAGTTGTTCCCAGAACCTGGTACCTTTGAGCGGTGGGTTTCAGCACCGAGGACAGCAGACATCCGTCCAGCGCCGTGACCTGAGTGACGTAGAGCGCCTGCAGTCCGGAGCCGCCGCCGCCCTCCTCCACCGTCTTCCAGACGTCCGGACCGCCGGCACAGTCGCACAGGGAGCCGGGGAGGTGGCAGCACCCCCCTGTTGTCATGACGACGCCGTGGCAGTGAAGGTCTGTGGGGGTTAGAAGGTGGCCCAGGAAGTAGTTTTCTGAAATGAAAGAAGAAGATATTCCTTTATTCGTCCAATATGGCAATATAATTAACGGTGGAAAAAAAACACAATAATAATAGTGAAGTGCAAAAGAGGTACAGAAGTTAGTTTTAAACTCTAATCCATTAGATTTTTTAAATTAAATACCCCGACAACTTTGATCAGGAAAAAGAGTGATGATATCCCTCCTTTCGGGTTGAATCAGCTTCTTTTTAAATAATAAAAGTGGAAAAATCTGGCCGTCATTTCACATTTAAAAACGCCGCTGTATCAACACGTTACATCAACTGTGTTCACCTGAAACATCGTTGCAGCTTCTCTTAGAAACTCTTGACTTTCATTTCATCATAACAAATACGTTACTGCTTTGATCCTTTGAAAATGAGTTGATGTCAAAATGAGGTGATTAGTGTTTTTGTCTTTGTCTTTGAAGATGAAAGGATGAAAAAGGACAGAAGATCGCATCATTTTTTTTATTAACTACCTGGATTTTTATCTAGTTTTGTAGAAAATCTAACAATCTTTTGTGAAAAAGCTACGAAGCACTCTTGAGTTATTGTTGGAAATAGCAATCAAAAAGAGATAATGTCTCCTTTAAAGAACTTTTACATTTTCACCATCCTTTTACTCCTTGAGCTCAGTCCTTTATTACATCCATCTTATGTTTACAGCACAATCAAATTCCTAAAACAAAGAAGACAAATGCTGGCAGAGTGATGCTTCAAAGTTTCTGATGATGAAAAATCTTGCTCAAGACAGACAGAAATGAAAGCTGAAATAAATGTTTAGCAGCAGTTTTTAAAGAGGTCTTGGGTTGACCTATGGTAAGTATCAAAATAAAGTGAATACTTTCATGTTCTTTTGATTTCTTATTGATTGAGGAAACCATTGATACTGTGATATTGCATTTTTTTCTTGCCTTTTAAATATTTTATAGTTTTTCTTAAGTTTTAAAGTTCAACAAAGTAAAAAAAAAATAAAAAAAAGACATTTGCCATTATCATGCAAATATCCAGGGGGTGTTCATTTCTGTGTTGCAATTCAACATCTGGCCGCTAGATGGCCGTGGTTATTACATTCTCCACAGCTAAAGGAAGAACAAATTAGAAATTTTTATATCCAGTGTAAAAACAACATGGGGATTTTCTGTGGTGGCAATCTCAGCAGATCCCGGGGGATGACAGAGGATGAGAGGATACAGTTGACTCCAGCATCTTTTAAAGCTGATGTTCTGACATATATTTTGGTTTCAAAACAAATTAAAGTTACAAATATATCAAGAGTCATGTGGTCTGTAAATACTGTAACACCAGAGTCAAGTACAACATATCCTTGTTACTACAGTACGACAAAAGGTTGGCAATTAGATGAAGTTTAATTCAAAAGTAATTAGAAGATTAAACCGGAATTGTTGTTAGGTTCAATTTCCATGAGAACAAACAAACAAACCAACCCTTCAATTTAGACACACAACTGTCAACAAGAAATATGAAAAACATTTAGATTGTTTTGCATTCATTTTTGTAAAAACATTGTTAGGACGTATAACAATAATAATAATAATAATGCTTTTTCTTTTTATAAAGATGCCCTTATTATACATCAAGGACAAGAAGCACTGGACTCAAGCAGGATTGTAAACAAACGAGTGCACTTGAGGACAGGAATGTGGATAAACAAGCCTTCATCATCCGACTCTTTTGTCTTCCTCCTTTCTTATCAGAACCTGGCCAGACCTGCCCTCTTCATGCCCTCAATATCAGACGTCTAAAAGCAAACATTAAGTTGTTTGCACTTGTGTTGTACAGAGAGGGATATAAGAGCGAGGGTGTGAAGCAGCTGCTAAGCCGACACCGAGTGTGTGATGGTGGAAGTGAGTGTGAAGTGCAGCAGACTGATAAACAGCTGTGTTCCCCGAGATAACCCGGCTAATGGTGACACAAGGACAAACATTCATGCGCTCACAAACTCATCTTGTTAACGCTTGCTATTCCACATGCAGGCAGGTGTAATCTCTACATGTGGGAACACTGGATATATAAACATGCACAACACAAGCACGGGAATAATCCTCAGGATTTAAGAGCATTGTTGTTGTTTTCATACAAGAGGCCCAAACGGCAGATGGTGCCGACACTACTCTCTTAATGTTCAGGGTTTTTTTTTTTGTATTCCAGTAATAACACTAGAAGGCAGCAACTTAATACCGTGTGATTAAGAAGAAAATAAATGAAATGTCAAAATAAAAACAGCTCAACACTTGCCTGTTATTGAAATGATCAGAGTCAGAAAATGTGTGTTGCCAGTATAATGAAAACAACACCAGAATTATAGTTTGGATACATTAGAAAATAGAATAAGTGACCCGTACATATATAAATATAAAAATGTAATAATTATATCATTAAATGAATTTACAGCAACTTTGGATTTCATTATAGCTTAAAAAATAAATCACTGGCTTAATATTATTTTTGTGATACTATGAAACCTATTGACATTTAATCTTTTAGTTTTAAAATTAACATACATTGTCAGAATAACTATGTGGATGTTTGGAAGCATTTCGTCTTTACTTTAAACAGTGAATGTCTTGGTGGTGTGAAATATGACCACCAGGATGTATGAACCGTAACACAGAAGCAGTAAAACATTGTGTTGTATATTTATATGGTGATATACTATCTCATCCAGACCCAAGAATCGTGTACAGTGAGTTTTTTTTACATTTATTATTACTCACTGAACGTTGTTTTATTTGTATCATGGAGGGACCAGCAAACTACCTTGCACAGATCTACAACAAGGATAATTTCATTAGTTAAATCCTGCTGCTGAATTCGGATTAAGAGGAACAAACCACGACCAAGATTAGATCCGTTTTTTCATTTCTTCATCTTGTAAGACATGGATATGTCGAGAAAAGTAGATTTGATTTGTTGACAGCCTTTAGAGAAAATGCTTGTTTCCATTGTCATCTGAACATGTTGACAGTGAAGCTGTGATCCGAGAGCTTTTGTTGTTTGGCTCTCTTGCCATCTGTTGCCGATTGAGGAAGTAAAAATATGAGGCGGATGCATGTAGAACAGACCTCTCGCAAGTTAGTGAAGTTCCAAAGTACGTTTTGACCTCCGATTAAGAAATTCAGGTTATTCAGCAACGTCTTGGTCAATAATATTCCACAAGATCATCATCTATACAATGAGTCACGGTCAAGTTGTTATACATCATTTCCAAATATATTATGACCAATACAAAATTCTCTCGAATTTTCCAGAGAAACGTTTGATGTGTTTAACTGACACAAATCAATCGGTTTTGATTAAGGTGGCGTTTGGCACCTTAAGTGTTGTTGTTGAAAACAACTCAACTCTTAAAGTTAACCATCCACACAAACATATATGAATGTATTAACTTTTTCCATTAACGTTAAGGTGCTCCTTTCGTTTCATAGGTCAATGAGTCTTCATTATTCAAAATTATTATGCAGCACAGCTCGATCCATTGTTTTAGTTTCCGTTGAGCATGACCTCCTCATTATTCAGATAATGAAGCTTTATCACCTCCGCCCTCGTTCCTGAATCGTACATCTCACCCGACGGTTCGTACTCTAAACAACACTTGTTTTGACAGCAGCTGTCTCTTGTAAACATTAGAAAACATGAATTGTTTGTTCTCAACAGTTCAAATGCAGCATTGAAATACCCAAAACTCTATATAAAACAAACAGTTTACTAAAAGAAACAAGACTGTACCTTAAAATATATATATAAACTTCTATTTATTCTACCAATTCTACTCAAGTAATGTTTTCCTGGTGCAGAGAAAAAAGAAATACTCAGAAACCATAAATAACATGAAAGTAAATTAGATTGAGTTGTATGAAAGCTTCAATGGACCTTTAAACTGACTACACATGGTAGACAATATATATTTGATGTAAAGATAACAAAGACAAAAGTATTGGTGATAATAAATAGCAATTGTAGAGATTCCTGGTATGGTTTGTTAAATAATGCGAACACAACAATAAAAAAATATAGAGAATTATTCTATATTTTTGTTTTTGTTATTCTTTTTTTGACTGTAGGTCCTAAAATAATATGTTCTTATGGTTAATCTTTTTGAGTAAACTGCTGTGACGACTTACATTTAAGAAAAATGGTTTATTAATTTTATTATGATTGTGTTTTAACATTCACGAGCACTTCTGAACTAAGTTTATGTTACAAGATAGTGAAACTATTTCCATTTCAATAATGACGATCGAACACCATACGAATCAAACAACAGTCTCATCGTATGCTTTACTTCAAGAATTGTAGTTTACATCCGTGTGCGGATTTAAAAGAGATTTATATCCACATTAGTTTGTTTTGTTTGGATTTAGAGTTGAACTTGTTATTGACAGTTGAACTTCACACAAGCAGACGAGTCTAGCATTCTTTTATCAAAGTCCTGTCTGAAGTTTATTAAGAGACAAACCATATCTTCTCACTTTAACTAGATAAATACGAAGCAGAACACGGAGCAAAAACAAACAACCGTGTGACGTTCAGGTTCATTGTCGGTGTGTTAGCATAGCAGCAGCTAGCTGTCAAACTGCTGTTAGCCGCTGCTAACTGCTCCAGAACACACACAAACAAACACTCACCTCGTCTCTGACACACGCTGACGTGTTCTCTCGTCGTCCTGTCGAAGGTTCGAGGAGGTGAGGAGCTGGTGAGGAGCTGTCAGCTGAAGACACGGAGGCCACAGTGGGAACAACAGTGTGACCGGAGAGAGAGCACCAGACACAGCAGACACAGCAGCTCGACAGGGAGGAGGAGCCAACGACACTGAAGCTAAACGGGAACTGACTCCTGATGATGATTTCAGGGTTGAGTCGCTGCGACTTAGTCACTGAGCCTGAGAAACCTGGGTGTTGTTTTTGACAAAGACATGTCTCTAGTTCAACACAGCAGAAAACTGACCAGAAACTGTTTCCTTCAACTGAGAAAAATCTCTAAATTTAGGAAAATGTTGTTACAACAGGATCTGGAGATTATAATCCATGTGTTTGTTTCTTCTCGTCTGGACTATTCTAACAGTTTGTTTTCATGTCTTAACAAGAAGGATCTGTCTCGCCTACGGTTGATTCAGAACCCTAGCTCTAGTAGAAGAACTCACATTTCTCCGATCCTTAAATCTCTTCACTGGCTGCCAGTTTCTTTCAGGGTCAATTTTAGAATTCTGGTTCTTACTTTCAGATCTATTCATGGTCAGGCTCCTCCTTACATCACTGATCTGATCCAGCCTTACACCCCAGCTCGGGCTCTGAGGTCTGTGGATCAGAATCTACTGATGGTTCCTCGCACATGGTTCAGGACCAGAGGAGAGAAATCCTTCCAGACTGTTGCTCCTAAGCTTTGGAACGATCTTCTTCTCTTGCGTTTGATGATCTACTGACTCCTTCAAGAAACATCTTAAGACACTTTTATTTGTTCAGGCTTTTCCTTGATTTTCTGAGACTCCTGTGTTGTTCTCAGTGTTATCTTGACCCTTTTGAGCATATATTAGTATTGAGTATTGTTTTTGATTGTTTAAGCGCTTTGTGACCCTGGTCTGGAAAAGCGCTATATAAATATAAATTACTTACTTACACTTTACTCTTTAATCCAGTTCTCGTTATAACGACTTGTATCCCCTCATTTGACCAAACATTTATTTTTTATTGAAGTGGTTCCCTTTAAGAGGCGTGTTATTATACACACATTATATTATATTTGTTAAAATACCATGTATTTATTTCATTAAACACTACAAAATAAGGTTTAGAAATGTACCCCTTACTTCATGTTGTACCTAATTGTAGTCTTTCAGGTCATTTTTGTAGTCAACCAAAGAACTACAACATGGTTAGAACACATTTAAAAAAAAGAAAACCCTCAAGATATGAGGACGACACATCTATTTATTGAAGTTCACACACGCATGCAAGTTACACACTCGCCACTATTATTTAATGACATGAAGACACGAGGGTCAGATCTCATATTGCACACTGAAGCGTGTCATCCTGGTGTCTTGTCACTTCCTGTAGGTTGATGGAAAATGTCAGCTGGATGTTTAGAATCCAACCAGCTTGCATGTGATTCTTCTACACCTTCTAATAATGAGTCCAAGTTGCTTAAATTACAGTTTTATCTTTATTTTTACAAACTCCTGCCAAGTTGTACTGCATGAATTTTTATAATCGTTCTTAACCACGAGCTGAGGGACACCTTGGACAAGTCACAAATAGATGGACAAATTTATTGAATACATCAGTGCCATCAGAATATTGAATGGTTGAATTTATTTTTCAAATATTGAAAGGTTGAAATCAATTCTATTATTCAATATTTTTTACATTTTAATTTCAATTATTATTTTAATAATTGAATTTAAATTATTCAATATGTTTTAATTAGTAGCCTTTTAAATTCAATATTGAAACATTTGAAGCATTTTAAATTCAATATAAAACATTAAGTTGTCTTT
This sequence comes from Callionymus lyra, assembly GCF_982586985.1. Taxonomy (NCBI): domain Eukaryota; kingdom Metazoa; phylum Chordata; class Actinopteri; order Syngnathiformes; family Callionymidae; genus Callionymus; species Callionymus lyra. The sequence continues at coordinate 29,951,458 of NC_141819.1, read as the reverse complement.
TAAATTCAATATTTAAAAAAAAAAAAAAAAATCGACGCATTTTAAATTCAAAATATGTATTAAAAAAACACCAGCGAAACCAAACGAGTACCGAGCTACTTGATCATACTAGCATGCATAATCGATCAGGTGACGTCATCACTGCCCCGTCATTTTAGATATAAGGTAAGGTAAGGTAAGGTAAAACTTTATTGATCCCTCAGGAGGTCTCCTTCGGGAAATTGTTTTTTACCAATAGCCAGCAATTTTTCATAAACAATAAAAAATAATACATAAAAAATTAAATAAGAAGAAGAACATAAAGAGGAAGAACAATATGACACAATCTAAGTCTAAAGATAAAGACAAAGAACATAGATCAAAGAAAGAAAAACAACAAAGACAAAGGATACAAAGACTAACATGGAACAGAACATCCAGATACTCTCACTGCACTCCTGCCCCCGAACTCAGAATTATACAATTTAATAGCCCGAGGGATGAATGAGTCCCTGAGTCTATTTGTTTTGCACCTGGGTAGGAGCATTCGTGCACTCATTCTGCTTCTCTGCTCACTGATGACAGTGCTGAGAGGATGACTGTCATCATCCATGATGGACAGTAGTTTGTTCAATGATCTCCTCTCAGCAACTGTCACCAGTGAGTCCAGCTTCATTCCAACCACAGAGCCAGCCCTCCTGATCAACCTTATCAATATTATCAACTTTCTTTTAACGTCTGGATTTTAAACATCTTAAACTACATCTCACGATCGATCAGTAGATTCTGACGTCACAGGATTTAAACAGAAGCTAGTTTACTGATGATCCTTCACTAGAAGACAGTTCGTTGAAGCCCCGCCCACAATGTCTATTTGGCTCAGTGAGTTAATGTGAAGCTTTGGAGTCTGAAAAATACATTAAATCCTTTGACATCAGAAACTACTGATTGATCTTGAGATGTAGTTTAAGATGTTTAAACTCCAGACGTGATGAATGAAAATATCTAAAATGATGCAGCAGTGATGACGTCACCTGATCGTTTATGCAAGTATGATTAAGATGCTCGGTACTCGTTTGGTTTTGTCTGGTGGCTCTGTTGTGCTGAGTTTAAAAGGCTTCGTTTTAAAAAATAATGAATAATTGAAATTAAAATATAACAAATATTAAATAATTATTACAAATATTGAATAATTAAATGAATTAAATTCTGATGGCACTGATTTACTTCCATACGAACGCAACAATATGAATAAACGTATTCTATTCTATGGCCAATTTAAAGTCAACAACTACCCTCCAGATTATTGGACTGAGGAAGGAAACCCAGGGCGTGATCATACAAACTCGGGAGTTGCCTAAAGCTGTTCTAACTGACAAATGGAATACTTTCCTCATTTGAATGGTTAAAAAATGAACTACAGATAAGCGACGTTGAAGACACAACTTGGTCACCGAAATAACAAAACTAATTTGTAGTTATTTGTTTATTGATGCTTCAGAGTCAATGTTCCAGTGAGCTGTAGTAATAAGCAAACATGAAGATGAATCACTCGTGACGTGTGTTTTGAGTAGCTTCATTTTCCTTCGAAAACATTCTCAGGTTACATTTAAATCCGTCCCCCCGGACGGACGCACTTTGAAATGACAGCAGAGGCCCCTGAAGTGGACCCGGACCAACAGTCTTCGTTACAATTGAGAGGAGAACGTCTTCGTTAAACATGCTGCTGGATAAAAATCACGTGATGTGTTGCATTGAAATGATTGGAAGTGCAAAAGTACAAAGGCTTTCATTTAGCGTCAGCCTGCCGACTCCAGGGAGGAAGTGTGCGCGAGGCTTGTTGGAGGCTGATGCCATCATTGAGCAAACAAATAATTCAGTCACTACAATTTATAACAATATTTTGGTACGTAGCGTTACACATTCGCAGAAGGCCTAGATGGGTCGGGCCAAATATAGCAAAGATGCTCAGCCTTGGATACACATGGAGGAGAGAAACTTAAAACGGATAATGATTGCATCCTTTGGTAACTCTGTGCACAAAGATTAACACACACACACACACACACACACACAAATAAAAATGACAATTTGTTGTGGGGTTCCTGCGTGCCCTTATTAGGTCAGACAGTCACAGCTAGTCTAGATCCAGCTCATGTCAAGTCGCAGGCGTCCAGGACAAAAGTCAACAGTGAAATAGGCAACTAGAAACTCCAGAGATCACATCGGCCCCCCAAACCTTTTCCTTCTCGGGCGGGGCCGAGAGTAGTAAGTCAGTCTGAGGGGGGTCGACGACCCCTCACAGATCCCTCACCCACCCCGCTTACTCAGAGTGGGTGAGTGAGACATACGGGACCGTTATAAGTCGAGCTAGAAGAATCACATTGTCACAGCAAAACCTCCCGATCCATGACGTGGAACCGTTGCACAATCAAGAGAGAGCAGCAAAGAAAAAAGAAACTAAATCAGCGAGAGAGGAATGTCGGAAACATTCAAGACTGTTTCACGCCAGATTCACAGCAGGAGTGACAATCAGATCACAGGTGAGCAGGGACATCGTTGCAGCTTTGACATCCATGAGGAGTTTATTGCCTTCCTTGGATCGTTGACCAAATGTTTTAGAGTCAACCCATAAAGTTAGATGACACTTTGTATCACTAAACTCATAGTGAGCGTCACGGTTTTGCAGCTTGTGTCGACAATACCCAGAAGTGAAATGGTTGAGTATTTGCTATGAAGAGTTATGAAAACAGTGCAGGCAAGTCGGAGTAGAAGGAAATGGAGTTTAGCCATAGTGTCGGTCACAGAGCCGCCAGACATGAAAACATACACCAAACATTTCTGCTCCATGTGCTTTCGTTGACTTGTGCAATATGATGCAGTCGGAGCATTAAAGAACAGACTCAGGGTCAGCGAGTAGACAGTGCGTCGATGTAAACAAGGTCATGAAATCACATGGCAAAAAAACAGAGTCCACCTGTAAGGTGAATCTCAAGTAGTATGTTGTGTCGGTTCTTTTCAGAGATAGTACCCCCCCACCCCACCCTGTGATCTGATCAAAACCAAACTGCTTCCTTAAACCAGGCGTGAACAGAGATTCTGAACTGAAAAAATCTGTAGCCATGAGAGTAAAATGTTGACAGGATAACAAAAAAAAAAAAAGACTTGAAGGTAGGAAGTAAAATAAAGGGGAAATGGAGCATTACAGGTTTTGGCAACAAGGAAGTTTGTTGCCCCGCTGGCCATCCATAGTTGGAGGGACGCTGATGTCTACCACGTTGTTGCCTGGAGAGTCATCGTGTCCAGATCTGTCGGATATTTGCTTCTGAGACACAATGCGGTAAATTTCTGGGAAAAAACGAGTTCACGGTCAAGCGAGTTGCTGTGAAATACACACGGTGTTGAGTGGAATATTTGTGGTACCTGTAAGAATGTTCTTAAAGGCCTCTTCAACGTTAGTGGAGTCCAGTGCTGAGGTTTCAATAAACGACAGAGCGTTTTTCTCTACAAGAGAGGAGGAAAATTCAATTATCTCCACAAATAACCATTATCAGCTAAATCAGTTTCTGGTCACTGTATGATCCCGTGGCTGAGTTCCGCAATAAAAATGAGCTCGTCAATAAAAACGTATCTTATTGCTCAACTCAGGCCTATTTAGTAGCTTCACCCATCTTTAGAGTTACACACTAACCAGACATTTACGAGTGCATTACAATAAAAGGTTAAGGAGAAGCAGCTCTTCTACTTCCCATCATGCAAATCTTGGGTTAGCACTTCAAAGCAGAATTTAAAACACATTTTGGTGTAAAATATTTATGCAATTCATTTCTGACGTTAATTTATTTTAGTTGTGTATTACTATTTATCCACTATTTAACCAATGTTTCCTTCAAGAAAGTTCTTAATAGCTGCCTGGAAATACAATCATTTATATAAAGCAAGGCGACTATAAATACAAAGAGTTCCACGCGAGACTGTGGGAGGAGTTACCTGAAAAGGCCCGGGCTTCATCGGTGGGCACAGCTCTGAGGTGACGAAGATCACTCTTGTTCCCCACCAGCATGATGACAATGTTGTTGTCGGCGTGATCCCTCAGCTCCTTCAGCCAGCGCTCCACATTCTCGTACGTTAAGTGCTTTGCGATATCATAAACTAGAAGAGCTCCGACAGCGCCGCGGTAATACCTGGTTTTAAACAAAACCATCATACATTTTAAACAATCACTTCACAGAACATCACTTTAGACCAACAAACCAACTCACGCTGAGGTGATGGCTCTGTAGCGCTCCTGTCCAGCAGTGTCCCAGATCTGAGCCTTGATGGTCTTCCCGTCCACCTGGATGCTGCGAGTAGCAAACTCTACCCCGATGGTGCTTTTACTCTCCAAGTTAAACTCATTTCTCGTGAAGCGGGACAACAGGTTACTCTTCCCGACTCCCGAGTCTCCGATGAGAACAACTACAGAAAAACAAACGCCATAAAACAAACATTAGACTGTTTATTTCATTTATGATACAGAATAAAAATGACTTTTTTTAACCACCTTATTATTGCTCCTCAATAAACTAAGGGAAGAGCACATTTGACACTTCCTTAAAGAGCTCCAACAATCATTGAAAATGTTATTTTCATTTGATTTTGTTTGCTTTATTCATTGAAATTAAATGCAACTTAGTTTCAATAGTTGAATTTGCTCTCTCGCGTCTCTTTATTGTCTGGGTGTGACCAGGGAACTGTACTATCTGAAGTCATTACAATAGTTACATGTACAGATCAGGGGTGGCGGGTTAGATTCCCTCAGGGGCCACATTTATACAGTTACAATCGTAAGGGGTATTGAGAAAAAAGAAGGCAATCAGAGCTTTAATATGATCAAAAAATGAAAAAAGGACATAATTAAATGTAAAAGATTAATCAAATAAAAACGTAAGTAATTAAGTAAGTATTTATTTTATTAGTAAAGCATCTTCTTCCAGACCAGGGTCACAAAGCGCTTAAACCACAAAGCAATACACAGTTAAGATACACTTCATTAATTCATAAAATAAACCTACTGTGGCCACTTTATTTATTGTGCGACATTTCATTTAGAAATATGATATTAAAACACAATTTTCAAACGTATTCCTCCCCCAAAAAAGGACAGATACAAGAACAGAACAAAGATCGTTAAAGACTCGTTCGCTAGAGTTGATCATTCTTTTAGTTGTACTGTGACATCTTTAGGGCCGAATAAACGAGTCAGAGGGCCGTACTTTTGCCTGTCTGGTGTCGCTCGACACAGAACGTTCTGCACTTGTTACGCGTTCAAAATACACATTTTAAGTTCGTCGTCTACAGAATCCAGAGAGATACGATGTTTTTCTCATGAACAGATGACAGTAAACGTAAGAGCTTAGGCAACAACAGCATGCTAACTCTTACATGCTAACTCGTTAGCATTGCACCTCCAGGTCAGGTCGGATATAAACCACAGCAGTCACAGGTATCACGACGGTGGAATAAAACTACAAAGCAGTTTAAACATGAATTTATGACTGTAAGACTTTTGTCGACATTGATATTATTCCTATGAACGACTAAGCTACAGCTAGAGCTAACGTTAGCATCTCCGTTAGCCTCGTTCACTTCCCCTGTCAACATGAACTGCTTACACACGACATGTCAACACAAACACACGTCAACACGTACCTTTAAACAAATAATCGTATTCGTCGTCGCGGGTCCCCATCGTCGACGGTGAATTCAAGCAGTTTTTGTCAAATAATACTTTGGGAGCAACAACAACAATCTCCAATCTGTGCTAGACACGTCCTGGGACCGAGCACGTGAGCCTAGGAACGGGAGGTTTGGACCAATGGGATGAAGAGGCGGCTTGACTGGCAGCGCCCGCGTCCAATCGTATTCCAAGCTGGAGCCTAATGACGTAATGTTGAACTTTGACGCCCAATAGTGCGAGTTTGGTCTTTTTCTGCAGTAAAGAGTGACGTCGAGGATCCTGTTGTCATCTCAGTTGAAGAAGATTCAACCAACGACCGTCAGATGTTCAAATACAACAACGAGAGCCAACGTCAGCGGATATACATCGCATATTATAACGATTCTAGTTTGAGTGACAGTCGATCTGGTCCCGCCCACGTCAACCGGAACACTCTTTATTTATTTATATTATTTCTCGCAGGTATAGTAACGACTATAGCATGTTTGATTCTACATTTTATTTTAAGAAATAAAGAAATGTCTCATATTATTTATTTTGTTTACGAATAAAAGACATACATAATGTATACATATACAAAAATAGAATAAAAAATACAACTAAAGAAATAATAGATTGAAAATAAAATTAAAAGAATGAAAGGAAGCAAGAGCTATGTTTTTTTATTGAGCTTATATTAAGCAAAACATTTTTTTAACCTATGAACTAAAAAGAATAAACAAAAAACATCTTCGTAGATAAAAGAACAAAGGAATTGTTTTCATGAATCTATTCATATGGATAAACCATTTCCCAATAATGATGAATGTGTTGTTTTATTCATTGTTCTAACAACACACAGGACCTTATATAGAACCATGGAACTAACCTGTCAGGGAAATCGTCAAGTAACAATCGCAATTTTACCATCATAAAATAAATGTTCTGTAAATGTTCATTATTCTTATCACAAAAAACTTTAGACTTTTTTTTCCAAAACCAAAGTAAAAAAGTTTTCTCAATGACGACGTGACACATTTCAGGTTAATCATAACTACTAATAAATGAATAAAAATAATGATATTTCATAAAACACCGCAAGAACAAATGAAACCTAAACAGACATCAATTCATAGAACTGCTTTATTTTCTATTAATTCTGACCGAATCCAAACACACACATACCGCCATCTATTCATTCCCCAGAATAAATAGATGAATATACACAGATATACATAAATACACATGTTTGATATGCATATTCAGTTCTAAGGTCATGCTGTTTTGTAAAGGACTCTCCCTATCGGGCACACGGCGATTGGAAAACACGTACACAAACACAGCTGGGAGAATCTTGTTTTCAATAACACTTAAGTCCACAATTCTTTTTTTTTAAGGTTCCACAGAGAAACAGCCGTGGTTTACAGACCAGAATATTACAGCAGCGGCTCCTCCAACGACACACTGAAGAATATGATACAGTCACTTATGTAGATTGCAGTTATTTTTCTTGCCCAGCAGCAAAAATAAAACCAAATAAAAATAATATTCTTTGATTCAAATGGAAAATATATTTGTATATCTTTATATATGTATTTATAAATTTATGTACACATTCTCAGGAGCACGACTAAAAGGTGAAAAAAAAAGTGAAAAATCGGGGGGAAAAAACAGGCCTATGTGTACATTTCTTCATAAGGCAGTTCAACTCAAGAAGCTACGACTGTACAAAATATTGCTGCTATGGTCTCCATCAGATAAATGACAGAAAACTGATTACAACTGGCCACAGCACATGATGGGAGGAGTCACATGACCTCCGCTTCACAGAAACACACATAGAAACACACCATCAACTCCAGAAAGAAACAAAAAAACAAAAAAAACAACTTTCTGTAGTTCCATAAAATCTTTTTTGTTGCAAGAGTTCAAGCATGTCAGAGATTCACAGAGAACAGTAAACACAGACTCAACAAAGTCATCCACTTCAACACACTTGATCCCAAAATAAATCACATGTATGTTCGAAGGGAACTCAACCGTGTGAGTTCATTTGGCAGATATGTCTCCCCTCCTCTCTCGGGTCCCTGTCACTAACACTCCACTCGTGTGACCACACAGCGGCGTACTAAGAAATTCTGTGGCGTGAAGATGACCAGCAAGAGTCGACTGATGATGATGATGATGGTGCGACGGTGAGATGCAAGGAAACATGAGGTGGTGCCGTCACACACTTCTATCATCATGAGCCGCTCCTTCTGCAGAGAAACATGTTTTCTTATTTTATAAAAGCATGAAAGTTGTTACTAATGATGTAAGGATCTGCCCTAATTTACCTTTTTATTTATACCTAAGTAATTTTACTCTAAAGGCTAATCCGTGTAACGAGAGTCTAACATTTTATTTACAGCAACAGGAGGATTAAACTCATGAATCCGTCTTTGGATCATAATCAAATAAAAGTGTGAAAAAAAACCTTGAAAAAACCCATTTATAAATAAAAAGCTTACAGTAATAATAAAAAAATGAATAAAAAAGGGAATATTGTAATAAATATAAAACTTACACGAAAGGTAATCGATAAAAGATCTCTTTAAATATATATATCCAAATAACTACTCTCTCTTTATTACTACTTTATGTTACTACTATACAAGTGTTAACCTCAGGGAAATGTGACTTTTATGTTTGGATTTATCATCAGCTCTCGCTGCACTAAACTGTGTTTTAATTGTTACTGTGCGCAGCTAAAAAGCTGGACTAGTGTTGGGATCAGATTTCATTTCAATTTATTTCACATATTCCGGTTCATGAGGATGTTTTTTTTAGTAGAAAAAATAAATTACAAGAAAAAAATACTTACGTTTAAATAATCAAACGTGTTTTTTTTGTAACGGAGCAGCTGTGTTTAGGCACAAACAAACATGAGGAATCGTTACTTAACATTTGCTCGGTTACATTAAAAAAGATATTGAACGTGTGATTCAGGCTTCAGATGTTGACGACAGGAACGGTGAGACTCCGTCAGAACCATGAATATGTGAAATACCTGTGGCGTCATCACGACATACAACCTAATAGTACAGAAGCTATAGAGTCGACCGTTCAACACCAGCAGACCTCACTGTGTTCCTCTCCTCCGTCCAGCACTCAAGTTACATTTCCCTTTCATATCTAAGATTTGGGGGGCCTGACGGAGACCCTTCTTCCCGCCGAGCTCTGGACTTAAGACTGACGACTCCTCTCCACTGAGACGATGGCTCTTCACTCTCGCTCCCTCGGGTTTACTGTCGGAGGAAAAAGAAAAGCTGGAGTCAGTCGTAAGAAGTTTGAAGCTCGAGAAAAAGAGACGAGAAAACAAAAGTTAGACCAACACTGAGCAAAAAAACATTTAGTAAAGAAAGTCACAGATCAGTGAGATCTACTGTGAAACTTAACTGAATGTTTTCTATGTTTGGGTCAGTCTTTCAAAATAATCTTTATAAAATGATGAAGTCTATAGCTCCAGAAAACTCTTTCTCTCATTATGACTCCTCCCACTCTGCACATGCACTATTTCATCCTCTTGAGCATCCAGAGTAGAATCACTAACATCTTTAATGGTATTCTGACTATATGGAAGTATATCAGTGCCTGCAGAATATTAATTTAATTTAACATTTTAAATTTTTCTATTTTTAGTTTTTTAAACATTTCATATAAGGTTGAATGTTTTTATTGAATAAAAAAAGCATAAGAATGTCTTATTTTCAATGTATTTTTCTTAGACTTAGAGTTCGGTAATCTAACAGCAACAATTACATTTTTCTAAACTCAATATTATTGAATTCCTAGCCTTTTAAACTCTATAAAAATGTCACTCTAAAAGTAAACTACGAATTGAAAAACATTACATTTGGAATTTTTTGTTTGAACTATTATATAATATCAAATTAAGTGCAAGTTGTTATGAAAATGTTTGGATTTTTTAAAATTAAATTATTTAAATAAATAAATGTTAAAAAAAACATAATTCAATAATAAAATGGCAACATTTGAAATGTTAAAGTGAACTGCTGTGATGCACTTGTTATTAATTAATTCAATATTGAAACTTTATAATTATCATTGTTCATGTATTGCTCTGCCGTAATATTGTCATCCTTGACAGTCGTTCCATGACAATACAAATTCTTCAATCCTTGATCCACACGTTCTAACTTCCTCGATTAATGAAGGAAGTGTAACTGCTGACTCATGGCAAAAGATACTACATCATAAAGGGTTGAATCATCTCTGGTGTTTGCAGTGGTCAGCACCTTTTTAATGACTGAACTAATCCTCACAAATATCTTTAGTTAATATCAGTGGAATTCTGGCGTGATGTGTGATCAGCAGCTTGTTGTTGGAGGGACACGGGATGGTTGGTCGTGGACTAAATGGTCTCGGACCATTTCCACCCATTGGTCGATGAGGCATGAATGAGGCGGGACTCGGGACAGTAATGAACCATCTGACCCAGGGTTACCTACGTCGAGCAGAGGCTGGTCCTGTACTTTTTAGCATTTTTAGTCTGACGCTTCTCACTTACTGTCTCTCCTTCCCAATCCCCATCTGGCAGGGCCTTAGACTCTGAGCCATAGTGTAGCGGAGAGTACACCCAGGTCCTGTCCTCTGGAGGCTGTTTTTACACACCGAGCACAGCAGAGGGCGCCAGAGGGACAGAGGAAAGGCCAGAGCCACAGAGAGAAGCAGCAGGAGCAGGCAGCAGGACGACAGGAGAAGAGAAGACAAGACAGGAAATGAAAATTAGGGATGCATTAAAGGAGGAAATGTCGCTGAGACACAGAAAGTGAAGTTTAAAAATGCCGAGTCCAAATGTGAGTTAGCGGAAACATGGATGTTTGTCAATCCTGCGGATGGTCCGGCTCTCCTGCGCGACACGGAAAACATATGAAGCGAGGGAAGAGTCCTTCCTTATGTGGAACAAGGGAGGATGAAAGAAGCGAGGAAGGGGGGGTTGCAGTGAAGGTGGCGATGGGAGCCAGGATGCTGGCGGTCTTTCGGGGACACACTAGAAGCATCCTCAGTTAACACTGAACACCAAGAGATGTTGCCTTTATCCTTCCAACAAACATGCGTGACATCAGTGGAACTGCTGCTCCCTCCACCTCTCATGCTTGAATTGATCCTTCAGCTGCTAGATGAAGTCCTCACACATCTCACATGTTTCCACTAACAATTTACACCCGCTGGAACAGAAATACGTCAAATAAGATCAGTCCAGGTATTTCAATCATACAAGTGTAATGGCTGGAAGAATGAACATGAAGCTCAGCAGTTTTTTCCAGTCAGCAAAGGTCAATGGATGTAAGAGAAAACATGATTATGAAGCATAGCGTCTATAGCAGTATCAGTATCAGTGCCATCAGTATATTGAATTTAACATTTCAAATGTTTACATTTAAAAAAAAACAACAATTCAATATTTTCTTTGTTATCAACGGTTTAATTAGTTTCTTTTGATTGGATTCTGATAAAAAGCACATTTTTAATATTTAGAGTTTAATATTCTAATTCCAATAATTCAAAATAAATCTTCTTAATTTACCTAATACTGGCACCACCAAAATAGCAAAAGAGTACAGAGCTAGGTCACGTGATCATCTTTGTATGGCATGATTGGCTAAAAGTTCAATCAGTAGCTCAGTACTCCTTTGGTTTTGTCTGGTGGACCTGTGATACCTAAATTTTGATATAATTAACTTAAAAAGCTACGAATAAAGAAATGTTGGATTTTTAAATTATTTTTTTGTTAATTATTATTGGAATAAGAATATTTAATAAAATTATAAATATAGAAATAATTCTCTTGAAAAAACAACATTTCAATATAGAAAGTTCAAAGTTTGAACATTTTAAATGTTAAATTCAACAATTAAATATTCTGATGACACTGATATATTTCCACAGTCCCCCTGACAAAGTGGTGTCAACCTGTCTAACTGTTAACACACTTTTCTTAGGAACAGAAAGACGTTGTAAGATGAACAAAAATTAAGAGAGGCTGACTTGGAACTCTACACTGAACACAGTAAAAAATAATAAAGGGTTTATTTCAAATGAATGGGTGCTGATGTGTCAAACAAACTCAACCTGTCCCTCCCTCTGCCCCTGTCATTCATTAGAAAAAGTGAGTGCATTGATAACCCTCCTAAACAGAGGGAGGTTTTTGAATTAAAATGTAGCTAACGCACGCTTTGAAGCTCACCTACCCCACCTTTGAACACACTCCATAAAACCCTTAAAACCATTTACAGAATATATTGTATAAAAGAAAAGATGTTGAAATCTTAATGACACAAAAAAGACTGAATCTAGAAACGTCTAAATGGTTCTACAAATTATTTTGCAATCAACATAAAGACGGTTTGACAACAACTCACAGTCAACACGTCAACACAACAGTGGACTAACCCTAGTCTACACTAGGACAGACACAGCCTGAGACTTACAGACGGACTCGACTTGCATTTCCTCCGCTGTCGGACGGGAGAGACCACCCAAGTCCTCCCATCAGGAAACTGACCGTCACATCAGCAGAGCAAGAACAGAAGGTGTGAAAGGTATATTTGGAAAAATGTGAGAAAACATGCTGAAAGAAGACATGCTGGGGTGAAAATGAAAAATGATTCACAACCACGAGCCATAAGATAATGACCAGCTGGCTTACAGTTTACTATTGCTTTGTTTGTGGGTTGCAGCACCAACAAACCGATCCAAGCAAGGTCAACTTTTATCTTTTATCCTTCTTGAACCTCCATTTATTTGACAAGATCATACACATGCCGTCAACTTTCTGGGTAACAAGAGTAACATTGTTGTTAGCTTCATCTATGAGTGGTCATAATGTTATGGCTGATGAGTCAAAGACGAACTGTTTAAGAGGTGAATCATTGAGAAATAATATTGAGGGAAGATTCTTGACTTAACTTTAACAAACCTTAACTTAAATAAATGAGATTCTGTTCTGTAATATTTTGAATCAATTGTAGCAGATTTATATGAAATGATGATTAAAGTCCACTTCCTGGATCAGAGTTAGAACTTTTTCAAATATATTTTAGGTCTCAAAAAAAAACTATCCTTTTGTATTTTTTAGTATTAAAAAACGGTTATGATTTCTTTTTATGGAGACAGTCATACTTGAATCTACATATAAATAGATTAGATTAATTTTGTTTTTTCATTCTATCTAATCTTATTTTTATGGGCGTCGAGGGAAATGAGATGAGATCCGGACAACAACAACAACAACAAACACAAACACGAGAGCTCTAATGCTCTAATATCACATAATAGGATTCTAATATAAATGATGGAATATCATTTCAAATATGGTTCCTGCAGGTCTCCTGAGGGAGGCAGAAACAATCGCTGGAGTAAAAAGGAACCTCTATGATAACAAGCACAGACCGGGATGAAAACAAAAAACAAAGTGAGAGGAATGTTGATTCATGAGGCGGCTTTGAAATGGGATCTGAAGTCTGATGTTGGTGTCCAGAGAGACTCTACCTGAGGGAGCTCGCCACGTTACAAGCCTTCGTGACAACACACACCTAATACACAATAATGGGATTTGTGACTTCTAGGCTTTCTCCAAACAGGCGGAATAAAGTGACACAATTTGTGGGTGTACCAGTGAGACTGTTTGACTTTAATCTGTGTTTTGTTTCCCTGACCGGAGCGAGCGTCCGAGCAGTGTGTGTGTGATACACGTGTGGTCTGATCTACCTGCTAAAAGAGTCATGAAAATGAAGCCGGATCTGATTCAAAGGTGTCGGAACAAAGACAAGCCTTGTGTAACGTAACATAAGAGGGGATGTAGACACAGTCAGTGAGGCTCTGGCTTCACTGCCTCGTGCAACGTCAGGTCTCTTATGCAACTAGAAAACATTCCTCAAATCAAATTTGAACATTTGAACATCGCTCTTAAGGCAGATTTTCATTTAACCATTTTGAATATTGAGTCAACCTCACCATAAACACACTGTGTTACACGTACTTTCATTGATTCAGAGGACGAGAAACAATAATAAAACACGATATTCAAAATAATTGAATCTTAAAATATTAATAAATGTGAGATGGAAAAAATATGTCAAATAAATAATTGTGTAGCGAATGTATGAAACTGCATTGATATCATCCTTTGTTGCTAAATGCATGACGAAAAACTATTTGAAATGTCAGTGACCAGTTTTCCCAAAGTAAAGCACAATTTAAATTTAAAAAATAATTATAGTTTTAAGTGTCAAATCAACAGTGGTTATCTGAAGACACTTGGTGAGGAAAAACGTACTTTTAACAGGCAAAAACCTCAAGCAGAACCAGACTCAGTGAGAAACTGCCTCCAGCTGTGACTATCACAGCAACATTCCTCCTTCAATATCAATTATTAAAATGAAAAAAACTTTAAAAAAGGTTTAATCGGCATAAGACGATAATTCCAACAATCCCTTTTTTCTCATGTTGTTCCTATTCTGTCCTTTGAGGCAATTTCTGAACCAGACAAATGTTACAGTATAAAATGGTTGAATAAAGAAACAATGTATATATTTAAGAAAAGATTGTTTTTGTAGAACGAATCCTATTGCCATAAAAGGTCATCATACACGGAAAAACATGTATTTTGAAGCCTCCAGAGACTGTGTGAAAAAGACTAGAATAGTGTTCAGAGAGTGTAGTTTCACAGTCGTGTATCACAGCAACCCCCTCCCTGCTTATGTCCAACACTTTACACTGTGGTTACCAGCTCACCCTCCACTCCCTGTGGATGCTGCTGCAGAAGACACATCTGACCACTTACTTCGGATCCTTCTACACATCTGGATGAATCCATAGTGAAGGTGAGGACAGGTGTGTGTACTTACAAAGTAAATGTCTGTGATTGGCACGTCATCTTCGTCGTCCACCGACGCCTGGCTGGTGCAGGCCGAGCCCGACACCTGACTGCTTCTGTCCGCTTCTCCCGCCGACAACTTGGGGCTTGACGGGGCTTGGTCTGCTGCAGCGGGAGACGAGGGGTCCGTCGCAGCGGGTGAGGATGATGGAGGGGCTTCGAGGGCCGACGAAGAAGCAGAGGGCGCCGCCTCTGCATCCGGAGGCTCAGAACTGGCCTGGACCTCGCTGTTGAAAAGACAACAATTGAAAGCACCTGCAGACGCACACTTGCCTGCTAACTATAGAGAGCTGGACACACACACACACACACACACGGTGTAGAAAAACAGCCTGAGCAGCAGCTGTGTGTGGGTGTTAAGTGGTGAGAGTCCGAGCTCAATACCAGCGAGCTCGTGCTGCCACAATCATTTATTGTCCCCGCACAGATGATCGGCTATTAGAGGGGATTACGGAGCTCCCACTGTGGAGTCTCTGCCTCTGTTCAGTCACCCGTCCAGAGTGGAAGGGGGTCCACTGAACACCTTTTAGAGCAACAGATGAAAGTCTTCACAATCACATGAAAGACCTTCAGTTTTTATGTTGCTTTTTCTATGGAGCCCCTAAGGGAACATGGAAGAAAAATCAATTTGTTTTATTGAATAATTAGTCAATCATGTGACGACATAGAAGCACTGGCCCGTTAATTCATCATGACGATTACAAAGCAAAGTTAGGATTTTAGATATTTGTAACAGAGGTTTTACTTGCTTTAGAAGTAAAAGCTCAGTGCTCGGATTAGTCTGGTAAACTGGCACTATTATACTAACATTTACATATTGAATTTGAAAGGCTACGAAATTAAATATAGAATTTATAAAATGGATTTTTGTATTATTAGAATAAGAATATTAAACTTGATGCATAAAACAAAATTAGCTCATTTTATTATTGAAGATATTCAACTTTAAAGACATTTAATGATATAAAACAAGATCAACCTTACAACATACAAATGATTGAATTTAATAAATAAAATGCAATGCTTAAAAGAACTCAACAATATTTAAATAAAAACAAAGTTTCACATTTAAAATGTTAAATTGAACTATTCAATATTGTGATGGCACTGATATACTTCCATAAAAACCCAAAGTGTTCAACATCTTGCATTATTGCTTTGATCATTTGATTTGAAATCTCGCCAGAGAACGTGACTTTTACTCGAGTGGCATATTTCTGCCTCCACAGGTCGAGGTCTAGTGCACTCAGGTCATTTAGAGTCTCGTCATTGTCTGCCATTGCCACCCCCTCCTCGTTCTCTGATCCTTCCAGACTCTCGGGTCATTTGTCTCGCCACCGCCTTCTCTGCCTCAGATCCAATCATCCGCATGGTTGACCCTCACGGCCGCGCCCTGATCTTCAGTAACCCTCGCTGTAAACCAGACCCTTCTTGTCACCTTCACAGCTTGCTTTTTCTGTGCATTATTCACATTCACTTTCACTAATTTATGAGTTTTCTTTTGTTGCGTAAATGCAGATTAACTAAAACACCATTATTTTAGAGATAATGTGGGAGTTTCCCTGTCCTTAAACCCAGCCTCAGGCTCTCTGTCCCACTGCCCTACATCCACTGTCTAGACCCCCTTAGAGGAACCCACACACAAGGCAAACCTACGCAGTGTTTTCTCTCATAATCCTCATCAACATGATGCAGCATTGTCTGATAATCTGGACCCGATGGACTGAAATGGGTCAATGTGATTTTCTGATCTCATCAAACAGCTGATCAGGTGAGACTAGTGGTTATTTATAGCAGCACATCAACCACAGTCTCGCAGATCTTTGTAGGTTAATGGAGGACTTTCATGCCCTACCCTGGGTTGGGGTCAAATTTTGGACAATCTGATTCAAATCAATTTTTTGTAACAGGACATTTTGAAGCACAGTTTAATGATTTTTGGCAAGTTTATTCTCAGAGGAGAGTTTAGGAATGTCATAAACGACCAATTTGTTTTATTTCTGTCAAATATTAGAACAATTTATTTCTTTGTCATTGGAGCTGTTTAAACAATCTTCAACAACAATTATATGTATACAGGCAGCACACCGTTCTCTGTGCCATTCCAAGGAGCCCAATATTATTGCTACAGTTATTATTATTGTTTTATTATTTTTAGCATTCTTTGCACAGTATGTTTAATCTAATATTTTCTTATGTTTAATCTTTTTCTTTTCTCGCTACTGTGAAATAGTCAATTTCCCCACTTAGGGAAGAATAAAATCTTATCTTAAGTGAAAGCTCAGCCAGAATTCAAATCTCATTCACAGAAAATACAATTAAATATATTATCACAGCACAAAAGTATTTATAAATCTCAGTTAAAATGTTTGTCAAAAGATTACAGATTAATTTCTGCCAAATATTTTTCCGTCATTTCATAAATGTTTGACTGAGTAATAGCTGTGTTTTAATTTTTGTAAGTAACTGGGTAGTATGTAATATATACAATCTTCCAGCTGAAATGATAAACTCTATCGTTTACTATGTTTTACAATTTAATCTATGAAGTGGTGGAATTTTTTAGGCTGTTTTGTAGGACTGAACATAGTTTGTGAAGCTAAAATGAATCACATTCTGACTCATTTTCGTCAAACATTAGTACAGATAGATAATTAGTGATTGAATAAAAATATAATTTTTGGGCTGGTCAGTCATCTGGATGTGCTGAAAGTGTATACCTGGTCAGAGGTGACATTTGGGGAACAGAGAAGTTGGGCTCGCTGTCGGGTCTCTTCAGTTCTACTTCCACGGTGATGGTCTGCTGATCCTCCTCTCGCACACGCAGCTCCTCCTGGGTCCTACAGCAAACACACGCAGAGGAAATGAAACACACAACCCATAGTGGGAAACAAACACTGAGCCTGTTCATGCAACACGTTGGTCAACAGACCGCCGCCCCCTTCCATCACACACCACACCCACACATGCTGTGAAAACATCATCCAGAATTTTCCAAAAGAAGTTCATGAGCTCACCTTCCATCATGGGTGAGAGACTGAGTGTGTCGCCTGTTAGCAGAAAACCACGTCAGACAAATATGGCTTTATTATTATTAACGCTGTTTACCTGTAGCGTGGATGATCAGAGGTGTCACACGGGGATCTTTCAGGGATGGACAGGGAGGTCGTAGAGGACAGGGTGGTGGCAATAGATGCTGTTGTGGCTTCTTCAAAAGATGGAGGAGTGCAGGGAAGGAGATCTGCTCGTCCTGAGAGAGAGAAAGTCAATTATCCTTCAACCAGAAGTGCCAGACCAGTAACACACTTTATCATAACAAAATGTCTGTTAATTTTTTTATTTAGCCATTTTATTTTATTAATACATTTGCACAAGATTGTATTTTTTAAATCAAGATTGGTTTTGTATCTTGTTTTTTTTTTTATCAAGATTGTATTTTTGTATAATGCATGTTATCTAGATTGCATTTTGGTATCTGGTATTTTATTAAGATTTTATTTTTTAATTTGTATTTTATCAAGATTGTATGCTTCTATTATGTATTTCATCAAGATAGATTTAGTATTTTATTAAGATTTTATTTTTTAATTTGTATTTTATCAAGATTGTATGCTTCTATTATGTATTTCATCAAGATAGATTTGGTATTTTATTAAGATTTTATTTTTGTAACATGTATTTTATCAATATTATTGATGTATTTTGTATTATATCAAGATTTTATTTTTGTAGTTAAATGAAATTTACTTTTTGTTTTGGATCGATTTTTTTTCTACATCTGTGCACATTGATAAGTCTCTTCTTCCTTGCTTTTTATCTTTGAAAACAGATAATGCTAGGAAAGTGAATGTCTCTGTGGGAGATTAAGAAAGTATCTATCTATTCATGTCTAAAACGACCTGCTCTCAGTGGGCTTGACGTCATATGGTATAACAGTAATAGGCGGTTTCACCTTCGTCCTCCAGTGTCGGGAAGCTGCGAGCTCCTCTCAGGTCGTAAATATTCTCATCTCTCTCCGACGGCAGCTGGCAGGCTGACCAGGCAGCTCCGGGTCCGATGCACTTGGTGACCGTCAGTGACACGCGGCCCTTCTTGGATGGAGACGATTTCAAAGCTGAGGAGATAATAGAAAGGATTTAGAGAAATCCAAATAAAATGACCTGAATGTAAATCAACGTGTTCATTTGCTAAAACACTTATAAAGTCAATTATTCTGAATAGATAATTTCCTTAAGCGCCACATTATCTACTAAGACTGAGCAATAATACAGGGTGTCCTTGAACATTTGACATCATTTGTCTGGCCAACCATTTGAGAAATGTGTTGAAATTAGCTCAAATTCTCTGCTGTTAAAAATTGGAGGTGGAGATGAGCGGTATTGATGATGTGTGGTGAGAACCCTCAGTGCATGACCAATCACAGCAAAGTGGGTGTGGTTATGGTAAACAAGCTTCAATCTCCAGAAAACCTAATTTCAATGTGATTATTTCAATTAAAAGAGAATTATGTACAAACACACAAACTGATGAGTACACTAGAGGTCCAGGATCTTTTTGAGATAAACTTAAATTTAACACATTATAGTTGATCTTCAATTCAAGATCTGTTTCTACACATTCTGTGACAAAATGTTTGGTTATTTTGACATAAATTGCCAACATTATTGGCCTGCAAAAGTATTTAATTATTTGGGGGACAACCTAGTTTGATGTTAAGACTTAATACACTATTATATTGAAAGGAAATAAATATTAAATGTTAAGCTGTTAGCAGTGATGAAAAACAGCTATAGAAGGTTCTGATAATGCGTCTCCTGCTCCTGGTTCTTCCAGGCATAACAATAAAGATAGTGTAATAACTCGGGTGACATTTGAGTCTGTGTCTAGTCCTCCTGCAGCAGCTCTGGTGTCCATGTAAGGCAAAGATGTAATGCTGTAGGAACTTACAGGAGCTCTTTCTGAAAACAGTGCTGCTCATGAACTTGAAGAACCTGTCGGCATAGAAGCCGGGTCGGTGCACTGACACGGTGTCCTGCGAGACAGAAGCAGAGATTAATGAGGAATTAGATTAAAAAGGGTGGCCTATTTTGGTCATTCTTTTCCGGGTCACAACATGAGGTGGAACACCCGCCATCAGACCTCATCAAGCATGTTGAAGTAGACGTAACGTGAACCCCAAAAATACACTTCATTTCACACTCCATCATGACTAACGTCCGTGACTTCATCAGACTGAAGCAACTGTATGTAAGAAGCTCATCATCGTCAGCGATGAGTCACAGGAGGCAGTGATGGAGCTGCTCTCCCACACACATGATGCCGAGAGAGTACGATGACAGACAGTCACAGAAAGTTGGTTGTAACTCAAAAGTCGACTGGAGGATGTACTGATTGAATCACTTCGTCAGACGAGAATCAAGTGCTGAAAGGTTGGGTTAAAAATAACACACCTGCGTCTCACTGAGTGATGTAATGCTACTTTGTTTTGATGTTTGCATTATTGTAAGTCAGGGAATACAAATTATTTAACACTCTTGTTTCTCTATTTAAGCAAGATGGACCACACGTTAACCCAAAAATACTAACAATAGAAAAGTAAATGTATAAACAGTAACTTTACAAAAAAAAAGCTTTTTATTTTAGATGAATTAAATATTAAGATATTGTATTTCAAAGGAAAAATAAATATTTCAAAGGGTGTCATGAGATAAGGCTTCCCTATCTGCTTGAAATTGATCTGCTTTTCCGGTGCTTTCATGCGTTTTCTCCATGTAAAATGATTTTTAAAAAGTTCCATGAGCCACATTTCAAAGCAAGGATAGAGTTAATTGATCTAATACTGAACAATAATCTTTGTTTTGCTATACTTCCTGTATGATAACTCCCAAACCTTCAATATTTAAAGTGAAAGGTAGCCTTTCTCTAACAAGGAATTGTCAAATTCAAGTCACAAGATGCCAAAATATTTTATCAACTAAGTAAATGATAATGATATTGGTATGATACTATAATGATAAATGTATATTTACGAAACAAACCTTAACAGGAGTAAATGAGTCCAAATGTTATTAGGATTATTATTGGTATAATCTATGTATTATATTATCTATTATAGTAATATTATAAATGATCTTATTTAATTATCGAAGACCAAGCAAATATAGTGATTTATCTTAGCTGAAACACTGGCGCTTTTCCAGGTCAAAATGTTTTAAAGCCTTTATATTAGGATTTCTTTTTAAGATGCATGTCTTTTTTGTTCACTGAAAGCATTAACATTTTAGTGCATAAATCCAAACATACTTTTGAGTTGAACGCTGTAATAAAATTTCAAATTAAACCAAATAAAAATGCTGCTTAATTTCAAATATAGTATCACCACACAGAATAATTCAGTTAAACAATGTATGCTGAATCTAACATTTAAAAAAGATGTAGATCAAAACAGCACTTAATAACAGAAAGTGATTTATTACAAATATTATCCTTATTATTTCCTTGATGTGCGTTATAAGACACGTGGTATTGTTTATATAAGACTGACCCCGTCATGAACCAAAGCCTTCCACGTGTGCTCCAGTTTCTTGATTAGCCTGTGGAAAGAAGCAAAGTCTAGTTTTAATGGCTAATGAAGAGAAGAACCCTTAAGCACTTTATTCATGCTCGAATATTCTGCTTTTAAGCCTTGAAATTTAGCGTAAGTAATTAAAAAAAAACAACTATAGGCTTTAAAAATTATAAAACATGCATGTAATGACATCAGCCAGAGACAGATTATCACACGCTTGTTGTGGCTTTTACCTGTAGGACTGAAGGATGTCGATGATTCCAATGTAAAGAAGAAGTCGCTCTCCTTTCCCGTTCACAGCCGGGATCCCACCCATTCTAAAGACAAAATAAAGTCAAAATAGAATAAAGACAGATTTCAGGGTACCAAATAACCGTTTATTACAGATGTACCAGTATAAACTATTAAATATGAAGCACCTGGCCTGATTAAGAAGCTCTTTTTGATCAGAGGAAACCCTTAAAATTGTAAACTATATATAATGATTAAGTTGATTGTTGGCAAGAAATCTAAAAAAATCTTACTTTTAAAAACATTTGCTCAAAGGAACATTTTTGATGTTCGAAATTATTAATATGTCACAATCTGATTAAAAGGAACACAGATAAATAGGGAACTTCTGCCAACCTAACGCTTGTAAGTCACTCAGAAAAACAAGTCTTTTAATAATTGTACAAAAGACAACTTATCCTTAACAGAAACTAATGTATTGACCAAAGAGCCGCAAGCCTAGCATCACAAATAACATAAGAAGAACAACTAGGCAGAAAAAAAGCAAAATAAATCCCTGAAAAACAAGCTAAACGTTTGATGTACTATGAAGGGAGAACAATCTAGACTGGAAGCTAAAATGTGACTCATCCAGCCAGTGGAACTCACGTGTCGTCAGTATCGATAGACTCCCCGCGAGCAGCTCCTCCTTGGATGGACTCCATGGCGGTGGAGTAGAGGGCCTTCTGCTGGGCCACAGGCCTTTTCTCGTCGCCGCCTCCCTGGGATCCCTCCATCTGCCTCTCCCTCTCTGCCTGGTCTATGTTGTGAACCCCGAGTAGCAGGCTGTAGTCCATGATCTTAAAGCTCTCTAGCACCTGAGCAGGTGATAAACACAAAATAAAATAAGTGGGGCTTGCACAGAGGGACGGAACATCTGCATCTTTTTTCCAAGCTGGGATGCACACACACATTAATGAACAATATTCAGAGCAGAGGAGGCTGTACGCTATAAATACACGTGAGAAGGTGATGTACAGGGGCAGGTCTCTTATCAGACCAGCCACCTTGTCCACCTGCTCACTTAACCGTGAAGGATCCTGGGAACTAAGAATAGTTTAATTTCCTCCATGGTGAGCTCACCAGGCAGTCTCTCTGCAGGGTCTTGACCAGAGCACTGTAGGTGTCCTGGTCCAGCATCAGCCCGTCTTGTAGGTCCTGCATGAAGTCCAGGTCTTTGAACGTGGGCCGGGCCTTCTCTCTTTCTTTCTTGGACGCCCGCCTCTTATAGGTGGAGCCCTTCAAGTCGTATTTCAAGTGCATGCGGACGACGCGAGGCAGGACGTTGTTCATCACGACTACCCGGATGTTCTTCCCCCCCGACTGGACGCAGTAGAGGCCGAAAAACTTGGGCAGCAAGGTGCGAGGATTCTGGTTGAGGTTCTGGAAAAGAATGCAAGAAAATAGAAGACTTAATGTGTTGATATATATTGGTATAATAATACATCCAATCATAATGCTGACTGGGCCAAAAAAAATTAAGCTTGGATGAAGATGGTAACAAAGATTTCACAAATTTGGGTTGATACATGTCAAAAAATGGATGGATCACAGAATGCAAATGCATGGAATTGGGATATAGATCACAATATTGTCTGAATAAACTGATAAAACACTATTTTTTGTCATGAGATCAAACACTGTATTCAGCTCGAATGGACTTCAATCAAAGTAAAACACTGGCAGTGAAACAAAAACATGTCGATGTGTGTTTGCGTGAGTGAAGGAGACAGACGTTGGTGGCAGCTCACAGATGACTGTGTCAAGTGAGCGCATACAAACATTCACATCCCTCAACAAATGTCTGGCAGCTTCAGGCAAATTAAAAATAATGGTGTCTGTAATGATCTTGTCTTGATCAAAACCATTGTTACTTAGTTTCATAACACTTTTTATTTTTGTCTCAGTCATGCCGACAGGTTTGGTTTGCTACTGTCGAGTCAGCACATTGTAGAGTCTGAAGTTGGTATAGTAGAAGAACCAAACCACGGGGGACAATCACACGTGGGGTCAACATCTCTTTAGCAATCGAGGTCGAAATGTGTATTTACAGTCTGATGTTGTCAGATATTGTCTTTTCCTTCTATGAGGTTCAAATGATCTGTGTTTGTCGTCCACCAGACAAATTCCTTTTTTTTAATCATCAGTTTTACTATCATTTTTGACATCGATCGTCTCAATCCCTTAGCTTATCTTAAAAACACTCATCTTCAAAGGTCATCAAATCTACATGAACACTAATCTTCCCGGGACGTGAGTTTGAGACGAGTGGTTTAGGCGTTGCATTGTCATACCAATGTAAGAAACAATTATATAACAGTTTTAATGTATGAAAATAAAAGATATGTTGGAGATAGTGAACCAATGGAAAGTCTGTGAGAGGCTGTGATGGAGCGATGATGTCTAATCGACTGTGTTTCTGATCGCGCCGCCTTGAACAACATAACAACAGCAATTGCTAATCAAAGCCCTGACAAAAAAAACACTTCACGCGTTGTGCTGTCGAAACGTTCTGCCCCCAGAGGAGCCGTGAGAGACACGAGCAGCAGGAGAATCTGCTCCGTGGATGGCGATAAAACGCTGCAGAAGCAGACAAAAGAGCGAGAGCGAGGAGCGAACAGAGGAGGGATGAGCGTGCACGTGAGGCTGAGAGGCTCAGGCTCTGCGAGCCAGTTGCTAAATGACCTTCAGATGAAAGAAGCTGGTGTAGAAAAGCACAGAAGCGAAAGATCAGCGTCGGCCCTCAGCCACACGTCAACCTCCCCGTCACTGTGAAGATGGCGGAGCGGTGACCAGCCCATAATAACACAGACACGTGACTGGGAGAGAGAGAATCGGTGACCTGGCTTCTGCCCAGAGCTGTTCACTTCTCTCAGCTGTAGAAGAGAGTCTGTGTCTGTTTGCAGCAAACATGCAGAATCATTCCCTCCGACTTTCTGATGCGGATATATGTGCTTTCAAATCTTCTTCCTTCCCATTTTTATGTGCGTCCCCATCAATCTCACTGTACTGTCAGCTGTGATCCTTCATCTCCTCCACCATATCAGACCCTAGTCTGAATCCTTTCATATTGAGTGGAGATGACACGTGTCTCTATAACGTTCCTGAATCGATTCATTACTGAAATGATCTTTGCTCTGGAATTTTAACATGCTGCTATTAGCTGTGAACCTGGGCGACCGGGACAGAAGCATGGTCTTACATGGAGTTGTTGTTGCGCACGGCTGCCTTAATGATGGTCTGTGAGGTGGAGGTTCAGCACACAGACCAGTCTTTCAAAAAGACTTGTGTCTCCAGCTGGAAATGTTCCATGTTCTTTCAGCTTTACCATGAAGAGCCTGACTATAAGACGCACTGAATTAAGTGTAGCGTGGTTCAAAGTATTCATGATACTCCAGAAGGCTATGGGGTATTACTTCCCAGACTACTTGTAGATAAATACTACAAAGCCTAGTGGAGTAATACCACAGAGCCTCACGAATTAGTAATATGGAGCCTAACCAATACCATGAAGCCTTGCAGAGAAATACCACAGAGCATAGTCATAACACAGAGGAATACTACGGAGCTTCACAAAGTAGCACCACAAAGCTTTGTGAAGCAATACTATGGAGATTTGCTGAGTAATACCAAGCAGCCTCTGGGAGCGATACTATGGAGCTACACAGAGTAATACCACAAAGACTTGTGGAGCAATACTACAGCCTTAGCAGAGTAATACCACGCAGCCTCATGGCGCAATACCACAAAGCTTTGCAGAGTAATACCACAGAGCCTTGTGGAGCAATACTACGGCCTAAGCAGAGTAATACCTAGCTTCGTGGAGCAATACTATGGAGCTTTGCACAGTAATACTAGGGAGCCTCATGGATATTCTGTGGGGTAATACTATGAAGTCTTGTGGAGCAATCATACAAAGCATTGCAAAGTAATACCACAAGCCTCACAGTGCAAATTTGTAGCTTACCAAAGATGTATTAAACAGTTGAACAGATTTGAGGATACAACATTAAATTAGAATTAACATATAAGGCGCAATGTCAATTTTTGCGAAAATTCCAGTATTTTAAGTGCATCTTATAGACCAAATCCTTTTTTTTTTTTTTTTTTACAAATATTTGTGAATAATTCTTGAAAAAGTTGACCTTATTGATCACTTCTAAATCTTTGGAGTTTAACAACTCTACTCCTATTCAACTCACCATGTAGTATCCAGGCAGCAGTTTTTGTAAGAATTCCGCCTCCTTGTGCATGACAGTCTTGATGATGAACTCGTCGTCCTTCGTCAGGTAAAAGACCGAACCGCTCGCTCCGGGATTGGACAGCTCGATCAAAGGCTCGTTACATAGAGAGTACTGCACACACAGACACCAGGGGAAAAGTGAGGCCTCACTTGAAAACCCTTGCTCTTATACCGTGTTTTATTCGTTATTGTTTTATCGCCAAGAAGGTTATGTGCTCATGGTGTTAATTCTTTTTTTTTATAGCTAATTTAATTTGAAGGAAATGTTGATTACAGATGATTGAATGATGTGCAGCTTCTGTAGTTCTATCTGGATTCAGGAAAGTATTCAAGGTTTACTCTTTCATTTGTATGGCTTCAAACTGCTGCTGCCCATGCGGTTGGTGCAGACTTTTTCTTACCAGGTAGTCGTCTGGCCTGATGCCGAACAGTTCTCTAAAGTAACGGAAGGCCACAGGAGCGTAGGTTTTGAAGCGGAAGTCTGGGAAATGATGAGCTGGAGTGAGGTTGCTCCCTTCACTGTAATGTACCAAAACACAATGATATTAAACTATATTTTCATTATGTATCTTTCACACACATGAAAATAATTATGACATTTTGTATAAACATGGTCTCACAACTGTGTTCAAAAAACTTTTTGCCAGAAAAGGTTGTGAACAAATGAGCAGGTGCAGGTGATACCTGGGGAAAAAGATGCTCTCCACCACATAGAAGTCCTGCATCAACACATCCCTCTCAGGCTTAGAGCTTAGGTTGCCAACAGTGTAACCGATGCCCAACTGGATGGCACCTTTTAAGGCAGAGGATGTGGTCTGTGGTGGGGTGAGAGAGAAACATGAGGTTGGTTGGATTAACACTTTTGTCACAAGGGCACAATGATAAAAAAAACCTTTTTGTAGGTTGTTTCTCCTGATGCGTCAACTCCTCTGTGGCCGATCTTCTTCCCCTGACCTGGAAGGCCCGAAGATGACGGCATCTGATAAAGGCGGAAGAAAAAAGGTGTTTGATTTGGTGTTTTAACTTCACTTGTATATCCCTTTTTTGTTATGTCAAAGAGTCCATGTTCACTCAAGATGTACATGACGTCTCTATTTAAAAAAAAAACTCAACACATGCTCAACTCATGCTTGCTAACAACAGTTAAAAAGGAAGAAAAAATAAAAGCAGTATGACTCACCTCAGTGGCTTTTCTGGCTGCTGCATCTGAAAGTAGTAGAGTTGAAGATAAGTCAATTATTTGATGTTTGAAGTAGACTGTAGTGCTGCTATGTAGCGAGCCAACAGTGTCATCCCTATTTCAACATGATTAGAGACTCTTGGAACATAACATAACAGACATGGATGACATTTACTGCAAAATCTTTGAAGGGACTTTTTGAAACAAAGAACAAATTCGAGAACGAATTTGGGAACCCACTTCAGGTTGGGGAAGATATCTTGCCCCTGAGTATCCTGAGTACTGTGGGGTCCTCTTCTTAAGTGAGGAAAGAATGGAGAGATTGACAGAGATTGGTGGATTGTGGCAGCGTCAAGAGTTATGCAGACGATGCACATTACTGTGGCGGCGAAAGAGAGCTAGTCCAGACGTCAACAAACTCTGTATTCGTAAAAAAATATATCGATACAACGATATATTGCGATGTTTTCTGCATTGACATTCAACAGCACTGTATTAATTTTCTTAGCTGGCATGGGAATGCCTCGGGGCCCCCTAAAAAGTGGAAAGAAAAAAATGTTTTTGATTTCTCATTCAGTCAACTGAAAGGCAGTAAAGCAACTTAAGTAATAAAATCCAATGATGGATTTAAAAAGCAAGATTGAAAAATGGAATT
The DNA here is from genome assembly GCF_982586985.1 of Callionymus lyra. Classification (NCBI taxonomy): domain Eukaryota; kingdom Metazoa; phylum Chordata; class Actinopteri; order Syngnathiformes; family Callionymidae; genus Callionymus; species Callionymus lyra. The sequence goes on along the minus strand of NC_141819.1, from coordinate 29,923,924 downwards.
GCAGTGTGATGACCAACCCTTTAGGGAGCTGAAGGACAAAGAGTTTCTGCAGCATCTGAAACATTCTGAGCTGCAGTACACCATCCCTAGCTCTTTAGACATTTCCCTTTCACTCTGGCTCGCAGTTTCTAAACAGTAGACAATGAATGAATCAATGAACGACGCACAAACACCACGTGTCGTGAACATCAATTTCAAGTATTGCCTTGTGAGGCTTTGACTAAAAGAACTGTTGCTGCCATCATCTCTTTTTAAACTGAAGGGACAAACCTTGTTAATTATTTATGTGGGCAGCAGGTCGACTGTCGATCACATAACAATCTTCTCAAATTGCCAAGATGATTGGATGGAGAGAATCACTCATTTATCCACACAAGATTCATATGTTGATAATGAGCTAAAATCAGATCAATCAATACAGTATTTTCTTCTAAAGAATAATGTTCACTGGGTTGACTTTTGAGCCCTTTAAAGAGTTTAAAAAAAAAAAAAAAATCCTACTGTTAGATCCTCAACAACAGCAGTAAGAATGTGTATGAATCGATGTATGTACTGCTCACCTTTAACTTTGAAAGTCATTTAAACGGCTGTCCTCTTTTCTCTTTCCTTTATTCATTCATCATCCACCACTTAATCTGAATACCCCTCTTATGTAGCGATTGTTTCTGTAATTATTGTTATCATTACAACCCAAAATGCAAAGTGACTCCTGTGTTTGTCTTATGTGTCTTGGCCTTTTAAAGTATATATTATAACTGTGTATTTTTTGCTAAAGCTCTTTGTGACCCTGGTCAAGAAAGGCGCATTACAAATTACCTTTACTGACTTACTTACAAAACGCAAAATAAAATTATGGTTCAAATATTAACTAATCTTGAGGGTTTATAAATTCAAGTTGGACTTTTATCTTTTTACATGTCTTTATTATACCAAAATGCATTAAAGGCAGCAGCAATTATCCTCATCTCATATCTTAGGCGCAACACTTTCATGTTTTTCTCAAATGGAACTGGGAGCTGCAGCAATGACTGCGCACGAGTGAACGTGGAATTACAAAGCGTTGAACACAGAATAAAAATGTTCCACTTGATGGTGACAGCGAGGAAAACCACAGTGAGTGGAACCCAGAAATGAAGCCAATTAATTCATCCATCTTTGAGATGAAGGTCCTCAAAGAGTGTGTTCTGGTCCTGATCCAAGTCCTTTAACCCTGCTCTACTTCTGCAGAATATTGAGAGACTGTGTTTCAATTATTAATGAAATGAGAATGGTCTGTACTTGATGTTATGTGTGCGTTAAAATACTTTATTATATTGGTAAAGGGAGAAACAATTTCATAAGAACTATATGCTTGTCAACTCGATTAAAAACATTTTTCTGGAAGCATCTTCAGCTCTTTGCTGATTAAACTATGCTAGTGTGAATGTAAACACTGTTAATGCGCTTTTTGAAGGAGATGAGGCAGTAATTGCGAAGTATTTTAATGGCTGTTTGGAAGGAGTTGCTAAATCTAATTAAGAAATGGTAACTATGTTCAAACAGGTATATTAATTAAACTGTAACTTTGTTTATTCAGAACTTTCTGAATGTTGAATACAATTTGTAAATGAGTTCAGCAAACGTTAATGTAATAGTGAATGCATCTACTTCATTTTTAAAGGCCTTACAATTTGATCAGTTAAATAATTAATCATTTTAATCAGATTAAAATGAGGGTTAGTTAAGTTATGTTTAAAGCTCTTGCAGGGCACATAAATTAACTTGGTGGGCCGGATTTGGTCACCAGGCCTGGGCTTTGAAAAACCAAATAGCAACCTGCAGAAAGCAAATGTTAGCCTTTATGACACTGAATAACCAGAACACTAAATTGTTTCTCTTGTCCCAAATAGAGTTTCTGTTTTACTCCCTTTCAATACTTAACCTTCTCTAGGTAAACTTGACTGATATGATATGACTTTGGTGAAAATCCTGTATTTTTCTTTTAAAATAAATACCCTTAAAACAGTAATAATCAATACAACAGAAATTAAATAATGTATTTTCTTTAGCCGTACAGCCTGCTATCAAATTCTTAGTCGACCTGTGACCTGTACTGTTCCCCAGCAAGGTTGTTTGGGAGTTGGGGACCACTGATATACGGTTGCGTCGTGCAAGGACAACACATATAATGACCCTCCCTCTAACACAGTATTTAGCTCTCACACCCCTACACAAACTGCCGTAATTATGGTGGTATTCACGGGTCATCTCTCAGAAATGCAGTTCTATTGTGAGCAAAACATGTCCAATAAAAATGAAAAATCACTGTGACCATTTTGATGGCTGACCACTGCCGAAAAAGGACTTGATGTAAAAGAAAACATGGCTTGATTCAAGCATTAGTATTTGCTTTCCCTGCTTTTAACTTAGGATCATGGTGCAAAATAGAGACCAATGCAGGCTAGAGAGGAACGACAGCAGCTCTGTGGCATGAGGAGGACCTTCCTGATGATGGTGGTCATTATGAAATAGCAACTTGTAAATCTTCGGATGGAAAATAGACGTTTTCTTTCTGTCTCTTACTCATGTGACATTTACAGACTCAGAAATATCTCCACGAGTCTTTCCAAAGGTAACCTCCATCACTCCGAGCCAGCATTTGTGCTGCTTCCACCTCTCGTGCAAGTGCATGTGACTGAGCGGCGGAACAGCCCGCCTGGCTCTCCTCCTCCTCCCTCCTATCACTCCATCGCTCCCCCTCCTGCCGCACTAGAGGAGGCAGCCTAGAGCGAGCCAAGCTGGAGCGTTCGGAAATTAAAACAGAAGACTAAACCTGTGTTGAAGAGGAATGTTTGCCATGCAGATGATTGAAGTGTCCTACTATTATTTGTGTGTGTGTAGCCAAGTGTGAGGGAGCATGTGATTGGCTGACAGCGTGAGCTTTTTACAAGCCACTTCTGTCGCTTCCACAAACACTTTTTTTCTCTATTCAACATAATATACATCATGCGTCTCACTGCGGTCATGATGAATAGAAGTGTCTGGAGGCTTGAACGTGGAAACAAGTGCATGTATGTTGTGTCCTCCTGCTTCTGTGTGGGTAAAACATCACTCCTAAATTAAAAAGATGTGAATGATGAGTGCCTTTAAAAGGACATATTTGAATAGCAGGGAAGGATTTAAAAATGTGTTTTATAACCGAAATGTCTTGTATATTAAGGGATGTTTATACAACAAGCTGTGTATTTCAGGATATCACTTTAGGCAAGTAAAAAGGGATACATCACACAGAATATTCCAACAACCAATGTTCAACAATATTGTCATTATGAAGAGAATGACATTAAACTTAAGGAACCAGACTCATGCAAACATTAAAAAAAAATGGATAAGACCAGCTTTTATTTGAAGAAAGACATAGCCTTACTTACTTGTATACTATACAAATATACAATGAAATACATTAAATTATATTCATTCATATTTAAATAATGATTTTATTTTTCTAATCTATTTTTAAGTAATTCAATATTTTTCTTTCATTATAATGACTCTTTTCCTTATTGTGTTGGTGTTCTGCGTGAAATTCATGTACACAATAAAAAGTTAATTAAAAAAAAAGAATTTCCCTGGTATTTGGTCAATTAATGTTCAGTCTTTCTCCCACACAGAATAAACACACATGCTCTCAAACATACCATTGTTTATTTTCATCAGTCCAAATATATTTTAAACATAATCTGACTACAAATTCAACTATTTAAGAAAAAAATTGTCTTTAGGATTTTTTTTAAACAGACGCTACAAAAAATTGTACAATCAAATATGAGAGGGTGTTTTTCAAACTAATTCAAGGTATAAATTCTATCTCCTCGAATCCATTCTAAAGATTAATATCAATTTTAGTGTACAATTTGACAACTTAAATTTAAAATATGAAACGATTTTCCTCAAACATGTATTCACAAAAGAGATGCATTGATTTATCATATTATTTTCTTTTTTCCAGCTTTTCCCCATCAGTGGTTCAGCTTCCACCAGCTCAAACCATCCTCTTGAGTCACACGTTCTCTCTCCTCTTGCCTTTCCTGGTCAGCTCCCAAATCTGAACACTCTACACAACAAGCTTTCAATTCTTTGAGTTTTGTCCTTCACATTCTGCAGGAGTAAAAACACATCTTCTGTGTTTGGATTCTTCTGTCACGTGGACGTTCTTCCTCCTCTCTTGTTACCATGGCGCTCCAATGAGGTCAACCAGTGTTTGCATGACTATAACGTTCATGTGCGTGGAACCAACGGACAGATGCTCCCGTGCCTTTCGCTCTCACGTGGAGATTGAACGCCACGGTAAAAATTGTCAATTGTATTTTTTAGTTAAGTTCGAGAAAAGTTGATGTGAGAAGAATATAATATTCAGAATCGAACACCAAGTTTGTTAGAATTAAACAAATTAACTTGCTGCTGCTTTACAAAGCCTGAGACAAATCAATATTAAGAATATTTAACTGAGTGAGATGAAGTCTCTTCAATAATGTTTTATTATGCAAGGGATAATGCTTTGGTTATTGATTGACTCTAAATGTTTAATACGATACTTGAAAGGATGCTTGTTACATTGCAATTCATATTTTTAAATGTAAATAACATCTAGACAATTCCTTTGTACACATACATTTCCGTCTCGGTACATGGACTAATCACAATTCAGTATCAACATTTAACTTAAACCCTTTAAGATGATTTAAATCGCCTATAAAACATCTCCCTACCAAAAAAATGTCAAGCTAACCTGAGTATTAATTACCAAAAAAAACATTCCATAAATATTTGAATTGGTAGAAGGAACTAGAAGAACCGTGTTGCTGCTGATCAATTGTTACTTATTACAAAGCCACACTCTGATATTCAGAGGCAAAGGTCACTAAATCTGGCAGGTATTGATCCACAAACCAATCAACAAAAAGATGCCACTACAAGGAGATTGAAGGATTTCATGGTTACAAGACTCAATTTATCGTTTTCAAATAATGATTCTTGACTTTAAGTAAAAGTTGAGTTATAGTAAGTTTTAATCTTAACTGTGAAAACGAGTTAATAATTATAGTTCTTATTTAATTATTCTAAATAATTAAATGGTCAAATGTTTCTTGATTTTTTGATGTGAAACATGGAAATTACTTTTTTTCTAAACCATTTTGAATATCGAGTCCCTACTTCAGAGAACATTGAATTATTAGTGATTCGCAAATTCATGAGTGACTCTCAAACGTTGATAGTTTTTATACATAATAAGCATTTAAAGGGTGAGCAGGCTCTTGGAACCATTACCCAGAATCACAAACTGTGTGAGACGAAGCGTTCCCGCTCCTTTTATGCAGCGCGAGTCGAGCTCCAGTTATAATTTGGGCGTCATCAACTCTCTAATGCTAATCTTTTCAAAGAGGCTTTAAATGCTTCTTACGGTTACAACAGAATAATGTCCTCGCAGCTTATCGCAACTGAGGGCAAACACACCGAGTGAGGCAAAAATAAAAAACACACACCAGCAGAAGCGAGCGTGTAGACAGTAAAGCCAATTACCACGGCGCTGTCGGTGAAGTGTACCCATCTGCTAATATGTCGACATGTCGAAAACGGACGGCCGACACGAACTACAGCGAGTGTCAATTAACCGAGCCGCGGTTTTGTCTGAGTCCAGCACAAATCGGTGTGTAGCCCAGAGGTGCCGATCAATAATGTGATGCCTGAGCCCTTTACAGTTTACACACCTCCTTTCTACTTCAGCCATTAGAGAGAGCAAACACTTCATGGTCCACTTGCCATGACTTTCCTACTATTATGACCCATACCATCAGGTAAGCCAGTTGTTCAGTGAAGCGGATAAAAAAACTAAATAGAATTTCGCCTATTGCCTCTTTATTTAAAAGTAAATGTAGAACAAAATCAGTATTTCTGCTACAGTATGAGGAAGAAGTCAATATTATGCATTAATAGAGAATTATTCTTTCTGGCATTTCATAGAAATTGCTTAAATGAATCTACGGTTAATATAGTTGTTTTCAAACTGGTAATGTTTACTGTTTAGTCAACATCATCCCACCCCAGTTTTCAACAAACACGGTAGTATTTTCTGGAATAATCATTATTATCACGTGACGAAAACCATATGAGATGCAACGTAAAAATCCTAATAATGAAGACCACCATCTTAAAACACAGAAATCATGTATGTAGACTAAAACAAGACATTTCCCCTCGCGGGACTAATAAGGGATTCTAAAACAAGACATTGTTTCATTTTGGTAAAAACACTACAGTGCTAGCTCTTCATCAAATTGACATAGTCGAGTGCGGTGTGTTCAATAACATAGGAATGGCTCTTTGCATCTGGTGCATTTGATAGCGTATGAGAAATCAAAATCAAAATCTTTCATTAAATAAAAACAAATGAAGAACAAAACTTTGTTTTTTATTTTCTCATAGTATTCTTGATAATATAAGGTAAGTGGTACAGTAAGTATAATAATAACTTTTTATTTTACAACTTTTTTGTTTTAGATAAATGTAAATGTTTAGATAGAATGTTATAATTCTTTGTTAAAAAGAGGTCATTGAAACCAAGACCACGGTGCTGCGGACTAACACCTCCTTAACCACCTCCCTAAGCCCCTCTCAAGCTCCTTGCCCCCATACTGTCCACATTACTGTAGGAAACACAGGTTAATTTATTGACCTTCTCACTACTCAACTCCCACTTTCAAGTTTTACATTTTAAATAGTCATCATTTGAATGTCTCATGCATAGAAGACTTTAAACACACGGACCTACAAAGACAGTTCCTGAAAGACAACGCTTGGGCCAATTTACTATGAGTTCATTATCCTTAATCCCATTTCCAATGTCTTTAGGAAATGAGACAGCCAGGCTGGATTATCAGGATTAGACGGTAACATGGTGAGGACGAGAAGAGGAAACAATATAGTGTGTTGCTGGGCTGCTGGTGTCTGAAACTATCTGATAAACAAAATCCCATTTATGAAGTTATTTTTTAATACCATAATATACAAGAGTCAGTATTAATGTATTAATGATTCCAACTATTTTTTATAGTGCTGAGAAACTGATTGTACAAATCAGTAGGCACTTTATTTTAAATTTATTATGATTGAGATACATTTCGAAACCAATGGAAAAATGTACACTTGTGATTGAGGTTGCTGTATGGAGTTCACCTAAGAACAATCCTTTTATCATTTAAACTGAAATATCAGACAAATATATTCTAGATGTTAGTGATTACAACAAAAAAGGTTACAATCATAGTGTATCAAGTATGAATTGTACATTTTTATAGGGTTATTAAAGTTTAATGTTTTGATGAGCTTCTGCTTTTTCCAACACCTGCACACGCCCCTCTTGTGCCCATTTATGATCACACTCTGGCCCAAGACCCGCATAAAAACAACAGCAACAGCTCTCGAGTTATAATAATATGATATAGGAAGAAGCCATCTTTGCACATCCTAACAAAATGATGGAGAATCATCTTCACACAAACGCTGAAGACTGCTCATGCAATGCCAACGAGTTTCCTGACTGAGCTGTGGCATCAAAGGTGAGCTCAGTGATCTTCACTGATCCTCAAATTGCGGAGAAAGCCGAGGAAGAAATCCTTTTACGGTCCGGGGATGGAACCTGGCTGGACGCGACTGGTGTGGGTGTTGAAAATACAAGTCAACAGCATGACGAACAAGCTGACAGCTCCGTGCGACTGCAGCGTTACTGCTGAGAGCAGCATCTTTTTGTCTGCCTGTGACTCAGGGGAGGTCCTCAGACACAACTAGAGAAAGGACAAGAGTTGAGGACGGGTGATTGCTCCAACCTTAACAAATAGCTTGATTGAAAGGGAATGATCTATTTAGAATTCAGACGTGTAAACATAATGAATTAAATCTTGAGTGTGGAAAACTTACAGCTATACATATACAACACGCTCTGTAACATCCTGCAGTCCATGACAAGGCCAATGCAGACACCCTGACTGCACTCTCCTCTTCACTCGTCTCAATCTTACTCTGTATTCCTGTCTAATGATGAGGGATGCACAGATCCGATGTTGGTTTTGGGTACAGGTCCGATCCAGCCTCTCAAAGTTGGATTGTGTATCAATGAAAAATGTCTAATGGCATATGGATCTATATTTGCACTGAGGTCACGAGCTAACGCCTGTCAATCTGCAGCTGCTAACAGTCAGATGAGGCTCCTCAGTGAGGATGTTTCCAGGGAGGGAAGACACACCACAAGATTTAACACCATTAACTCAATAAAACATCTAAAACAGAACCACGCCAAAGAATATGAGCAGATCAAACAAGAAAGACAGATGAAACAAAGCGGTTAACCTCGCAGGCTGTTCTGCGGAGACGAAAGAAGCCGTATGAAAGTATCAAAAATAACAGAAAAAGTGTTTGAATATATTTAGATAGACATTCTTTCAAGTGGTTCAAAACCAGAGGTTTCATCTCTTTATTGAATATTTAGAACCACGGAACTCTCTGCCCTCCCATGAAGGCCATTTGATTTGGTTACCCAAAGTTTACAATTACACTCTTTATGTTATTTGTGTTCCTAAAAGGCTCAGAAATGTGTAAATGTAAACGATGTATTTAAATAAATACCAACTTTGTTATTTTAATCTATATGTGGTCATTTTTTTTTTATTAAAAGCATGACCAATGTTATCGCACAGTAGAACAAGAAGGTTCATGTTTTAACAATGGTATCGGATTAGGATCGGTTGATAATCAAATCCCAGGTATCGGTATCAGGACCATAAAAGGTTGGATCGGTGCATCCGTAAAAATGATGTTCATTTTTGCATTATGTATATATTTTGATTCACATATACTAATACTAGGGGTGTAAGAAAGTATTGATACAATTAAACGGCGCAATATTTACTTTCATGATAAACAATAGCACTGTATCGATTTATTAAACTAACAATTGATAACATTCTAATAGTGCAAATATACACTACATTTCTCCCAAGTAAACTCATGCCAGGCATGTAACATTTGTGTGTTCACTATGATATTACAACTCTCAATTACATTATTTATATTATTGTCCCTACAGTATTATATTATTTTAAATATGTCACTATGCAATATTGCATGTAATACTTGCCTGGTCACCACATGATCAGCAGACTGTCTCATCGGCAGTTGCATTCAGCCGCATTTATTTTCATCATGGCAGGATGATAGAAGAGAATACTGACGTAAATGTCTTCCTCTCGTTTCGTAAAAAAAGACTAAAAATATTGGCCAGGCCTGCGGGGCTGTGGAGACTATTTTTTTTAACCATAATGGAGGGAGACAGAAACAAATATAGTTCATGTTTTGTAATTCTGCTTCATAGACTGGTCAACATAAATACAGGTTGTGCTTCGTACTATTATGCAGGAATTCTTTGATGACAAGTTTGGAGGGCGATGTTTAAAGTAAAGTCATATTCATGTGTGGATAGAATAGTTAGTTTAGAAAAACAAACAGTGACTTCACACAACCTTAAAGTTTCGGAAGAGAAACTAACTGATAGTATGATTTTTTGGAATGGAAATGAGGGGTAGGTTTCATGACTACATGACTTCACACATGCTGCAGGTGATTATTAAAGGATAATAACTTTCGCAGTGGGAACTGTGACTCAATCAAAAGCACACAGCAGGACGCAGATGTGTTTCACATCACAAGGAACTGTGCCGGAGCATAATCCACTGTAATTCTGCCTTTAACGTTCTGCCTTTAATTCCTCTTTATAGAATCGAAAGTGTAAAATTTGGAAATCCCTGAACGAGTAGAAGTGCAGAGACATAGTGACTCCTGTTTAAAATAGCTTCCCTGGCACTCACATCCCCCCACTTGCAGATGGAACCAGCGTCTGAAGTGCGTCATCATCTACGTTGAATGAAACGACTTCAAAAAGGTTGGCAGCGGATCAACATCCTTCATGAGAGCGGCGAACTGGCCACAGAGATGCGGCACGGAGATATACGAGGACAGATCAGATGGTACATTAGTTTACAGATTCCTGCTTTTTTTTTTTCTGCTGCTGTCAGCGTCTGCTCTTGACAGCAGTGGAAAACAGAAGGCAGGGGGTGATGACTTTTGGAAAAGGGGTGATCCAATTTGTTGCTACTTCCATCTCTTGTTCCTATGAAACATAAAACTCATATATGATTTATAAAAGCCTCAGACACTTTAGACAAAAGCTAGGAGGCGCTGTGTGTCACAGTAAATATTCACACGCTGCTGTTTGACAGCTACAACGCCCACACACTGGCATGGAAGCCTACAACGACTGTCACTACGCGTTAGCAAGGAATTTTCTATTGCAATTTAAAGCCTGATGCAAGTCAGTATTAATTAGGAGTAAGCATTTTTTTATTGTTCTTTTTAAAAACAATAAATTCAAAAAGAATGGATTACGGTCACTTAAAGCAAAGAAGAGTGAACTGGACTGTGTAGAGTTCTAGGAATTCGTTCCACTTCTCATCCGAGAAGTTTCTCCAGGAACTTAGTCCAGTTAACTCATCTTTGTACCATTTGGATAACCATGACCTGGATTAATGAGATGTAATGTCAATGTTAATTCTATTAAATAATGTCTAAGTCATACTCTCCAATGAAAAAAACTAAATACGGAATTACAATAAACAATAATCCCAAATACCTTTTTATCTTCAACATACTTCAATACACACATTATGACGGACATTCTTACATTAATACACCTATTTACGTGTCAATACAAGTGTCGTTTTATTAAATTATTCATTGCTTGAGAAGGTGAACTAAACAGCGTGGGATTGGTGGGACTGCCTTGGTTACAAGAGGTGTGAGCCAGCAATGACGCTTGAGAAAAACTAGCTTTGGCAGTCAAACACACTCCGAATCCATTTTCACTTTAGTGTGAATATGGACCAGTTAGGCTCACAATGTTTCATCTGCATGGATTAACTTGACTCATGATCCTCTTTTAATGGAAGCACTAGGAGCTCACGTGAAGAGCAGTGAAACACAATCGTCTTATAGAATCGTCAGTATAGAATCGTCAGTATAGAATCATAAATGCTAGAATGTCTGGCTGTGTGGGATAAACAAGGTTTCTGATATTTGTTTATGTTAGGTTTGACAGGAATTAATTCAGTTGAGTTTGCATCAATCATCTTCAACATCATCTACACTTTGATATACATTATTAATGTTACAGCCTGAGCAGAGCAAGAGAACTTGTCGTCATCACCACTATGTGCAGCTTTTAACAATCTTGAACAAATGCTTGTCCAGTCCTTCACAAATGTTACTCCTTTAATCGACAAATGACACAAGCTTTGAGTATCCATGCCAACTTTGGGTGCACACATGTTCAAAACTAGTACTTAAGTGTGGAGTTGTGTGATAAGTACAAATACAGTGAACATCAGATTGATTTGTCACTTGTTGGCAATAAGTGTTATTCTGCACTGAAGGTTATTTGTTGTTTATCTTTTTTGTAAGAAAACAGCTTTGGAGATGAATTTTACCAAAGCTGAAAACTCAAGATGTGTCCTAGGTATAATGTCCTTTTCTCGTTCAGAAACTGGTATTAAAGTGAACAGATTTGTATCAACATCAGTATCAAAGGTTTCCGAATGATACTCAGCCCTAGAAAATAGGAATGACATTGGATTACTATCTAATATTAAGTTATATACACTGATCATTCACAACAGGTGCTAAAAGACTGACAAACGTGTACCTCAAATTTCTGAAGACGTTTGGTATATAAACTTATTTTGCATGTATTTCTTAAGTAAACGTGTAGCAGCAGAGCAGGGACTGTGTCCATGTGACAGCCTGTCTAAATAGATGAAAAAATAAATTGTGCGCGTGAAGAAGAAAGTGACTCATGAGACCAGGCCACCATCATTATCATTATAATTACATTTGATGCTCAGTAGTGTGACACAGGCTTAAATCTCCAACAAACTATGATACACTGAGCATCCTGACACTTCCTATTAGCATCAGAGATACACACCTCTGCTGAGCCTCGTCCTTTAACAAGGTCACTGGCTGTATATTTTTCTTTCTTGGATGTTCAGAAGCACTATAGATTGGGAAAAGCCACACGACCTATGGGTTTAAATAGTGATGGTCTGATGAAGATTCATGAAGCAGTGTCATTATTTTAGAGTACACTAGATGGCGGTCTCTGCAGTATTTTACTTTGTTTTGAACAAGTGTTCTAATGAAACATCACATCATTTTCAAAAGGTTGGTGCCATCTACTGACCTCTAAACAAATGACACTGCTTCATGAAGCTTCATCAGCCCATCACTAGTTTTGAAAATACAGTTCAGAGTTATATGTATGTGTATGAGATCCTTCATTTGTCCCACAATTGGGGAATTTGTGGAATTAGGCTGGTTATTCACATTTTAATGGGAAACTGACCAACTAACTCCAACTCTCCTGACTCCTTGTTTTAAATGTTCCTTTCTCTCCAAGATGCAGTAAGTCCTTCATCATGATGATATTCTAAAGTTATTGCTTTATAAAGTTCTCCCCCGTCTGAAATCTCGTGAACGAGAGGTTATGAAAGCAGAGTTCATTGTAACTTAATAATGTCCTTCAATCCTCCTCCAGCCAGCTGTAAGCATGCCCCGCTTCGTTTATACAACGAGTCCCTTGGAGTCAGAGACTTCCAGGATTGATGACAAACCTCATCACTTGACCAATATCTAGTAGGCGTGGTTATAAGTAAGTAAGTAAGCTTTATTTGTAAAGTAAAAGTTTCATGAAAAACGTTTTTTTCAGTGGGCGAGGCTTAAGCATATTTTCTAATGTAAATATTTCAAGGTTTCAAGAGAGGAGACTTTTGTAAAAACAGACACATACTGATGAGTACAATAGAGTCTAAGATCAATTTAAGATCAACACATAAGTGGCTCTTTAAGTGAATTCATGTCAATACAACATGGTTATACATTACAAATCAGAATCAGAAAACGTGTTATGCCAGTATTGTCAACAAAGCACAGGAGTTTGTGTATTTGCTGCGATGTTGACAGTAAAAAATTGAATTAATATTGGAATATATATGAATGAGAATTACTATGAATACATTTATATGTCAAAAATAAAATACTAAATTTAGAATATTAAGTTTTTCTTCTCATTTAGTTCCAAGAAAGTAGTTTAATTTGACGCTGCTGAGCCTGCATATAGAAACTATCATGTGTATGGAGGGAGTGAACATGAACATCCACAGATGGAAACAACCTGCTGTCCTCCTCCAGCTAACTTAGCTGCTAGCTTAGCTTCTAGCAGAGATGAGTGCAGACAGTGGAGTCACAATTACTCAACAAGATTTCCCTCACACACTCGTGTGTGGAAAAATGTGTGTTATAGTCGAGGCTGGTGTGTGTCGTGAGGAGCGACAAGCCTACCCATGTCTCCGGCGTCCATCCCGTAGCTCACTCCCACCACGGTGTCCCCATCGTCGGATGCTGCGGCCCCGGACACGGGACTCCCTTCCCTGGCCTCCGACAACCCGACCGCTCCCTCGGCTTCCATGAGCCTCCCGGAGGACACAACCAGCGGCTCCTCCGAATGTAGGAAAAGCGGGGAGGACGCGACTGTAAGACGGGTTTGATGTAAAAGAATCACGCGGACAGACGAGCGACGGTTGGCCGCGACCGTGCCTTCATGTGCGCGGTGCTGCTCGCTGGCGGATCAGTGGCTCCTCTCAGGTGGACTGTCGCCCTCGAGCTGCTGCTGCTGCTCTTATCCTGGACCACGGAGGACTGGAGGGGACGCCGAGGAACTGTGGCTCCCTCTGCTGTTAGTTCGTGGAAACGCATCCTCCCCACAGTAGTAATTAGTAAGTAAGTAAGTAAGTCATTTTTATTTATATAGCGCTTTTCCAGACCAGGGTCACAAACCGCTTAAACAATCAAAACAATATTCAATAAAATATATACTTTAAAGGGCAAGATAAAACTGATAACACAACAGGAGTTCCAGAAAAATCAAGGAAAAGCCTGAACAAATAAAAACGTCTTAAGATGTGTCTTGAAGGAGTCAGTAGATCCATCAAACACAGAGAGAGAGGAAGATCGTTCCAAAGCTTAGGAGCAACAGTCTGGAAGGATTTCTCTCCTCTGGTCCTGAACCGTGTGCGAGGAACCATCAGTAGATTCTGATCCACAGACCTCAGAGCCCGAGCTGGGGTGTAAGGCTGGATCAGATCACTGATGTAAGGAGGAGCCTGACCATGAATAGATCTTAAAGTAAGAACCAGAATTTTAAAGTTGATCCTGAAAGAAAATGGCAGCCAGTGAAGAGTTTTGAAGATCGTAGAAATGTTGATTAAATTGGTCGTCGGTTCCTAAATCCATGGATTCTTTTTTTTTAACACAATAAGAGATTATATGTTATATATATTTCGTCAACCTTGAATAAACATATGTATTGTATCACAGATGTTTTAAGTTTCATAGTGGTTAACGATAACACATCAATAAGGACAGTAAATCAGAATGTAACTTGAAGATCAGTTTTATTATTGAAACACTGTTATTATAAGTTCTATTCTCCGAAAAAAACATGTTTCATTATTTCTTTTCTTCTTCCAGCATTTGTAGATATAATAATCCTGGCAACTATCCCCATAGGTTTGCACGTCTTTTTCATCAGGTCTGTCCGGGCTGCTGAGCAGGTTTATGGACAGACCGTCACTGGTCGGGGGGTTACCAAGGTTTCACCCACAAGTGTTGAGAGAAGCGAAGAAAGGAAACATGTGACCAGGAGATAGAACAGATGATGAGTGAAGGTGCTAGTGAGGTGTCAGAGTGGGCTACAGGTACAGGTAAAGATCCTTCTCCACCACCTGTGAATAAGAAGTTTTAGAATACATTCTTGTAATTTTAGTGTGTTTCAACGATTGACTGCTACATACGCTTGGATCGTCCATTGGACCATATCTCTTCATCACTTGTCCTTCTCTGTTGATCAAAAACTAGAAAGAAAACAAAACACTTTAATAACAAAAAAAGATTGTTTGTTCTTTTATTTAAGTACATCATTGCAATTAGAATATTCAATGTTTTTCAAAGCATTTAAATATTCTTTCAATAAATATAAATTCAACCTTAATATAGAAAATATTTATTCTAATTATTAGTTCAAAATTATTACATGCTAGAAATGTTCAAAGAAACAACAAAAACGTTTATTTTCTAATCAATGGAATTACAAAATTAAAATATGTGTTTAAAAAACATTCATTTAAAAAATATTTAATTTTTCCACTTGTTTTTGTTTAAAAGAAAATCAATTAATTCTTATATATAGAATTTATTTGGTTCAACAAAAAAAAGGCAATAGGAACAGTAATGTAGTTAAGCTTTTCTCAAAGATGAAATAACCAAAAATGACTTTTACCTTGGTGAAATTCCACTTGATATCACTGGCAGAAAAAAAGGGACAAAAAGATTAAAGGTTGCATCAACGTAGCTGACATCAACATTGCATAGAGTTGCTCAAACCTACTTTCCCAAGAAGCCTCTTCCATTGGGCTGCTCCTTCAGCCACTTCCACAGAGGGTGAGCGTCGGCTCCGTTCACGTCGATCTTACTGAACATGTCGAACTTTGCATGGTAGGACTCTGCAAACTGCTTGATCTGAGCGTTCGTGCCGGGCTCCTGAATAACATGGCAAGAAAATACAGCGACATGACGAGTCAGACTTTGTATTTTGACCAGTTCTTTTTCATAATCTGTGTTGACTGAGCACACGTTGACTTGTCACTTCTAATCTCTAAAGTCGTACCTGGTTGGCAAACTGGTTGGAAGGGAAGGCCAGGATTCGTAAACCTCTCTCAGTGTACTTGTCGTGCATCACTGCAAACTGAGAGTAGTTTACTGGGGTTTTGCCTCATTTGGAGGCGACGTTGGTGATGATGACCACATCTCCCCTGGAAGTAGCAAACAGAAGACACAATAGTACCTCAGAGGATCGACACACACGGATAAAGAGGTGAAGAGTTACCTGTATTTTTCCAGAGAGACTAAATGACCATCAATGTCATACGCTGAGAAGTTATAAATGGAAGTTGCCCTCTGCCAGTCCTCTGTCGCCGTGGACTGTAAAATAGAGGTTTGAAAAGAGTAAGAAACAGATGAGGAACGAGTGATATCATCTATATTTCTCTACAAGGAAACAACTCTGACCTAACACTGTCATAATCAAAGACCTGGGAGGTCTTACCATAGCTGGCAGAAAGGCCATCAACAGGACAGTAGACCCTAAAAGGAGCATGTTTGCCCTCAGTCAGGTCCTCTGAAGGCTGATCTACTGAACACCGTTTCACTCCAGAGCTCTTATATAGACCCTGAGGTCGATCATTAACTAGTGCTGTGATTCTGAAGAAAAAAAGGCGGACTAATAAATCCACATCAGAGACACGTCGTGCAGTCCACAGTCCAGCCCAATCATCGAACACGCGTACAGACCTTGTTATAAAAACAGAGAAAAATAGCTGGTCTGGCTGTGAATGTGGCTGGACAAAGGTCCGTCTCAAGCAGAACCAGGAAACATGTTGAGCTTCTGCATAACTAAGTCCTTCTGGAACTTGGTAAACAGGAGAAAATCCTGTAAGACCAGTAGAAATCCGGGTGTTACACAACAGAACAGGTGACTGAATGTTTATTTTTTCAATACAATGATGAATTTAGGTAATCACCTGAATCTATAAAGATCATGGATTGAATTTAGCAATTTAAAATGGAGTCAATGGTATTCTATGGAAGTATATCAGTGAAATCAGAATCATAAATTATTGAATTTAGCATTTCAAATGGGCTTTTTTTTTTTTAAATAAAATTGTGTTTGGGTTTATTTACTTTTGTGTTCTGGGTCAAGGTGACCCACAGGCTTGAAAAAACAAATATCTTTGAGGGTTAGGCATTTAATTTTTTATTTTTGTTTAATAATTGAAATCAATAATTTATATTTTGAAAGGTTAAATTAGTTTAGTAATTTAATAAAATAATTCTAATAATCAACACAAATGCATTTTTTTTTACACATTTGTATTGATATTTTAATACAAATAATATAGAAATGTTGGCACTATTAAATCAACATTTTTAAATTATAGTAAAAAATATTAAATTAATTAAATTTCGGAATTATTTAAATTAGAATATCAAACTCTATGATTAAATATTTTGGAAAATATGTGCCACCTCATCTGAAAATGTTGGCACTGCTATACAACTAAATACCAACATTTCTATATTGAAACAAAAAAAATGTTATTGCTTATTTAAATTATTATAATTAAAGCGTTTTGTGACTCTGGTCTAGAAAGGCGCTTTAGAAATAACTATTACATACTTACTTACTTCTACCGATCAGTTTATTTGATACTTTATTTGGCTTATTCACAAAAGATAGTTTGACTCTAACCTCCAGTTGTTTTTAAAATCTTTCTATGCAAGTCGTTGTCTACCTTCAAAAGTGGGCAGTTGGTGAAGTAATAACTTCTTCTTAATAGTTGTGAAAATTTGGTAAATCATAAGTCAAATCTTGTTTCCAGTAGCCAAGAGTTTTTGGCCACAACCAAAGAACAAGATCAGGAGAACATGCTGCCAACATATAGCCAGGAGAACTAGGTCATCTAACAAAGACTGCTCTGCAGGGGGTCAGTCAAGAAAGCAGTTTCCAACTATTACAACTTTATTGACTCAACAAGTCACGTGTTCAGATCACAACTATGACATCATCAACATGCAGTTTGGATGGCGAATAATAATAATAAAAAATCCTCATATCTGAAACAATGATTTATACAAAATATATGTCTACTAGTGATCACATCCTGTAAATACAAACATTAAGCTTGGCGATTGTTTTGTGACAAGATGGTGGTTGTTTGTATAAAGCGTAGATGAAAGTGAAAAATGGACATTATTGCAGATTATAAAACTTTACCGTTGAAGAGAAAAGGAAAAACAGTATCGTCGCCAGCAGAGCTCCACTGCCTGCGACCGCCGCTACAGTCAAAATGACACATAAAGGCCTCATTTTGACAAAGATCTGAAAGCATGAATCTAAACAAGCGTCACATTGTAGCCGCTGACTCCTCCCCGCGCTCTGTTGTGAAACATGACCGGAAGACATGGTCATATTTTTCTAAATTGAATTAATATTCCATATCATTAAAATAGCTGTTCACTGTAGATCTACATAAGATATATTTCCTCATATTCCTTTTTAAATATATATTCACTTTTTAGAACCGCACGCACAGGCCCTTGCTTACGTCATTACCCTGCGCCTGCATACGATACGCATGCGCCACAAGAGAGGAAGCCTTCAACAACGTTGGGGATTAAAATAATCAGAAATTGAATTGAATTATTGTAAAATTTGACTTTTTGAGCCAGTATGGATGACGAGGAAGAAACATATCGACTCTGGAAGATTCGTAAAACGATCATGCAGGTGATTTGAGTTGTTGGATTGTTGTTGTGTGTTTAGCTTGTTAGCTTAGCATTTCGTGTTGTTGAATTCACAAAAGCCATTTTAAATAGTACAAACCTGAAGTTATAATATCCTCCATATGGACTTAGATTTAAATAATAGGTCAAGGGTACACCAGTAAATATATTATTCGCAATAGTAATACTAAAACTGATCCATATCTAAATAAACCCTTTTACATGAAATACAATCACATACTCAAATGTTTTTGTACTTGAACGACGCTATATCTTTGAGTTACAATATTATGTGTATATTTGAAGCTTTATAGAATGTTTCATCAACGATTAGTACAGTATTTGTGTGATTTAGTGTGATGTTTACTATCTTTCTCACGCCTTTATTGCTCTCTTTGCTCTCTAGTTGTGCCACGACAGAGGCTACCTGGTGACCCAGTACGAGTTAGATCAGACGCTAGATGAGTTCAAGACTCAGTTTGGTGACAAACCAAGTGAAGGCCACCCCAGACGCACCAAACTCAACGTACTTGTGGCCCACAACGATGACCCAACAGACCAGATGTTTGTCTTTTTTGCTGGTAAGTGGATATGCAAAGTTTAATGAACTCTTCTAGTAGTTGTAGATTTTTAATGTAATTGCCAAAAAGAAATCAGAAGTGCCAGATTCCTGACACTTATCTAGGATTGTCCCTTCATGTCCTCTTAAGATAACTGGCTGTCTAGTTTCTTGACTATTCCCATATTGGACAAATATCCAAAGTCTTTGTTTTGATCCAACTATACACTTTATCACATCATTTGGTTTTCCACTTTCAGAGGAGCCCAAAGTTGGTATAAAGACCATAAAAATGTACTGCCAGAAGATGCAAGAGGAGAACGTCACTCGTGCCATCATAGTGGTCCAGATTGGCATGACTCCATCTGCCAAACAGGTAAATTCACCATGTGAATTTTTGTGTTATTTTGTGAGGGTTTTCTGACTGTTTCCAATCTGCCCCTTCAGTCATTAGTAGATATGGCACCCAAGTATATACTGGAGCAATTTCTTCAGCAGGAACTGCTCATCAACATTACAGAACATGAGGTAAACAACATATTTTCACTTCTGCTCATCCACCACCTGGTCGCCCATCTGAAATGTGAAAGTAATTTTCTTGTGTGTGTTCAAGCTTGTTCCAGAACATAACGTGATGACGAAAGAGGAAGTCACTGAGCTTCTGGCACGATAGTATCCTTTTCTACTGGTGTAGTTGATATTGGTTTTCCTCGTTTCTTTTGTGCGGAGAGTTTCCTTAACTTTTACCTCAGTAAACTAAAGGAGAGTCAGCTGCCGAGGATCCAGGCTGGAGACCCTGTGGCTCGATACTTTGGCTTGAAAAGAGGACAGGTAGTTATGCATGTTAGATTGAACCAAACACTTGTCAGTGTAAACAATATATAAACAATATATATTTAATGCAAAGTGAGATTGTAGCTCATGTCTACAAATCAACTGTTAAAACTGTGTAATAAACGTCAATATGAAAATGTGTGACAGTCAAAAAGGATACATTGACATTATCTTGTATTTAAAAATGTTCCCCAGGTGGTGAAGATCATCAGGCCGAGTGAAACAGCAGGAAGATACATCACATACAGACTGGTGCAGTGACGAGTTACACAAGATCCCTCAGAACTTTCTGATGTAATTTAAGTTAAGACGGACATTAAATCTGGAAATATATATTTGAATGAATCCATCATTCTTCTGTTTCAGATGCTGGTTTCATTAAAGGAAATTCGTTCGTACATTTTGACATGTTTGTTTCTCAAAATAAAACTGTAAAACTACTTCTGAACCGTGATTTTATTTAGATTAAATCTGCCGTGACCGTCTAGAATCAAACAGGAGAATCACATCAACTCTTACTCATCTCCTGCTTACATTAAACTTCTGAACAATTAAAACTCTTGGAGTCAGAAATGAAGCACAAGTGCAAGATGCTTAAATTTATTAAAAGTTTAAGGATTTAAATCAACAGCATAGACATGTATTAGAAACGTTTTAAAATGTTCTGTACATCAATCCAACCAGTCAAACCATCTCCGCCCATTCATAAAGCACTTTATACCATTTGTGATAATTTAGGAAAACAAACTCATTAAAAAAAAGAAAAGAGTGCAACGTCAAAAGATTAAAGTCAAAGATGTAAATGTATTTAGGAGACGTGACTTGGCTGACAAAGCCTGAGATTGAAGCCTGAGCTGCATTTAAAAAGGTAAAAAAACAAACATATGTAACTTGAACTATTTACAGTCTTTCTATGACTAGACGTAATCTGGTTCCCTTTCTCGGTTACGACTCAAGGGTAAGATCTTCCCACATAAGCGGCTGAGTGGGTGTCCCAGGAGGTTCGACACAGGGGACCTCGGGTGTTTGTTGTTGGACTGGTTTATGTTGAGCTCAGCTAAGGTGACTCTCAGATTCTCATCCTCATGATGACCCTCATCATCATCACCACAACCCTCATCATCATCATCATCATCATCTGGGAGTCCAGACTGTGGCAGAGCCGGCTGACTCTCTGCACCATCCTCAAGGTCAGAGTCGGCTGCAGTTTGGTTGGACAGGTCCAGACTGTCCCTGATGCTGAGCTCATTGTCCACACTCGCCAGGCTTTCCTGCTTCATCAGCATCCTGTGGCTGCCCTCTTCCAGCTCGGAGTCAGACAGGATCTCGCTGGAGCCACATGACCCTGAGGAGGTGCCTAGAGGAGAGAAGACCCACAAATTTATTTAACAGGCCAGATATCTGTCAAAATGTCTTCAGGTCATATTTATTATTTTTCTTTAAACGCACCACATCCTTCATTCAGTTTGTCTGCGTTACTGCTCCTCTGATCTCTACCTCCTTCCTCTTCATCTGCCAAGCTTCTCCTCTTGTCCTCGGTCTCAGCCTGTTGTGATGAAATGAAGACAAATTAGTGTCATCTTTATAGTTAAAAAAAAAAAAGTACAAAAACATTTTGGCATGTTTTAAAGATTATTCCCGCTCCATTTTGCAATTAAAAATTAAACCAATATTAAACAGGTTTGGGCGACAGTAATGACATTAACTTCTGAGATCTTTATAACAAGACAGTCTGACCTGCTCCACACAGACTGAAGTCGATCTGCAGATTTTGTGCTGCTGGGAGGTTTTGGACTGGAAGATATAGGAATAGAAAACGATCAGAGCCTCGATGATCCGGGCCTGGTGGGGGTAGTCCACCAGAGAGGAGAGAGATATGGTGGCTCCAGTCGGACGCGGACGCATCAGGGAGGGTCCGAACACGATGCCCAAGCTGTTGGGATTCATCTTGTTGTCCTCTTCCAGCTCAACAATCCTACGAGCGTCAAAAGTTAATTGATGGACGTGCGAATGTTTCAAATTCATGTACAGAAAAAAAAGGCTGTGACACAGACCTGATGAGGTGACGGAAAACGTAGCGTAGTGTCATAATGTTGGCCTTGGGCAGTTCTGTTAAAAGCAACTTCAGCTTATCCACGAGAGCCAAAATCCCCGGCTCCGTGTTCGGACCTCGATCCACCAGAGAACTCCCAGACTCGACTCCGCCACTCTGCATACTTTCTTTAGCCACTCCCATCAGGCGGTTGTACAGATGGAACGGCATGATCGGCTCTGGCAGCTGGGAAGACGAGGTGGAAGCAGAGAGTGAAATGAGCTGCAGCTCTACATAAGGTTTAGAAAAGCGGCACCTGTCGGAGGTAGAGCTTCACAACGTTGCTGATGTCGTGAGGGGAATACTGCGAAAGATCCACCAGCTCTTTGCCGTTTTCAAAAGCCTGACACAGTTTCTCCACACGCGACTTCACTCCGTTGATTCTGTAAAGGCCCTGTAAACAACACACACCGTGTGATAACCATTGAAGATGAAGAGGGGATTTGATTCAAGGGGGTTCTCCCTCACCTTCAATTTGAGGGCTCGTCTGTCGAGCTCCGAGATGGATTTGCTGATAATAAAGGGGACGCCGTCGCTGGCATTGCTGGCCACCTGCGAGAACTCCTGACCGAACAGTTGCAGTCGACCCTGCAGCTTCTTGTGACCGCACTGGATGGCCAGAGTTTCCAGACAGCGTTTGTGACATGGCAGGAAGCACTGAGGACATGAGCGGCTGTTACTCCAGACACTGCTAATCAATGAAAAAAAACATCCATCTTTCAGAGAAGGGCCTACCTCCTCACACTCGGCGCCCTGGAAGTAAACGTAGCTGTCGCACTCGCGACACTTGGCCGGCGTCCTCAGCTTCCTCAGCCGGTGGGTTCTGGCTGCTTTGGACAAGCCCACGTTACGGAAAGGTCTGGTGGACACCACCACGTCAGGGTCCATGCCGTTCATGTCTGAGGAGCAAACGTCAACACGTCATGCATTCGTTAAACACCAACACAGCTCATCGGGACTCCGTGCACAGAAATGTTTTGGTCGCGCACTGAAAAGAAAGATCTAAACTCGGATTTTTGGTTGTCCCTATATTAAGCTGATGACATTTGTTATCAGGAGGTGACAGTGCATTTTATAAACTTGGGGTGCAGGCGTCTGGTAGCTTTCGCGAGTCCAGGTCGGTTTGAAGACCACCGGGAACCAGAGTTGTCAAGGGTCACGCTTTGAGCAATTCTCACATCACAGGCTTATATTTACCAATTTTATACTCGTTTGTTTTTAATGGCAATAAACTTTGGCCAATCGCAGAAGGCATCGCGCAATATTAACCAATCAGAAGCAGCACATGCAGGTCTTGGCGTCTCTAACTATTCATAACACACAGACCAGGGTCACAAAGCGCTTAACAACAGTGCAGACATCATACTGCGATCAAGCTAATAATTGTTCAGGTTACTTAACTTTACAGTAAATTCAACAAGTAATTTAGAAGTAGGAAATAAACTTCAGACTTTCAAATTAAGAGCGCGTCAGCTACGCTCCAGCTGCCTTTAATCCTTCATTATCAGGGTCATACTCTGTATCGTTTAAAATACACATTTGTTGATCAATTTATTTGTGTCTAGTTGATCATTTTATTCATCAAATTATTGTTGAACAATTTAAAAGTCAGCCAGTTCAGAGGTTTCAGCTCATTTAAATAGAAAATGTAATGTGATGAATGAATACTTTCCATGGGTAACAATCATGGACTGACATGATCTCTTCTTGAAGATGTGGACTATCCCACAAAATATATATAATTTGAATATAGAGAAATTGATCATCAAATCATAATATTTTAGCTAGTACGCGTATAATAATAATGGTTTATGATATAAATCAATAATTATCTCAAGTTAATACAGAATGGATGCATTACTGGCCTGAAGACGTTTGATGTTGCTCACAGTGGTACAAGGACCACTCGGTGAGATGATGCGTTTGCTCAGACACGAAAAACATTGCAACACATATATGTGTATATGAAGGACCAAACTCACTGGTGGTGGCTTCAAAGGAGGCGACGTTCCCCTCCTTCTCATCTGCATCTTCAATAGATGAAACGGTTCCAGAGGACGACGTCCGAGCCATCTTTCGTATGTCGGCTGGAAAGAGATGCAACAGAGACGTCACTTGAATAACTCTACGGCTGAATTCTGATTCATTTTAGAGTTTAAATGCATCTTTGTACCCGTGCTGGCGGTGGGAGACTCCAGTCCAGCGTCCCCTGTGACGCTGTCATCACTCACTGTTGAGCCCCACGACTTGTGTGCTTGTCCTGTCCAGATCAGGGAAATGAGTTTTGTGACGCTCAGAAGACGAGGTGAGGAGACGCTTCACTCACTCTTGTGCTGCAGCTCTGTGTCTCTGTGCTCTACAGGCGTGTGTGTCGAGGATCTGTCCGAGTTGTTCATCTGCTCCAAGGTGACGCTGTCAATTCTCCGTCTTTGGTTGTGTCTGGAAGGCAAATCAAATTAACCAATGTGACTGTGTGGTGCGTTTACTTGACGCTGAACTCTTACGGTGACACGGCGCTGGACGGACAGTAGGATTCAAACGTGTAGCTGACGGCCGGCTGGTCCGGAAGCTGCAGGTCTCGCACATGAGCGGCGTACTGCTGACCAGGGTCGTACAGTTTACTGCTCTCACACAGAGTCTGGTAGTGAACCGGCAAGGCCACGGTCTGCATGTGCATGAGCTGGTAGTAGGAGATGGTTGCCTGTGAGACGACGAAACAAAAAAACATACTTGACATATGGCAGCAGAAGATAAGAAAAAAAAAAAACTTGCAGAGTTTTGTTCTGACCGATCGGAGGGTCTGGTCACTTTGTTTGATGATGTCCTGAAGCTGTCGGAGCACAGTCACCTTCGTGTGCTCCAGCTCCATCATCTGAGCTGTGGCGTCAGCTATACACGTCCTGTAGGTGGCCTCAGCCTCGTCTGCCTGCAGACAGACGTTTGTTCAGTATTGTAGCATCTAAATGAGGGGATAACAGACAATACACTCCGGAACTATGTGTTCATTACATGGTTGCACTTAACATTTATAATATTTAAATTTTGTTCATATAAATTCAGTTTTATATATCTTTTTTAAAAATAAAAGAAATCAGATATAAATCTTTATTAAAATTATTCTAAAATTTCTAATTAAAAACGCTTAAAACGTTTATTTTTATTTATATAAATTATATATTATTTATATTCTAATAAAATAATTAAATCAAATATTTTTTAATCCATAACCTTTATAATTGAATCAAATAGTCGTGGCACTATTATACCAATATATTTATATATACTATATTGAATTTAAAAGGCTATAAATAAAAAATAGTATATTGTTTTTAATTACCGAATTATTAAAACAATAAATATTTTAATGGTTAGAAAAAAAACATTTCATTAAAACAAAATTGAAAGTTTGAACATTTAAAATGTTAAATTAAACTATTATGGCTAGATCAAGATCTGGCTCAATTCAATAAAAAAAAGTTTTCATCTTAGTAGAGGAAATGACGCTCTACGTTCAACTGACAAGTCCAGAAAAGTCTTCTAACCAGCGAACATTTTAAGATATCATTTGTCTTAATTACTTGTATAGTTAAAACATTTTGTCTTAATACATTTCTGGACGTGTCAGGTGATCCAAGTAAGTGTTTTTGTGTTTTATTTCAATAAGATAAGTTTTGCAATTAAGAAGAAAAGTCCAAGAAAGTAAAAAAAAAAGTCCGAGCCTTGTTCCGAGCTTCTTCCTCCAGACGCTTCTTCTTCTCCAGCGACTTGCCCGTTGACCCTCCTCCGTCCTCCTCGGCTCGAGTGGTAGCACATTTGGCTTTCTCGTGCTCCTCGCAGCGCGCCATGTAGGTTTGTTTGGCCTTCCTCAGGTTCGCCTCGCACTCCATCTGAGTCAGCAAAACACCATCATCGTCTTTAACGTTGTATAACATCACAAGTTTTATGCCCAGTAAAATAACTCTTACAAGCTTCCTCTTGGCTCTGACCCAGTGTTCTTTGATATCCTTCCTCCTCTTCTCATGCTCATGTTTGCGCTGAATTAGAGGCTGCGAAAAGATTAAAGAAAAGTTAATAAAACACGACACAAACATTGCTTTGAATTTGTGATCAGGTGCCATCATCAGTACCTGGATGAAGGTCTGCGTGTGCAGGGTGGTGTTGGCCTGCTGCAGGCCCACGCTCTGCTCCTGGTCTTGCTCAAGAGCCAGAGAGTAGATGGAAAAGAGGGGCATGTAAGGCTGAAAAGAAATACACTTTTAATCAAGTCCTGAAATGATCCAAGTTTGATGACTTGTGTAGCTTACATGAGTGATGCTGTGTTTGCAGGATTGGTACAATCTCTGGAGACCTTTGGAAAATTCCATCTCTGTGAACATGAGGATAAAATATAAACTTTGCTAAAATGATAAAGAACAAAAAAAACTTTTTAAAAAAAAAAGAGGTTTCAGACTCTTACCCAGGGATGTTCGCTTCTCAGCGTAAGTTATTAGGTCTTTCATGTACTTGGAGATGGTTTTGGCGTAAAGTAAAGCAGACTCGACTCCTCCCTCACTGCGCTGCAGGATCACGTCCACCTCCTCGCCTCTGCCTGCACGTCAAAGACATTCTTTTAGAAAAACACATACATCTACTCACAATATTGAACACGTCAGAATCATCACAGACCATGTGAAACAAGTACATTCATATTGATGCCATAAAATATAATGGCCCTTCTACAAATCTAGTGCTGGCTCCACTTGATTTTTAAGAAAATCATTAGTAATGCAATGGAATGAGAAACTGCTCAACAGGCATTAAGCACAATTTTTATATCAAGAGATTATTATACCCAAAAAACAATATAGTATTTGATGCATCCGTTTGATGCAAAAATAAACATAATTAATGTATTAAACTCTAAAAATAAAAAAAATGTTAAAAATTTAAATTCAAGTCACATCAATAGTCAGAACTCGTGAGGTTTTCTCTAAAATGTAGCTTCTGAAACAACATAAGACCGTTGATAAAAGATGGTGTGAGAAAGTGATTCCACAACAGAAAACTCACCCAACTCATGCAGGTCACTCCGGAACGTGCCTCCTTCACCAGCTGTGACGCACAAGTTCTCCATGGACTGTACAAAAGATACATCAGTAACTGAGCCAAGCCTTAAATCAACTGATTCAAGTTGTTAAAATAAACCTTCACATCATTCTCAGTCATTACACACGTGTCCAACAGGTCAAAAGATTAAACTTGATTTTATGATAATTTCATCATTGAATCCGTTTCTCTCTTGCATTTGTCAAGGAAAACTGTGTTGAACCGGTTATATGAATACATTGACTATTGACAAAAAGTCTTGACATTCAATTTAGATCAGATATTTATTGAAGTATTGCCACGACGAGGGTTCAAACTCACCCGGCTCTTCTCTGTGGGCAGCAGAGAGAGGAGAGTGCTGCTGTCCACCTCACCCATCAGCAGCTCGGACACGCTACAGGAGACACAGTAACATGAAAATGTCAAGTATTGATGCTTAAGTACAACTGGTAAAACGGTTGAATCAAAACCCGTAACATGTTCTGAATGAACAGCTTCATGATCGTCTTGAACAGTAAAAGTTTAGCTGAGAATCAATTTGTGTTTGTGTTTACAAAAAGAAAAGTGAATCATTGACTTGATTCTTAGCACGCGGACATGCTAACACACAGGAAGAGTGAAGGAGAGAAAATGAGGAAGCAGACATGACGGGCACAGCTCAACCGACTGTGCGCGATCACTTCCTCCCAAAGTTACAAACATCTAACCCTGAGCAGAGGTTGAACAACATGCGAGACATTTCCACTAAATTCCTGATTTGAAAAAAAATGTTGGTGCCAATCTGGTTAAATGAAAAACTTTGGTTAAAAAGAAAACGTAGAATAAATATCAAAACATAAACCACAATATCAATTACAAAATCTTATGACAGGAAGAAACAGTTTGTACCTACAGTTTGTCAGATGTGAAAAAACACTTCCTGTTTTCAGCTGCTTTTTCAAATCTTTCGACAGATTCTACGACAGTGAGTTTATTTACCATGAGGCAATTCTGGACATGATTTAGGCAACAAATCCATGGTTACAAAAGGGGCATAAAATGGTGTTTGTGACTAAAGAAAATGTACTTCTCATAAACCAAATTTGTTGGTCAACTTTAGATTTTGATCCTGTAAGTCATTTATATTGGGTCAGTTTAAAAATAAAACTTTTCCCCTGAAGAATAAGTGAGATGAACTGGCTAATTATGTTAAGACAACATTTAAGAATAATGTTCAGGAGACTTACTTGCTGCTGAAAGCAACTGCAATCGTCTCAATAGCTTTCTCAAAGTCCTGTTTGTCTCCATCGTTGCTCGCTTCATAGTGGAAACCTGAGGCAAAGAAATGGTCAACACGATCCTGTTATCTTAAGTACAATCACAATAAAAAGGTTTTAAAAAGCCATGTTTTAACGAGTCAAAAATGAAAGACTATGTCTTTATGATATTGTATTTCCAGCAAAACACCTTTGACTTTTGAGATGAGTTTGCCAGCGGCGGTCAGGATCTCCACGGTGTTGAGCAGAGGGTAAGTGTTGATGACTTGACGCAGAACTCGGAGCACCTCACCGAGACACTCGTGGGCAACCGGACGCCGACTCTCCTTACCTGAAAACAGACACCAGATCAGGAGGAAAGTAGGTTAAGTGGCCATGTAGTGAGGGACGGCTTCACTGATATAAACAAACTAATTTAAGTCACAAATCAGAAGAAAAATACGGAACTTTTTTTTTAAATAAATAATTTCATGTGCTACTTTTGCCCCAAAAAAATATGTTTAAAGCCATGTTTAAAGAGGAGTGAGTTATTCACAGGGGCAAGAAAGAAAAAACTCTGAGGAAATAAAAAAAAAAGTATTCTTGGTGTCATTTTTTACAAAAATAAAAATAAATCTTCATGTCATTTGAATTTAAGTGGAGAAAACGGCTTTGCCATCTTACTTCTCTTTTTAGTCTAATGTTGCAATCTGTCTTCCTTCTCACGTCGTTTCCTCTCAGAAGAGCAAACACGCCACCAGACCATAATGCACTTGTACCTCAGACGGCAATATGGCGGCTTATTCAATTGGAATGTCAGCAATTTTATATCGTTTCATTGTTACCCTTGTTTTTTTGCACTGCATGTTTATTCCTTTTTTCTGTTGTGAACCTGCTGCTGTGTCAACTGCACATAAAGGAATAGAACAGGTCCTGAAGTAGGCAACAGTCTGCACTGAACATGTGGACCAATGATATGGAAGGTCGAGGCCAGCATGTTGCTGTATGCTGCTTTTTTAAAGGGTAAATATAGAATGTTGTCACTCATTTTCCCACCTTTAAGGGTGAACGACAACGATGCCGCGAGTTGACTGGAAGACAAGACTATTTCATGGTAACCTGTTTGACCTTTAAAAAAAAAAAAAAAAGAGTACAAAACTAAAATGAGTTTTACAAATGTGTCGTCTATAGGTGTTTGGAAGGAGGACTGCAGCAAACAAGCCAACTTCCTGCTCAGTACTCGTGGTTTGCTGCGGAAGCGCTGCACTTTACTGGAGTGACAAAGAAAAAAAACAAAACAAAAAAAAACGAGGCGTTTGTTTCGTTTGCGAATTGATGTCGTCTTTTCCCATGTGAAGCTGTAATCTGCAACACACACACGTTGCAAGAGGGACTGACGAGGCGAGCCACCAAACTCAAAATGATAGGGAATCTGAATACACACCGTGTACGTCCAGGTTGCTTTAGAAATATGCCTCATGTCGACATTAGACGAGTACAACAAGTTAACAGGGAAGTGAAGTCAAATCAAGTTCTTTAATCACTTGATTACTTTCATTGACACGTTTGATTAACTATTTTGATTAAAAAACAAACGTTAAAAATCAACTACCGCATGACTGAAGAAACAGCCAGTAAACATCATTGATGCAAACTATTTCTTCTTCCAAAATTAATTAATAACAATAACAACAACAATAATAATAATAATAATAATAATTTGAGAATGCTGGGCTCAGTAAAGGTTTAAAATAAATTAATAATCTGACTTAATGTGCACATTTATTCCAAACACTGATCATAACTTTGAGGATTGATTGATCAAATAAAAGTAATCCAACTAAATTATACAAAAATGATGTCTAAAGCAGAAGACGTACAATCAAATGAGGTTAAAATAATTAAATATACTAAATACATTTATAATACTGAACTAAAAAAGACGTGACGTTTACTTCACTATACTTTTGTGGACGTGAACATAAATCCAAAGAGGTCACACTGGCCAGCAAATGTTGAATGTTAGATACAGTAGATTTAGAAACATTAATTCCAAGATGGCGGCGCACAGTAGAGCAGAAGCTTCTTGAGCTCCAGGGTGGACAACAAATAAAATCATTATGGATTAATTTGACCCTCATTTTTGTATTGTATCCCTGCGTTCCACCATTTAGGGGCAAAATAATGTTTTGTTTTTATGTTACAGGCGATAAATCAGGATAAGATTTGATTCAGCGTTTCCTCCTTTACAGACAACATGATCAAGTCAGTGTTGCTGCTCTTACCTTCAGCCAGTACAACGTCCTTCAGCTTCTCCACAGCCTCGGCGAAACGTTGCACGTCTCTGAGCAGAGCTGGGATGTCTTCGACTTCGATGACGGTGCTCTCCGGACCCTCAGGCGAGGATGAGGAGGAGGTGGGAGTCGTAGCCCCTCTACTCTGAACTTTATTCATGACCCAAGACTGCAGAGGGAACCCTGCCAATAAAAACTTAAATCTTAACACACACCTGAAGGATGGAGCCGAAATCAATCCAAATTAAATCTAAACTTATATATTTCTGAGACCTATAAATCAGATTTGTTGTCCTTATATTTATCATCATTTCATTTATTAATGTCTTCGTTGTTATTGTTAATTTTTGTACGGTATGTTTAATCTTTTGTTGCAACCATTCAAATTTCCCCAATGAGGGAAGAATAAAGGGATATCAATCAAATACATACTCAAGAATGTGTATTTCATAACAAAATGTTGCAAATTGATTTGGATATTCAGGATTACTGCAGTAAATCAAGATTGGTTGGAGAATAATTATGTCATGGACGTCGGTGACAAAGTCAGTTTAATTTTTTTTTATTTTTAGAAAGACTGCAAAGAAAATGTAAAATTAGTTTGAATATAAACTATATTTGCAAGAAAACAAAATATTGTTACACACACACACACACACACACACACACACCCCCCCACACACACACACACCCACACACACACACACATTTATTCTGTGTGTGTATCATTTTCAGTCTGTGTCATTTCCTTTGATGTATGCTCCTTACCGTATATTTGCCCTTTGTTATCCTTTTAAGTTTGCTTTGTTCTTGTTCTTATGACACTTGTCTGCTGTGAACAGGAAACCTAATTTCCCAAATGAGATTTCTAAAGGGATCAATAAAGTCAATCTCATCTAAAGATGCAACTAAATTGATTGATTGATTTCTATTAATTCGCACTAGTCTAAATACAACAATAGCATCTTTTTTAAGGAGTTTTTTTCCTCCATTTTTGTGGGTATTTATTGCCCCTTTCATTTATTAATGTCTTCGTTGTTATTGTTAATTTTTGTACGGTATGTTTAATCTTTTGTTGCAACCATTCAAATTTCCCCAATGAGGGAAGAATAAAGGGATATCAATCAAATACATACTCAAGAATGTGTATTTCATAACAAAATGTTGAAAATTGATTTGGATATTCAGGATTACTGCAGTAAATCAAGATTGGTTGGAGAATAATTGTCATGCAAGTCGGTGACAAAGTCAGTTTAATTTTTTTATAAAATATTGTCACACACACAC
This sequence comes from Callionymus lyra, assembly GCF_982586985.1. Classification (NCBI taxonomy): domain Eukaryota; kingdom Metazoa; phylum Chordata; class Actinopteri; order Syngnathiformes; family Callionymidae; genus Callionymus; species Callionymus lyra. The sequence continues at coordinate 29,892,001 of NC_141819.1, read as the reverse complement.
ACACACACACACACACACACACACACACACACACACACACACACACACACACACACACACACACACACACACACACACACACACACACACACACACACACACACACACACACACACACACACGTGTGTGTATCATTTTCAGTCTGTGTCATTTCCTTTGATGTATGCTCCTTACCGTATATTTGCCCTTTGTTATCCTTTTAAGTTTGCTTTGTTCTTATGACACTTGTCTGCTGTGAACAGGAAACCTAATTTCCCAAATGAGATTTCCGAAGGGATCAATAAAGTCAATCTCATCTAAAGATGCAACTAAATTGATTGATTGATTTCTATTAATTCGCTAGTCTAAATACAACAATAGCATCTTTTTTAGGAGTTTTTTTCCTCCATTTTTGTGGGTATTTATTGCCCCTAAATAAAAAATACCAGTAAGTGAATAGAAAAAGAAATATTTGAAAAAAGAAAAAAAAAGTTGACTTATTTTAAACTTTTCACGCCTTTATATTGGCGTGATGGCCCCTGACAACATCCACTTCATAAAGTGTGGCCCCCCGAGTGAACGTAAAAGTCCATAGATGCTATAAAAGAGTGTGAGAGGATGTACCTGCGGCGCTGGCGTGTCTGCTCAAGGCGGTCGGCCTCCTCATGGTGGCCGCAGGAGCCTGTCCGCTGTTCATCTTGGGGGTGCCCGGGCAGGACAGGGTCGAGTCCGGGAGCCCGGCAGAGTTCGGGGTCAGCATCAGCGAGGAGGAGGACAGCAAGGTGGGGAGGCTGGAGTCCCCAGCATCCCTGCGGTACTGCTCCTGGAGGACCGAGAGCTGCAGGGAAGAGGAGGATCACAGGGTTATTGACAGGAATACTGTTGCAGCACCGGTTCAAGTTCTCAAACACTGTCGTTGAAAGACTCAAAAAGTAAACACGTAGGAGAAAAAAAAAATGACACAAGATCCTGCGAGAGTTGTGGCGCAACAACTTCCTGCCTGAGCGGAGAAGTGTGTAAACGGTGAAGACACAACGTAAACGACAAAAACAATGCAAGTCCAAATTGTTTTTAACATTTAAACTAAAATAATTTGTGAAGTCTTACTGGTAGGATCCCTGTTTGAAGCTGGTTGTCATCTCCCACTTCAGTCTCTGCCTTCTTTACCTTCTTACTCTTGAAGAAACGTCTGAATCTACCTCTAGTTAAACATTTAAGCATTTTTTTAACTCGATTAAAGCAGAATAAACCACTGGACAATATTAAAACTTTGAGCTGCAACTTTTGGACGAGCACCACCAGAATGGACGGACAGATGTCCAAGTGTCGTTCATTCTCTCCACACACGTGACGTAAACGTTGATGTATTAAAGGTAAAAAAAAAAAAAGGTAAGGAGCGCCTTTGATGTGTCAGAGATAAAGAGATGAAAGGCACTCACGGAGGAGGCGCTGGTGTGAGGCCCGGGACTTCCTGCTCGACTCTTCTTGGAGATAGAGTTGGTCTTGATCAGTTCCCGCTTCTTCCTGGAGAACATCTTCAACGTGCCCTTCCCGTCCATGTCCTTGATCCTGACGCACAGACCCCCCACCCACCCCCCGACTCTCCACTTGGACGCAGTTCCGCCGGCGCTCAGCGGGACCTGGGTGCCATCCACGCCGATCTTGAAGAACAAGTGCGCGTCCGTCTTCCTCCTCCTGCCGCTGCTGTCACTCATCGAGCCGCGCAGACGCACTAGCGCTCCACGACCTCCTGCGACATCCGGCGACAATTTCCTCTCGAGCGTTTTAATCTGTTTTAAAACTTCATGTCTCTGTGGACCTGGACACGTTTATAGTAAAGTTTCTCAGACAAACATTGAATAATCCGTGACAGGAATCGCACTCGCAACCTCTCCAGTGGTCAGATCAATTACAGCACTTGGTACACCTGTGAGTCGCATGACCCTCGTAACCTTCCGCCACCTGCTACGGTGAAAATAGACCCGCAGTCTACTTAGACTTAGGCTGCACTTTATTGATCCCTTTGAGATGACACTCTCAGGGAAATTTCTGTTTTCCAGTAGCACAGAAGGAATAGAGAAAAACCAAAAAGCACACAGAAGAGGACGATAGCATTAAATAACAAAACAGTAACTGAATATAACGACAGTATAAACAAAATATAAATATAAATAAAATAAAATAAGCTAAACAAAGTGACTTTACGTTACTTCAAATGAAAGTGACACACACACACACACACACACACACACACACACACACACACACACACACACACACACACACACACACACACACACACACACACACACACACACACACACTTTATTCTGTGTGTGTATCATTTTCAGTCTGTGTCATTTCCTTTGATGTATGCTCCTTACCGTATATTTGCCCTTTGTTATCCTTTTAAGTTTGCTTTGTTCTTATGACACTTGTCTGCTGTGAACAGGAAACCTAATTTCCCAAATGAGATTTCCAAAGGGATCAATAAAGTCAATCTCATCTAAAGATGCAACTAAATGTTGCATGGATTTCTATTAATTCGCACTAGTCTGACCACTGGAGAGGTTGCGAGTGCGATTCCTGTCAGAGTGTTGTTAATCCACTGTAGAGGTGGAAGTGTCAGACTCCTTCCCCTCTGACTCCAGCCCCAAGCAACCTCCTCCCCCCAAGTGAGGAGTTGTACAGCCTGATGGCGTGAAAGACAAAGGAGTTTCTCAGTCTATTGGTCCTACACTTGGGGAGCAGCAGTCTCTGAGTGAACCGGCTCCTCTGGTTGGTGATGACAGTGTGCAGAGGGTGGCTGGTGTCATCCATGATGTCCATCAGTTTGTCCAGTGTCCTCTTCTCTGCCACCGACACCAGAGAGTCCAGTTTATTGCCGACCACAGAGCCTGCCCGCCTGATGAGTTTGTCCAGTCTGGATGAGTCCCTCTTGGATATGCTGCCCCCCCCCAGCATACCACGGTGTAAAAGAGGATGCTGGAGACTACAGATTGGTAAAACATCCGCAGTAGTATTTACTCTGCTGTGTTGAACGAACTAAATACTGTCAGTCAACTAAACTGAAAACACTGAGAGGAAATTGTTATTTAAAAAACATTTCGTCATGGAGGAAGCATGACTGGGTAAAGTGTCCCAGACTGTCCTTGGACTGTAGTGATGTGGCCCTCATGAGGTCAAAGGTCATGTAAAGATATTGTTATTTAATTCATTATTAGTTCCACTTTAAATATGACTGTAGGGTTTTTGTTTTAGGACCTTTGCAGTTATTGCCCCTTTAGGAACACAATAAGTAAATATTGAAAATAAATACTATATTTTGGCACAAGGGCGCGTTTTAATTAGATTTATAAGAAATACAAGTTTTATAAAATACATACATTAATAATTTTACTATATTTAGTTTGATTTTATTAGATGTATTATGTAGCATTCTTTTTTTCTTTTTGGTTTTACCTTCATAAACAGAATAAGTACCATCATACTTCAACATATTTTATAGATATTTGTGAATAAGTGCTTTGTATTAGATTAAAAAAAAATCATAAAATACAATTAAACAATGTTATCATATTTACCTCGATGTTATCAAATGTATTATGTAGCGTACTGTTTCGTTTCTTTTAGCATCATACATATTTTATTTATATTTGGGGGAAAAAAGTGCATTTATATTGAATTTAAAAAAGTTATATAAAACACAATTAAACAATTTTATTATATTTTTTTTGCTTAGTTTTTGCTAGCTGTCCAAAGTGTCCTATGTGTCACCCCAGGTAGCTGGGATAGTCTCCAACCACACAACATCGATAATGGGAAAGGTTGTGAATAAATAATATTTTTTTGAAAACTTTAAAACAAATTACATAACTTCATCACACATTCGATGTTTAATTTCTAAAATTTTTCTTTAAACTGTATTTTAAACTAGGCCATTGTCAACCTTATTTTCAACCTAAATAAAACACCAATAATTCATCCATGTGATCAAGAGGTGAAAAAGAAACACACTTTGAAAACAAGTTTTAATGTAGAAAAGCTGGGACCTATGCATTGAATCAATTACACAAAAAAACACCATCACATGTACATGGAATATTTAAATTAACACATTAAAACTATTCACTTGATGAAAAAAAGGTGGAGTGGGTAAACACCATCTAGCCTTAGCGAGAAGAGAACAAATTATTGGAGTTGCATTTATAAATCAAAGTTTTATTGTTGGATCAATGGAGTCTTGTGTTTAAAAATAATTGGCATCTACAGTTCTGTCGCTGGTCCCCATTCAATGTCCTCTTCTTCCTCCTCATCCTCCTCCGAGCTGTTGCTCCCTCCTCGGATCTGTGTTCGTCTGAACTGCACTGCCTGGTGATGATGCGCCAGACTGTATGAGACAAAGAATGTGGCGTTAAAAAAAACAAGAAACTAGCACTTTACATGCATATACTTTCTCAACACTTACACAATGTAACTGGGGCTCTTCTTCTCCGGTGGCTGTGTTTGTGGCTCTGCCAGGCGAGTCTGAGGGCCACACAAAAGTAAACTCGTATGTTAAACTCAGTGTTAGGGTTCATTAAAAAAGTAGTCTTTTCCCATAACAGAAAAAGCCTATCAGGGTGTCCCCCTAAATCTTTTGGCACCACACACTAGTTTAATGTTGACGTAATATTCACAGGCCGACCTTCAAGTAAAAAAGTTCAAAATAAAATATAATGACCATTAAATTTAACGTTAAGTGCATGAAATACGTGTCATTATAACGCTGAATCAGAAGAAGCTCTGGACTGTATAGATGGTTCTATAAAGCTAATTATTTTCACTGGTTTACAGGTTATTTATGGAGTAAAACGAGTGCTTAGATGAAAAAATCCTATCTTCTCTCAAAATGACATACCTTTTAGACATTAATGTTGAATAAAACAAAATTATTTAAATCTTTTTTTTTCTTCAAATGGTGTTTGGAGACCAAAAGGAATATGACGCATCATATTTTTAAAAAGTTTACATTTCCTCAGAGTGATGTTCTCAATCAGAGAATGTAGAAATGTATTTTTTTTAAATAACCTGTAAATCCAATAAAACACTATGGTTGAGCTGCTGAGTGGAATCAAGAGTATTACAATTTAGTGAACAAAACATCTTGCATGTTCCTGCTCATGCATTTTAAACTACATTCATCGCACGTTTGATTCTGACATTGACCCCATTACCTGTTGCAGCTTCTCTTCTATGGCAGAAAGGCTGGCGTGTGGACTCTCGTGTCGCTCCTCGGCGGGTGAAGCCTCTCTCAGAGAGTATCGAGGGTTGGGGGCTATAAAATCCGGGGGCCCTTCTGACGGACTGTTGGTTGCAACGACTTCTCCGGCACTGAAGTCAGAGTCTGTGAAGCTGCGGTGAGAGGGGTCTTCTTCCTCGGCCGGGCTGTGCGCTGGACTGCGAGAGCTCTGTCTGAAGGAACCGGGCTCCGGCACGTGCATCAAAGGGGGGATTTCTCCTCTGTGGGAGTAGGAGTCCGAGTTGTGATCCGAGGGGGGGCTGTGGCGCCCCGAGGCGGGCTCCGACGATCTGGCTAACGCAGCTCCGGCGATCCTCGAGTGTCGTGCTGCGTCTTGCCCCGGATAGGCTTCTTCCAGGTCCTCATTGTCCGTGTAGGCCTCTCCGTCCGTGTAGGGCTCTCCATCGGTGTCCTCCAGGTCGCTGGCAGCACTCAGGTAGTCAGACTGGGTCTGGTCCAGAGCATCCAGGTCTTGTTCTCCACCAGTTTCCAACTGTACATTTCAGAAGATGTAAGATTATTAAGAGACAGTTGAATAATGTCTTACTCTTATCGGACACATTTTTATACTTTGAACATGTGTCTTTATTTATTATTCATTGTTTATTAATATAAAGAGAAAAAAGGAATGATCATTTATTAATTTAAAATAACTATTTTCAAAGGTTGATCTACAGCAAAGAAAAAAAAACATTAGCAAGAATAAATGGTCTCACATCACATGTCTAACCGTTTCCTCATTGCTTAAGTTAAAGTGTCAATATTGACTCAGATTGCTCGTCTGTTCATGTCTTACCGTGACTTCAGACACCCAAACAGGCTTTGACTGCTGATGGCGGATCTTGTCCTTCAGGGCCTCATACCAGACATGTGACCCGGGCTGCAGGTCGATGCGAGCTGACGGGAAAAACAAGTGAAATGCATTTCATTTGTTTTCTCCTTCAATATTCAAAACCTGTTGCACATGTGACAACCTCAAGGCATGGGGGCTCATGTCATGTGGCCCACCCAGACGGTTACTGACTCCTTCTAGAATCATTAAGACATTTTTATTTGTGCAGGCTTTCCCAGATTTTCTGAGTCTCCTGTGTTGTTCTCAGTGTTATCTTGATCTTTGAGTATATATTTTATTGAATATTGCTTTGATTGTTTAAGCGCTTTGTGACCCTGGTCTGGAAAAGTGATCTACAAATATTACTTACTTACTTTCATTATTAGAATAGTGTTTAAGGGTTTGAGATAAGAGAAGGAACAGTGATTATGACAGTCAACAAATATACACGAAACAACAAAAAGGTCAAACTAGCGTGGAAGTACAGAAATGTGTTTGATGATGTCGTCATTGCTCTCAATAATACCCATGTTTGTTCTACTTTCCCACCGTCATACTTCCTGTTGAATTCACATGTTGTTCAGCCCACCACTTACACCGTTAAAATATTTGAATCCCTTGTGTGAGTGAGGTTGACACCCCTGACTTATCGCCTGAACAAGATGATGTGTATGTTGAAGTACCTGAGAAGAGGTGACTCCAGTCCTTCCTCATCTTGAGAGCCTGGGTGTAAAGCTTCCTGGAGCTCTTGTTGGAGTTCGGGCTGTATCTCTGCCTCATGGCCTTCACGTCTTTACGGCTGTGCGGGTCCAGGAACAGCACCATCGGGTGGTACTGGATGTAGTTGAGCCGCTCCACGGCAGTGGGAGTGATGTCCAGAAGAGGGTGCTTGTCCTGGGAAACGGTTGAAGGAGTTTCAGCCGAGGCCAGGATCGTTCTCGCTTAAGTGTTCTGACCGAACGACTCACCTTCTCTGCTATTCTCCGGACGGTGTCCAGTTTAATGACCGTGGAGGCGCTCTCTCCTCCTCTACTCCGAGGAACCATCTCTGCAGGAACAATCAATCTCATCAGCTAATTTTCAAATGTAGTGACTCATTAAGTAAGTATGTTTAGTAAATGTAATTTTGCAAACATTAGTTCAACCTACCTGCTACTTCATAGTCATCAGGCATCTCTCTGACCAGCTTCTCCATGGCGATGTCGTTCAGAGGACCCAGGATGACGATGGGCCTTTTGAAATTAGCTGCAAAAAAGATCAAATGTGAGTCATTGAATAGTACAAGCAAACATCAGTAACTTTTGATGGGTTGATGAAGCCTCATAAAAAAACCATGTTATAGTGTCTTTATTTTATAAGTGCACAACAAGTCGGCGCTCTTATTTTAAAAAGTGTGCCAGGTTTAATTGAATTAGTTTACAGCCAAATATTATGAAGCAGAGAGTGACATCTAATGGCCATTGAAAATGAATGTACCTTTATATAATGTCTTCATTACACAGTGAAACGAGGCCTCATCAACACATCACCAGTAGTTGCGCTGAATTATCAGATAAGAACCTTCTCTGAGCAGAACTCGCTCATAAGCAGGAAATTTGCCCTGAATTGTGAGCTGCAGAAGGTCATCACGGCTGCGGCGGTTATTCTTCTCGTTCTTCTTGTTCCCTCTGAGCCCACGCAGTTTCCAGAACTCGGCCCTTTGTCCAGATTGTACCTGCCGATCTCCGCTGGCCCTCATGGCCTGCTCCTGGCTAGCCAGGGTCTCAGCCCTGAAGTCGGCACAAAATAAGTCTAAGATGAGCTTCCAGAACCCTCTTTGACCTCGGATTGATCTGTCTGAATCTTCACCTGGCCTGGTGGGGGATGGTTCCTTTATCCAATTCATGGAGGTCGTTGCCCATTCGGATCGCATGCCACCTGCCCAATTTCCCACGATGCATTGTGTCGACCACCCTGAACACCTCGCCTCTGGTGAAGCTCAGGCCGTTAGAATGATCTGCGTCATGGTCGAAGTGTGCGCGGATGTAAAAGTTGTCGGCCAAGTTCGACTTGATGATCTTCTTATAGACTATAAACAGATCAAAATAAATAATTATTATCAATTTATCGTCCTGTTGTCGTTATCGTCTTACTGTCCATCTTGTGTTGAGTGCAAATTTCAACTCTGTCTCCTCTCTTGACATTTAGAAGAAAGTTTGCTGCTTCTTCTCGGGTGAAGTGGCCAAAATCCACATTATTTACCTGCGAGAGGCAAAGAAACGTCTTAGAAAAACAAGTATACTAGTACTTTCACTGACGCATCTGAACAGGCGACTCCAACTTTGTGTGAGCTTCTTTTAAACAACAAAGCACTTGGGAGAGCTGCTGATGTGCAGTGCCTTTCATTCACAAAACTCACTTTTGAACTTGTGAGAGAATACGCTTTTTTAATTACTTTGAAATGAGACCAAAACAAATCACTTTAATTTATATCAACTTTCCCATTAATAAGTCTGGATTGATGCCTCTTTTGGTATTTGGTTGTTTTTACAATACTGGCAAACATTTTGCGATTATAATTTTTTAAAATTCCATTTATGCTCATATTGGCCTGTCTGCCCTTTGTTCTTCTGTGAGCTGCTCTGTGGTGACTGGAATCCTAATTTCCCAAAGGAATTTTTCACAGGGATTAACACAGTTTTATCTATCTATCTTTTTAGTTTTGAGTGCACAATACTTTAGACCGTTTTTTCCTAAGTGATTTATCGGACCAGGGGATGAGAAATCCTTCCAAGAAACATCATAAGGCATTATAATTTTTGCCTGGTTTTTCTTAACTTTCCTTGGGCTGCTGTGTTTGTTTCTCTTGGCCTTCTAAAGCATGCATTTTAACCGTGTATCGTTTTGTTGTTCAAGCGCTTTGTGACCCTGGTCTGAGAAAGGCACTTTACAAATAATAATTACTGACTTCCTCTAGTTCATCGATATTAAAGTGAGTAACGCAGACTTCCTCTTCCGGAATTTATAGCATTTATAATTTAAAAAAAAAACTCTCAATGTGATCAGATTCGCAAAGCAAAATAAAAACAACAAAAACAAAGGAATATAAACGATTCAATTTCTTTTTATCCCATATAAAGCTAAAAATTCATTTTGAAATTACCTGCATGATTTGATCGCCCTCCTTCATCCCCTGATCATAGGCAGGACTGTTGGGTTGAACTCCCCCAACGAAGATTCCAACATCGTTGCCACCGACGAGTCTAAGACCAACGCTGCCGTCTTTTGCGAAGGAAACCTTGTTGACATTTGAGCTGTATCTTTGTGGACAATTTTCAAGTTAGCAAAATGTCATATACAAGAGGTTGAGGTGAAGATTTGGAGGCAGACTCACCCAGGATTAGATGTCGGGTACGAGTCGGGAGGTAAAGAATAGATGGGCTCCTCGGCAGGTTTAGCTAAAGAGTAAAATTATACTTTAGTCATTTTATATATATATGTAATATAATTCAGGACACTAGCATCCTAGTACAGATCTTTTTAACTTAATATCAGGAAATGTTGCAGAAACATGATGCTTACTGTAGATTGGTGGGTTGTTCTTGACAGAAAGACCAGACATTACGGTGCCAGCTACTTTGGATGTTACAGGGGCCCTAAAAATAAAATATATGAATTCAAAATGACTGTAATTTTCACCTCATTCAGTATAAAAAAAAAACACTTGTTCATACTTGCGCCGGGTGTCCTCTCGCTCAGAACTTCCAGACCTCCTCAGGTGTGAAAGATGGTCCGACTCAGATGAGTCTAGTTTAGGAAAAGTGTTAAACATTATAAGGAGGTTATGGATGAAAATAAGGTGTCATTTGTGACGGAACCAACCATCAGGGGGAGGTTTGACGGGTGATGGGGCTCGATGACGTGAATCCTTTCTCGGAAGAGACGAATATGTACTGGACTTCATCTCTGAAGGAACTCTATGGAAAACATTTAATAGTTTAGTTTAATTTAGAGAAAAATATTGGCCAATACAAACACACCAAATATAAAAGAGTAACGTTTGCAGCAGAGGGTGATTCGCTATAAGTTTTACCCACTAGATGGCGTTGTGAGCAGAGTTTACAACATTCGTTTCTGCGAAGCATGAATTCAATTTAAAAGCGCCTTTAAAGAGGAGTGGGCATTTAAATTATATACCGGCACTGTTGTGAGGGACCGTCAAGAAAAAGAGCCAAAAATGATTAAAAAAAATACGAACTTTTAAACTACAAAGCTCGAAAGAATAGATAAGGAAAAACAATCACCAAATTTTACAAAATAAATAAACCAAAATATAGAAATACATTTATTTTTAATCATAAAAAGAAACTAATATAAAAATACTTATTTTATAATCTTAATATTAACTTACAAACACTGAGCAACCTTACTTTATTATAAATAATAATATAAATTACATTTTGAGGGGCAAAAGAATGATCACAAAATTTACAAAGTAACAGCTTTTTGAAAAATATTTTAGGAAAGTTCAACTTAGAGTTAACACAATGATATTTACAAAATAAAATTATTATTAGCCGTCAGAAATTGTTTCCACATGTTCTACTGACATCATTGGGGTCGCAATAGAGTCAAAAATAAGAATGTGGCCCACGGGCCGCACTTGCTCTGTATGCTCATGTCTTCCATCGAAAATATTCAACACTACAAACTCAAAGTCTTTTGTACAGCAGAAGTTTGTACTGTAGAGTTTGACCTTTACCTGTTCTTTCCCTTGCTAAAAAGTTCATCCATAGAGTTCCTCCGAGGGACGGAGGCATAACTGGCATCGGACTCTAAACGAGCTGCAAAGATCACAAAGTTGGTTTTAAGATGCTGGAAATGGAGCTGATTTTCATTCAACATCAACATTTCAACAGTCAAGCTTCAACACACCTCTCAGTGGAGGATTATTCGGGGCACTGGTTGGGCTCCATTTGGGGGGCTTCAACTGTGGCTGTAGGGAAACGTCCGGCAGCACCCTGGAAGAGACGAGAGGGAGGCGGGAGTGAGGGAGGAGACAACAAATCTCAGTTATGTTGGGAAAGGGGGCAGGCCGCGGCTGATGTGATGATTTGTTCCATATTCACCTGCTTGTCAGTGAGGGAGCCTCTCTGCACTCATCAACTCATCTCCTCATTATAAGACGTCAGTAATGACAAGTTTAAAACAAACAAAAATCCTTCGGGATTTCATCACACTAAGGCCACATACACAAAGCAGTGAAAAGCATTTTTTTTTTATTTCTGTTGGTAAACACAAACACTTGGTGCACATTTAAAACATCACAAATACCAAAAATCAAACTTCAAATTGCCACACACTGATCCATAAAACAAGTGAAGCAACACAATAATAGTAAAAATAATAAGAGGTAAGTAGAAACACACGATTAGCTGACGTTAATAACATAGGAAGCGTGCACAGTTTGGTCCCAGTCGTTGAGCTCTTGCTGGGTATTGGTAATGGGGGGGAGGGACACTTCATCTGTACCTGTATCTGCTGAGCGAGTCCTGGCTGTATGTGGTGCTCTGCCTCTGAGGGGGCCCCATGCTGCGTTCTGACTCGGAATCAGAATCTGAAAAACAACAACTCAAAAAGTAAGTTAGGCCGTTCTCACTTTACAGGTAATAGTCGTACGTGCAAATAGTCAGTACGGACCTGGAGGCGGGACTCTGATCGGAGAGTTAGCCCTGCGAGGCACAGGGGAAGCTCTCATACCTGCGTGAGCCATGTCAGGAAGAATTCTAAAAAGAACAGGTGAAAAAAAATCAATGTTTATGATTCTAATAACATTGTATATCATTATAAATAGATTTGATTTTATTCCTTAATACAAAAGACGGATAGTATAATATAGTTACATAATGGAGAAAAAAAAAATCGAATTAAACTACTTTTATTCACCTTTATCCAAATAACCTGGCTCTGTAACTCTTTCCTCAAAGGTGCTGTGCTCACCTGTATCTGTTGTCCGAGCGAGGGCTGTCTCTGCGTGGAGGAGGAGAGTTGCTGCGATCAGAGTCAGACTCAGACACCGGCCTGCGGGGCCGAGAGGCAGAGGAGGTAGGTCTAGAGGCCGTCCAGTTGGGGGCGAGGGGTGAGGATCGGGGATTGGGTAGAGTGGACACACCAGAAAGATTTCTGCAGAAAAGTACATAATGTTAAAATAAGTCTCACATTGGTCCACAAAATCATGAAACATATAAACTAGGCGTCACTAGAAAGTTAAAATAGCGAATTACAAAGCAAAGAATTAAATAGTTACATCATTATTGGAAGTGTGTCATACTGACCTACCTTAACAACTCTGCTTTACAATCATGGTGCATCACTAAAGCCATTTTATTTTACAGCTCTTTATCAATGTGACATACTTAAGAAAGAATCTGGGACAAACAGTCGAAGGGACTTAGTTGAGTAATTAACGACTGTCCTCACGGTTTTATCCAATAAAGTTTAGCAACAATGGCTTAAACACTTAAAGAGAAATATGGAAAATAATGTGCCACATTTAATGACTCAATGATTTATGCTTGCAAAAACCCAAAACTGAAGCTTCAGACTGACTTGTATTTGTTGGACTGGTCCTTCCTGTCAAGAGTGCCTCTCATGGTCAGAGGTGGAGAAGCACTGCGGTCTGATTCAGACTCGGATGCAGCTAAAAAAATAAATTAAAAAAAATATTTAGAATGACACAGTTTTGCTGATAAACTCACTCTTCTGCTCACCTCTTCTAGACGGGTAGGTTCTTGGAGGAGGACGAGACAAGGTGGAGCGCAGAGGGGAGGCATCTCTGGACTTGGGAAGAGGAGGTTCTATTTTTGTTCTGGGTGAGAAAAAGGAAAATGTTTCATTAAATTAATACTTTCTGCGAGTGTTCAGGGGTGGAGAAGCGAAGGAAGAAGTGAGACTACAGAGGGTAGTTGTTATAGAATTTGTACCTGCGTGTTCGTTTCTCCCGGTTGGTTGGACGTGCCACTCTGTGAGTGGGAATGGAATCATCTAGATCTGAAATATCTGATGACAGGGGAGATTAGGGGTTAAGGTCAATAATGCATTCGATTCGCTTTCTCATCAATTACCTTCCAACTCTGAGCTGCTTTCTTTGCGTCTGCCGTCGTCGCTGTTGCGGGGGCTGTCCTCCACCTCAGGGATGCTGACCAGGAACCTGCGATCGTCCCTCAGGACCGTCATGGTCAGTTTGCCTCGACTCTTCTCCACCAAGTGCTTCGTCTCCAGCAGCGAGAGATTCTCAGTCGTCATGCCATTGATCTGATGAACAAAACAAAAAGAGGTTAAATAATACAGTATCACCCAACACGCTTTTCTCTTCAAACAACTGACTTTTTACTTGGAAATGTGTCTTAAAGTGCATAAACAAATCAACATGAAAACATTTCATTTCATGATCAGTCTAATAAAATCCAACATGCAGGATTATATCTGCCTTGAAAAAGTGTTGTTTCTTCATGCAAACTGGTTGAACCAGAGGTGCATGTTGCTGCAGTGAATCTGCAGTAGGTAAAAGGTGGTAACAAGTTGGACAAACCAAACAAATATAAACACAGATTTTACATATGAATGAAGAGAGACAATAACCTGAAAATATCCTATTTGCTTGTCAAATTGCTTATATAGATTTTAAATGAAAAAAACTTAGTTTTGTTGTAAATGAGTTTGGAGGAGAGCAGATCACTCACCTTGAGAATGAGATCTCCTTCCTGAAGCGTTCCTTCTTTTGCTGCCAGGCCTGTTCCAGTCATGTGCTTGATAAAAATCTGACTGCCCAGTTTCAGGCCATACTCTGCATTACGATGAAGAGATAAAGAGTAGAATACATGGGTATTTGGAAGGGTTTCTCGTCAAGTTTGTCCAGAAAGAAAGAACAAGTGCATGGACTAACCGTCTGTGTTTCTCTTTTTGATCAGTGTCGTCTTCAGAGGTTTCTCCGGCACATCGATCTGCGGGAAGCGCTTGTATCCTGAAGACATCAAGGGAAGTGTGTTTCCATGTCCGTTGCGGTCAGGCGACGTGCTGCGTGCGCGAGTGTGGTATCGGCTGCTGTTTCTGTTGTCGCTGCCGTCGGAGAAGCGGCGTGTCCGTCGAGGTGGGTCTTGGTCCAACAAGTTGGAGTGAGAGGCGGCTCGAGAGGGCCGAGTAGTCGCAGGAATCTGGATCTTCCTCGGCCTTTTGACCGTCTGAAGTTAGAGAAATAGAGAAGATTTTTTAGTTTACTCCAAGCTTCTCTTTCTTCTCTTTCTTTTAATGCAACGTCCTTCACACTTACAACGTTGGCCGTCTTGCCACATGACTTCAGTGTGTGTATGGTGAAGTTAGAGTGGACGTTTTCCATGGACACACCGTTGACCATGACGATTTGGTCTTTGGTGCTGAAAGATTCATGAAGTTTAATATTTAGCTGCAGAAAACAAGCAGCCCTGGTGTTTGTCAAATGACTTACAAAAGTCGTCCCATTGCCGGTCCATTGGGCAGAACATCTGAAATAATGATCGGCGTGTCTCCATTTTCAAGATTGGTTTTGTCTCTCCCTCCTGAAAGGGCAAAGCCGAACCCTAGTTTTGGATCCTGCGGTCGAAAGGAAAGAGTCAAGTAAGTGTTGCTTCATCGAAAGAATGGTGACAGTAAATTAGGACAGTATTGAGTGAGCACATTCCAGATGGTTTCAGCCAGGCTGGTGTAGCAGGGTGTGTCAATGCGAATTCCTGCAAGCAGTGAAACTGACAATGTCTGGGCTGAACCCCAAATATACCTGTACATGTCCAGGGACAATAACGACTGTTTCCAAAGCTTCACATCAATGCTAGAACACGATAAGGTAAAGCAAGAACGGCAATAAAACGTCGTTACCAAACAGTGACAGTCTGAAGTTTCACTTACTTTGTTAAGCGTTATTGTATGTTGCTCCCATATTGTTAACTCCTCCATGCCAGGCTTCTAGGGAAAGAAAATAACAAGAAAACCACAGAAAAGAGTAAATAAATGACCAGTGGCCGAGAATAATCCAGTCAATCAGAAAGGTGACAAAACACCAGCTCTTACACAAAAGACAGCCGACTCTCAGAATGAAGACGAGCGCGACTCAACCTGAACTTAGCATGCTCTCACCTGTCTAAATCCTGCCAGACCGGTATGGAGGAGGGGTTATCTGGCGAGTATGTGTGTGTGCGTCGAGTCACATCTCTTCCGTGCTTGCAATGTATCACACCGATTGTTGTGCAAGTGTAGATAAACATTGTATAGAGACAAAATAATTTTCTCCTTCAAGTTCAATGACAGCTGCTCTCCTAGATTTCCCACTTTCATTCTTTTTGATGAGGCATTCAATCATCTTAAATGTACTATCAAAAAAAAAAGTAATCACCTTGTAGTAGTCATGGTTTGAGGTATTTAAATGAAGCATGAAAAATAAAACAAATATATTCTGTACTTGTGAATTGTAAACATCAGATTTCTTATACAACATGTCTCTAATGAAGAGTCTTTTCAACACACTTGTTGTTAAGGTCCTAACAGCACTTGCTGGCCTTGGACTTCGTCTCTGAATTAGGACATGCCTTTCAACCAAGCCAGAACGGGTCGGGCAAGCTACTCTTGTCAAGCACACGCACAGTAGTCTTTTCACTAGTCAAGTTACTACATTATTATTTCAATAGCCAATGAATCAAACATTAAAATCATTGAAACATTAAATTATGTGTAGCAAGTTAAATTTTAGTTTTAGGCCAGGACCATTTAGATAAGAACGGCTTAGAGTGCAACAGGTCTATGTGTGTCAACAGTAGGCAGACTGTTCCACCGTAGTTAATTATAAACTATATAACCACCGAAAATAAACAGTTACTGACCCGGAGTTCAAAATATCCTGCGTGTTTCAGTACGTGTGCTCAAGAAAAAAGTGACATCTTGTGCGGAACGCCACGAACAGGGACAAATACATAAGATTCATGAGACAAATCTGTTTTGGACATTATAAAAAAATGTTATATTCACTTACATCCATGTCTAAACTGTCAACGATAAACATACATTTCCTTCAAATGACTTTTACCATTTGTCATTATTTGTGCTACAGTACTGATGATAAAGAAGGATGGGCCAAGGTGACAGGTGAGTCAAAGAACTGGTCAAAGATCAAACATATGTTTTAAACCTCAAGGGAGAGAAATATAAAAACATATTAATTATGAAGTTATAGAAATTATTTTAACATCGATGGGAAGACACTCTGATATTAACGTGAATCTGAGAACTACCTCTTTTTGCAACCAAAATATTATGAACTTAGACTTTTATTCTCCACTTACCAATTGGTCTTTGAACCTCACTTCCATGTTCACTGGGATTTAAGCACTGAACAAAACACCCAAGGCCTGTGTACTGAAGACTCCAATCTCACTAGTCAGTATGAATACAGCAGGAACATCAACAATCACTGGTCCGGCACTAAAATCCACTCCGATTACAGTCTCCTCAGCCTGGACACTGGCTGAGGTCCAAGAGAAATCCGATCCTCCTGATGAAACTGCGTGTAATTTGAGCGATAGTGGCGTCGCTCTTTCAGAGAGCAGCGTAGGAGAAAATACCCAGGAGATCTCACCTGGAGCGCTCCTCCCCCCAACCAGCCTTTGCCCACCACCTTCCCTCTCTACTGCCCTGCAATAAACCTGCATGTTAAGGTGGAGCTTCACTTCCTGTTTATCCCTAGATTGCGCAGGTATCAGCCATTAAAGCGTCACACACCAACTAAAGAGGAATTCTATTTCGGTAGTAAAGTAGAGATTAAGAGATTCATTGAAACAACTATTTTTCCTCTCCTGAAAGATGCAGGGAAAATTTTAATAAAAAGAAAATATGATTGTAAATATGGATCAAAATAAAAGTGATCAGGACATTTGAACATTTAGAAGGTGGGTCTAAAAATGTTCTAAAAACAAAGTAGATTTAAATAAAGAAATAGAAAAAGTAATCACTCCGTAGAAGGAGGGAGTGAAGAAAGTATGTTGGAAAAAAGGAAAGAAGGATAGTTACTGTACTAGGAAGATAAGAATGTGAAGAGGAACAAAGTACGGTAAGAGAAAAGCCAAGATGACAAGAGAAGGAGGAAAGAAGAGGAGGAATGATAAGGAAAATGTAATAAGGGAAGAGTATTGGAGAAAATGTGAAAAGATTATACCTGATAGTGGTAGTGGGAGGGATGATAAATAGAGTGATATGAAAAAGAATTAAAATAAAGTGAGCAAGTAAGTAAAGTGGGAATAAAAGTTAATAAAGAAAGACACAGAAAGAAAGATAAATCAGAAAAAAAAAGATACAGAAGACAGAGAGCAAATGGAAGGATGAAAAAAGGGAAGTGGGAGAGAAGAAAAGCTATAGAGAAAATAAATATGAAATAAATCATGAAAGGATGGATATGAATTAAAAATAAAATGTATCAATTTTCTTGACCTATAAATGTTCTTATTTTATGAATACTATGTTTTTTTTACTTAAAGATGCAAATTCTGATTGGAGACAGAAAATCATAGGTAAGGACGGTTTACTGAAAAAGAGAGAGTTTGTACTATTTTTTATTATTCCAGCTCATCTTTTAGCACCTGAATATCATATATGGTGATCATTTCAGTCTTAAATGGTTTTTAACCATTTACCCATAATGCACTGTAGTCTGGATGCATCATGTAAAAAAAACAAAAAAACACTGATATATTCAATATTCCTTCAGCCAAGACCAAAAAGAACTACTCACAGGAACATGTAGAATTGGTGGGGGTGTTGGTTCCGGGGGTAAAGATCCAAAATGTTTCAGAAGTTTCATTCTCTGCGCGAGATTCATGGCAGCCGCTCAGTAGTCTTCCTTTTGCTAAAGTGTTTTGGAAGTCAAATCGCTGACTGCAACTTCAAGGAGGCAGCAAACAACCTGAGTCACAATAATCTCCAGGATGTCACCATAGCGACAAGACGCTCACAAAGAAGAATATGTTCAACTCGGTCAACGTGGCGTTGAACTAACATCCAGAGGGAACTCTAAAGGTCCATCACTTGAGTCCTCCGGCGTTGCTTCTTAACTTGAGTGTTTCCCAGGCTGCTGGTTGAGTTTCAGTCTACTGGTCGGCTGCTATGGTAACGTCAGAGGAATGAGAGCACTGGACTGTTAATAATTGACGGGGTGTTTGCCACACTGTAGGTTTGCTCGGCCTCACTAAAGTTTCCTGGGTTCCAACACAGGCCTGCTGTGTTTCAGCACCGGGGAAATAGAACGGTGCTGACTGAGGGCTTTGATGAAAATCACTCACGCCTAGTCAATAGACACACACACACACACACACACACACACACACACACACACACACACGGCTCTCTTAGCAAGACACTGTTTCCTGCTTTATCCACCCTCAACTTCAACAAGTGTCATGGCTGCATACAGGTGCATGTATAACAGGTGCAGGATTGGATGGAACATCTGTCCCGTGCTAAATTATTCAAAAGCTTCAGAAGTAAATTAATTTATGTGGTGAAAAAACCAACTGGTTTCCAGGAGAAGGAAAACATGCACCTATTTCTGAGTAACTGAGGCCACAGTGTAACCCAAATAATGTATCGAGCCTTGTTTTGGTTCCTTTTCACGTCCTACACTTTTCTTATGCTGATAAAAACATCAACTACCAGACATTATTAAATAGTCGGACAGAACATTTTACTCTTTCGCCAATTGAAGGCTCTTTAAATGTTATTTGAAATCCACTCAAGGACTCATATTAGAAGTAAGAAGCCATGTTATGAATTAATTTAATTTAAATAAGAGATAAAATCACAAAACAATCAAGTAAAAGTCGAAAGAGACAGTGAGAGGTTTATAATCATATTTCTTTGTTTCACTTTGTTACAAGCAGTGAGGTTCTTACTTTACTTTAGTTTTTTTCATTTTATCACACAACTTAATCCAAAGTCAAACAGAGATAATATTTAAAAAGAAAATATATATATATTTGATTGTACAACTTTTACAAAGGCCAAGTGTCATGACTAACAGAAATCCAGGGGGCCAGAGTTCCAGTACAGTGAGGTCTTGTTTTCAAGTGATGAGAGAAAAGACCATGTAATAGTCAGACAGGTATGTCAGTCCATTGCGACGAAGATAGATCTTAATAAAACAAAGTGACTCTCCATTACTGCAATGGTATTAGATCAGTTTATTAAAATATATAGAACAACTAATTTGTTTAGAACATTCTTTTGTTATAGCATATCTGCTTGTCATCACATTAGTGTGACTCAAGTTCGAAACTACTACAAACTATAAGCGTGACTTGCTCAACTGCATGTTCCAGTGACTTCACATACCTGAGATTCCCTGCCATGGAACAGTAGACCATGTAGTTGCCGCTCTTGTAAACATTAATGACGGAACTGTGATAGTGCAAACACGCCAACAGACTCCGCTTTGTGCCTCTTGTGGAATAGCAGTGTAAATATGTGACACACTCAAGGGATGACTGTAATTATACAGATACTGACTTCTTTATGACAGCGAGGAAGACATGTACTGACATCCCTTCTGAAGAACCACATGAAAGAAACCTGGACTTGCAGGATTTGGGCTTGGATTAAAGTAAAAAAAATGTCAAACAAAACACATTCTCAAATCTGTGTGGTGGGTTCACAGATTAGTGAACATGTGTGAGAGTGAATGGATCACATCTGAACCACAACTGCATGACTTGATACCAATTCACTTTTATCAAGAGGGATGTATACTGCTCTCTGCTGGGGACGTTTGGTCAATGCCTTTGACTTTTTGAGGCGAAATAAAATCATTTACTCTTATTAAAAGTAAAAAAAAGTAAATTGTGTTACTTTATCTTAACATAGGATAAGCTCAATAAATTACAATTGAAACATGGTTCACTGTGATTTGTTTAAAAACAAAAACTTGCCTTTTTTTTAAACAGACTATGTATCAATGTTTGTGTTTAATCCCAGGAACTGAGGTAAATTCGTGTCCAAAAAAGTTAAAGTTTGGGTTGAAGAATGTAGAGTGAAACTGAGCTGAACTAGATAGGAACTTGTGTGGCAGAACAAGAAAGGTGAGCAACTTGAAAGTTCAACACTTTCGACTAAAACCTCAACACACAACACCAATATCTGGTTAAATAGTTGACAAGACAATTGTTGGTATTAATCCTCAAAAGTAATCGAGCTTTCATGCTAACTCTGAGATGCTAACTCTTGTCACTCAACCCATCATTCATAAGTTACATACTCATGAATGTTACAATAATTTACTTTGTCTAAAGGTATCTACATACTCTGCTTTTGTTTGACAACATTTAAGCTACTTTATTTCCGCATTAGTAACCAGATAGGACATGTACCCACACTGTGTAAACAACAACAGATAAGAAGCTAACTCACCTGTTCGCTCGCTCTCTCGTGGCCAAAACTGAGTCAGACTAGTTTCAAAAGTTGCTTCTGACCACAGCTGTGACTAATGTGTCAATAGTTTCAGTCCTAACTTTCCTTGTGTTCAGGTAAGAGGGCGTGTTACTTTGGAGCGCAGGTGAGTTTCGAAACGTCAGCGCTCGGGGAAACCACGCCCACCGGAAGTGGCGGTACACGCATTTTTAAACAGTAAAAATTCTAAATATAATAAGTAATAATGAAAAAAGTACTCAATAAAATTAACAATTTATGTTTTACTTTTGGTAAGTATGGCATAAAGAAATACGATATAAGTAAATGCACAATATTAGGACCTACAACTGAAGATGTTGTATGTATATGTTTATGACCTGAGCAACTTAGTCTGTAAACACGGTTTAAAATATTAATGGTATCCCTTGTTAATTTTGATGCCTCGTTGAGGGACGCTTGTCATGTTGAACTGCTAAGTAGTAGTAGTAGTAGTTTTATTTGGAACCTATAAAGTAAGTAAGTAAGTAATGTCTATTTAAATAGAGCTTTTCCAGACCACGGTCACAAAGCGCTTAAACAATCAAAACAATACTCAATAAAATATATACTTTAAAGTTAAAGATAGTACTGAGAACAACACAGGAGTTCCAGAAAATCAAGGAAAAGCCTGAACAAATACAAATATAATTGATATACTTTTCACTCTGACCACAAGCTTATAAAAGATAAAAATGGCCAACTGTGTATTTAGGATTGTCGGCTCAACCACCAAAAGCCACATTCATGCCATCATCAGATTAAGGTGTAATTTTGGCAATACTTGCTTACATTCTTCTATGACACTACACAACAGGGCCTCAACATGGACGACTAGTCTAGGCAGGGGCAAGAGGGGGCCTGGCCCCCTCAAATAAATGTTGTGCCCCCTCAAACTTACATGTAAGTAAGTAAGTAACAGCACAATGCCCCCTCAAGATTTGTGGCTGCCCCCTCATACATGCCTGTCTAAACCCGGCCCTGCTACACAAACCCTTTGTTTGCATCAATGTAACATGATTAGGTGGAGATGTTTTTAATGTACGGACAAAAACGAAAAAATAATGGTCAATTGTAAGAGCTTCCGCAGATAGGTGACCTGCATATTTAGTTTTGAGTTTCACAATTTCTTTGTTTTATTTAACTTAATTTGCAATGTGTTCCTGGCAAAGAACCTGGCACTACAAGTTCTACAAATAAACAAAGTCATGGCCTCGAGCAGCACAAGAACATATTTAACAAATTAAAATACATGTCATACATATGTAAGTAAGTAAGTAAGTCATTTTTATTTGTATAGCGCTTTTCCAGACCAGGGTCACAAAGCGCTTAAACAATCAAAACAATATTCAATAAAGTATATACTTTAAAGATCAAGATAAAACTGATAACACAACAGGAGTTCCAGAAAATCAAGGAAAAGCCTGAACAAATAGAAACGTCTTAAGGTGTTTCTTAAAGGAGTCAGTAGACTCCATCAAGCGCAAAGAGAGAGGAAGATCATTCCGAAGCTTAGGAGCAAGAGTCTGGAAGGATTTCTCTCCTCTGGTCCTGAACTGTGTGCTCATGTGTCCGCAGGGGGCGCTCTTCTCGAGTCAGGTAAATTAAACTAAATGTTAACTACATTAGGCTGCCTTGTTGATTCGGCAATAATTATTCATTATTAATAATATTTTTTTATTTTTTTTTATTTGATGAAGTTGTTGATGCTCAAAATTGTGTCATAATAATGTCGTTTGTCACCAAATCTCTATTAAATGATTGATGTAAAACGTATCACAAATACATTTGTTGCTCTGCCTGAAATGATTCAAGCAGTTAAATATATGTGATCGCTCTCAGCTGAGGCGAAGGACAGTCAAAGGTCAGAAAACAACCTTTGTACCACTCGTGTGCTGATCACAGCAGGGTCCCGTCTTGTCATAACCACTCTATTACATAATCACAGCGAGTACAAAGCTGCACATGTCGGCATGTTTCACTCAAAGAAAAACATGATAATAATGACAGGAATGTTTGAAATAAAACAAATGTTGATCTGTGGTAAGAGTAACAAGGTTGTCTTAGGTGTGTGAGAAATATTTAGAAGTTTAATGAATGAATGCATGTCAGCTCCTTTGACGTGGTCTAATCCCGTGTAATCCCGGCCTGATGAAACCAGATAGAGTGGAAATATTGGCAAAAGGAAAAGCGATTAGTGACCATGGAGTCTGGCAAAACATGTGATCCTTGCACGAGCACATGCTTTACTCACACATATCCAAGTCAGGCCTGGCACACATACGCCATCGCACACAGGCTGTCCTTCATTCATAAGAACACACAAGCTCACAATGTAAACACCAGTGTTTACAAACAGCCATTCATCAAACAAGCCTTTTTTTTCCCAATAGATTACCTGTCTGCTCAAAATACAGTGAAAACATAATATACAACATTAAAATGACATAAGAAGAAAAACACATAAAAAATACATTTCATTAATAAATAAATGATACACTTATTAATGGTAAAGTTGAGAATTTTAACTAGTTTATATGTAAATACTTCACAAACAGAA
Source organism: Callionymus lyra (assembly GCF_982586985.1). NCBI lineage: Eukaryota > Metazoa > Chordata > Actinopteri > Syngnathiformes > Callionymidae > Callionymus > Callionymus lyra. The sequence goes on along the minus strand of NC_141819.1, from coordinate 29,868,859 downwards.
CATGTGAAAACTGGATGTAAGTAAGTAAGTAAGTCATTTTTATTTGTATAGCGCTTTTCCAGACCAGGGTCACAGAGCGCTTAAACAATCAAAACAATATTAAAGGTCAAGATAAAACTGATAACACAACAGGAGTTCCAGAAAATCAAGGAAAAGCCTGAACAAATAGAAACGTCTTAAGATGTTTCGTTTAAAGGAGTCAGTAGATCCATCAAGCGTAAAGAGAGAGGAAGATGGTTCCAAAGCTTAGGAGCAACAGCCTGTCTTCTTAAATCTGTGGTTGGCATGAAGCTGGACTCACTGGTGACAGTTGCTGAGAGGAGATCATTGAACAAACTACTGTCCATCATGGATGATGACAGTCATCCTCTGAACACTGTCATCAGTGAACAGAGAAGCAGATGGAGCATGAATGCTCCTCCACAGATGCAAGAATAATAGACTCAAGGACTCATTCATTCTTTGTATCCCTTTCTTAGTTATTTTTCTTTGATCTATGTTCTTTATCTTTAGATTTAGATTGTGTCAACTTTCACTTTCTTTTTATTCTCTGTTTTTGTGTGCTGGAAAAACAATTTCCTGAAAGAGACCTCCAGAGGGATCAATAAAGTTTATCCATCCATCTAAATAATGACAACTACATTAAAGCTACTTGCATGGCACAGTACTGAGGTTTTGTACAAAGGTTATACATTGTTTATTTATTTTTGCACTGGGTGTATATACTGTAGAAATCTGAGTGAATAGTTGTCCTAGCCTAAGTTTAAAGTTTAGTCAAAAGTCAAAATCAGCGATCTGAATAAACATGAGTAAAAATAGAAAACCTGTCTGTCTTTTATCTTTCCTTCTTTCATTAAAATGGGAACAATTATATTTTGTCTAATGCTAAAGTAGGTAGATTATCCTATTAACCCAATAAAGCCCAAACGTTTGATCAATAATCCAGTGATGTGACTCATTTGATGCAAACTGATGAAGCATCATTGAAATATTTAACTCTTTAAATTGATGAAAAGTGTGTATCTTTTTTCTGTGCAACCAAGCAGTCATGCATCCCAGCATAGGATAGTTGAGCATGGTAGGAAAACCGTAGTGACCCGGTGGAAACCTCTTTTTAGGTTTTGTCACTTCCTATTCTCTCTCCTAATGGACTTAATGGATGGCTTAGATTAGTAATTGCCTGCAGTTCTTCCTCATGGTTCTACGGACTTCTATATTTTTCCCTTCTGCCCCAGTGCTTAAGTGTATGTTTTGACTTTCGTATTTTCTCTTCTGATTTCAGTTCCCTCATTGTGGTTTATTCGCTGAGTTAGTGGACATTCCGTGTGAGATTTTTTGACTCTATGTAATAGATATTGGACTCTTGATCGTGTATGATATTTTGGACTCCTTTTGATTGTGTATTTGGACCAAATTTGTTTATTTATTGTTCCGCTTCTATTTTCTGCTTGAGAGATTTAATACTTGCACTTGGGCTCCCCTTCATACAGATTGTGACTCTTCTTATAGCAACAGGTGAACATGCACATTATATATATATATATATATATATATATATATATATATATATATATATATATATATATACATATATATATATATATAATACAAATATACTAATGGGTTAAAAGAAAATCACCACTATTTTTTATATCAATACAGATAAAAACATATGCTTTTAGGCATTTCATGTTTTCTTCTCTGTCTCTTTGTCAAGTGATATACACAGTGATTTAACAGTTTTTAATTTGATCTATTTGAAATTTCTCAATTGGACCTATTTCAACGAAGCGAGCCACTTAAAGCTCAGTTGAGGCCTGATCAGAATCACTCTGGTTTATTTACAACAAATGTAATGAAGGTGACTTTTCTGAATGCTTTGAGATGCATCTCATAAATGAAAGTGCTACATATACACTAGACCTGACTGTCACAAACACAAAAGCACAGACAGTGAAGGACAGAGCGACCTGAATCACCCCGTCAAACAAAAGATTAAGAGTTCTCTCTGAGGGAAAAGAATAGATCAGCCGGTGCAGAGACCAGTTGACTTTGTCGAGGTCTTCAAACAAACCACATTGAGGTAACCATGGTCCATGTATAAATAACTCTCTCTGGTACGCTTATACATCTTTCAATTACATCCTTAATTAATCTCTGACCGCTTGTCTGGACCGGCCGGGCTGATCGGGATTTTAACCTGAGGCTGCTGAAAAGGGATTTCTGCTAATCCCCCGTTGTTCCGATAAAAAACATGTCCACATACATTACTGAATGAAATCCAGCAGAAGCCTAAAGCCCACATCCACACCACAGCCCTGCAGCAGAAGGCGATCCTTTAAATACCATGATGCGCGTGTGTGTGAATGAACACACGAGCCGGTCCATGTCGGGTCGACGCAGAGCGTGAAGATATAAAGATATAAAGAGATATAAAGTCGTTGAGTTGATGCAAACAAAAAACATCTTGAGTTTTACTCAACTAACTAAGTAGCCATGAGTTGATGAACATTGTTGTGTCATGGTTGCACCCCGATGTTCTGGTGGGTCGTCTTGAAACCCAGAGAACTGGTTGATACAGAGCAACCGTAACAGGATTGCAGATGTTAACCCCCAGCGACAGGGTTGCCAGCTGTTCTATCCCTCCTGACTCCGTCCATCCTGCCCGGCTGCTGAGGGGTGGAGCAGGGTGGGAGGGGATGTTGGGAAACCGAGTGGACCTTCTTAGCTGAGTGCAGATTGCCACGACAAGAGGACAGGAGGGATGCTGGAGCAGAAGGTGCTATAACACACCAGGGATTACGCTTTACTTCGTACACCATCCCTTCCAATCCTGGAGCACTATTTCCCACTCAGGACTTCTTCTTGCCGCCACTCGAAGCCCCCCGTTGGGGTTTTGTTGTTGAGGATTCGGGACATATATGGGTTGCTGGTAGGACCCAGGACAGGTGACTCAGGATGGCCGTGGCTCTGGACGCAGTGTGGGGGAGGGTGAAGAACGTCTGCAGACAGAATGGACTCCTCATCATGTCGGTGCTCGCCGTCATCATCGGCTGTCTTTTAGGATTTTTCCTGAGGACGCGGCGGCTCACGGAGCAGGTGGGTTCATGTCCTTGAGCAAGTCCTCTCCCTGAAGCCATACAGTCAGTTGAAGAGTCTGGAGTTGAAACAAGAGTATCAATATTATGGGTGTCTATTGGCAAGACTCGATATGTATCACGATACGATATATTGCGATACTGTGGTACTGTCCGAGTACTTGACTCTGGTGTTGCAGAATTTACAGACCACATGACTCGAAGTCGTTACTGCTTTCATTTGTTTTGTAACCAAAATATGTCCAAACATCACATTTTAAAGCTGCTGGATTCAACTGTATCCTCTCATCCTCAGTTAACGACAGGATTTCCCAGGTTTCATTGTTGCTTTGGCTGTGGAGGATATAATGACTGCTGCCATCTGGTGGCCGGAAGTAAAAGTATTTTTTTTACAAATGCTATAAATGTTTGCATGTTAATTAAGAATAAATATAATAATAATTGATCAAATTATTTTATTTTAAACACTTAAAAAAATATAAAACATTCAAGAATTATGATACAAAATTCAAAAGATTTGAAAGCCACCCGAAAATAAAATAAACAAAAAAGAATACGGTGCTGTTGAATATTGATTTAGTACAACAACAAAAATTGCAATATATTCGGTAAGTTGATATTTCCTCATGTCCTTAATCAACATGTAATATGTTATCATTAGACAGAAATTAATCGAAGGCTCTTAGGGTGTAAAACTGAGGTGCTGTATCAAATACAAAGCCACACATTTAACGATTATATTTCAAGGTGAACAAGCAAAAGCAACTTTCTCTAACTGGAGTTTATCGTCTCTGTCTTCTGCCGTCTTGAAGCTAAAATGAGCAGTTTTACTGTGTGGTTAAATAGTTTTTAATTCAGCGACCTTCATCGCACTGATTAAACCCCCTGATCTATTTTTAATTTAATAATTTAATCTCATTTGTATGGCCAATAGACAGTGTGCTCATATTATTACGACCACCGGCCATACATTTTTTTATTAAACAAAGTATTCCCTTATTTAACATCTGTATTCTGGTACTGAGTTCACTATACATAGAATGCAGCCCTAAACCAAAGACAGTGTGAAGATAAATTAATGATTCATTTAATGTTTTTTGTGATTGTGCAGATCGTATTTGTATGATTGAGGACTTACAGTGAAACCATTGGTTATGACAGCCTTCTGACACGCTCTTGAACAACATCTGCAACCAGAAACATGTTGCTATTGTTCTGCGATAACATTTGTCCACCGCCATCTTTGACCTACTCACTGCTGGACCGGAGCTCTGGCCGTATTAACAAGTCCTCGTTGGATGCCAGGGAATGACACACATAAGTGACGCTCAAAGAAACCAAATATGATTGGCTGGCACAGATGTTAAACTCCGATTACATCCCTCTGGAACGGCACAGATTTGGGAATCTGCTCTGGCCAGTCTGAACCAGATACAAGCCAAGGATTGCTCGCAGATAGATTCAGTTACAAGATCCAAAATATGTTTGGAAACAGCAAGAGGGGAAAAAAGAGGAATTAGCGAAGTTATAGAGATAAAACAAGTGGTGATCACGATTGTTTGGCTTCGACAGCATCACCTGACGTCACAGTCTGACTTTCTGATATCAATCACCAACACCTTGATTATTTTCATTACATTATTGAGGGTTAGTTTCAAAATAAAAAGGTCAACGGTTTGAATCCAACCTGTGGCCTTTCTGTGAGTTATGTTCTTTCTTTACACTCCACTTCCACCCACAGCCTACAATAATTCTAAGGATAATAGAGGCCTCCCAATAATTGTAGTTGGGAGTAGTTATTCATATGTCCCCCTGGGATGGACTAGCAACCTGTCCAGGGTGTCCCCAGCCTCTTGCCCATTGAGCTGCAGAAATTTCATCATTTATTTGGATTGGAATCATTTGGAAAGCCTAATTATTCCATTAAAAAAAAAAAAATTTAAGGGAAGAATAAAAAAGACCTTCACAATAATAGGATGTTAAAATGTAAATAAATGTGTTGGCAGTAAAGATAATCTATAAAGTCATGTAGTGGATTAAAGAAAGTTTAAGTTAACTGCAGTTTGGTTTATTAGTATCATGCCGGTAGTACACAAGTATAAAATACACAACATTAAAGTTAAATAAAGTTGAAAATGAAAATAGCAGTGATTATACTTTTTAAAACTTACAGAATTAATTTTAGATTTTATCAAACTACTAGATGTTAGAGTTTATTTCCACCTGAAAAATGCTTTAAATTTAGGTTTTCGAGAAATAAAAATAAAATAATGGCTCAATCATCTGCTCATTCATCAGGTAGAGAATTTGACACCTGTAAAAAGTTGTAACATGGTCGTTAATGACATAAATTAGACACATTTCTGAAACCTTTATTCAATCAAATAAGTTAATTTCATATGTGTGGATTTTTTTGGGAAATCACAAGGACAAAGGTGTTAAAACTATTACTGGACAAAACTCATTTAACTGCAAGAAGAAGAAGAACGGAAGAAATATGTTTTACTTTTTTGCTACATATTTTAGAGAAAGCCAACGATGAAACACTTTTCTCATTTTTTGTTGGGTAAACGATCTAATAATATGAACAGAAAATGAGTGCTTCTCATTCCATGCTCCTTGTGTGGGTTACAATAATGGGATGGACAAAATAGAATAAAAAATCTTTTATGAAATGAATTTCTTGAATCTGAAATCTCATTTTGGTAAAAGGGAAGAGATATTAATTAACATCTACACATATGTATATTATTTATACTAACGTAAATTAATATAATGATTTAAAAAGGTTGATGTGTTTTTTCAAGATTGTTTCATTTCAGTCAGAAACCATGCTAGGAAATATTTGTTTGCTTTAGTGTGACAAAAGGTAAAGAATCTCCACTAAAGATCATAGAAATTGTACTAGTGTGACATCCAGAAAAGTGTTGTCCAGTGCTCGTGTGGCAAACATCCACAAATCCAGGATCAGAACAAGCTGAAATCTGACAGTAAATACAGCCGTACGCTGCTCTAAATACAGCCTCCAAGCAGCTTTCAGGATCGGCTCCATAAACAAAAAGCAGCCATGTCTGTCCATGACAAAAAAAAGACTAAAAATAGCCCGAGTCTCACAATAGAGGATTACAATCCAATCAAATAATTGCGTTTCGTAATTGTACATTCGATAACAAAACATGTCTGCGTGTCACGGAGGTTTGACAGTTGGTCAATAATTCTAGATCCGGAATATCTAATTGTGTGAGTGAGGGGGTGAGTTGGGGGTGAGAGGGAGAGGAAGTTAAGCCCATAGGTTAGCGCAGGACTAACAATACAATTACGAATATGTACAGAGAGAATACAAAGTACGGAACACTCTGGCTCAAACAGCTTCACAGGCCTAAAAATCTTGTTAAAAAAATGAGTTTGAAGAACATATTCATGTTTATAAATATCTAGAACAACATGTTATTGTGAATGATTTCTACTCAACAGTTGTATTAGAATGATATGCTACAATGAAAGAAAAAGATCCCTGGGCTTGATGCGAAGATCTCCTGCTCGGTTTCAACAAGATTCTAGAAAAGATCTCAACGAAACTAGCTTGTGATCAGGCAACACTTAAATGTGATTTTTAAAGTCATTTACAATAGCTGCACTTGATGCTGCACATGGATCACATAGGAGTCCAACTATATGTCAAAAGAGTAATTGTTTGGGAAAAGAGTTAATTCTGTCATGATCTTGTTTTGATTGTTTAAGTGTTTGTGACCCTGGTCTGGAAAAGTGCTATACAAATAAAAATGACTTACTTACTTACAAAGATATGAAAAGATAACAGAAAATATTTCAATAAATGACTCAAAGTCCAATAAATACAATAAAAAAGAAAGTCCAACACAAAGAAAACCAATGTGGCCAATATCTCCAAAAGTCCAATATCGTCCACAGAACCAGGAACAGGAACAAGAACAGGGAACCTGAAAGCAGAACAGAAAACTCATTTAAGCTCTCATAAAGCACTAAAGACAAACGTTCTGAGCAAGAATATACAAGATATGAGACAACTAGTGTACCAGCGCATGAAATCATCTGATCCTGCTTAAAGATCTGGACATGGAAAAAGTGGAACGTAACAAAAACAATATGAAAATATAAAGAAGAACAGTGACTCAACACTTGTGTGTTTGTCCTTCGTCTCACTTGTGCGAGAGAGAACTGTCCAGGTGTTTGGCGAAGTTCATTTCTACATTTCCAGATAGTGAAATAAGCATATTCTTTTATTCATTTGGACTGACTGATCTCTTAGATGATTAATGGCAGATGGTTTTTAAGACTCAAGTAAGTACTTGATTTATTTCATTTGATTGAAAGGAAAACTAAATAAGAAAGGTCTCCCCTGACTAATCGAATTTAAACTCCTAACTGTGACATGGAAATGATACTATGGCTACTAATATCAAACACATGGAGCAGCTCTTTAGCGCTATAAGCAAAGGTCAGTATATCAGGCAAGGTCCTTGGTGCTCTACTATATTTGAAGACCCTGATGCTCGATGAATGTTCAAATAAATGAAGTATAAACATGGACACTTCTCTTCTTACTGGCTCTTCACATGTGTCTCGAGACATCTATGAGAGCAGGAGACGCTTGTAGACGATCTTTGTTAACCCTCACCTTGACCCAGAGACAACACAAGGGTTAAAGAATGACATTTGGTCATCAGATGTTGAAGGGAGATTTTATGAGTGCTAGCAGAATATTGAAAAGTTATATTTAACATTTAAAATGTTTAAACTTTGACATTTTTATGGTTTTAAAGATTTTTTTATTTATTTATAAATTCAAAGGTTGAATTTGTTTTGTCTTTTTAATAATTAAATTACTTTTTTTTAATCAAATTCCAAATGAAAATGTTTATTTTACACATAGACTTTGATAGTCTAATTCCAATAATTCAAAAATCAAAAAACAAATCCCGGCACATCACCCCCATCCTCCAGCAGCTTCACTGGCTCATCAACCAACGAATTGTCTACAAACTCCTCCTGTATACCTTCAAGTCCATCAATCTCTCCCCCCATCCCTGTCTGACCTCATACACACCAACACTACGACTAGCTCCCTCCATTCCTCCTCCTCCATCCACCTTTCTGTGCCCTGTGTCCGTCTCAGCACCGTGGGGAGTAGAGCCTACAGTCGCTCTGTTCCCAAACTTTAGAACTTTCTCCCACCAGACCTCTGCCACTGTGACTCTCTCGCCCTCTTCAAAGCCCAACTCAAACTCCTGTTCCGCACTGCATACCCCTCATAACTCTCTCACCTGCTGCTCCCACCTGGTTTTATTGTATTGTTTAGAACCTCCACCACCTGGTTTTATTGTATTCTGGACGAGGAGAAGCTTAAGTAGCTTGTTTTTAATTCAAATAAGTTATAAACTGTTTTATTCAACCCTTTGAAATAGAAATATTTTAATTCAATTCCCAACATTTTATAAAAAAAATTCAAAGTTTTAACAGACACACACAAAGAGCAACACACAAAGTAACTGAAACACAGCAACACATGCAGCAAAACGCACACACAGAGACAAACACAAGAACACAAACAGCAACACACGCACACACACACACCAACACACACAAAAACAGACACACAGAGCAGATACACACCAAAACATACAGAAAAACACAGGCACACACAGACACACACAACAAGACACACACACAACGTAACACAGTAACACACACACACAGCAACACACACAGCAACACACACAGCAATACACACAGAAACACACGTATCAATAAGAACAGACACACACACAGAAACAGCCAGCAAAACACACAACAACAAACACAGACCCACAATGCAACAACCAAAGACACACACAGAAAGACAAAATAATGCATGCATCAACACACACAGACACACACAGCAACACACACAGCAACACACACAGCAACACACACAGACAAACACAGCAACACACACAGACAAACACAGCAACACACACAGCAACACACACAGACAAACACAGCAACACACACAGACAAACACAGCAACACACACAGCAACACACACAGACAAACACAGCAACACACACAGACACACACAGCAACACACACAGCAACACACACAGACACACACAGACACACACAGACACACACAGACGCGCTGGACGGTGGAGCAGAAACAAGAATCTCTGCTCCTCTGCTGATCCTGCTCTTACGCAGCATGCTAAGCTCTCACTGTGTAATGCTCAACTAGAAAAGCTCTTTAGCTGTCATTACGCTCTCGTCTCCCTGCAGCCAGTCCAGCCACTGAGGTTCGACTTGTCCCATCATATATGGTCTCCATCATCTATGCTTGATCCCAAACACTGATATAGATACTAATGTCCCGAACATCGGTCACTCCTTATAGTTATTCCTGCTTGTTCTTGTTCTCGTCTGAATATTTCATCTTCATCTAATAAAAACATGACAATGTGCCTGCATGTGCACGTGTGGACAGAATGTGTCTCTGAATGATGGATCCGTCTCATCGTTGGATGGTGGGACGGACAAATGAACTGATGGGAAGATTTTGAAACAAAGTTGTTAAAACAAAGGAGTGTTGAACGGCAGAGATGTTTAGAGGTTTGTAGAAGATGAATAGATTATAAAATGGACGGATATGTTTGAATCATGGATAAACCAACAAATGGAAGGATGGAAAGGACAGATGGATCAACTTGTATGTCACTTTCCTGAGACATTTTTGAGAAAAATCAAAATGATTATCTAGACATAGAGACGGAGACAATGATAAGTCAAATGGCAGGTTCATAATGGACGAATAGACAGATATTTAAGGTAGACATGAGAATATAACTGATGTTTCAAGATCCTAAATGTGCTTGAAACCCCCAAAGTATCAAGATGTACCCATAATACAATACAAACCTAGTTGCCATGACAGCTTACAATGTTCATGTGTTCGTACTCAACACCTCTTAAGGGCCATGTTTGTCAATCTTCAAACCTTGTAACAACATCTCTCATTTAAAAAGGCATGATATTGTGTTGTATGTATCATATCATGACACAGTCATTCATTTTGAACTTAGCTTAAAAAATAATTAGTGAATTAGTAGATAAGAATCAAATCTTATCAAGCTGAGACTGCCACCTAGTGGCCTTTAGGATGAAGATAGTGTTTCATACAGGAAGGCCTTATCAATCCGTTGCAAATATAATCCTAAATACTGTAAATTATTTAGACTCTAGAAACTCATCTAGGAAAACTATTGAATTTATTTATGACTGTAATGTGTATTAATATTTGACAGATAGTTTTTCCTTATTAAGACCCAGTGGCAGGCCGTGCATTTCACACAAAGGACTTCAGTGGCGCACGTTTGAATGAATCCATCACTCAATAACTACTTTAAGGTTCTTTATACACCACAGGGATCTGAGCCTGTACTGTTATAGGTCAATAAGACGTTTATCATCAGATGAACACAACTTCAGGGCATTATATCAAAATATCACTCCGACTACAGTCTGTGTGGTTTACATGGCCACGACACACACACTCTGCATCGAAACTTAGTAACAAAACAACACACGTAGAAACAACAACAGCTAGATTTTAATCAGCAGCTACGTCACTTTGAGTCGCGCATACGGTATATCAATGATGACGACAAACAACAGTCCAGACCGAAGCATCATCAGCGTCTCTGAAGCCCGGGAATGAGAATCGATGAAATCAACCAGAGTAAATGTCTTTAGTTGGGAAACAAAATCCGAGTCTCATTAAACTGCAGCGACACACACACACACATTTGGAGGAAATGTGGCAGATAAATCCTTCGAAACTTTTGAAAGATTCGTCTCGGAGTTAGTATAACTTTCTTAACAACGTCCAGCTTTTCTTGAAAAGTCCTTCTTGAAAATGGCTTTGCTAGTATATTCGCGACCAGATTAGGGCCTTCAACCATTGTGTTGAAAAACAAACAGCGAAATTAAACCAAATCAACATTTTAGCTCCATGTGACTTGTCTGAGTGATATCCAATCAGATATGAACGTGTTCAACGCGCTCAACGCGTTCGTCAACTCGAATCTGATTGATTAACACAATCCTTCGGCTGTCGTTTATTTCAATGTACAATAGCCAGTTCTGAAACCTACTAAAGGCCTCGAGCAGATTTCTTCTGGCAACAGAGCTGGTGAGAGCTCAAATATGATTGGATGAAAGTTCTCACATGAACGTACAATCTTGGAAACAGTGCGCAACTTGCGCAAGCAAGAGGAAAGAAATGAAATGAAGAGAAAGACAATGAGGAATAATTTAATACATATTTATGAAAAATAAACCAACAAAAAAAAAAAAAATTAAAATTAAAATTATTTTCTGATTATATTTGACGGCACGCCACTGACTATTTTTGTCATCACAAGAAGCCAAAGTGCTCCTTCCCAATGAAATCAGAAAAGCAAACAATCATGTTAACAACTTTTACTAATCAATAATTTTGCTGGGTCTGAGACGGATGAGAACCTTCTGAACCACCAATGGGTCATAGTACTAGCCCAGTCATATAAAAGCTGATTTATTGACATTATTTGATGTCTTACTGTGCTTTATTCAGTTATGTTTCAATGTTTCTTTAGATGTTCCTTCCATGAAAGCACAGAACATCAACCAAATGGAATCACAGCCAAACTATCCTGTTTTAAATTTATTTTTATTGAAGTTGCCATAATGCAAGCGATTGTAAGTAGTTACAAACACATATTACAATAGTTATAAATGTGCATTGTCTTCATAGGCTTCAGAAATAAATGAGAAGATGGGAGAGAGTCAAGGAGAAAGTTGACACATTTCTTTACTCAAATAGAAATGTTGGTGCTTCGTATTAAAGTCATCTAATGATATTAAATTAAAGGAAACATATTAGCAATTTCAATTATGCTCAAACAAAAGCTCCTCACCGACACGCCGACTGGATGAAGTGACTTCCAACACAGTTGACTGGCAGCCAAGTTGATCCTGTGAGTGAGGGGGATGACACAGCCACTGACGGAGAACATCTGTCCACAATCACTGAACCCTGTGAGAACCGCCCAACATCTGCCCAACTGTCACCCAAATATCTCCGGCACCCATCTGTGTGGCATCTGTTCCAGCGCTGACGTTTGGGCGTTCCCCCCCGAATCTCATTACATTGTAGTAGACGTGAGGATATAATTGTGACAACATGTGACTTTAAATGGGGTGGAATTAATTTATCAGAGCCCAGTGTTGGCGTTATTGAGCTGTTAATGAAACACCACCATATTGATGAAGCTAGCCAGCCAAAAAGGCTTCTACATGGATGGATGGATGGATGGATGGATGGATGATGGATGATGGATGATGGATGATGGATGATGGATGATGGATGATGGATGATGGATGATGGATGATGGATGATGGATGATGGATGATGGACGGATGGATGATGGATGATGGATGATGGATGATGGATGATGGATGATGGATGATGGATGATGGACGAATGGACGGATGGACGGATGGATGGATGGATGGATGGATGGATGGACGGATGGACGGATGGATGGATGGATGGATGGATGGATGGATGGATGATGGATGGATGGATGGATGGATGGATGGATGGATGGATGGATGGATGGATGGATGGATGGATGGATGATGGATGGATGGATGGATGGATGGAAGGATGGACGGACGGACGGATGGATGGATGGATGGATGGATGGATGGATGGATGGATGGATGGATGGATGATGGATGGATGGATGGATGGATGGATGGATGGATGGATGGATGGATGGATGGATGGATGGATGGATGGTCTCAATGACAAATTGTATTATTATTTTAAAATCTATGAAGGTCATATTTAAAGATGCTTGAAAAGTGTATATCATTATTTTTACCTTTACTTTGAGTCAAAATGTGTTTTTTTCTTTCAACAGGAAGTGAAGTACTTCCAGTTTCCTGGCGAGCTCCTGATGAGGATGTTGAAGATGCTGATTCTGCCTCTGGTGGTGTCCAGGTAAAATCTGTGAAATTTAAAGTGTTATTAAGAGTTTTGTTTTTTTCCTGACCAATAAGCCACAGATAGGGAAAATATTGAATTGTATTTTATTGTATAACTGATAAAAATGCATCAATTATACTACATTCATTTGTAACTTCATAAAAACATCCTTCTGTTGTTATAGAGTTTTTTAGATCTCATTTATAGTGAAATATGAAAGACATAATACATCCACTTCTAAACACTTTTGAACGTTTTGATCTGGTCTATGTCAATAGAAAGTTGTTAAAGTTTTTATTTTGTTGTCCAGATATCAGCTTGAACTCTGCAGGCAACATTTGAACCAAATAAAGTGATCAGTATCTATCATCAAAAGTGTCTCTAAATGGGATTTGATGCAGATGCTGATTTGTCACGACAAGAGAATGTATCACATTTCTCTAATTTCACCTTTTAATTAGACTAGATCTGAGTTTATGAAGAAGGGGAAACTATTCTATTAGATCTCAATATCCCCTCAATGGGCTTTTAGCTTGAACACAGAGACATATATGATGTAAACTAGTCAAAGAATTAGAAGAGAAAAGATACGGAAAGATTTACGTCTGAGGGACGCTTCATGGGCACCGACAAGTACAAAGGGTAACCAGTGTCAGGTTCTGAATAGAGCTGGTCACAAACGCAACAATCAAACATCAGACAAAAAAGAAAGAATAAGTTTATTTACGATAAGAGTTCAAAGATTCATGCAATAAAACCAAAGAAACGTCCACATTATCAATTGTCCATTTCACAGTCCAAAGAAAGTCAAAGCTCGAGGACAGGACAGCCAAAGGTTTAAATACATTTTTATTCATTCTTTACTAGTTTTTGTATAGTAGCTGTACACAGAAGACTCCAAAATATACATAAGATTGACGAGTATGATCGGGCGCCGTGGAAATCAGGAAACAGATAGGGGAAAAGTTTCAAAATAAAATCATGAGACATGACAACCAGGAACTGTACGATACAAACTCCCTGAATAAAACCTCCCCCCCAAAAGAAATATACAATATACACAATTAAAGCTGTTATACATGTTTAGCAACACATTTGAAAGTCAGTGAATTCTATTTTTTTGTCTCCTGCTCTAAATAAAATAAACTATGCTATGATGAAATAATGCTAACTGATGAACATCAAATACAGTGCTTGTGTGTTTTAAACATTAAAGTCAAAATGTAAAAGTTAAACTTAAAAATAAAGCTGAGAAAAATGTGTATCTTTCTAAAGATATAAACAAGCAGAGATATTTTGGTAAGAACTGTACTCAATAATTGACTGTAATTCATGTGGTTTAATGAAGGTCAAGAGGTTTGACTAGAACATTCTATGGATCCTTCGTGAAGGTTTGTTGACAAACGCATTCGATGAAGCTGACAAATGTTGAAAAATAAAATATTATTAGTGCACATTTTCAAAATTAAATGAAATGTATTTATCTTTGATGTTTAAATAACGCTTTTGCAACTCAGTCAAAAGGATAATTGATTGATAAATCCTGATCTTATTTGTTATAATTGTGACTAAGTAGGTCATATTGAATTCATAACAAGCGTTAGGATACTGGGGTAAAATACTAGCAGATAAACATGTTATAAAATATGCTTTTTGTTTATATTATTATTTATTATAAGTACAGAAATGCTGGTTTAAATCTGCTTTAAGACCATTTTTTGATACACCAATAGCAAACTTGTGGTTTTTATCAAATGTCAAATATTAATAATATAAATATTTTACTTTTATTTTTTGTTTCTGGAATAGTCTAAGGCTCTCCGTGACTAGAGGAGGGATTTATTTACGGAGCAGTTTGGTCGTCACTAACATTTGAGCTTCTGATCAACAGAAAACATTCCAGAGCCAACATTGTCAATAACAGAACCAGATTTGTGTCCTGTTTGGTTTTCAAAGTACATTTCAGGTCTTGTTGGTTTTTTTTCTTCTTGTAATCGTGGTTGTCCGCGGCAACAAAGCTCAGTGAGGACACGGAGGGTCACAGATTGATGTTGTTCCGAACAGAGCGGAGATTAAATGTGAAAAGGTTGAGCACAGAATGCTAGACTTTAAATCGTCATAAAAGAGATTCATTTAACTGAAGCTCATATTGAGCAGCATATATATTAAAAAGCTGCGTCTATGAATCATCTGTTTGTGTCTATTTATGGTTAAATGCAACATTGTATTCAGACAAACAAATGAGGTCAAATATTTATCCAAGAAATACTTTTAAGATTAAATCCTAATCTTGTCAGTGATTATAAACCTGTGTGTTCTCCAGCTTGATGTCAGGACTCGCTGCCCTCGACGCCAAGTGCTCCAGCCGGCTAGGTCTGATCACTGTGTCTTACTACCTGTGGACCACCTTCGTGGCGGTCATCGTGGGCATCATCATGGTCTCCATCATACACCCGGGCGGGGCCGCACAGAAGGAGGACTCTGAAGACAGTGGGAAGCCCATCATGAGTTCCGCTGACGCCCTGCTTGACCTCATCCGGTGAGATTCTCAACACCTTGTCATGAGTTATCACATGTAGTAGTTCTATCTTTCCAAGTGAAAATACAACAAAAAATCAAATTGTCTTTTGATGGAAATGTCAACGGTGTCATTCTTTAAAAAAGCTAGTTTAAACTTACATGATGATATGAGAATCAAGTCAGTCTACGTAGAGCCTGGTCTATTATACAACATGCATTATCATTCATTCTGAATTTATATTTCAATAAATATATATAAAATAAACCTTAACAAAGGGAAAGGAAACCAGAAATGGGGGAATATTCAACGAAAATAATTAAAAATAAATTGATTGAAGTGTAGACCCGTGCTGCATGAAGGAGAGATTCAGCTACTCCCTCTTATTATTTATTATATACTTATAATGCTTCAATTAGATATATTATGTATATAACTCCCTCCCCCCTTTATACCAGTGTGGTGTGTGGACTTGTAACTTTATTTTTGTCGTTGATAGATTTACCATTATATAATTTTTAGTTTTTTCAGTATTTTTTTAATGATTTTATTATAACATTTTAATTATTATTTTTTATATATTATTATATTATTCAATTTTTTTTTTTTTTACTATTTTCATTTATTTAACTACAGTTTTATGTATGTATATAGACATATTTATTGTATGCTTTACTGTAATGTGAAGGTGTATCCATCAATCAACAAACACATCTATATAATAAAACGTGATTTTAATGTACGTTAAATCTTTGATAAAATATTACATATTTATTACATATTTAATTGTATTGACAAGTGTGTTTCTTACAGCAACATGTTCCCCGCTAATCTAGTCCAGGCCACGTTCCAGCAGGTGAGAACACTGAATCCAGGGTTCTACCACCAGAACACAACTTTAGTCCTGACCTGACATCTCTTTTCCTACAGTATCGAACCAAGAGCGAGTACGAAGTGAAACCAAAGCCAACGCTGAGTCAGTCTCAGTCCGAGTCGTCCACGCGGAGAGCACTCATCTACGGGATCCAGGACGATAACGGGACCGACATTCAGAACTTTGCTCTGGACCTGACTCCACCGCCGGACGTGATCGTTCACACACGAGAAGGAACCAGTGACGGGATGAACGTTCTCGGAATAGTCATCTTCTCCGCCACGATGGGTATGAAATAAAACATTTTAAAATAATGAAAATGCCAGATTTGAACAATTCTATCTGATATTGCAGGGATCATGCTGGGGCGGATGGGCCCGAACGGAAGCGCCTTGGTCAACTTCTGCCAGAGTCTAAACGAGGCCGTCCTCAGAATAGTCGCCATCGTCATCTGGTAATTCTAACATTTCGAACCAGGAGTTTAAGTTTGTTACTCTTAAAAAACTTCTCTATAGCTGGACATGATAGAATTACACACTAAATGTACTCTTTGCGCTTGATGGAGTCTACTGACTCCTTTAAGAAACATCTTAAGACGTTTCTATTTGTTCAGGTTTTTCCTTGAATTTCTCGAACTCCTGTGTTGTTCTCAGTATTATCTTGATCTTTAAAGTATGTACTTTTTTGAGTATTGTTTTGATTGTCTAAGCGCTTTGTGACCCTGGTCTCGAAAAGCGCTATATAAATAAATATTACTTACTTACTTACTTACATGTGAAAAGTAAGTGGGAGATTAGAACTCGATATATTTAAGCACTTTGTCTTCTTTAAAGGGCCAATCTGTAGGATTAATAATGCTGTTTCTGGCTCCACCTGGTGTCTGAGTGGTGTAACTGTTATTAACTAAATAAACAGTTTTACTGTTGCGATTTGTTACCAAAACAGGATAAAGAATTTGTCTTCTTTTTAACTTAAAAAACTATCAGTTCTCAGTACTCACATGACATTCACAGATTCTCCTGACAAAGAGCAAAATAATAATCTCAAAATGTTACGTATTTTTCAATTAAAGAAAAGTATATAAATAATATTTATATTTTCGAATTTAAATTACATGTATCTTGTATGTATATTTTGGAGTCTTCTGTGTACTTCAGCTACTATAAAAAAAACTAGTAAAGAATGAATAAAAATGTTTTTAAACCTTTGGCTGGCAGTTTAAATAAAATATAAAAGGTTGTAAAGAATAACTGAATGACCAAACACATCATATTCCCCAACAAAACAGACAGATTATCATTTCAATTTCATCTTTAGATCATTAAAATCTTAACATTATCACATTAAAAAAGGCCGCACGAGCTAAAAGGATCTAAAATACGCTCCATACATAAACACAGCAGACAGATGTTAAAATCCCACGACAGTATGTTCAGACAAGTCAAGTCCATCTGGAAGATCATGCTGTTACAATTTTGACATTCTCACGATGAAAAGTTTTAATCAGACACTTGGAAAAGTCTTATCTTCAGGAATGATGATGCTAAAGCTGGTCTGGGAAAACTTTCTATTTTAAATTAATTTAAGAAGTGACTTCTTCAACTTATTTTTTCTTATTTTCTTATTGTGAAGTTTTCATCTTGATCTATTTGGTGAATAATACTTTCTTTCCCTCAAAATATAATAACAAAAATAACCAACAAAACCTCTCAGGGAAAGTTTTAGGGGGAAAGGAACTCATATGATTCTGACAAATCTTTGTAAACTGTATATGTTAAATTACATTTTAACACTATTTATATACTATTCTACTAGTTACGTTGTTATGTTTGTTTTAATAACATGTAATATTCGATCAGCAGAAACGATTGATTCTGTAGCAAGGGTCCCAAAAGTCAGATAGATAAAAGTCGACCTTGTCACTCTGTTTTAAGGGGCAGACGAAGGGGTAGGGCTAAGAGGCAGACTTGGGACCAGCCTAAGTTAGGAAGATTCCCAGAGTTTCTTATTCTTTTGTTAATTGTAATGGGGTGGGAATAAGGACGAGGATGACCTCCATGATTATTCAAACATTTCCAAATTTGCTTTAAAGTGTGGATGTAGACTACTGACCTCTCAGTGAAGGGTTCATAGGGGGAGGGCAACTCTATCATGTCAGGGGAAAGGGGGCACAAAGGTCCAACCAATGTCCAATTTCGATGGAATTAAAACCATAAATATTACTAAATAAGGGAGGTAGAGAGGGGGGCAGAAGACCCCCATGAGAAATTAAAAAATGGTCTAATCAAGAGAAAATTGTACTGACCTCTCGAAGTATTTACGAAAAAGGGAACTCATTCTAAGGAAAGGGGCCACAAAGGGTGCAGAAGACCCATATGAAAACTAAAACATGTCCACATTAGCTTACATTTAACCTATATCTAACACATACATAGTTATAAATAAGGATGGCTGAGGCCCATAACTGATCTGAACATACTCTTTTCTATTTATTCCATGGGGTTATTTGGTTGTTGTTATACTCGGGAAACGGCAGGTATTTCAGCTTCAATATGATAAAATAGTATTTTTAAGCTCATATTTATAACATCATGGAATCTACCCTTTCAGTTTTTATTCTCAAGGCTATTTTCTTCACCCCATGTGTTCTTGGTTCCCCCATTAAGAAATTCAATTCTCTCTTAATCTGCTGGCAGGTACTTCCCGTTTGGCATAGTGTTCCTGGTGGCTGGTAAAATCCTGGAGATGAGCGACCCGTCGGCGATGGGTAAGAAACTGGGCTTCTACGCCGTCACCGTGGTGTTCGGCCTCGTCCTCCACGGCCTCTTCATCCTGCCGGCCATGTACTTCTTCATCACCAAGAAAAGCCCCATCGTCTACATTCGAGGAATCCTGCAGGCCTTGCTCATTGCCCTGGCGACCTCTTCCAGGTGAGAACTGTGTTCCACGTAGACAGAACAGAAGACAGTGTATTAAGGTACATTTTTAATCTTTATTTCTTCGAATATTGCCTGAGTCACTTCACTTGTCGCTGCCCTCAGATCAGCTTGAAGCATCTGCTTCTTGAAGCAGTTTATAGTCTGTATTAAAACATAGTTGCAGCGGCGCGTCAGCAGCAAACACAGCTGTCGAAAGTCCACCTGCGTTAACGTCACATCTCTTCCTCCAGCTCTGCCACGTTGCCTATCACCTTCAAGTGCCTCCTAGAGAACAACCACATCGACCGCCGCATCATCCGCTTCGTGCTCCCGGTGGGCGCCACCATCAACATGGACGGCACGGCGCTGTACGAGGCGGTGGCCGCGATCTTCATCGCACAAGTGAATAATTATGAGCTGGACTTTGGCCAGATCATCACCATCAGGTCAGTGGACTGTGCAGGAGACCATCTGTGCCCCTAAGCTCATCAGCATGCTAATGGTCCACCATCACCAGGGTTTAAGAGCAATAATATGGAGCTATAAATCCTTCACACTCGTTTGTAGAATCATATCACAGCCTCGTTACATTTGATATGATGATCCGTCGCGCAGCAGCAGAGGCCCTCGCTCAAGACCTCAGGATGGTCTTTGTCTTCACAGTTTGTGGAGTTTTTGGACAGTCAAAAAGAGCATTAAAAGTTCGTTAGATACTTCAGCATGTGGACATTAAAAATAGACGTTGGTTTTTCATATCTTTTCTTACCATAAAAATGTACAATTTATAATCTATTTTGTTTTTCAACTCTAGCATCCATATTTTTGGCCACAGTTTGAGGTTCAATTTTGTTCGTGAGATAATTTTGAAAGTTGACTTATATAACTCAGAGTCCTTGTTTGAGGACAATCGAATTAAAACTGATCATATTGAAATTTTTTAGAGAGATGAATATAACATCTAAAGAGGCTTTGTTTTTATGATACTTTGGTGAGTTAATATTTATAGCCACAAAATGTAAAATGCAAACATAGGAATAAAAAAAGGCATTTTAAATGTTTCCATATTTTATTTATTACGTTTTAAATATTTTTTGTGACCAAAATATAAAATTTAAACCTTGAATTATTGAAATGTATCATACTAAATGTTTTTATTCTTCAAAAAGGATAGAAATTTAATTTTCTGGCCATTTATACCTATATTTACCAAGTTTTTGACATGTTTTAATCGTTAAATTTAGGGTATTAAATTAAACTTTACACCTCTCTGTTATATATCTTTACATTGCAGTGCCAAATTTTAAACAGAAGTAAATTACCATAAATTAAATAAAGAATTTGGTTTCTATAAAATTCAGAAATGATTGTAACAGTTTGTGTTTTTCAAGTTTACTGAACAAAACAGAAGCTCTCTTGAGGTTTTCCAGGTCTGCTGGGTGTGTGTTTGTGTTCTTATAGAAAGGTTTCACAACACTGTGTGACACACGTCTCAAGGTGAAAGTGGGGTGGATGTCCATGGTAACAGTATTCCCTGTATCCTCACCTTAGCTGCTTCATCCCTGAACAACTCCTCCTCAAATAATGATCAGAGACTCAGATCAACTTTTGACAAATTGTTCTCAGTTGTGGATTCATGGTGCTTCCTGACTCAAAACTCTTTTTATTCAAGATTGTTTAGTCAGAATCATGCAGCCGGACCTGTTGGTTCTGATGCCGAGGATCAGTGCGAGCTACAGACGGAGGTTAAGGTCAAAGCTGCAGCGCTAGCGTGACTGGAAATATCGTTGCGGTTTAATGTTTCTCGTCAGGATAAGCGGATGATTTCAATCTACAGTAGCTGTATGGCTTTACAACATTACACGGATGAAATCTGTGGCCTTTGTTGTTGAAAAACATGTCCCATAAATACCTCCCTGACAATGTATCATAAACCACGTGTATACAGGATGTTTTGGATGGAATATTTCTCTTTGTATACCAAATCAACCATCTCAGCTTTTTATTAAGTAAGTAAGTAAGTAAGTCATTTTTATTTGTATAGCGCTTTTCCAGACCAGGGTCACAAAGCGCTTAAACAATCAAAACAAAATTCAATAAAGTATATACTTTAAAGATAAAGATAAAACTGAACAGGAGTTCCAGAAAATCAAGGAAAAGCCTGAACAAATAGAAACGTCTTAAGATGTTTCTTGAAGGAGTCGGTAGATCCATCAAGCGCAAAGAGAGAGGAAGATCATTCCAAAGCTTAGGAGCAACAGTCTGGAAGGATTTCTCTCCTCTGGTCCTGAGCCGTGTGCGAGGAACCATCAGTAGATTCTGATCCACAGACCTCAGAGCCCGAGTTGGGGTGTAAGGCTGGATCAGATCAGTGATGTAAGGAGGAGTCTGACCATGAATAGATCTGAAAGTAAGAACCAGAATTTTAAAGTTGATCCTGAAAGAAACTGGAAGCCAGTGAAGAGTTTTAAGGATCGGAGAAATGTGAGTTCTTCTACTAGAGCGGGTCAGAATTCTTGATGCAGAGTTTTGTATTAACTGCAGACGATACAGCTCCTTCTTGTTAAGACATGAAAATAAACTGTTGCAATAGTCCAGGCGAGAAGACACAAACGCATAGATTACAAGCTCCAGATCATGTTCCGACAACATTTTCCTAAGTTTAGTGATTTTTCTCAGTTGAAGGAAACAGTTTCTGGTCAGTTTTCTGCTGTGTTGAACAAGAGACATGTCTTTATCAAATACAACACCCAGGTTTCTCAGGCTCAGTTTGACAGACTGATGCCATAGTTAATTAAATAACCTTATTATGTTAAGAACCTGAACCTAAAGACTTAAATCAAGATAGAGATAAAAGTTATTTTATGAAGTAATTTAACTTGAAAAAAATAAAAGATTTGAGTCAGATTTATTGAAGGAGCCAAAGCTAAGCTAAACAATATGTAAGTTGGACATTATTTATTTTCTAAAACCTTTTTACGTTTCTAAATTTTCACCAATTCTGTCTTTGAAACACTTTCAACTCACATTGTGTTGTGGTTACCTAGCCTTCCTCTGGTTTCGCCTGCACTCTAATCAACAAAAACGTCTCTCGACAGCATCACTGCCACCGCGGCCAGCATCGGTGCTGCTGGGATTCCACAGGCTGGACTGGTCACCATGGTGATCGTGCTCACATCCGTTGGTCTGCCAACTGATGACATCAGTCTAATCATCGCAGTAGACTGGGCCTTGTAAGTAGAAGTGATGCTGCTTAGAGTCGTCTTTCGGTTCCAAGTCTCTCACACGTGTCCTCGACCTGCACAGAGACAGATTCCGCACCATGGTGAACGTGATGGGCGACGCTCTGGCCACGGGCATCATGGCCCACATCTGCAGGAAAGACTTCATGAAGGAAGGAGATGGGGTGAGGATGGATTCATCTCTTGAAGTTTTTTTTATAGATGTTTCTATTCATATAAATATACGGTTGGCTTTCAAAATACTATTAAATTTACCATTTTAGATATTGAAATTCTTTTTCTTTTAATTAAAATATTGTTTTTAGCAGTTAATTCTTTTTTAGAATTATCTAATTCAATAATTCTAAATCTAAAGGTTGAATTTGTAAAAAATAAAATTAAAAATTGAATACTTTCAAAATTCATGTGTTATGGAAAATATTTAAATATTGATCATTATCAATTGTACACTATTCATTCTGAAGTACATTTTCCAAGTTCAATATTATTTATTCATAGTCTTTTAAATTCAATATAGAAATGTTGTTATAGTAGTGCCTACATTTTTATGTTGAATTAGAAAATCTATTTTTCAATTATTATTCAATGTAACTAGTGTAACTAGTGTTCATCCAGGAGACCTCCTGAGGGATCAATAAAGTTCTACCTACCTATCCATCATTTTTGACGCATCATTTTGTGGACCAGGTGCCTTTGATCTGCGAGACCAAGCCGGTGATGAGCACCCCTCCTCTCATGAACTGCCACAACAACAACGGCAACTTCCGACTGCTGTCCTCGGGACTCAAACACGAGCTGATCCCTCCGGAGGTGGCTCGACTCATGCAGCTGGAGGAGGGAGTGCGACCCCCCGGGGAGCGAAAGAAGCCCACCATTCCCCCACGACACACGAAGAAGAGCAAAGAATCATGCACTGTAGACATGAACGGCATCGAGACCAACGTATAGTCCACGGGAGGCGTTGTTGGACTGAGACACCCTCCAGGCTCGGTCCAGGTGTAGTGCCAAGCTCCCCTGAAGCTGAAGTGCAAATACGTGTGCACGTAAGAACACTGTAGCAGCAGCGCTTCGACATTTGTATTTGATATTTTATACGGTTTATTATCGGTTCTGTCCTGAGAAGTGTTGCCGTGACCTTTCAGTGTTGTCGGAGTGGAGGGTGGGAAAGGCAAAGTGAAACGTATTTTGTGTATTTTTGCCTTAACACAACTGGTGGTGCTCGTCTGAGGGAAGAACAAGCAACAAATCTGGAACTTGAGCTGGATTTGTGTTACTAAACTAACCTCAGTAGAAACAAAGATGTTGTAATGTTGATCCACGATGTGGTGAATTGACCATCAGAGACTGGTGGATCAACACAGCAGCAGAGTCAGTTACAGTACAAACACAATTACATTAAATCAATAAAACAACTTCCAACATTCAAATTGTGTTTTTCTAGAATAGGTTTTCGGACAGGGAGTTGGACTTCCTTGAAGTTCTTGCATGTAGAAGTATGTTGGGTTTAATAAAGTCAAGTTCTTTGCTTTCTTGCTTCTCCTGAATGAAGCAAAGCACGAGACTGCAGCGGTGAAAGACCATACAAGTTAATAATGAAACCCTTCTAAATCCATTTATATATTTTTTGATTGATCTGTTTATTAATGATGGGCAGATGAGGTGTCATGAAACAAATTATTAGTGAAGACATTGTATCATGATACATTAATTTAGAAAGGCCACTTAGTGGCACTATAATGTTGAAAAGAATCCAGGTTTCATTGAATTAGTAAATTAGAGGAAAATATCATAAAGCACAGTGTGACATCTGGTGAAATATCAATACACTGTATCACGATTCACTACACAGCTGTTTCATGAAGCCTCATCAACCCAGCACTACTTTTTACAACAGAAAGGTTTTGAGTGAAGCAGGTGAAGATAAGCTTTTGCTTATGCCTTTGCTTGGATCAAATTCTTATTTTATTTTCACAGACAGGACGTCGAGGTTGTTTTAACGGCAGTTTTTGGCTTTTGAAAGAGGTGTGGGTGGAGTTTGTTTTCTGTGCAAGGGCCAACATCCAATTTAAAAAAGTAAAGTGCAAAAGGCTTCAGTTCATTGGGTGTCCACGTAAATGTGGCTGTAGAAACTAAAAAATACCCCCAACTTTTACTAGGGTGACCATATTCTGAATCCTCCAAAAGGAGACACTGCTATGTGTTTTGAGTGTTTTTTGGGGTCTGGCTTAGTGTTTCTTACATGATTATACGTTAGGTAATACATTCTACATTAGAAAGACACTTGATATACAAATACTATACTATACTATACACTGTCATACATAAAAATAAAGAATAATTAGCCACCATAGCCTCAACTGAATCACTCATTCTTAATACAGCCGCTGATATCTACCTCTTCACTGGCTAAAGCAAGGTCACAACATAATTCATGTTGAAGCTCCAGCTACATCTTTAGAACCTAAACTAACGATTAGAATGCAAAGCATTAAAATATTGCGAATTATCAACTCAATCTTTGCAGATGAGTATCGGGTCATTGGTCATTCAAGACTTTTTCCTTTTGAGAGTAATACTTATTTGACAATACTGTTTTACAGGACAGCTGATCTAGAAGTTTCTATAGATTCTTCCAATTAGGCACTTTTTAATCCCCCCCAATAATTCAATCAAAAGAAACCCCCCCCCATCTATCTGAGCCTATTTTTTCACCACATTTCTAGCACCGGCCACCCTGGTCAACTGAGGAGTGAGATCTATAAACAGGAAGTTGAGAAAGTCCAACAGCTTGTGAGGATCTCACATCAGCTCGGTGATATTTGAAATCTCCTACAAACTCCTACAGACGTTGTGATGAAAAGCTGTACTAAACAACCGAGACACATAATAAAACATCCGAGTCATGCTTCTACACTGCAGACTAAAAGATCGGGCCAAACGTATCCAAATAACTCCAGAAGAAATAAATGAACACTCTTGGAAAGAAACGTGTCACAGGTGGTTTTCTTCTTCAATTTTCTCTGACATTTAGCGACATTTAACCCTTGTGTTGTCTCAGGGTCAAGGTAAATGCATATGCAGGGCTGGAGGTCATTCACCTTGACCCAGAGACAATACAAGGGATACCTCAAACTCATTTGTTTTCAGGCCTTCGGGTCTCCTCCAGGTCACCTTGACCCTGAGATGACACGTTAAATAGTTATTGCTTCTTGATATTGACGCATTAGCACCAGTTGATTACCTTTGAAGGTGTGAAGAGAAGCAAGGCTTTGAAAATAATGTATTTAATATAGTGTATTTCATCTGTACCGATTTTCTTAGATGTGCTTTATGTAATTGACAGAATTGAGCAGACACAGAAACATTGAGATATCGGCGAAGAATTACAAAAAAAAAGCGCAGATAAATGCATTTCTATCCAGCCCATCACGTGGAAGCTACTTCATCTGGTATCCCGCACCAGAAATATGTCACATCACTCTTTGTGTAGGTCAATCCTGGTGGACCGAGTGTTGGTCCACCAGGATTGATTGCCTTTCGTCAAGTCAGTCCATCGTTGCTCTCGCTGAATGACTCTTATTGCTCCTCCTCCGTCAGCTCGGAGCCATCATTCTTGGTCACCTCAGTGTTTCCTGTGCCGATGTCCAGGACCTGCAGGTTGGTCAGGTGCGAGAAAGAGAGCTCATCCACTGTGGCCGCAGATAGACGGTTGAACCTTCAGGAGGCAGAAAGTTCAGACACTATTTAGTAAGTAAGTAAGCAAGCAATAGTTTTTTGTAAAACGCCTTTATAGACCAGGGTCAAAAAGCGCTGGAACAATCAAAAGCAATACACGTTTAAAAATACATAAAAGGCCAAGACATAAGACAAACACAGGAGTCCCAGAAGATAAGAAAAAGTCTGCACGAATAAAAATATCTTAAGATATTTCTTGAAGGAGTCAGTAGATCATCAAACACAGAGAGGGAGAGGAAGATCGTTCCAAAGCTTAGGAGCAACAGTCTGGATGGATTTCTCTCCTCTGGTCCTGAACCATGTTCAGGAACCATCAGTAGATTCTGATCCACAGACCTCAGAGCCCGGGCTGTGGTGTAAGGCTGGATCAGATCACTGATGGAAGGAGGAGCCTGACCATGAATTGCTATGAAATAAGAACCACAATTTTAAAGTTGATCCTGAATGAAACTGGCAGCCAATGCAGAGTTTTAAGAATCAGGGAAATGTGAGTTCTTCTACTAGAGTGGGTCAGAATTCTCGCTGCAGAGTTTTTTATTAACTGCAGGCGAGACAGATCCTTTTTATTTAGACAATTTAGATATTTAGTTACTTCAAATATTGTTAAATGGTGTTTCTGTCTTCAACTGTCTGTATGTTTAACTGGTAATTCACAAATTATTTAAATGAGTGTTGATGGATTAACAAATACATTGAGTTCATTGTGACTAATAAAGGTTAATGTAAAAAAATATAACACAACTAACTGGTTTAAGTGGACAAGTTTGTTTATTTTGCATTTAAGGGATAATTCACCGAATATTCAAACTTCATGTTGACTAAAGGTTGGGATTATTTTCAGAGTAATCTGTTCCTTTTTAGAGTTATAGGCAACAATTGAAGTCTATTTTAATTAAGCAACTGGAGCTCATATGTCGTCATCTTCATCTTCGTCATTTGCCATTGTTTGCAAAAGGACATGTTTCATTGGTACTCTTGATAAACCTTCTCACACAGTTCAAAAACCTACATCATTTTACCAACATTAAATTCTTCATTATTTCTCACCATGTAAAATATCGCAACAGGTGGGTTTATATTTATGTTTAGTTTTAGGTCTTGGATTTAAAAGCCCAAATATGCAATGACCCGGGATATAGACAGTGACAGGCGTAGATCCGCTCTTCAAACTCCCACAGTGAGGAAAACATATCAGCATTTCTAAATTGAGCAACACTAAAGACTCCCAGCTGGAGGGAGATTTTTTGGAAAAACAAGCTAAGAGCGGCAGAAATGAGCAACACAAATGCAGTGAGGAAAGGTCAAGGCTGGCCAAAGACTATAAAGCAGAACGTTTCAGGGTCAGAGCGAAACTATTGACAACATAAGCTTTAAAAGTGCTCAGCAAAATGCTCTTCTGTGCGGTCAGATTGCTCTTGTTTGGAGTGGACATGAAGCCGTCAGAGGAGATGAAGAGATTTAGGAAACATATTGCACTACTCTCCTAAATGACCACTAAAAACACATTTGCTGGCACATATTGAAGCTCAATGTTTAATGTTCTCGCTTCTGGGTTTCATTTTTGTGCTCTCTGTTGCATTCAGTTTTCAGCATCTCAGTCAATTGCTTCCTCATTAGAAATAAATTCTATTAAGATGTTGTGCAAGTTTTCTCATGTCCACAAGTCATCCTTATATTGTGACAATTAGTCTTGTTTTACTGGTCAAGATTTTAGTTTTTTAATTGCATAGTTTAAGTGTAAAAACGACCAAAAAGGTTATTTTATTTACTTAGAGTATTTGAACTTAATGTCGGTCATTAGTTTAGTTTTTATTACACCTGAGTACATAGCGCTATCCTAGCATGAGGGAAATGTAAGGTTTACTAGAATTGAACAGAATAAGACAAGCAAGTGAACCATTGGTACACAGCTGCTCACCATTTGTTCTCACCATCATGTCCTAATCAGTTCCAACCAAGAATTTGCACAATACCTCACACATATTAAACCACACCAATACAAAATCAGGATCTGGTTATAGAAAGAACAAAACAACTTTGCTTTAAAATTGGAAAAATGAAGCTGGTATTAAGCTCTTGTTAATCGACTGTTTATGCGACCGGTATTAGATACGTACCGCAAGAAGATGCCCTTTAGATTAGGGGTTCCTTCGAATGATGAGGCAGGAACAGTGAAGATTCGATTTCGCTGCAAGTATAGATACTCTAAAGACTCCGGCAGGTCGGTGGGGATATGTGACATCAGGTTGCCAGACAAGTCTAGAGTCTAAAGTGAAAGACAAAAAAATGGAATATGTTCTTTATAAGCACATGATCAGCTAGCTAGTTATCTTCTCTTGTATCATTGAAATATTTAAGTGCTGATGTTTAAGGGCTTATTCATGTATGAAATTACTCACTGTAAGAGCACTAAGCTCCATCCATGCGCCCTGGTAGACAGAGTTCAACTTCAGCTGGTTGTCACTCAGGATGAGCTTCTGGAGCTTGTCCATGCCCGTCAGTGCACCATCCGGGACGGAGCCCAGTTGGTTGTTCTTGATCTCCAGCACTTTGAGGCTACGGGGAAGGCCCAGGGGAAACAAATGCAGGTTGTTCCCGGACAGAGCCAGCGTCTCCAGCACCTTCAGCTTCCTGAAGGCCTCGCGGTGCAGCTTAGCATTGGTGAGCTGGTTGTAGTTTAGGTTGAGCTCAGTGAGGGTGTAGAGCAGCGCCAGGTCGTTGCGGCCGATCTCTGAGATCAGGTTGTGTGGCAGCATTAGAGTCTTGGCTCTTCTAGGCAGCCCCCTTGGAACTCGCTCCAGTAGGTTATTGTACATGTGAAGGGTGTGTAGTTTCTTCAAACCCTTGTCAGGAATACATAACAATAAATCCAAGAACTTTAAATACTTAAAAGTTGACCTACCTGAAAGGCAGTCGGGTGAATGGAACGAGATTTGAGCTTGTTGTTGTGGAGAAGAATGTACTCTAAATTTCGTGCAGCCACAAGAGCGTCTTCAGGGATGCTGCGGATGGAGTTTTTCTCCAGGTGGAGCAGCACCAGGTTGCGAGGAAGATCCTTAGGGACGATACTAAGGTTGTTATTTGACAAGTCCAGACACTCCAGGCTGCTCAGCTGGCTGTCAGGCGAGACAGAGAGAGGAAGTCTCCAGGTCATCATGTCTGCATCAGGTAGATGTAGTGCTTAAATACATTTGAACAAGAATTTCTTCCAGCACACTGGGGTAGGAGGGCGTTATAGAGAATGTGTCACCTGAAGGTCTCATTGTCAATGCCGTCGTTGGTCAGGAGGTTGTTCTGCAGATACAACTCTCTTAGATTGTGCAGGCCGTCGAAAGCACCAGGTGGGATCTTCTCCAGCTTGTTACTCTGCAACATGACAAAAAAGAATCACCGTCTTGAACGACAAGTCAAGCTGTCATCATACAAATGTGAGAAAGAAAGGAACTGAGAAAACCTTTAAATGGAGACGGTAAAGAGCTGACGGCAGATTGCTGGGAACAACCCGCAGAAAGTTACTGGATAAGGTAAGAATTTCCAGGTTGTCTGATCCATTAAACATCTGTTCAGGAAGCCCTGCATCAGTGAGCTTGTTGTTGTGGAGATACACGGACCTACAAGAAAAGCAAGAATAGCATGTTTAAAAGAGTTAATATAGATGCATATTGTTAATAAGATTATAGAGTGTAAGGTATGGTACAGTACGGTACAGTATGATAAGGAAGTGTAAAATATGGCATGTTTAACAATGGCATGGCATGGTGTGGTACGATATGGTATGGTATGGTATGGTACGATATGGTATGGTATGGTATGGTATGGTATGGTATGGTATGGTACGATACGGTATGGTATGGTATGGTATGGTATGGTATGGTATGGTATGGTATGGTATGGTATGGTATGGTATGGTATGGTATGGTATGGTACGATATGGTATGGTATGGTATGGTATGGTATGGTATGGTATGGTATGGTATGGTATGGTATGGTATGGTATGGTATGGAATGGTATGGTACGTTACGGTATGGTATGTAGCGGTATGGTATGGTATGTTTAAAGTGTGGCATGTTTAAGAATGGCATGGTGTGGTATGGTATGGTATGATATAGTACGTTACAGTACGGTATGTTATGGCATGGTATGATATGGCATGGTATGATAGGTTTAAAATGTGGCATGTTTAAGAATGGCATGGTAAGGTAGGTGAAAGTACAGTATGGTATGGCATGGTTAGGTATGGAAGTTTAAAGTGTGGCATGTTTAAGAATGGCATTGCAGGGTACGTTATGGCATGGTATGGTATGATATGGCATGGTATGATAGGTTTAAAATGTGGCATGTTTAAGAATGGCATGGTAAGGTAGGTGAAAGTACAGTATGGTATGGCATGGTTAGGTATGGAAGTTTAAAGTGTGGCATGTTTAAGAATGGCATTGTACGGTACGTTATGGCATGGCATGGTATGGTATGGTATGGTATGGAAGTTTAAATTGTGGCATGTTTAAGAATGGTACGGTATGATACGGTATCATATCATATAGAAGGTATAGATCAGGAGAATACAGTTGTTAGTATAACGAGTATCCCATTTCAGTTCATCAATACAGTATAGATTGATTTAACTTCACCTCAGTTTTGGCTTGTGGCCAAATGTATACGGGTAGATCCTTGTCAGCTCATTGGCAGCAAAATCAGCGCTTACCAAAGAAGGAGGCAGAACCTTGGGTGCCAAGGTGAGCTGAGACCAGAGAAAACAGACGAGAGCATTCGTTTTAGTATCGTAGCGATGGAAGATGTCCATCTGAAGAAAAAGTTGTTCTTCACCATTTTAAATTATTTTAATCTACTTTAAGTTGGGTCACTCGATCCTCGACTTGTGTCTGGTTGTGCTGAGCAACAAATGTAGGGGGGGGGGATTAGATGTTCATTTAGAGCTTTCTCCTTTATAACGTGGTTCATGGATTAAAGCAGCACGGGTGTCTTTGAGGCTTAGTGAGCACTTTAAAATCCCCTATTCTTCCTGTTTGCCTATTAACAAGAGAAAATCTGTCCATCCTCGCCCGCTTGTGCCGTGTCCAAAGGGGTCAGTAACAATTTAGCTGTGGCCAGCTGTCTCGGACCACACTGCAGTGATTACAAGCAGAAGCTCCAGTTCAGCTCACGATGAGCTGGAAATGGCCGTGGCAGATATGGCTAATGGCGGAAACAATAGTGAGAGGAGGAGCTCGCAGAGTCACCGCTCCAGGTCAAGAGGGGACACCATCTGGAAAATCTCAATCATGATCAACTGTTGACTTGGAGTTATTTGAGTAAGCTCCTGAGAAACTCAGTCACACCCAGTCAGTCAAACACTCACCTGGTTGTTTGCCAGATATAAATATGCCATCTCATCCAGCATCTCAAATCCTTCATCCTCAAGCCCTAAAAAGGAATAAAAGATAAAGAAAAGAATATGTATCAACACCAGTGAGCTGAGTGAGTTGCAGTTTATACATTAGACCTTTATTTGAATGAAAAAATAACACTACTTTATATAAAAAGCCATCTAAATTAATGGCAGACAATTGTACAAATGTGTTTGTGGTATCCCTTGTGTCATCTCTGAGACTACGTGTTTTAGTGGAAGCCAGGGAGGTCGTTCACCTTGACCCAGAGACAACACAAGGGTTAAAAGATGCTCAGAGTCCAACCCTGGTGAACCAGGAAGGTGAGACATGACCGGGAACACCCAAGTACAGCTTTGAAAATGGTCTGTCAGATATTGAGTGTCATCTGTTTCACACACACATCGAACGGAAATGTGTCGGAGATTTAAACACAGACAGACAAACTGTTGTCACAGCTGGTTCGAGGGCCAATAATCCACATAGCTATCTGCTCTTCTTGGCAGCATGAACAGCCGCGCCGGCGAAGACCCGCTGGCAACCCGCCACCACAATAACAGGAACAATGTGGGAGTGGGAAGTTGTTGCCATTTGGCATAGGCCATCTGACAATTATGCTTCCTTCTGTTTCTTTCTTTTTTGTGTTTTGTTTGGCAAAAAAGATTTTAGGTCATCTGTGAGTGTTTGGAGGTTAAACAATGGACCACTGATGAAGAGTGGACTGAGAAGGATCTAGACTTTCACTTTTTATGACTTTACTTTTGTTAATCATATCACATAATGCAGACTCGTTGTATAAACAAAGTGGGGCGGGCTGGCAGGAGGAGGAGTGAAGCCAGTATTATGTCATAATGGACTCTGCTCTCGTAACCTCTTCGCCGAGATTGGTGAGGGTCTTACTGCATCTTTGAGAGGAAGACTTTTTGCAACATGTAGGTAAGTCAGGAGAGTTGGCTTTTCACATTATTTGCCCTTTAGGACAACAAAATTGCTAGTTTGGCCAATATTCTTATGGTGTTATACAGTGGAGGTCGTCAGTGTCAAACCTGACGCCCAGTGATTCCCACAAGATGGTTCAAAGTAAATCTCTTCAAAATAAGAGTAGATGGTTCTGACCTACAAAGGTGCCAAAGATGGGCTATGGGACAGATATAATACAGACCTCACATAACAAATGAAAATAAT
This sequence comes from Callionymus lyra, assembly GCF_982586985.1. NCBI lineage: Eukaryota > Metazoa > Chordata > Actinopteri > Syngnathiformes > Callionymidae > Callionymus > Callionymus lyra. Next base: position 29,835,865 of record NC_141819.1, on the reverse strand, counting down.
GTTGATGGAAAGCAATTTGGAGTAATTAATAGGGATTGAAAGACAAAGACAGACAGTATTGTTCTTCCTGACACAGTCAAAATATATTTTGCAGGGCCTGCAAACTCCACTGTAAGTTATTGGCTCCTTGTGTGATTGAGTTTGGGACCCTTGTTCTACGTTGTCAAAGGTTCTTGCCACTCAACACAACACACGTGATTGACTCTAGGTCCTGCTGTTAGAGCTGTTTACCCTCAGAGGTGAGCAAGTTGTTCTGAAGGTTGAGAGTCTCCAGCTGATACAGATGTGAAATGTGCTCCACAGTTATCTCCTCGATTTTGTTGTTCTGCCAACAGAAGAAACACAGCGTCTTAAACACCTCTATTGTTACAGGAACATGGCGACCACGTGCTTAACCGCTTGTCGCACCTGCAGAGAGAGTTGCCGGGTTTTTTCTGAAAGCTCCGGCGGGAACTCCGTGAGATCCACCCCGGCACAATCCACCCCTCCCTCCGCCGTGCAGCTGCACTCCGTCGGGCATTCAATTGGCTCCGTCTTGGTCGGTGCCGTCGTGAGGTGGGTCTCCATGATGGCTTCGTCCTCCTCCTCTTCCTCCAGCTCGAGAGGCGCCTGGCATCGCACCAGCAGGCAGGCCATGAGCAACAAGCTCAAGGAGCGCAGGACGGAGTGTTGGAGAAAATCCATTGTTGATGCTAAGAGCTCCTGTTTCACGGCGGTTACATAACAAGAACAACACAATGAGGATCCTGTTATATCATCAGCCGCTCGACTCAGGCTTCCTGAAGGTCCTGGAGCAGCAGCTGGTTTCTGTACAGTGACCCTAGAGCCAGATCACAACACATTGAGTACTTGAGGAAAAATTCCCTTTTAATCAGTTGATTTGCAATGAACAGACAGGAATGCAGACATGATAAACCCTCGTCGTGCGGAAAAAATTCTGCGTAGTGTAATGCTTCAAACCACGTTTCTCACAGTTTAAAAAAGGCTTTTTCTACAGTCGTAACCCAGTCAAAAGAATCCTCAGTCACTTTTGTTAAAGACTCTTAAGTTGTAGGGGATTTTTTGCTTTTATGTTTTGCACCATGAAAATGTTAAGAACGTCTTTCAAGGTTATACCTTTCCTGACTTAACATAAAATATAGAAGATGTCATAATATTGCTCACTATCAAAACAATGAAGTGTATTTACACAGCACCTATCAAAGGGCTCAAGACAAAATATAAAGAAGAACATAATAAAGCCTTAGGAAAACAGGACAATATCGCATAAAAGCAGGTTTAATTAGCAGGAATTAGTTCTTAGACGTTTTTGAAAAGTGGAGGAACTTGTTGTGACTTTATTTGATATTAAACGATGTGCTTTGGATCTCTTCAAGAAGGCTGAGTGTCCTGGCTGGATTAAAAGGTATCAACTTTTCAATTATCAGACCAAGAAAGGCTTTAAAGGTTGTCAATAAAGTGGAGGGAGATCAGGCAGAGACCGTTAAACTGGCGTTTTTTGTTGTTTTTTTTAAATACAAATGATAGCAGGGAGTCAAATGAGATGCCAAGATTTCTGGATAGGTGTGTACTTGACAAGGAACAAAGGCTTTTATCTGGGAAGACAAATTGTGTGAGGAAGAACTTGTACTTTTTTTTTTGACTAGTTCAGCTGCAGGTCCCATCCAATGGGTGACATCACCAAGACAAGCTGGGACAGCAGAGACTTTATGACTGGAAGGTAAATCTGTGTGTTGTAAAGACATGCTGTGGGTCAGCACTATATTTCATGTATCATAGAAAACTCTTAAGCTTGTTTTTAACTGGGACTGCATTGCCCGGAATGCTGTCGCCACTGTGAGGTCAGCAAGCTTTCGGGAAGCTAACGCAGATTAATGAAAACGTAAAACCAACAGGGGTTGAATTACATTTGAGTATTGGTGGAGATTAAACCAAATATGATGAGAGCATTAACCTCTTGATAGGAAAGACATTCTCCAGTTTCAGTTAATGCAATTTTTCTGGTAAATAGTCTGCAGTCTGTGTCAGATGTGAACGTTGAAAAAAACGACAACAACAGCTCACACATTCAAATAAACAGTTGTTTAAAAATAATAATGATATAATGGAATATTTTACTCACAGGTCAGGTAAAGATCAACTTGTGTGTGAGTTTCAGGCCTTAGTTGAAACTGGAACTACTAAAAGAGAAAGAGAAAGATATATACTGCTTAATTTTCCAACATCATCAATGAAACAATAAAATAAATGGGGAGAGAATTCCATGAAAAGGTCCTGGAAACTTGTTGTGAAACTTTGGACTAAGCCTTGGTAGTTAAACGAAGGCTCATCTTGTTAAAATGAAGCCTAAATGGAAACATATAAGAAGGTGTTGATCCCAAAACTCGCATATATTTTTGATTTTGAACAACTACTGTGAATGGAATTCAATTATATTTACCAGTGAAAATGCCATTAAAAAATGATCCAAGTAATCGCGGAATGTTCTTCACCTCGAGTTCAACTATGAAGTAATGAGTTTGAAGAATCACACTGAAAAGGTATTTATTATAAACTGTTCCATCATTGCAACAACACACAAAAAGAAAAACACACAAGCCAGACATTCACCTCATATATAGTTCAACTAATCTCCATCTAAAGATTTTCACTTGCCCTCTCTCTCCCACGTTCATTCATTCACCTGTTCACCACACTGTATTCCAATGATATTCTGGAAGATTCTGCACAAACGCACAACAAGTGAGTCACACTCGCTTTGTTTGCCCTCTACACGCGGTACTGAAGGTCAAGTACTTTACCCCTTATGAGCGACGTCCACTCAGGTCTGCGGTCCAGTCCAAACACACTGGCCCGTGCGGAGTCACACACAAACACCCTCCAGATGTGAGTGTGGGAGTGGGAATGCTGTGAGACCAGAGAGGAAGGACAAGAGAAGAGAGAGAAAATCAGGAGAGTGAATAAGTCCAAGTGAGAGCCAGGAACCAACTTTTCCCCCTAAAATTTGTTGTTTTCTGAACCATAAAGTCTGGATTTTATAATAAATGTTAACATGGCAAAACCATAAAACATCTGACATGGTGTATTAGTTGTTTTATTTGAGGATTTTAAGCATTTGAGTTCAAATCTTATGACTCTCATGACTTTCATCTAACATCTAACGTTCTAAAATCAGGCTCGAGTGACAGGATATGATCTAATGTTGCATGTGTTTCTGTCCGATCTACAGTGTACATCTGCTACCAATAAGATACATTTAAAAACCTTCACCTAGAGTGAATACTGTAAGTTTGTGATTATTTATTGCAGTGTTTTCACATGATCCTGTGTTGATATGGAGACTTTCCTCCTCATAGAAGTAGCCGACACTCATAAAAACCTAACAAAATACTGCTGAAGTTAAAAAAAACAATAACCTCAGAAAAAAACAAAAAAACTTAAGAAATATGTTTATAGGAATCTTATGTGTATGCAATTAAAATAGGAAATACTTCAGGAGAAACTTTTTACATCCACAGTGCGGGATGGTCAAATTAGACATGCACATAATAAATGCTAATAATCAAAAAATAAATAACAAGGAAAAAACTAAAGACAATCTAACTTTTTATTCTTGTTTCCCTCGAGACAGCACACTTGTGCCAAATGTTAATTTAGTTTCTCAACTTGCAGAGAGTTAGTAAGGTGAACAAGATGCCCTCCTATGGCTTGAGGTTATCATTGTGCAGGTCATGGTATATTCTTGTCTTAACGCTTTTCTTCCACAATCACCCTTATTTGAGTCTGGTTTAGTTTAAGGTTTCTGCCTCATATCCCTTTTCTCTCTGACAAGAGGTCTAATATAAGTGATGTATATTTTTCACACCAGCTTCCTAAATCTCTTGTGATCGACTCATAGTTTCTTGTCTTTCTGACTTTCATTATTTATGTCAACTGTTTAAATGCTGAGTCAGTTTCAAGTGACAGACAGTGACGGTAATTTCAAAAGACAATATACACATAAGATTTAAGTAATAATCTGCAGTTTCCAACATCATATTTCCACACACAGTCTGCAGTCCCAATTGCTGAATCATGGTTCCAAATATCTGCTTCTGATTACTTCAAAAATGCACATTCATTTACCAATCTGGGACGTTGGCTATTCTCTTTGTCAGTGTATTCAAATGGAATATTGTGTTTCCAACTGAAAACAGGTGATCTATGATACAATGATTGGAAATCTGGATGAGTAGAGTGTAAGCTGCAGTGGAATCTGGGTCAGAGCAAGTAAACAGATTTGTCTCTAAAGCTTTGCTCCTCCACTTACGTAGGAAAAACTACAGCGTGGCAGTCTGGAAGCAGGTCACGGCAGCTCTGGAAACATGGAAGCTCCTCCAAGCAGGCCTGGCATGGTCTTCTCTGACATCTGCAGCAGTCCAACCGTTGGGTCTAGAGGAGGCGGGTCGCACGTCAGACCCTGATAGCATTGACCTCTAGAACCGAGTGTGGAAAGTACAACTCAAGAAATCTGATATCCCAGCACAGATGTGTCGTGTCCATCATACCAGATAATCAGGGACACATTTGGACATCAGGGGCCATTCTTTCCATTGACTCATCTATAAACCCACCATCAGCGTTTCACCATCAAAGTCAAGGGGGGCCTCGGTGTTGAATAAAACCAGAGATGTTGAGTAACAGACTGTTCTCTTTAATCTCGAAAAAGAAACAGGATATCAGTGGCGAGCGCTCGATCACGGCTCTTACATAATCTCACCAGAGTAAGTGTATGATCTCAAGACCACCCACCAGATCATGTATTTAGTACAAAGATACTTGTGAAGAGACCACGGTTTGTTACGACACCACAGAGAAGGAGTTAAAAACCCGTGACACAAAGAGGCACTTACACGTGTCTAAACATCGTCAATCAGTTCTACAGAAAGTATAATCATAATGTTAATCAAAATTAATATCCGAGAGTGGAAATGCTTTATTAGATAGTTCATCATCTGTCCATCTATTTATGTCACGACTTGTGGGGGTGCTGGTTAATCCCCTGTTCACCCTGGGAGGTGGCTAACAGGGAAACGGTTTAGAAACTCGGCGTTCACGACGCTGCTCAGTTCTCCATGAAACATAATCTCATCCAGTGTGTCATCTACAGCTTGGCTTTGCCGGGCTGCAGCTGCAGGCTCTGAAGCTTCATGGCCAATCCCATGTTCCCGGTGATTTTCAGCTTGCCCTGGAAAAACGCCTGCGAACGACAGACGGTGACAAAACATGACGACTGGTGTGAATCCCCAAGGTTCAGCTCCGTCTCTGCGGTACAGGACTACATGCTGCTGGTTTTTGCTGCCAAAGATTAACTCGCCCAGAGGAAAGTGGGCCAACAGCAGCGGCTTATGAGATGTCATGAAACGGAACGTCACTCATGCACAGAGAGGAAGAAGTGGAGGACTCCAGCAGAGCACAGAGGAATCATGGCAAACACAAGGAGCATTAACCCTGTTCTCAGGAGCAGAGCCACCATGAAACCAATACAAAAGAAAAATTGTTTGGTTTGTTTTTGTTCAGAGATCTAAAATCAAAAAGAATCCTCTGTATAAACAAATGCGGAGGGATGTGCTCGATTTTTTAAACTGTGTGCAGCTTTTATGTTGACAAAGATATCTGAAAATGTTGTTTTTTATTCAATATAACCACAAAGGTTCATGTCAAGTAGCACTTTAGCTTTATTCCTTTTTATCGTTTTGTTTTTTCAACGGCATCTGTATCTAGAGAAAGATTGTGCTTAGTATTTCAGGAGTCATGCTAACTTCCCCTGAACCGTTGAATTTGAGGTCTCAGATCTAAGGTAAAAGGTAAAACTTTATTGATCCCTCAGGAGGTCTCCTTCGGGAAATTGTTTTAATCTAATCTAATGTCTGTGTGTCTACTATGGTGGTGAATACTCACAGTCTGAGGGTTCATCTTTCCCGTCATCATTGCCAACAAGTCTGTGTCCGAAATGTGTATGGTGCAGTCAGCTTTCTTAGCTGGAGAACAAAGAAAAAATTCAGATTCAAAGTATTGCACAATCTTATATATAATAATAATAATAATAATCTCTATTTATATAGCGCCTTTCTAGACCAGGGTCATGACATTATAAATTAGTAGATAGGCCTGAAAGTCTAAACTCAGGGGCGTCAAATTTAATTACACAAGGTACCAAAATCTTTTAGCAGACATGGTCATAGGCCAGAAAATGTATATTTATGTCTTAATATACCCTAATACGGGGAACCGTGCCTGTCCAACATCAAGAACGTCAAAATTGACTTCAACATCAGTTTTACAAAAAAAGTTTACATTTGCAAAAGTTTTTTTTGTCATATGTCCCTGTATAATTGTTGACATTGTGGATGACCCACTTTTCTATAAGTCGTCCACATAACCATAAATCGACTTTGATTTAAAGCCAACCATATTAAGCGCCATAAAAGCAATTGGCATTCCTGATTTGGCACCGGAGCCTTGGGTTTATCAAGTTATTTTGTAGAACAAAATCTTCAGAAACTACAATGAAGTCAAATATGATGTTAAAAAAGAAAAAAACAAACATTGGTCTGTTTATTTGATTTTTGTTGTTTACCCGTGTCGTTGTGAACGCAGCCATTGCCGTTCTTCACATCCACCAACCAAGTCGCCTCTTTCCCATCCGGACCGTCCTTCACTTTGAAGGCGAACACTCCACCGATTTTCTTCACAAACTGCTCTCCTTCCTGTTCGTGTTTGAATTAGGCAAAATTAAACATACTATTAATAACTGAAATGGGGTGAAATGAGAAAACCTGTTTGTGTTCAATATAATCAGGATAATGAGATTTCAAGATGTAAAACTAATTATTCTTTATGAGAATTTAAGTGGGTTATAACTCACAGAAAGGCAAAATAAGTCAGCGTTAAATTGTGGTTAAAGCAGTTTTGATCATCACCTCTTGCAGCTTTTTGTTAATTTCCTGGAACACTGAATGGGCCTTGAACCCTTCCAGTCCATCGCTGGCACTGGTTTCCACAGCATGGATCCTGGATGATGGAATGAAAAACAAAAAGGAACAGTTTAGATGTTTGTTTGTTCTTTAAACAAGGTTAACCAACTATAGCCAACAGTTTAGGTTGTGGTTTGGGAACACAACGCAAGAGAGTCTTCCAAACAAAGTGACATGCATCTGGTCTACTAGTTGCACACACGTGTTTATCTCCCGGGTCACTGACCCTGGGGTCAAAATACACCTGTCATGCGTTGCTGTCAGCGAGAACACGAGCAATGACATGACGCTGAAAATGTCAGCCATGTCATCTGACGGTGTCATGCAGAGCAACTTTTAATCCTGGAGCCTAAACGTATGTGCAGGAATGCAATGATAATGTAAAACACAGAAGATAAATGATGGGCTACGAAAGACAAAAGCTTATTATTTGTCACTTTTCAATCCAGGGCGACCTTAACACTGACCGATCGACAAACATAAGCAATGACAACGATGATAAATTAACTTGAAACAGTCTTACCTAGGTTTCTGTGATTCAGGCATGTTTAAAAAATATATTCTGTTGATTTAAAAAACGCAAATGACTGAAGCCGCTAACGTAGCTTGAACTTCGCTGGTGTTTGCTTCGAGCACTTCCGGGTTTCTTCCTACTTCAGATGCGACGTGTTGACGTCACACATGACGCAGCTCGTTCGTACGAAAAATGAAACTATTAGTTAAGAGTGGTTTATTTACTTTTATTTCAGAGCAACCCCATATTATTTCAAAATGTATTGGGTTATTTTTGTTATTTGTAGTTGTTTTTTTTAAACCATTTTTATTCACATTATTGTATACAAACGTATTTTCATACTACGTCAACATTTGCGAGACATATGATAATTATATTTATTGACATTATTGGTGGCAGGTTCAACCAATTAGGAATTTGTTTAGGTACATATAACAGTTAACTTGAAAAAAACAAACATAACATAAATAAACATAGATTAAAAAAAATATACAGTGCAAATTAGGAATTAAGAATTGGAAGTGTGTTACTAAAATGTATATAATATAATAGGAGTCTTATTGCCAAGAGGGGGGGGGGGCTGTTGTTACGGTAGATTCTGGTCTTTAAAGTTTAGTTAAATACAAACGTTATCCGTAATCAATCTTATAAACGTGCGAAAGGTTGTCAATAAGTAACCATACATAAAGCTTAAATACTGTGTACACTAGCATGATTAAATGTGATCAACGTGTTTTTCCACGTTTAAAGGCTCAGAACAGAACATGTCAGAGTGAAGTGACCCAAGGCTAAAATGAAACAGCGCCTCTATGTGGTGCGTGTGTATATTGCAGCTTTCATTCACGAAGACTATTTTACGTCACGTGTTGTGACCAATAAAACTACTTCCTTGTACTAGTTTATTATTTTTTTTGTTTTTGTTTTTAAGAACCTCTTAAATCAAAGCCGAACGTTTTCTATTTGAATTGAAAAAAAGTAATATATTTAATCAGAACAAAAAATATTTCAAGTACCTTCCTGGGCTGGACGGTTGCTAATGCTAACTAGCTTGGGTACCGGCAGAGCTGTCACTGCTGACCGCTGCTGGTTCTGCTGCGGGTTCGCTTCCCTTCAGTCTGCTGCCTTATAATATCAACAAACATTCCGGTCAAGAGTCGAAAACCATGTCGCAGCTACTTCCAGTGCCTTGCGTCGCCTTCGCCTGGCGGCACCGAAGTCTCGGTCACTTGAGGAACCTGGGAGTCCAGACTCGACGGTTCTGCAGTAAACCAGAGTCAGAGTACCTGCAGCGCAGTGTGGTTCCGTCCATGCACTACCAGAAGAGCCTCCCCAGGTGAGGAAGTACTTGAAGGAAACGGGTCAAAGACATCCACAATAACTTTCTTATACACTTAAAATAAACTGTATTCTTTCCCAGGATTACGATGTTTGTTATTAACCATGTTAGCTACCACAGAGGGAGGTTTAATGGAGGTTTACATGTATGTGGGTGAAGGTGCACAGGTGTAGTGAGCCCAGTCACCACTAGGGAGTGAGCAGGTGTCAAGCGAACTGTCCATGTCCCATATGTTTAAACTTGAAAACTATCAAAAACACTTCGACAGTAGTATGGACACCCCGAAGTGCAAATCATGGGGTTAACGGGCAACTAATGTGAAAACCCAACTCTCCTGAGTCACTCCCATGTTTCAAACGTTGAAGTCTTCCTCTCCAAGTTGCAATAAGTCCCTCATCATGACCATGTTTTGAAGTGATCACTTTATAAAGTTCTCCTCATGTCTGAAATTTTGGCAAACGAGAGGTTACGAGAGCCGAGTCCATCATGACGTAATAATGGTCTTCACTCCTCCTCCAGCCAGCTGTAATCACGCCCCGCTTTGTTTATACAGGAAGTCCCTAAGAGGTGAAGATTGTGTGGTTAAAAACCTTGATGTTTGACCAATCACAGCAGAGTAGTTGCGGTTAAGTTAAACAAGAGATAATCTCTAAACAAACAAAGTGTTTTCAGTGGGCGGGGCTTAAGCACATTTTCTAATGTAAATATTTAAATGAAAGGAGAGTTTTGTACAAACAGACACATACTGATGAGTACAATAGAGTCCAAGATCAATTTAAGACACACATAAATCAACACATTAGTTGCTCTTTAAGGTGAGGCTTAAAAACTGTTGATGTTTTTTAAATTGAACTAAACTTGTGAATTGTCAAGGCTTCCTGTACCAAAATTGGAAGACACCATCAGAAGATATCTAGCTGCTCAGAGGCCTCTTCTGAATGATGAGCAATTCAAGTAAGTACAACAAAACTGCCTTCATATGTTTGAACAAAAATGATCGACACTCATTTTGTTCATATATGCGTCTCAAGAGAAACAGAGAAGGTGGCTCTTGATTTTCAGAATGGTGCAGGGAAAACGCTGCACGAAGAGCTTGTTACTCAAGACAAGAACAACAAACACACAAGCTACATCTCAGGTAAAAGTTGAAATTAAGAATTTTATCAAATGAGTGCATCTTAAGAGGGTGAACTGTTATGTTATGAGTTCTGTCTGATAATGGAAGCCATTGTTCTGTCTCTTCTCCCAGCTCCCTGGTTTGACATGTACTTGTCTGCACGGGACCCTGTGGTGCTGAACTTTAACCCATTCATGTCCTTCAACTCGGACCCAAAGCAGGAGTACAACGACCAGCTTGTGCGGGCGACGAACATGGTGTGTTCAGCGGTGCGCTTCATGAAGACTCTGCGTGCCGACCTGCTGGAGCCCGAGGTCTTCCATCTCAATCCAGCCAAGAGCGACACAGACCAGTTCAAGAAGCTGATCCGCTGGGTCCCGAGCTCTCTGTCCTGGTACGGAGCCTACATGGTGAACGCCTACCCTCTGGACATGTCCCAATACTTTCGCCTCTTCAACTCCACTCGCGTCCCCAAACCCGGGCGTGACGAGTTGTTCACCGATGTGAAAGGGCGACATCTGCTGGTCATGAGGAAAGGACACATGTACGTGTTCGACATCGTCGACAGGGATGGGAATTTGGTGAAGCCAGCAGAGATCCAGTCGCATCTAAAGCACATTTTGTCCGACCAGACACCAGCAGCCGATCACCCTCTTGGCGTGCTGACCAGCGAGAACAGGGATGTGTGGGCTGGACTCAGACAGAAGCTGCTCGCAGCGGGAAATGAGGAGAATCTGAAGTTGGTCGATAGTGCCGTTTTCTGCCTCTGCCTGGACGATGAGACCATGAAGGACCCGATACACATCTCCCACAACATGCTGCATGGCGACGGCTGCAACCGCTGGTACGACAAGTCCTTCAGCGTCATCCTGACCAAAGACGGTCAGGCAGCCATCAACTTCGAGCACTCCTGGGGCGACGGCGTGGCCGTGCTCCGCTTCCAGAATGAGATCTTCAAAGACACGACGGAGAAGCCGCTGGTGCACCCGGGATCTGCCCCCGCTGTGGATTCGGCGTCAACAGTGCGCAGACTTAGCTTCAACATGGACGATGAACTGAAGAGCGGGGTTAAGAAGGCCAAGGAGAACTTTGACGCGGCGGTGTCCAGACTCACCATCGACGCCATGCAGTTCTTCAAAGGAGGAAAGGAAGAGCTAAAGAAAAGCAAGCTGAGTCCAGATGCCATCGCTCAGCTGGCCTTTCAGATGGGCTTCCTGCGGCAGTACGGTCAGACGGTAGCCACGTACGAGTCCTGCAGCACGGCCGCGTTCAAGCATGGCCGCACAGAGACCATCCGCCCGGCCACGGTCCACACCAAACTGTGCGCACACGCCTTCGTCACTGAGCCGGGGAAACACAGCGTGGAGCAGTTGAGAGGAATGCTGGGTGAATGCTCCAAATATCACGGCCAGCTCACCAAAGAGGCAGCAATGGGTGTGTATGCAACTCTGTCCTTAAATATGTTGTACAATTGTCTTGACTTTTTTGGGATCACACTTGAGATAAGGAGTTAGATTGGCAAGAATCTGGCAATACCATACATACCATGATACGATATCGTGATACTATAGTAACAAGGATATATTTGTAGTATTGTCGAGTACTTGAATCTGGTGTTGCAGTATTTACACACCACATGACTCTTGACAAAGTTGTAACTTTCATTTTTTGTTTTGTAACCAAACTATGTCCAAGCATTAGCTTTAACAGCTGCTGGAGTCGACTGTATCCTCTTGTCCTCAGTTATCCCAGGGATCTCACTTGATTTTAATGTTTCTTTAGCAGCGGAGGACTTCATGACCTTTGCCATGTAAATGCCCAAAGTATGCCACACAAAAATAATCAAATGTTAATTGTAAATAACAAAAACACTTATCTTATTGTACTCACACCATTAAAAAAAAAGATGTTGAATATTGATATGGTATCAGTTACAGTATTTAAGTGTATGAATATTTTCTCACGCCTCTCCTGGTTCATCTAACAGGCCAGGGCTTCGACCGTCACCTGTTCGCCCTAAGATACCTGGCCAACTCAAGGCAGCAGCCTCTTCACAGCCTGTATTCTGACCCGGCCTACACTGCCATCAACCACAACATCCTCTCCACCAGCACCCTCACCAGCCCGGCCGTGTCGCTCGGAGGATTTGCCCCGGTGGTCCCCGATGGCTTCGGTGTCGGCTACGGTGTCCACGACGACTGGATCGGCTGCAACGTGTCCAGCTATCCAGATCGCAACGTCCACGAGTTCCTGCAATGTGTCCACAAATCTTTGGAGGACATTTTCACTGTTCTGGAAGGAAAAGCTCTCCGTTAAGAGATGATGATAGTAGTGGCAGTGGTCATGGTTATTTAATAATGTAGGTGATGGTTTGGTCAGTCTACAAAGAGATGACAAGATTATGGGTAAAATATTATATCGCTATCATCTGTGAAGACTGCTAATGTGGACATTTTCCTATGATTGTTTTGAAATCGGGCTTATTATGTCTTGCCTGGTTCTATGAGGTTTAGAACATTGCAATAAGAGATCACTTACAAGTAAGTCTTGTGTAAAATAACTTTTGCATTGTGGGTTCACAAGTACATTCATGTTTGAAGTGCACAGTGAGATTTATCAAGTGGAATGTATTTTAAAATAAATGAATTTAAATTAATTTGAGTTGTTACTGAAACATTTTGAAACATGGGGGAGAAATAAACGTTTTGCACCTCTTTAGACTTATTTATAAACATCACCTCTACAAACAGTTTTGTACAAGACACGTGCAGCTATTCAACAATAGCCAGTGTGGAACACTGATACAAGCTGCATACATGCATATATACAGTGTTTTTGAAAGACTTTACTGACTTCTTATCTTCCATTATTCAAATGGAATTTGTTCTTGTTCTTGGAGACTTTAATTTTCATGTTGATGACGTCAGATCTTGCTCTGCTAAATAACTTTTAACTTTAACAGAAGCCTTTAAAGTGCTCTTTTAACATCGGACAGTCTATGGAGGACTCTGCACTCGCGACAGTTGTATAGATATAGATAGATAGATATAGATAGATATTGTATAGTCTATTTCCTCCTCCGCTTCTCATCGACACGGACTCTGTGGAATATCGAATGATCTCTGAGTTACCGGGCGATTCCAACAAGAGTTCGAGATCTGGGGTTCAGGTCAGGATGAATCCGATGACGTCGCAGTTCCGGTTCCGGCGAGCGATTGCTGCTCGTCATCGGATGTCATCGACGTTTGATCATCATTCGTCTCATTGAAGAGTGTGACGACACGTCAGCACTGCCGCCTGGCCTGACCTCAAGAGTGGTGGTCAGATCTTTTCATTTCCTCTTTTTAATTCTGCTTTTACAACAGAGTTAAACCACTACTGTTCTATTCGAAGGATCCCGCTCTGCTCTGCTCTGCTGTCACTGACTCTGTGTCATCAGTGCTGTAAGTGGGTCTTTTGAACGCTCGCTCCATTACAAATAAATTATTTTCTCTGAATGATCTCTTTACAAGATAAAAGTTGGATTTATTGTGTGAGCTCTGTTAAGTAGGGGGCGCTGTCCTAGGAAGCCTTGACCTTTCTTTTGTGTGTCAGTCTACAGCCTGGTCCTGCGGCAGTTTTCTTGAAAGACTTCTGAGTGACTTCTTATCTTCCATTATTCAAATGGAATCTGTGCTTATTCTTGGAGACTTGAATCTTCATTTTGATGACGTCACATCTTGCTCTGCTAAAGAACTTTTAACTTTAACAGAAATCTATAATTTTGAGCAACATAATGTTGTTTCTGAATCCACTCATCAAAAAGGCCACATTTAAGACTTAGTTTTTACTCTTGGCCTGGACATGTATCTGTACATGATGTCCATCTGAGTGATCATTCTCTTGTCGTTTAACCTGGACTTCATCCTTGAACCTAAGCCCTTAAAGGTTAGGTCTAAGAGGCGTGTGACAAATGAATATCTCCCGAGTCTGAAGAGACTTTGTCGAAAGACTGAGCATCTTTGGAAGTCCACTAAACTTGAGGTGCGCAGACATCTCCCAATGCATTTAAACATGCTTGACTGACCTCAGTAATTTCACCCTAGCTCGGGTTCTTAGGTCTGTGGATCAGAATCTGCTGATGTTTCAGGACCAGAGGAGAGAAATCCTTCCATACTGTTGCTCCTAAGCTTTGGAACGATCTTCCTCTCTCTGTGTTTGATGATCTATTGACTCCTTCAAGAAACATCAAGACCTTTTTATTCGTGCAGGCTTTTCCATGATTTTCTGGGACTTCTGTGTTTGTCTCGGTGTTATCTTGACCCTTTAAGCATATATTTTGAGTATTGTTTTGATTGTTTAAGTGCTTTGTGACCCTGGTCTGGAAAAGCGCTATACAATTATAAATTACTTACACGTTAGTGGATTCACATGAAATTCTTTATGTTGGAAATTAACACAACTACCACACCAAACTTAGGAGTAAAATGTAGCGGGAAAAAGTGTGTTTAAAAAAAAAGAAATTAATTCCCTAATAAGACATTAGTGGAAAAATAATGTAATTGCTTTAATTGTCTGAGAAGTTTAGGATTTTAGCAAAGAACACCTCATCTTTTCTCAACATTTTATTTCAAATAAAAAAAAAATGGAACAGTTTAAACCACGGGCAAATGTACAATTTCGTACAACAGAAACATTAGCGGAACATTAAAATCAAAACATTTTAGATGGGCTTGATCTTGAAGTGCAGGCCGATCAGACTGAAGACCAGACACTTCAAATCCTGCACCAGGTAGTAGAAAACTCGCAGACCCTCAGGATCCCTGAAACAAGATTTCGAGGTCATTATAATCTGTCTTCAACCGCATCATCAGTGTTACAAGTCTAAGCAGTAGCCACTCACTTTGACTTGTTGACGTCGATCAGAGAGCCAATTTTGGAAGTTGTGAAAGAAATGTGCTCGTCGCCGATCACGATTTCAAGCTCCTGTGAGAGAAGAGTTAGTCGATCACAACCTTGTATTAACTATGAAGAATGATTGAGGATGTATGGGAGTCTGAAATGCAGAAAACATTTCAGATGAATCATCAAACAAACCTGTCTGCCAACTCTGTCTGGAGGCGGCCAGATTGTGTCGTCTTCCTTAGTGATCTCACTGTCATCGATGATTCTCTTCAGCTCCTCCATTACACTCTTGTGAACATAGGCCTGGAATATAAACACAAACAAAATAATCTAAAAGTGCCCTATGCATTATACAGTGAATGGTTCTAACCATTTTCAATTTTATTGGCATTAGTCAAATTGACCTCAGGGGTGTCCACACTTGGCCTGAGTTTGTATTATATACTTTTGAGTTTCAGTTAACTTTAAAAGAACAATGTGCAGTTACATTAAAAGGATGGCTGCACAAGATTTAGCACAATGCTACTTTCCATCTGTAGTCCTAAACAAAGATGCAGACAGTTTACATAATACAACACATACGAATAAAGCAAAAACACATGACATACCATGGCATCATTATCTACTGCATTTTTTAAATACGGTTTAAAACTGTTTATCAATGAGTAGTGAATTGACTCAAAGCTAACGGACAAACAACTACAGTAGCAAACAAAGATATGAAAAGTACTGGATGTTTTATTGCGTTTGTTTTTAATATGTATCTATATAAAGTGAGCCCCTGCTATAAATACTTAACCACAACCAAATTAAATGTTATTAAAACCTATTGGCTGTAAATAATAACCTGTAGAGCTATATATAATTGGCTTAAGTTCATTTACTTTACATGAAAAGCAACCCAGAGGGAGTTTGATACATTACAAGTGGAGACTGGATCCCTAAGGATGGCTAATGTATCCATTGATGTAAAGAAGTTTTTAGTGATTCTTCATTTTCAGCTTTGTTTGCAAACAAAAAATGAGTGAGTGGATGTTGTTTAGTTTCTTCAAATCACGCGTCGTGGAAACCAGCGGTCGTCTAATAATTAAAGTGGACTCAATCTGCAAATGTATATTCAATAAAGTTACAATAAGTTACCTCTTTTCGGATCATGACGTCATTTTTGTAGTTGCTGTTATTCGCATACCGCAATTTACCTGCAACAGAAAGGATTGTTACGATCAAAAAATAAACATTATACACATGCATATATTTAAAACAATCAAACAAACTATCTTCCAGAGTTAAAATACTATAAACATGGATTAAAATAGGGACTTTGGCGCTACCGCGTAGAGTGCGGCCTAGTCGTCGGTCAACTCTTAACACGCGAACTAAAGCTAACCACACAATAAACTCACCATCGGGTCTGAATTCAAACTCCAAGAACTCGTGACCGAACTTTCCCTTGTGTCCGACATAATAACGTAAATAAAAGTCACTCGAGGACATTTTCTCTGGTCTGGTTCTCTGATCAACTTTTGAATAAGTAGCAAGCTTGCTAGCGCTACCTGCTCACACTCGATCGTTGTGTAGATTCGCGCATGCGCAAGTGAAGGACGATTTCGAAAAATTTTCCCCTGAACTGTGTCTGTCAGGTCGCCTCAGTCACTGCGTCGTACTAGACTGAAAACCAACCACTTGAATTTGATATGCTATACACGCAATTAACAAGTATCCCGCTATAAATACCAATATTATTGTTGAAATGTATGTTTTTGTCCGCGCCGGTGTTCAAGAATACGTTTGCCTGATAGACTACGCATTGGGGAATTTGAACAGAAGGATTTGTCGCACATTTTCTTCGTCACAGGCTGTTTCGTCATCAAGGCGCCGGACGACTTCATGCTGCATGTGGTTTTGGTGACCGTCTAATAATGGCAGGGACCTTCTCACAGCAACTGGAGGAGCTCTTAAACCCGCTACCGAAGTTTGCAGATCCGGAGGACGATGGAGACGAGGAGACCAGAGCCAAAGTCACCGAGGGGCTTCTGGAAGAAGACCACCATGAGGAGGACGGTTTGAACCTCAGCTCACTGAGGAAGCGCAACAGTTTGCCCGAAGACACCGACACCAGGTACCGAGGGAAGGCAGTGACTCGCGAGCAGCTGCTGATGGAACTGGAAGCAAATGTTGAAGATGATGGAGAGGACGACGACGACGACGACGACGACGATGATGATGATGATGATGATGATGTTGGCGAGGAAGACGCCACAGGAGAACCAGAAGATGATGAGATTGTGTCATCAATGGATGATGATGATGATGATGACGACGACAAGGGGGACCAGATGCCAGCAGATAAACACAGACTGTCTTCTAAGAAGACTGTGAGGTTTGCTCCCAGTGAAGTGGACTACCATAAGTTGACTGAAGGCATGGACGATTTAGGAGTGAGTGAGGAGGACGAGAGTGATGAAGAGGCGGAGGGCAGTGATGATGATGATGATGATGATGATGAAAATAATGATGATGATGATGGTGAGGAAGGAGCTATGGCCACGTTCTCTCAGCAGAAGGTGGATGAGGAGGTGGAGAAGGGAAAAGCGGTCAAGAACCAGCTGGCGCTTTGGGACCAGCTTTTGGAAGGTCGCATCAAAATCCAAAAAGCTCTCATGACAGCCAACCAGCTTCCACAACCGCAGACTCTCCCGGAGTTCAAGAGGAGGGGAGAAGCGGAGATGGCCGGGGCCTTGAAAACCAACCATAAAGCTCTGAAAGCTCTTCAGAGGTCGCTGATGGAGCTACATGAGCAGCTTCTTCACAAAAACCCGGAAACGAGGAGCGTGGTGATGTCCGACGACGCACAAAGTGATGATGAGGATGAGGGGGAGCGTAGGACGGTCAAGCGTAAACTGGATATGGCAGAGTATCCAGACCTTGCAGCCAAGCGCTTTGCTGCGTTCCAGCCGTACAGGGATGCCACGCTGCAGAAGTGGCACGATAAAACCAGGCTGAACATGGGCAAGAGCAGCAAAACCTTCGGTGCGTTCGAGAGGAACATTCTGACCCAGGTTAAGCATGTGTTGATGGACAAAGAGAGGCTGATAAGGAGAACGCAGACCAGGCGTTCAGAGTACAGAGTCCTGGGGAAACTTGAGAAGCCGACCGTTGCTGAAGATCCCGTCTGTGACGAGGGGAAGGAGGCGGAACTGAAGTCAAACGCACACCTAAAGGACTTGGACGAAGACATCTTTGACGATGACGACTTCTACCACCAGCTGCTTAGGGAACTCATCGAACGGAGGACCAGTGCAACTGACCCCAACAACCAGGTCGCCATGGGCAGACAGTGGCTGGCCATCCAGAAGCTCCGCAGCAAGATCAAGAAGAAGGTGGACACCAAAGCCAGCAAAGGACGTAAAGTCCGTTTCCACATCCACAGTAAACTTGTCAACTTCATGGCGCCTATAGACCACAGCTCCGTGAGCGACGAGGCAAGAAGCGAACTGTATCGCGGCCTCTTTGGCCAGAGCGTTGTTCGAGAATGACACTAGACAAGTTATAATGAAGACAACATGGCCACCAGAGACACAATCACAGTAAATACGCAGGAATATTTGTCTGAATGAAAGAAAAAAAACTCCAGTGATTCAGGATGTTTGTCAATTTTAAGTTTGTTTCATGACTCATGAACAAATATTTTATACTTTAGGCCCTGATTGTTTTTGCGTGTTCTGATGCATTCAAATAATGTTCATCATCCTAGCTGTATATTCCTGAACTAATTCTAACTGTTTTTAAAGTTGTCAAAAATATGACAGCTAAAATAAACAATATCACCCATCATTGTCTGTAAACGCTTGTCACTGTGTTGCAATAAATGAACTAAAAAAATTAAACACAAACTTCACATGTACAATAACACATTTATTTTTGAGTAGCAAACGGCTACTACCCTGATTTAATATACTTTTTAACATAAATTAAAATCCCAGGAAAACATTTCAGATTTCATCGAATCTCCAGTATAAAATACAACAAAGATGCTTGGATGTAATATTAAAATCATACAATAGACACGTTTATTATGGTGACATCAAAGCAAAACTAGTACCTGAGAATCTGTTCAGGAAATTTTATTGAACGTGACAGTACTTTGTTTTTAGTTGTGAAAATATGACTGGAACACTTTTGAAGCTTCTATGGAAACACAATATATAAACAAAGTCTAGTAACTTTAGTCTTAATACTGTGTGAGAAAACGTCTTTGGTGAAGATGTCAGACATCAAGTTGGACACTTAACAGAAATGAGATAAATCATAGACAACATAAAAAGGCTAAATAGAAATGAATGCGGAACACCTGAATGTTTTAACTTAATAAATCCAGTTGCATTGTTGTAGTGATTCTCTCCCGGATGGAGGGAAAAGGCCATTAAAGAGCTTGTAGCTACACTGTTTCTCCTTTAATGTGAAGTGACTGCGTCCAGGAACCCCATCCATGCACAATATTGCGTCATTTGAGCATTAAACTGAAAATATTGACACTTCTTTCCTCCCTAACCTTCATATTGTTTGCGCCAACATGTATTTTGCATGCGTCTCAACAACATCAAAGGCAGTTAGTGGTGCCCTCAGTGTGGACGACTGCTGGACTCCATGGCCGGCTGCGTCTTGTTGGTCACTTCAGCGATGACCCATCCATTCAGCCGCTTGTTCAGACCTCCGTTGAGGATGTCTTGGATGTGCTGGACGATCAGGTTAATGGCCACTGGGACAGGAACAGGCAGAATTAGATGAAGACGATGAATCGAAAGCTATGCTGCATTAAACGTTACTAAAATAGGTTTTAAGATTTCAGTAAAAGGTTTGTCTACTTAGCTGGACAAACTAGTACCACATTTTGCATGTTTTCTTTCAGAATTTTTTCTTTATAACAGGATATGCACAATGCATTGTATTACAATAACCATAATGAATCTTAATTAGATCTACTTTCCTTTTAATTTTCTTTTGGTTAATTCTGCTTATTGCCTGTATTTTTCCATTTTAAATCAGAAATGTGTCAGAGTTAGATAAAAAGCTGGATAAACTGAACATCGTAAAACACTCATCCATACTCTATATTTAAAGAGAAAACTGAATAACAAATAAAATACTTGAGGTAACTAATAAAATGATAATGTATTTTTCAGGACTCTGAGAAATACCAAGAGAGTCCCAAGGTTACAAACTAGTGATTTATTTTATTCCCTCTTCCTGCTATCACTGTTGCGACTACAGGCTGAACCCACTGAGAGGTCGTCCCGATTAAATGTCCCAGACTTCACTCACCAAGGTTGTCTACTCCTCTGGGAATGATCACATCAGCATACTTCTTGGTCTGCGGTGACAGAAAACAGGTTCGTGAGAGAGTGAGTGTGCTGCTGACATTATACCTTTCTACAATGAAATATAGTTACCGGCAAGCAGAACTCCTCAAAAGCAGGCTTCACAAATGTGATGTATTGTGCCAGGACACTTTCCAAATCTCGACCCCGCTCGCTGATGTCACGCAGAACTGCGACATTTAAGGAAAGAAATCAGAATGTTTCCTCAATTCTTTTGCCCAGTTGATTACAGAGTAATACTAATAATGATTTCCTGGTTTGATTTTGCTCAGAAACTTTTGCACAATAACACTGTGGTATTAACAAGTGTGAGTCTTCACCTCTGCGCGACAGCCTTGTGTCTGCGTCAGTGTCGACAAACAGTTTCATCTGGAAAAGGTCTCGGACATCTTTGGAGGAGAACATCAGGATCCCCTCAAACAGCACCACGTCGGCTGGGTACACGGTTACCGTCTCCTCTTTCCTGCCAACCAAGACATGGACAGATGATAAACAATCAGTTTAGAAAAACAAATCCCATCACAATCCAAATCAAATCATGTATCAATGTCTAATTGAATAATTGAACTATATTGCATTTAAAGCTTATTTAGCATAAGTAGCGATCAAATTAGTTATATTCTCTTTCAACTAAGTCCCGACTTTAAGATTCCTCTTTAATTCTCATCCACCACTCCTTTTTCAGCTACTTTAAAGGTTATTAATTAAAATGTATATCTAATGCAAAATAGCCCGTCCAGAGCAAAGGTTGTACACTAATCTCTAAAGGTCATGGAATGGCGAAATGCATTAGAAAGAAGCCGTTTGTTGTGAACTTTAAGTTAGATTTAGTTATTTTGAGGGCAATCTTATGTGTTAAAAGCCTCATGCTGACTACATAAAATGACTTCATGGGTCAGATGGTTGTGTCCTTAATCCTCAAGATACTTAATCACTGTAGAAAACCCAATTCATCTCTTCATTTATTCTAAGATCTAGCTTCTCTGAATCCTGACTCAAAGATAAAGGATCGAGTCCCGTCTTTACCTTGAGTGACTGACAAAGTCATAAACAGGGATGTGAACCGTTTTCCCACGCTTGATGTCTGTCAGAGTTGATACAATGAGGTCGTTGTCGAATGCATCTGTGGAAAAAGAAGTTGGACGAGATGATGAAGATTTAGTGATGACCCACAAACAACACATTTACACACTACCCTAGTAACTAATGAATATTTTTCTCATAATAATCTTAATGCAAACCTCACTAAATAGCGAGTTATTAAAAAACTGCAGTGACAGCTAGTGGCGTAACCGAAAACTACAATGAAGCATTAATACGTTATATAATTTTTGTTCTATTGGTCATTAAGGTCATCAAGATGTTTGTTTAGTTATTTAAAAGTGACCCGTAAACTAGTGAAAAGGTATGAACACTATAAGATTTCTTTAAACCGTCTTTATGTGAAGGTCGTACAAACTACTGGATTGTAAAAGAATAAATAATGAAAACTGTAAACATTTTATTTCGACACTTTTTCATTCGGCGCATCTTTCAGGGGAAAAGTATCCACTCAGGCCATGTTTATTTCCTTTAATGCTAATTGACTCACCTGGGTGATCAAAGTTGAACTGGCCCTTTAAGGCTTTGGCCTTCTGCTCGTGGGTCAGAACCCTGTAGAAGCAGTCCTGGCTGAGGATGGCTACCTGCCGCTGGTGGTGGTCGATCTCGTTCTGCCCGAGCAGCTCCATGATCTTGTTGCATACTGACGACTGGGAAAAACAGACATGAGCCATCAATAACCATGATGCCACATAAACATTTACTTTAAGAAAACATGGCGTCAAAAAGTAGGTTTTATTTCATATACATATAGTTTCCTTAAGATGATCTCCAACCAACGGTTTGGACTGTCTGTTAACAGATGATAAACAAGGGTGGGAGGAATGCAGGTGGGAGGAATAGTGTTGAGTCTTCGTAGCAGGAAGTCAAAGCCACAGATCAACTGTTAAACATCTGCAGAGCCATGACTGTTGTTTTCTTGCCAACAATTTACCTGGAAATTGCTTTCGAAAAACATGCTTTTTTTCTATTATTTGCCATAAACACACCTATTATAATTTATATAATTAAGTTAAAAAAAAAAAGCTTTGGTAAAAATAGTGCTGATAATGATATATGCTACGGTTATTGTCCAAACAGCAATAAGTACCTATTGAACAATGTAAAGCAAAAAAAAGCTTTGAATTACACATTGAAAAGCACTTGAATATTCTCGTGTGGATGGCAAATATATTGTTTATTCTTTTCCCCTGGGTGTCTCTATTTCCAAACACTCTACCATCATTTAATTGTGGCACTCCTGGTATTCTATACGGACATCATACAAGACACATTGAGCCCCCGTTTTATAAGATTCTTTTGTTATAAATATATATATAAAACTCAGTAACAAGAGTTCACTGGCAAGTTGAAGGTGATCACCCATTCTCCACGGTCTCCACACGTATCCTTGTTTGACCCACACTAGTCTACTTCTTGACATCCTTAACAAAGCAAACACTTTTAGTTTCTGATGACAGTGAACACATTTCCATTATCATAATTGGGCAAAAAAACAGTATAATGATCAGGTTAATTCAACGTGAAATTCATCAGATAAGTCGAATTAATCTCGGAACCAGACAACAAAGCAGATATGCGATGATACAGTCTTTTTTTTTTTTAAAGAGAACTCACAGCTGATGCTGCTTAACTGATGTCACACTCATTTATCTGCACATATGTTAACGGCTGGATATAAAGGAACATTTGACTATTTTATTGTGGATGTTGTGCGTTTAAATATAAAACATTTGCGTGTTTGAATAGGAAATATCATTAGAAGTGGTTTTGTTTAAATACTTACATGACGGAGGATCCTCGCAATATTACACAACAATACGAAATAACAGCAGTATCTGTGTCAGGCAAGCAGTCCGACACGTAACAGCTGATGGAAAAAGCAATGTGTGACGAGCATTGAGAACCATATGAGGGCCAACCTTTCCACTCGCCGTCCCTCCAGCGACCCCGATGAGAAACGGTTGCCGGTTATTGTTCTCGTTTCCCGGCTGTTCACCTGGCTTTGTCTCGCTGTCGCCGGCCATGCTTCATCTGCAGCGTCCTGCAGCTCATCCACACATCCACGCTCATGTCAAGTCCCTCCCACATCCATGATGCTCATGATGCTGATGAAACCATCGACAATATGTTGTGTGTCCACTTTTTTTATTTTTCCACTGCAGAATTATCAAGTCTAAATAGATAGATAGATAAACCAGATAAAATATTTGATACTTGATCATTACGATAAAAAAAACATTTGGATTTAATATATTTAATAAGAATAATAATGCCACAAATTAAAAAAAAAAAACGTAACAATATTAATGACGTTATTTTAATTATTATTATTATTTAATTAGTACATTTTACAACATTCGAAAATTTCGACTTGATCAAAATTCGTTTTAAATTAAAAATTACTTTTGATATTCAGACGTTTTATAAATACATGCAATATAACGCGATTAAATTAATTACAATAATAATAAACGAGTCTAAAAAAAAAGAGCTTCGTATTCTATATTTATTTATTCACCGGATCAACCGTCGAATGAACCGGAAGTGCTCCTCGTACGTTTGACCCTGACGTTAGTGCTGATGCAGCACTGGCTCACGGCTTCGTGGTATGAGTGCCGAGCCGTGTAAACCACTGAAACGCTGAAAATAATATATTATTTAATCTAAAGAGTATTTAACTATGACCACAATGTTTGCCGATACTATACTCATCGTGTTCATCTCCGTCTGTACGGCGCTGTTAGCCGAAGGTAAGCTTTTACTATGACACGCTTTCTGTCGATGATCTTTAGATCAACCTTTTTTTAAACGTGCGATCTTTTCTAAATGTTGTTGTTTTTATACATTTCTAGGCGTATAAAATGATCTTACACTGTAAGATTCTTTATTTGTGTGAAGATGCCGTCTCAAGATGGGTATATTAGCCGAAGAAGCTATCATGTTAAGCAACTGGAAGAAACGTTATGTTTCCAAAATAAAAGCTCATTTGCAAGTCAATAAAATCGTCTTAGTTTTTGGTGACGGAGCAATATAAGTGGCAAGTGTACAAGTACAAGTGGCAACTTTATAATGGCATTTTTATTTCTCTGTCTCAAAAAAAGAAAAAGTGACGTTGTAAATTTGTCATTGTAAATAAAATGAACTTGAATGTTGAATTTCCTGTGAATTTTTAATTGATTCTTTTTTCATTTCCATCACAGGAATCACCTGGGTCTTGGTGTACCGCACAGAAAAGTACAAGCGACTAAAGGCAGAGGTTGAAAAACAAAGCAAGAAACGTGAGACCTCCGAGTTCACCCTTTATTGCAAATATTAAATGTCTTTTTTTGTTGTTTCATTATAACTATAATGCTTAACTTTTATTGTTTAAAGTGGAAAAGAAGAAGGAAACGATCACAGAATCTGCAGGACGTCAGCAGAAAAAGAAAATTGGTAAGTTATCAAAAATGATGATGGTGTACACATGGTGGTGTTTGTCAGGCGAAGTAAAACAATGTTGTTTCTTACAGAGAGACAGGAAGAGAAGCTTAAGAACAACAACAGAGATCTGTCAATGGTAAGATCATTTATAATGTGTTTACTTTATTAAAAATTGTGTTATGAATGAATGAGATCTCTTTCTTCTTGATGCTATGTCGGCCACAACTTTACTCTGTGAAAAAAATATTGGTTATAGATTTTTAGTTGCAACTCAGTTTAGGTTTTTATTTACAGGTGAATATCTGCCTCACAGGCTTTCTTGGTATTTAGAGGTATTACATTGTTCTGTTTAGGTGTGTATTAATGATTATTTTGCCTTTTTTTCTCCTTTCAGGTTCGCATGAAGTCCATGTTTGCAATTGGCTTCTGCTTTACCGCACTGATGGGAATGTTTAATTCAATGTAAGTGTTTGCATAATTAGTCAGATGTTAATGTTTTTCCACTCTTCCATGTTCTATCAGAATCACACTTTTATTTCCCAGGGTTTCTATTTACATGCTTCTTGTACATTTTTAAGGCATGTTACTTTGTTAACACTTGCACATGTCCAAATGGATTTTCATCCAAATTCTTGTTTCAGCTTTGATGGACGAGTCGTGGCCAAGCTCCCTTTTGTGCCACTTTCCTACATCCAGGGACTTTCACATCGTAACCTGCTGGGCGAGGACTACACCGACTGTTCCTTTATCTTCCTCTACATCCTCTGCACCATGTCCATCAGACAGGTAACTACCACCACAATGACCTGGAAGCTAGAAAGACAATTTCTGGCTCATTGGTCCATATTCTGTGTGAAGGTATCAAGTCACTGAACTGATGTGATGTATATCTTTATAACACGCTGAATCTGTGTGATCACTAATGCTTGACTAGAGTATAACACAATTATTTCACCTTTTTCAGAACATCCAGAAGATGTTGGGTCTGGCGCCCTCCAGGGCTGCAACCAAACAGGCTGGTGGTTTCCTGGGACCTCCCCCTCAAGCTGCCAAGTTTTCCTAAATGTCTTTACCGTCAGTCCACAGAGAGAACTTTAAGTAAAGAGCAAAGCAAGAGGCTGCTGCAGCCACGTCATCCAGATGTCAAGTATTTAGATTTATTTATCTCCAGGACCTTCGAGTTTAGAAACCTGTACTGATTTGTTTTTAAATTAAATTAGTTATCATGGAGAAAAAGATTTGCTTTGTTTTTGTTTGATTTTAATTAATGATTAACACCGTATACGTTTCTTTATATTGTAAGTCTTATTGTCGGCAATACATTAAATTAGTTATAATTGAGACAAAGATTTGCTTTGTTTTTGTTTGATTTTAATTAATGATTAACACCGTATACGTTTGTTTATATTGAAAGTCTCATTGTCGGCAATAGTTTGCATTTCAATAAAGATTTTTACACATTATTTGTTTTACTTGAACCATCTACACTGTAAATGGACAAGGCTGGATAGTCACCAATACCTCATTATACAAGTCCTTCTTTTATACAATATTATTGCCCTATATTTATTTAAATCCATGATATTTCTGGCATTTGAAGTTCGAAAAATAAATGAGCTTGGTGTCTAGCAATTTTTACAAATATTTCTGGTATTTTTTTTTCATTCAGTTTCATTGTGAAACATTTAAAAAGTACTTGCAAAATGAAATACACTTTGGTAAATCAGTCAAATATTACCATTATTAACAATATTTAGATCAGGGGTATCCAGTATCGCACGTGGTTAAATTCCCTTAGCCATCTTTCTCCTATTTTGCCAGGTGTAACTGTGTTTTTGTAACTTATCATCAACCTCTATATACTGTTCTTTGAAGATCAACCCTCATTTGTACTTATTTGCACCATGTACAAAAAATAATGAATAATAAAGATAATATTAAGTAAAATACATTAGTAGTACAATGGGAAAAAACAAATGTTAAACTTCTCAGGAGAAAAAATGTCCACAAATAGGCAAAATGGGAATGTTTCTCTAATATAAGATTGAAGATATGACTTATTTTACCCTCAAAAATGGCTCTCTGGTAAACATAATCAGATAGTTTTTCTGGACACATGAAAAGAATCCATGACCCTGTAATAGAGGGGCTGCTAATGGGGGTGAAAGAAGAAATTCAAACTGACCTATTTAGAGTCCAGCCTAGTTTATGTTAGTACAATATGAGCTTTAATGACATTGAATCATTGATACTATTTCTCAGTAGTTTTATACATTTTCCCTTTTTTAACAGGGAAAACACTTTTCTTTTTCAAACATTGTTTTGCAAAGTTTGCCTGTTACACAATTATTGTGGGCTTCATTTGTTCAAGATAAATGTGGGAGCTGTCTGTTGCAGCCAAGTGGGATTCTCTCCAGCTCTCTGTGGCGAAGGCTTGTTTAGGCAAGAGAATAACATCACATAAGTTCCAACGTGGATTTCACGAATACAAGAATCTAAAGACGTACCAGTACCTGTGTAAAAAACATGTTAACTAGAGCGCATTAGAGACCTGGTGTAACAATTCACGGTCCGAGCCGTTGTAAAATGGAGTTGTTTTATGAAAACCAAAACCTGTTGATCAACATCATGATGGTATAACAAGTTAATACCTAACCGGAAAAAAAAACCTTTTATTGCTAGTGTTGTAAACACAACAAAGGTTGTATTGTGGTGTCAGTACAGAATAAAACAATTATATAAGTTAACAAACAAAATAAGCAATAGAAAAACAGAGCCAACACCAAGGTAAATATGTAAGTTTAAAAAAAAATTATAACGCCACGCACAAAGGACTGTTGATAAAAAATAAAAAAAACAATTGAAGACAGTGGATTATTTGGACCTTTTCGAGTTTGGTGTTATCTTTTTTTAAATTAAGAACGTTTGTTTTCTTGTTTGTAAATATATTTGACTCATTTGGTTTTTATTTTGACTTATAGATAGATAGATAGAAAAACTTTATTATGTAAACATGTGCTGTTTTATGACTCTGTTTTCTATGCTGTGTCATCTGAAATTAAATTAAATTAAGTCATTTCAGAAGCAAGATAATAATAATAACGTTACTATAGTCTGAGCATACGATTAAAAGGCGTTTTATTCTTTATGCAATGCTGTGACGCAGCAAGAATCCAGAGGGTGTGTTCTAACGGGCTCTGAGCAGCTCTCACGGGGTGCAGAAGGTTCATCCAGCAGGTCCGCGAACATCTCCCAGGCATTGGTAAGTGGCGTTTATAAACTTCGACGACTCACTTAACGTCGCGTTTAATAACTGACCACGTGGTCAGGGTTGTTTTTAAAGCATCCCTCCCTTCGTAACGGTCGCTTCTCTGCAGATCAGACGCGACCATGTCCCAGTCCAGCCTGCACACAATGGCCGGAGCCTCGACGGGCTCAGCGCTGCTCACGGAGCCGCTCAACTTCTGGGGAGGAAAGCGAGTGAAGCCCAGTCACGACAAGAACCCCGAGCCCGTGTTCGAGCCCGCGACTGGTAAACACCTTATTATTATCTTCACTTTGTGGATGCATTCTTTGTTGGATCATGTGGTAATAATGCGTGTGATTGAAATAGATACAACAGTGTAATAACAGTGTAACAACGACGTGATACATGTGTTACATAATAACAGTAGCTCGTCTGCAGGACAGATGGGCGTTTGTTCTGTTGCAACAATTTCACCCTATTTATCTGAGTCTGGGGATGATTTTAATGAAGAAACAAAACAACACAAGGAGGTTATTGAATAAATAAGAAAGCTGTGTATTCATTGTGTGACTCTCTGGACTTGAGGAAACTGTCAATTTATATGGTTAAAAATGACAGAAAAATATAAAATATTTTTACATTGAAGCATTTGTAAGTAAGTAAGTAATTTATATTTATATAGTGCTTTTCTAGACCAGGGTCACAAAGCGCTTGAACAATCAAAACAATACTCAATAAAAGATATACTAAAAGGTCAAGATAACACCGAGAACACCACAGGAGTCTCAGAGAATAAAAAGCCTGCACGAATAAAAGTCTCTTCAGATGTTTCTTGAAGGAGTCAGTAATGACAGTTTGACACATAACCTGACATATCTGAGGGCTCGTGAACCAGTCTGGACACGAAAGGTACAGGTTCTGTTGGGTAATCCAGTAGCTTCTACAATTCAGTCGTGAGAATTTTCCATCTATTGATTTTGGTGTGTCTGTTAATAAAGTTGAATAAACCAGCAGTAGTTGCCAGAACTCGGATGCCAGCCCAACAGAGACAGGAGGAGGATGTGGAGTCACATTTGAGTAGCGTTTTGAAAAATATTTGGTAGGTGACGATACATATCTTCAGGCTTGCCCAACATTTTTAGGACAAAATATTATGAAGAAAATATGAGTAAAGGTACAATACATTGTATTATTTTAAGTATCTGCATCAATATTAAATAATATAATGAAAATGAAGGAAATCAAGCCACGGCTGGAGACAGGGCTCACATTGGTAAAACCTTACCAGGGGACACAATTCTCTGGCGTCTTCTTATAAGTTGTAGATGGATAAAAAAAACAACCCAAAAACCTCTCGGCCATATGACACATTGATTAATTGAGATCTTTATTGACAACAGTACAATGTGTGAACATACATAGACACGCCTGCTGCCAAAGGCTTATTTCCATTGTGGTCCCTTGTGTGACACAAGCTGTATATCTGAATGTATTTTGACCTTTATTTCTTTTAAATCAGACAGGAACCAGATAAAAGGATCTCCCCCTGGATAGAATAACTTCTCTATGCACTTTGAACACATGATTCAATGGTGTTAGAAATGATTAGATTGCATCTTTTCATTGAGCTCCTTCTCTTCTGGCAGGTCGTGTGTTGTGTCAGCTGATCCCATGTCTTGAGGAGGAGGTGAACGCAGCCATAGCGAGCGCCCACTCTGCCTACTTGAAGTGGAGCAAGTTGGGAGGCATGGAGAGAGCCAGAGTGATGCTGGAAGCAGCCCGGATTATTAGGGTAAACATTGGCACTCGTTCTACATATCGAGCAGCATAATCGACACAGAAGGTCCAGAGTTTTTCAACGGGAATTGCAGACCTGGTTTAGAGGCGGGTTATTCATTACACTTTTAAACCGCTACACTCCTTCTTGACCTTCTTTCACCACATCTACTTGAACTATTGACACATGTCTGTTTGCTGAACAATCATCTGCCTTCTGATAGTAGACACAGACACAAAGATAAATAATCTGTAGAGATCAAAAGACTAAAGTTCAACATCAGCTGTTTAGATATTTGATAAGTCCTTTATTCATTTTGTTCACAAGTTATGAACAAACAAATGTATGTTGTTGTTATACGTGGATAGATTTACTTTATTGGTCAAGATTGATCATTAATGATAAGAGGTGTAATAGTGTCATAATGTCAACATTGGATGGGACCTATGGAAGTAGATCAGTGCCATCGGAATATTGAACTTAAATTTATTAAATTATTTATGAATTATTGGAATTAGAATATCACACTCTTTGTATAAGAATTGTTTTGTATTGAATTCAATTGTTTAATAAAACATACAAACTTTCAATAAAAAAACAGTAAATTCAATCATAAGAAAATAATTATTAAATGCTAAAAAAATATATATATATATATATAAAATGTTTAAAATGTTAAATTCAACCATTTAACATTTCTTTATGGCCCTGATCTACTTCCATTCTGTTTTAACTTGCTCATACATTGAGTTAAGTTGAGGTGTGAGAAAAGTGAAATGAGTTATTCTTAATATTTATCATAGACTTTAAATCACAATGCTTGAGCACCGTGGCGAACATAACTTAAATAGGCAAAAACCAAGAAAAGTAGAATCCGGAGGTCTATTTTCGTATTCTAGCTGAAACTAGTTCTAATTTCATATTGACAGCTGACATCAACAGAGTTGAGAAAGAGCTCCTTTATCTCTTAAGTTCCACGTAAACACAACTGGCCAACACAGTTCACAATTCAAGTATAATATATACACATATTTGGACAGGAAAGGAGGGACCAGCTTGCCAAGATAGAAGTGATCAACAACGGGAAGTCCATCACTGAAGCTGTGGTGGACATTGATTTCGCCTGGCAGTGCATCGAGTACTACGCAGGGTTGGCTGGAACTCTTTCAGGTTGGAGTCTTTCTGTTGAAACACAAACTGATTTGATTTGTTACGTAACTTGTGCTGCACACACATCGAAGGTCAACATATCCAACTTCCTGGAGGCAATTTTGCGTACACCAGAAGAGAGCCACTTGGTGTCTGCGTGGGAATCGGTGCCTGGAATTATCCCTTCCAGATTGCAGTGGTGAAGTGCGCTCCTGCCCTGGCATGTGGTGAGATTTTACCCGTCCTATGATCCTGTTTTATAGAGGAAATACCTTATTTTTAAAAGCTCGAAACCAAACGTAGGCTGTTGTTCTGCTCATCAGGTAACGCCATGGTGTTCAAGCCCTCCCCGATGACCCCGGTGACCGCGGTCCTGCTGGCTGAGATCTTCAAGGAGGCGGGGGCTCCTGATGGGCTCTTCTGTGTGGTCCAAGGTGGAGCTGAGACTGGATCCCTGCTGTGCCATCACCCAAAGGTCGCCAAAGTGTCCTTCACTGGCAGCGTTCCAACTGGGAAAAAGGTAGACCAGTTTTGCTCCCAACGTAAGAAAACATTACTGTCATAGCAAAACCATAGTCAAGTTATTCTTTGGGTATCAGCTTTACTGAAAAACATGGTATACTAAAAACTAAACACTTGTTAAAAATGATGCAGAAAAATAACAATATTTTGGATTACCATCAGTTTAGCACACACTTCTGAAATAACTTAAAACATTAACAAAAAATGAAACTTACATTAATAATAAAGTACATTTACAGTCTCAAACAACCTGGAGCATCATTCAATGTCCAGTCTCTGTCAGTGTTGTATTTCATTACTTTAAACTCTCTTTTAAAGCCAAAAATTAAAAGCTGATGTTTAATATATATATTTAACCTTTGAAATGACATTTTACTTTAATTCAAAGTTATTTTATGTAATAAAAAAATATTTGATCTGATTTAACACTATTTAAAACTAAGTTAATAAAGCATTTATCGGTGTTACGACTAAACTAAACTTGTTAAACGTATCATTGGTCGCCATTTATGGAATTTAAATTTAGCGCTGACGTCACACACTTGGAACTCACCGCTGTCATCCTTTATTCAACAAGTTATTAAACACAAACTATACACTTGATCGCGGCAGATCCCAATGATGAAGTCAACATAAACACTAACAAGAGCGTTTGTTTATTGTTGACTTTCATGCGTCGACTGAAAGTTTCTCTCGTCTCTACAGAACAGCAAAAATAACTGCTTTGTTCTTTATTGTTTCTGATTCGCTTTAGATGTTTAATAGAGTTAGTGGTTGAGAATCTTCTAACGTCAGCGCAAAAATATATACTGTATATATATTTTAAAATATTGATACAGTGCTATTGAATATTGATACAGTATCGTGAATATTTTCTTACACCCCTGGCACCATGTTGGTGACCCCTGTTTTAATTTTTGTCACTAATGATCTCTACTTCTTTGTACATTAATCACTGAGGCTAGTCCGTCTATATTAGCCTCATGTACCTCATTAGTTTGGTAGTGAAGGTTCTTGTGTACATATCCTTCCTAGTGACCGTGAGCCTCGTTTTTCTTTTACTTCTTTATTTAGCAACAATGTTTCCCTTCATAGGTGATGGAAATGTCGGCGAAGTCTGTGAAGCAGGTGACGCTGGAGCTGGGAGGAAAGTCTCCCCTGATCATCTTCAAGGACTGTGAGCTGGAGAACGCAGTGAAGGGAGCCCTCATGGCTAACTTCCTCACACAGGGGCAGGTCGGCAGTTCACAGCACATTATCGATTCTCGTGACGGATCTAACATGGGCTGCTTCTCTTTGTGAAGGTTTGCTGCAACGGCACCAGAGTATATGTCCAGAGAGAGATCATGCCCCAGTTCCTGGAAGAGGTGGTCAAGAAGACCAAGACCATTCGTGTTGGAGACCCCCTGCTGGAGGACACTCGAATGGGGGCGCTGATCAGCAAACCTCAGCTGGAGAAAGTGTTGGCTTATGTGGAAAGCGCCAAGAAAGAGGTTAGTCAACTTATTCAACTAGTTATACTTGATAAACACCCCATATAAAAAAAAATGTGTGTTTTAATTACAGAACTCAATTTGATGGTTATAAACAAAACTATAGGAGGCTTTAACTTGGTAAATAAAGCTTCCTGCTTTATAATCACATGAGTGAGACATTATTACTTCCCAATCTTGTCCAGTATTGGGAAAAGAAAAGGGGATTTGGTCAGGATGACTATAAATAAAGTCCCTCTTAGATTAGAGTAGATTAGATAAACTTTATAGCTAAAACGAATATTATGATTGAAGATCTTTTATTTATTCTTTTTTTTTAAACTAATTTCCTATTTTCACTGAGGATTATTTCTGGTTGGACTTAAGGGTTTTTAAACACACAAAATAATTATACAATTAAAATAAAAATATTCTTTATATACTCTTAAGTGTATAATATATACAGTATACAGTATATTCATCATGTAAATGTAGCTAAAGGTTATTTATTCCTTAAATTAACATGTGTTTAATTTGAAAAAATCCAACTTTTTCTTCCCAGTGCTTCTTGTCAACATTTAACTAACTTATCTCCTGCTCCTTCTAGGGCGCCAAAGTCCTGTGTGGTGGAGGGCCTTTAGTCCCAGAAGATCCCAAACTGAAGGGAGGCTACTTCATGTCACCATGTGTTCTAGGTGAGGTTCCTCACCGGGGCTTGTTTCCTCAAGTCATTTGTTCGTAACCACGAGCCTCACACCCTACACTTGTGTCACAGACAACTGCAGAGACGACATGACTTGTGTGAAGGAGGAGATTTTTGGCCCCGTCATGTCTGTTCTACCCTTTGACACGGAGGAGGAGGTTCTCCGCCGGGCCAATGCTTCAACCTATGGTTTGGCCTCAGGAGTTTTCACCAGGTCAGCAGATACTGGAGCTTCACTTCCTCTTAACTGATGACACAATTACAGCAACACAACAGTCCATTACATTCACACACGGTTATTAACAAATGTTACTGTCGGTCACTACTCGTCCTGCTTTACTGCATCAGGGACATTTCTAAAGCTCATCGAGTGGCAGCCAACCTGGAGGCAGGAACCTGCTACATCAACAACTACAACATCAGTGGAGTGGAGGTTCCGTTCGGAGGCTACAAGATGTCAGGTAGAGGATCATGTTGAAGCTGAAGTACTGAGTGCAGCAGGGTCATGTGATCTCCTCTGTGCCTTCGCAGGTTTTGGGCGTGAGAACGGCGCGGTGACCATGGAGTACTACTCGCAGCTGAAGACGGTGGTTGTGGAAATGGGCGACGTGGAGAGTCTCTTCTGAAGACGACCCACAATTTCAACCTTATCATCAGTGCCTTCTGTTCTAACAAAATAAATCACTTCAGTCAAACCAACCTGCACAAGTTTTAAAGCTGCAGTTTCTGACAATTTAATAAATATAGCAAACGTTTGTGGTCGTTATTGTTGCATTATATATTTTTTACTTCCCTTTATTTTAACTTATCTCTAAAAATAAACCAAGGTCAAAGGTCACCTTGGTGAGGTTTATGTGCCAGAGGTTGTAGACCGAACACAAGGATGTCACAGGTCACAGTCGCATGACTGAAAGGAAACTCCTACAGGCTCAAGAATCCACACACAACACACACGTACACACACACACACACACACACACACACACACACACACACACACACACACACACACACACACACACACACACACACACACACACACACACACACACACACACACACACACACACACACACACACACACACACACACACACACACACACACAACTGTTACATTAATTTAAAAGAGCATATCCAGTGTTAGAGTCATATCTGGATTTTAAATATATACATTTGGTGTTATGTTATATAATTACATGCCCACATATATGTCTCCTCTAAGTCTAGGATACATTACGTATTCTGGTTATAAACAGATCTAGAGGAGGCGCTATAGATTTACAAAGTAACTCACCGACTTTATAAAATAAAGGTCTGCTTGATGATCACATGGGTGTAACATTATTTCAGGGGTTTTCTGTCTCGGATCTCTCATAATTCAACCATCTTTCTGAAATGAACGGTTTGTCGGGCAGTATTAATATAAAAGTGGATTTGTTCAAAATGAATGTCAATCAAGTCTTGAATATTGTGATTGAGGATTATTTCGAGGACAGACAGGAAGTGGGTTTATTTGTTTTTTTTTTTAAATACAATAAATAGGCTCAAGTGTATTATACAATTAAATGTATACTTTTAAGTGTATATCGTCACTTAAATAATTACTTTTTTCTTTAATTTACAATTTAAATAATAGAAAATAATGTGCTTTTAATTCGAAACTATTTCTGACGCATTTCCGTCAACAGCTAGCCTCGCTTCGTTAGCCCGTTGTGAAAATGCAGGTACTCTATCATAAATGCATTGTTTCTCAAGTTATTCATGATTTAATCTCGAGTATTGTTTGTGTGTCTGTGTAAACACGTTTATATTAAGGTATTGTGATGCAGTACTGAGGTTTATGTAAGGTAAACCGTCTTTCATGCTGCTAGGCTAAGCTAACAACAACAGCGACTTTTATCAACAAAGCTTTGATGACTAAGGCAGGATTTGTGACTTTGTCGCAAGTGTTTTTACACTCTTTATGGATTTTATTTTAATTTCTCTCAGCAAAGGGAGGAAAAACAGCTGGAGGCTTCGGTGGAATCTCTCATCTCTCGAGTGGCTCACGTCAAAAACGCTCTTCTGAGTTTCATTTTCAAGCTCGAGAATGAATATGAGAGGCTGACCTGGTGGGTTCACATCACTTGTCTCTTATTGTTTATAAGTGCATTTACTGCATGTACCTGACAAAAGATTACCTTTTGTTAACCAAACATTGACCTCAATTTCGAGTTCTTGAATAGCTGATGTAGGCAGAAAACACGAATGAAACTTGTACTGAATAAAACACCTGCTTACACTACACTGAATGTAATTTAGTATTAGATGTTATTTCTTTTTTTTCAGGCCATCTGTTTTGGACAGCTTTGCACTTCTCTCTGGTCAGCTTAATACAATAAATAAGCTTCTAAAGAACGAGAAGACCCCGTCCTTTCGTAACCAAGTCATCATTCCTTTACTCCTGTTCCAAGATCGAGACGAAGATTTAGCGGTTGGTATTGTTCGCACCTGAAATTTCTGCAACTCTGAATGGTCACTGATCGTTGCTATTTCTCCTGTAGAAACTCACTGAGCAGCGAGTCCCTGTTTTCAGTCATGAGATCGTTCCGGACTACTTGCGGACCAAACCTGATCCAGAGGTGGAGGAGCAGGAGAAACAGCTGAGTGCAGAAGCAGTACGGATTGGTCCTGATGTCGCACAAGTGAGTCTCCATTCAAAAAAAATCAAACAAAAAAGTGTGTATTAAGTTCACTTGACATGTTGGCCTATTCTAAGAATTCCTTTATTTATATTTTTTAATATAAAACCACATATTAAAGAAATGCACACGTTCATTTGATGTATTATCAAATATCAGTATTTAAATAATTTATTCTGTGTGTTATATTTGTTTACTAAGGGGACCTGTCTCTTCACACTCGGGTTTCATTAATAAATGATGCAATATATTGTGACTTTGCCCATGCAGTTTTAATATGCTTATAATATATCTTATTTTATTTTATTGGGAAATATCATAGATCTTTGTAGGAAAAGTTGGTTAACTGGTAAATATATAACACTTTTAGCCTCCTTGAATTGAAGCACAAACCATTGTTTTCTTACTGACTTTCATTCACCTTCTTTGTTCAATAGATTTGGCTAATGTACCACCAATACAACCTAATATTTGAATGTACGTTTCCAACAGAAACAGATCCAGACGTTGAATAAATTATGCTCAAATCTGCTGGAAAAGCTGAACAATCCTCGTGACGACAGAGATGCGGAAAGTGCAGGTACAATTTTCTTTCCCTTAAGATTTGAAGGCTGTTAATAATCATGTGAATAAATGGACATTTTCTATTAATTTGGTTGCTGTTCTAGAAAAAAAATATATTCTTTTTTTTCTACCACGGTTAGGTTGACCTTGATGTTGTGCATCGCATTATTGATATGAAATTAAGAATGTATCGTTTTAGTATGATACGTTTATTTAGGCATTATGTTAAACTCTTATGATGACAAGCTTCCTGAATTGGACCATAGAAAACTAATGCTTGCACAAAAAGTACTTTTAAGATTCATAACTGAACAATATTAAAACCCCAAAATAATCTAGTGGATACAAACTTCCATCTTTACTGATAATGAGCCATTTCTAAGAGCCATTTTCCTATGTCTAATTGTATAAATAAACATTTTTAAATACTGTTTTTTTTGCTGAATGGAAAAACGGCTTTTAAATATTCATTATTATCACATGTTTTATTATTAAATTTTATCTCTTAAAACTACAGAGGACAACAGATGGAAATGAGCATTGTGCTAAACTAAAATATTAATTTAAAAAGTGTGTTTTACAAAGGCAAAAAGCCTGCGATTAAACAAAACCAATACAATGAGACGGCTATATAACAGGTTTTGAGATCAGCATATAGATATGACCAAAATCTTTTTGAGAAATGTTTATAAACTAATAAATTTGATACAAAATAAATGAATAAATTCTCAAAAAGCTTAGTAGCACATTTAATTCTTCTTTTCTGTCTGGGTCAAGGTGACACATTTGTTTTCGGACCACTAGGTCACCTCGACCCAGACATAATACGAGGGTTAAAGGCAGATAAGACTTTCCATTCAACTGGTGACAACAGATGTTATCCACCTACGCTGGACAGCACAGTATCATCGGCAAAAACTCAAGTTCACATTTATTTTTTATTATTTTGTTTCTTCAGCGTTGCGACAGAACAAACCCTCTTTCAACCCCGCGGACACCATCGCACTAGTCGGGGCTGTAGCTTTTGGGAAGGGCCTCTCTAAATGTAGACCCCCTGGTCCGGTCGCCCCGGGACATCCGGGTCAAGGGTCCATGATCAATGGAGGTCCAACATTACAGCAGGTCACCACCGGTGGGGGTTCAAGCCAACAAGGAATTGGGGGGCAGGTGCCCCCGCAAGGACAACCAGGTAATTTAAGTTTTAGCAGGAGATGATAGTTGCTGTTGAATATATGACTTTAAATATTGTTTTAGTTTATTAATGATTATTAATAAAATCCCACATGTTGAAATGTTTGGATCTGGTGACTTTTAAAATGGTGCAGAAAATGTACAAAAAAAAGAAATATTCATGTTAGTTTCTGCTGTGGAGTTACTTTTTGGAACAGTCTGGAGACAGCAATAAAACAAAGTAAAAACACAAATGTGTTTTGTAAAGGTACAAAATGTGTATATATATTTTTTTTCTAAACGCGTATATGGAAGAGGATGTGCGATAACTAGAAAGACAAAGGAATAAATCTAGAAAAAGAAGATATACACTGTATGTATATGGTCATAATTCCATAAAATGAGTATAAGGTAAATATTTACAGGGATAATAATCATGGTACATGTATATATTGTATGTGTTTATATGATTTATTTATATGCATTATATCTGCTTAGTACATGCATATTTATTATACCAGAATCGGAAACATTTGTTGTCAGTGTTGTAAACACAACATAGGATTTGTGTTGTCAGTTCAGAATAAAAGAATGAAAAAGGTCAAGACACAAAATAAACAAAATAAAAACAATAATGTTATATTATAGATAAACTAGACTAGATATATGTTATGTATTGCTTTGAGTGCTTATGTAATTTTATGCCTGTCTGATGAAATTTCTTGCTGAATAATAATTATAAATTAGTATTTCTATTTGTGTTGTATCTGGGACTATTTGTAGTCAGGGATGTTATTTCAGGTCTTATTTTTACACTTAAATATTTAATGATTTACTGGATGATCTTGTGATTTTTCTCTCTAGGAAAAATGCCCAGCAGCATCAAGACCAACATCAAGTCTGCGTCCGGGTCCATGCACCCCTACAACAGATGATGTCCCTCTCTACACACAGATGAGCCACAGCGCCCCCCACTGTCGCTCTTAAAATGACTCGTTTTATATCACTGGCGAACCACTAGAGGCCAGTATGAGGATATTTATACCACCAAGAAAACAGTTACAGGACGAATAAAGTTTATCGTTTAAAAAAAAAAAATCAGTTTGAATGGTTCCTCCACATCTTGCATCCCTCTTGCTCCGTCACATCTGTCATGATGAACATCTTGTCACGAGGCAGTCAAAAGACCACCCTGACATGTGGAGACGTCTACATTTCTGTGGCCCTGGTTCCTCTTGTGCACATTTGGCTGCAGCAGCAGAGGTGAGAGTAATGAGGGTGGACACAGCTCTGTGTGGCCTGATAATGTCACAGTGTTTAAGCGGGGAGATAAGGAGGTATGAGTGCTGACGTGTGAGGGGGGCCCCCCTCGCGCTCGCACCATGCCGGCCCTCTGTCCACTCCAATCCAAGTGACCGCTCCACTGTCACAGCGCCGGCCTGTGGCTGACCTACATGCACCCTCTGTCCCCAAACAGGCAGACGTCGCGCTGCGTCAGCCGCCGCTCCATGGCTGTGCTGAGACAGCTCAAAGCTGCACGAGGTCAACATGGACCTGGATGATGAGCTGGAAATTACCAAAGAAAGATGACAAACACTAACCTCTCTCCTCGCACATCGCTGCTACTTCAAAGGTCCACTACTTAAAAGTTTTTTTTTTCATTTTCACTTGTTTAGTTGCTGAGGACTATACAGTATAGTTGATTTAACCCAAAAATAAATGACAAATGAATGTTTTTTTTAAACAAATATATATTAAAACATCGTGCAATAACTTTAGAGATTACCTTGAAAAATAACGTTTAATTGTATATTAAAGATTGTCTATATAAATATAAATATATTAGTTAAAGCGTTTAAACAAAAATCAAGTAGGTTTTAATTGTACAGTGCCTTTTACTATACAGTTACATTTTAGGATCCTTATTTTTATTTGTGAAACTATAAATACATTCGTCTTCAGCACCCTAAAACAATATCAACCATTATAAATATTGTTAAAGAAAATGTATAAATATTGTTTTACTGTGTATTTTAAATGTTTATATTATAATTATTATTATTATCTTGAAAGGCGCCATCAAATAAAGTGAATTATTGTTATTATTATAAAGAAAATTGTTAAGCATTGGTTAGCATGGACGTTTTATCATTTACCTATTCCATGGTTTTTCAAGTCAGTGTCCTCAGGGGTCACATTTAATTTTGTAGCTGTTGTGAGGGGCAAAGATAAAAAAGGGAAAAAAAGTATAACATCAAGTTAATTATTATTTAATGTAACTAGTATTTATTTTTAAAATCTTGTATACAATCACTTCTTTCCACACATTATTTATTTTCACTTAAAAAACAAAAGGCTTTAAGTCATATTTTGAGACTAGTCAAGACAATGAGGGCCACATAAATACAGTCCAAGGGCCACTCACGTCTCTTGAATAGTTTTCAATCACAGCAATTGTGTCTCAACAAAAAAAACAACTTTGCTTTATTTCAGTGATAAATCAATATTTAAAAAAGCAATTTTAAGTCTGTTTTCACCCGGTGACGATAAGGACACAGAGCCGCCATATGGGGGCAGTATTGCGTCGCGTAAATGACCCAAAAGGCAGTTCCTCCTCACTCGTTTTTATTTAATTCCCAAAAAGATTTTCATAACCAAACCTCGGTTCGTGTGAGGCAGAAACGGTTTGATCATCCCGTGTGTTCACACAGATGTGGATCTGCGGCCCACGTGGTGAATGATAGGAAAACTCAAGATGACAGCTGCCTCCTAAATTACATGATCCAGAATGTAGCAGGGGCCACATGTGACTGGATCCAAATCCATCATGACAACATAATCAGGACTGCTATCTTTTGAAAAGACAGGATTTGCTTCCGCAGCGACACGGCGCTCTGACAAAATATGTCAAATTGACTTGGGGTCTGAAAATTCAACATAAATGGTAAAAAAGCTCCAAACAATCTGGTTCACACGACGACTGATCAGTCGTTGAAGCGATAGAATCAAAAAAACATGGCTTCCACTTTGCGGCGCTGTTTTGAAGCGATAACTTTGTGTTTCAATCAAAACATCTCCAGGCACTTTTAGGAAATGAAAACAAAAAAAAACAACCTCTTTTGTAATGAAGCTTTCGGCAAAATAACAGTTTTTTAAGTTTGAACTCCCACGTTGTAAAGAGTCTAGATGTTCTATAAGCTGTTTGTCAGGTGTCACCATGACAGTCAGCTCGTCTGAGGCGTCACACGGTGACTGTTTGTCTCCAACACAGATGGAGAAAATCTGACCCCGTTATTCCTGTGCATGTTTTCTAAGAAGTGTACGTCTGAAGAAGACTTGCTCTGTCACATCAGTGCACGAGGTTACGCCGAGACAAAGCCACTAAATCCTGCCCTCGGTCTCCAGACCTGGCCTACGTGGGTCTTCCCTCCCCCCCCCCTGGCACTTTGGAGTGTGTGTGACACCGCCAGGCATTACTGGAACACGTTATGAGCATAATCTGAGTCTTGTTACTGTCATCGATCTAATGTAGCCTCGGCGCTCCGTGAGAGAAGCGCCTGCAGAAGAGGGCGAAGGAAGTCCTCGATTAACCCTCCAGAAACATCCGGTGACAGGAGCCTTCTAGATGAGGATTTTCAGATTAGGGTTCATGGATTAAATTGTGTGCTTGTTAAGATGTGTGTGCGATATTGTGCTTTAGTGGTGTCGTGTGTAAAGAGACGGTGAGAAAAAACAAACTTTGAGAATTGGAATTGGTTTTAATTGGTAAATATTTTGTAGAAATATTCACATTCCCTTCTTGAATTCCTCTCACTCCTGGAGAAAAAAAACAACTAAATATTCCAATAAAATGTTATCAACCTTTCGAGAAATAAACATAAATAACAAAATAACTGTTATACTTAAATACTATCACAATTTTTACTTTTAATTTGCACAGCAAGAAATATGGCCACAAAAAGGACAAGATGTAATAAAAACCGATACCGATACAAAAAATTCACAGTGAATCCACACAAAACCCCACAAAGATCAAAGGAGTGGATCAAAGATGTGCAGGAAATACCTGCCTGCAGCCCAGTCTCAACAAGGGTTTAACTTCTCCCCGCCCCCCAGCTGGTAGAGTTTGAGACCCTTGTATAAGAAGTCAAATAATCCTATTGTTATTAACATATATAGTTGTATGATGTTGTGTGTTATTCATATTTCCAATGGTGTTCATAAGGGTAGTTAAAAAATATACCTAAATATTGCTATAGTTTCTTTTCACAATACCATATCAATATTCAATAGCACTGTATTATTTATTTATTTTATTTGTAATTAACATGCAAATATTTACGGTGTTTTGCTCATTTTTATGTTGCAATTAAACCTCATGCCACTAGATGTCAGCATTCATTATGTTGTCCACCGCTATCAGAATCACAACATAAACATTTGTCTGTGGTGTCAGTTCAGAATAAAAGACTGAAATAATATACCGTAGCTCAAAAAATAAGCAATGAAATAACAGAACTAAGCATAAATGCAGCTACTGTGCGGAGCCTAAGAATTAGATTTTGCTAAATTCCAGTGATGACTAAGGACAAGAGGATACAGTCGGCTCCAGATGAGATGTTTGGACATACTTTGGTTTCAAAACAAATGAAATCAGTTACGACTTCGCCAAGAGTCATGTGGTCTGTAAAGAAGGAACGATAATGCTTTTGTCTTTGTTGGTTTGTTGCTAAGAATATGACTCTAAAAGTTGTGGGTAGTTAATTTCGCGGTTGTGACCTAAAATCATAACTAAAATGTATTCTTTGAATAAGAAAAACACACAAATGTTAAATCTGAATTAGCTTCTACCATCGAAGAACACACTTATAGCTGTGTAGAGAAGAACCTCCTGCTGGCTGTGTTGACATCTCTGGTACGGCTGAGTGCTGATGGTGTTGTGTAGATCACTGTAGGAGCGTCACTCTGTTGGCTCTTTGTTGCTCATGAGTCTTACAGTGAATTTAACATGACGCCGCCACACGTTCACATTCTCTCAGAAAAGGGATTTTCAGGTTTTTTTAAAAACAACCTTGTTGTGAGTGAATCGTGTCGAGAACACAAGAATACATTACACTCGTCCGGCACGTTCTGCCTTTCATTCCTCCGACATTGTCTGGATCCTTTGATTGAAACAAGAGCGCCCTCCATGTAATTACACTTGATGGGGTTCGCGTTTGTCACTCCCACTGTCACACATTGAGGACGCTGCCGGGACCGTCTTCATGTTTTGCCTCTTTTGTCCCCGAAATGGTTTGAATCGCGGCAGAGAAATCAGAACATCCTGCCTGGGTTATCTGGAGGAGAGAGATAAGTGTGGATCCACCTCTTCCAGGGAACGCACATTAGCCATGGCTGGGAGGGGGAGCTGGGTGTGAGGAAGGTGGTGGTGGTGGAGGTGGGGTGTTGGGGGGGGTGTTGGGGGGGGGTGCGTCTGCCCGGAGCTCGCAGCTTTCACTCACTCTGAGAACTGTGAAAATGTTCCCTTCACACTGGGAGCTGTGTTTGTGGTGACGACACGCCTGCACACCGACTCAGGTCATCCAGAGGTGTCCGCCTGACAAGGTGTAAACTCGTGTCCTACAGTGACTCCTGACCCTGTTACCAAAGTCTGGACCACCACTTGTTTTGATGCTCTCAAGGTCGGAGGATTTCGGGGGTGAACGTGCGACGGTCTGGGCCTGAGCTTAACATCTGCAGACACACGATTGTATCACAGAGATGGACTTTCTAATCGTCCGGTGTTGTCGAACTCCATCATGGACGAGGCCAAACTTGCCTCAGTTGCAAACGGATCAAATATTTATGACTAGAACTGGCAACGTTTAAGCAAAAAACATCAGAGTTAACATCAATCTGCCTCTTAAGTCTTCAACGATTTCTTTTTTTAATTCTAAATGTCATGTTCTTATCTTCATTTTCCAACGTCCATGTGTTTGTCTACTGATATTTATGCTCAGTTTGTCCTTGAAGTCATTTTCTTTCTCATGGATGTGGTTCTCTTTATCGTAGTTAGAACTTGATTTGAAGCCTCACTGGGTCAACATGAAATGATAGCAGGGCTCTCTAGAACTTGTGTATTAAACCCTTTTTCTCATCTTGGCTCAAGAAAACATTTTCTTTTAACATCGACCCACTTTGTCTTTAGTCTACTTTGTTAAGGAGGACGGCGTCCTGTTCTACTCTTGCTTGTTCTTCTTTAAGTAAGTAAGTAATATTTATAGAGCCCTTTTGTAGACCAGGGTCACAAAGTGCTTAAACAATCAAAACAAAACCCAATAAAATGTATACTTTAAGTCTTGTTTTAGTTCCATTCTGGAGAATCAAAGTCATCATCAAAAAATTTGAAGGTTTCTTGAAAGTATCTGCACCCAAAAACCCCAGTTTTTGATCTTGGG
This sequence comes from Callionymus lyra, assembly GCF_982586985.1. Taxonomy (NCBI): domain Eukaryota; kingdom Metazoa; phylum Chordata; class Actinopteri; order Syngnathiformes; family Callionymidae; genus Callionymus; species Callionymus lyra. Next base: position 29,791,373 of record NC_141819.1, on the reverse strand, counting down.
TGCAACTAATAAATGGTAAAAATGGTAAAAGGCTCTTACTTATATAATGCTTCTCTATGCTTATTTAGCAGCCAAAGTGCTTTACACTAACTTACACATTCACACCTTTACACACACACATACTGATGGGAGTAGGCTGTGACGCAGCTCAGGGACACAATGCCACAATCTCATCTGGAGCTGGGATTGAACCCTCAACTTCTCAGGCCACAAGCAAACCATGTTACCGTCAGAGCCCTGGATATTACAGTGGATATTATGTTTAATTGTTGTGATGTTGTGTGTTTACTCAACTTCTTAAAGTCATAGACATAGAAAGCGTGAATCCCAGAAGTAAAACATCCAACTTCTTGAACAACACTTGGACCAAACCAAGAGGTTTCATTCTTCAAGTTCTTCCACTTCTTCTCAACACTTCTTCATCTGGGTCTCATCTTCTCAAGACTTCCATGTTCTGCTCTGAACCTTCAAGTTACCTGGCTTTCTTATGTTTGTTCTGGACATCTAAAGGTCTGTCTATGAACTCAAGCATCAGTTTCTAGGTAGAAAAAGTCTTGCTCTGAGCCTGTTTTGTTTATTCCTAAACCTCTTTATTTGGTCTTGGCCATGTGGTTATAAATGTCTCAGTCTGTATCGAAATTACACAAAATGTTTTCTGTTGAATTGTGTTGTTGATGTAGAAATTGTATTTACAAACCCCAAAATGTTAAATTGGTCTTGACTCATTAACTTCCTTTTCCACTTTGGTTCAAGTCTCATAAGACCTTCATCAGCTTTCATACGCGAAGACAAAAAAAGACAAACAAGCCTCTGTATGCAACAAAAGGAGGATTTATTTGGGACACCATTGCCAGTATAAATGAAGACCATGAATCTGCACCTCATCGTGATCCGTCACCATAGAAAACAGGTTTGGAATTTAAAAGACATCAATGTCTTCGTCTTTTTTTTTTTTAAACTTCAAACAGTTAAAACCTGCCGAGAAAAGAAAAAGTGTTTTACTCTGAAATCTTATTAAAAAACATTCAAAACACTGCAGTACATCATTTTATTGAAGAACATAAAAGACATGCAACAAAGAAAACATCTCATGTTTTACTTCATTTTTCTAAAAGCATCATCACATGAAGCTCCTGGAATATTTGGAAGTGAAAAGTAAAGTCTGTGTTTGCTGTTGTTCACTCCAGTGGATGAAGCTTCCCACACTCCAGATGGTGGCGCTGTTTCCTAGAAACACCCCTTCTTTATTTGGGCAGACTCATCACCTGTCAACATTTGAGATGAGCGTACAAAAAAAAAAAAAGATCTGATGGCCCAGAGCCGAGTGGAAGGAGACAAAAGAAGAGTGTATCTACATACGGTATATAGAGCATTCTAGTTCACATATACTGAAAAGTACCGAAGCGAAATCATAGGAAATTAAAAAGAAGGATGCAAAAATATATCCGAACATCATCTGTGTGTCGCCAGGGTTGAATCGTTTGACTCTGTATAGACTGTTTCTGAATGTTTTTTTGGTTTTGAGTTTTTCGGAGCTTGAGCGCCCAAGATAAACTACAGGAAGGAGATAAAGCTGATCCCAACGTGGAGGATAGAAACTCTTCCATATTTGGCATCAAAGTGTGTAAATATCTCATGAGGGCTTCAAACCACAGACCACACTGTACACACAAGAAAAGTCACGGTTTCGAGTTCACATTTTGGATTCTGTGACGAATGACTCCCAAACCATAAGGATGTAAGCTGAGAAAATAATCTCACTACCGGACTAGTTGTGCTAAAACCCAGATAAGGATGACAGGAAGTGAGGCGGACATCTGTGCTCGGGGTGCATGCGTCGGCGTGCGAGCAACGACTTTTGAAACGGCTAACTTTTTTATCCTCATTTTAGACATCTGTGAAGCAAATATTTCCTTTCATAATTGTGCTTTAATTCGTGTCACGATAACAGCGGCTGTTAAAATTTGGACTTTTGGAATTAAGACATGGAGTGGAAATTCATCACCTCATCTCTGGACTGAACGCTCTGTAAATGAAGTATAAAACACCTGATATGTCGCATATTACAAACTATATAAATGTTGTTTTTTTTTGGTTATAACCAACGAGACTAGACTAACATGATAACACGGCGTGTAAATAAAAAAAAATGGATGATCAAAATTCACCTCTGGGGTTGAACTTTGGCACTAGAGGTCAACAGACAACTGAAAAAAAAGAGAGCACAGTAACATAAACAAGTTTTTACACTATAGAGGTGGGGGAGGGGAGCGTTTGGATTCTGGTAACAACCAAAAAAAAAAAAGTTGTATAATTTTGAAATGTTGAGGAGTCTGTGTAGCATTTATTTAGTCATGGATGACATGAGCTGAATCTGGTACCAAAGATAAATGAAAAAAAAAAGTATATTATATTTTAATCAAATGACTAAAAGCATTAGAACAGTAGAATAAATTCATGGTAGCTGGAGAGACAAGTCATCGAAGGTGTCAGAGGAAATTTAAATCTTTACTTTAACTGAAAACAAAACTCTTAACCTCCAATTGACAAATGTTCTCGCAGATCCCAAATTGAGGATCATTTTCTGCTAAAAAAAAACATGTGGAATTTGGACCTTGACAAGCAGAGAGGAGTCTTTCATAGAGGAGGCCAAAGCTCTAACATTCATGTGTGTTACTCCTCGAGGAGAGACGCCCAGACGTCCCTCATCCAGGGAAAACCTCCTCCAGCTCTTCTGGAGGAAAACTCTGTGGCTTTCCAGGGTCAACCAGTAGACACGCACTCTCTGGTGTCTCCTCCGGGAGCTTCATGATGTCCTGATCCAAAGCTAGGGTTGTCAAAAGTATCGATGACCAAAAAAGTATTGATAGTAAAATGAGGTACCCAGATATGATACTCATTTAGTATTGATTATTTATTATTTTTCACTACCAAGGATGTCAAACTGTTATGATAGTTTTAGTAGATAGTTTGTGTTTTTATAAATATTTAACGTGCCGTTATTTTCATTGTTATATTTCGCAAGAGGTTATTTTTGCATTTTTCTAGTTAATTTTTTATTATTATGGTATTGAAAATGGTAAAGAATATTTTCCTGAGTATCGGTATTGAGTTAAAAATATTAGTATCATGACAACCCTATTAAAAAACCTTGGCTCTGATGCCAGTACTGTTGCAGTGCATTATGGGACGTGATGGCAGCTAGTTGTTTCTCAAGTGGTACCAGAATAAAGAAGCGAAGAAGAAGCTTGTGTCTTTGTTGGCCAATATAAGAATGAACAAATGATACACAGACTGATCCGTTGTCGTCTCAAATCGAGGTAGTGTGTGACACTGACTGGACACTATGATGGAAAACCAAAATACAAAGAGGCAACATGGACATGAAACTGTACAAAGGTGGTTCTGATCTCCCTGCGCGGTGTTTTTTGTTTTTTCTTTCGAGGGGTGACTCGTAGTCCGTGGTGATGACGTCCTCCCCGGCCCGCAATGTTGGGCTGTGACTCCGTAACTGTACAGTTCGTCAGAATTAGTCCCAGTGGAGTTCATTGGAGAGAGAGGGGGGGGAGGATGAGCGGCGGGGGATCAGTTGGAAGTGTCGGAGTGAACGCTCCCGGGTCCTTCTGTGGGTGAAGTCACTGAGGAGGGGGTGGGGGCGTCCTGCCAGCCGCCGTTCGCCTGCAAAGGAAAAAAGGACGATGTGTTGTTTACCTCCAGGTTTCATAAATATATTTTTACATCACTTGAGAGAATGTATTTTAGAAACACTTCATACAGTATTAACTTCAGCCTCAGATCCAGACACCATGCTGTTTATTATTGTTGGACAAAAATCTACTTAATAAACGTAAATGGTGAAAACTGTAAATGTAAACGCATAAGATATAATGTTGAAATAAATATAATGATCCAAGTTTTACAACTATTTAAAGTCACTAATTATTTGTGTTTTTTGTGGGAAATAGTATTGTAGTTGTAAATAGAATGGTATTCATTGTGATTCACCAGTACAACGAAAAACAGTACGAACCCTTAAAGTACACCTAATAAATAAAACATTATACAAAAGCATGAGACCTTCAAAAGACACACGTATACCTAAAAACACAGTAACTTATTTTTTTATTTATTATTTACAAAACGTAACCAGTAGAGGTAAAGAGTTCAGTGTAGCCTTAGTGTTAAGTATTGATGGAAAATACTCGCTCTGATACCTGAACAATACTTTTTTCGACACATATTTTATAAGATCAATTCTTTCTCTTTTCAAAATTCAAAATCATTGTTGAATTGCTGGGATCTGTTTTTCCTTAATCAACTATAGTCTTACTTCAACTGTATAGGGTCTTGAGATAACTTTGTTATGATAAGACACTTTAAATAAAATTGAATTGAATAGTATTGAAAATGACATGTTCTGGTTGAGCTACTTATATCCAGTGTTTTATGACTTCTGATTAATGATAATACACAATGAGAGGATCAACACAAAATTGTACAGGAATTTGGGAACCGTTCCTATCACCAAAATCAAAAAAGTAAAAAGCTAATTTTGCCGACTCAGCCCTCAAGTGAAAGTACACCATGTTACTGCTGAACAGTGTGAAGTTCTCGCCAAAAGTATCTGCTCATGAAGTGCAAAACATGTGACCGGAGGAACATCAACGCAGGCCTGGCTTGAACTGTCACACGGTGCGAAGGCTTCTGGAGCACTTGGCCAGAACACACTCGGAAGCGCCCGGATGCCTGGTTCTCGTGTCTGGCCTCCATAAATCAGAGCCCGGCAGACAGAAACCCCTACATTATGCAGCGTGGAGCTTCTTTACAGGCTCTAAACGTGAATAACAGCATATTTTGGCATTGTAAGACGTGGACGAGCAAGCAGGCGTCCAAGGAGAACCATCTCTGCGAGGTCAGAGGAGCAAGGGGGGGGCGAGCGAGAGAGAGAGAGAGAGAGGGGGGTCTGCATACGTTAGAGCTGCTGGCTCGGGGCTGAGATCTCAGCAGCCAGAGAGGAGATTTGAATACACCGTGTTGTTTTTTTTTTTTAACTTCATCTGATTATCATATGGCCGCTGAGGCACGACAGCGCAGGGAAGGCAGGCGCGGCGCCGGCGACCCTCCTCGCTGTCAGGGCCATTAGCATGGAGGGAACGTGATCTGAGCAATGCGCTTGGATTGCTGTCCCAAGTCCACACTCTGCTCTCCTTGTGTCTGTCGTATCGATTTTCCCCTCTACGACACGGCTTGTCGCTGCAGATTTCCCCAATGTTCGCCGCCGCCAGCTACTAAACCCACCGGCCCCCCTCCTCTCTCCGAAGACCCTCCGCATTCCCCAAGTGCGGCGCGTAAGCCGAGCTCTCCTCGGGCGCGTTCTGTTGCAGAGATTAATTTGAACGCCGTATTTAGGGAGATATTTATTTTGCTGCTTCTTTCATTTACTCTCATCTATATTCAGTCCGACCTGCAGACAAACACAGCTGGTGTTGCTACAAATGATTCATTCAGAATAATAAGCACTTTTGTTGAAAAATTATATTCTAAATAAAACATAGAGTTAGTTTAGTCCATGATGTTTGAGTAAATCTCTTTCAAAAACACATTTTTACAGACTGGCTTTTATGCTGTTACCTTTTAACTCTTAAGTGGATTCAATAATGTGTTTTTATTGTCTTTAATCATTTTACTCTAATATTCCGTAATTAATAAAACAGATTTGATCTTTTTCCGTCATGTTTTTGTTTCTGCTGTTTTTAATTTACTACTAACTTACATTTTTAAATGAATCCTCTGAAAGAGGCTATATAAATACATTTATTTATAATATAATTTGATATAATATTATTGTGTTTGCACACCTTCGCCAAGTCAGGTAAATTAATATAAAGGAATGACAAGAAAATGTCAAAATAAAATGATCATTAAAATAGTTGAATTGATATGATTATTATTCATGTGATTAAAACCTCAACCACTCATGTTTACGTAAACCGATTTTTCATTATTATTTTTGGTGTTTATTTTGAGTTCAATTTGATTTTACTGTCGCGGTTTATTTATTGTATTTTATTTCACTTATCACTCATCTTTCATATTTGAGGCTTGTTTGTTTGACGTTAATTTCTATTTTATGATAACAGTTTTTTCATTATTTGTATTTCCTCAAACATTCATAACAAACAGAGGTTTAAAGATGACTCAAAATGATCTTTAGGTGTCCCTGTGTGCCCTGCGACAGACTGGCCACCTGTTTACAGTGTCCCCTTGCCTCTGACCCTTGGTAGCTGGGATAAACTAGACAGTTTATTATATAATTATTATCATAATTATTTGTTTTAACTTAATTATCTATAATATTTCTCCGTTGTTTTTTTTTTTTTTTTACTAATAATGAAGTCATTACCAAATTCTGATGACCTACAACCTTCTTTTTGTTTTTTTGTTTTTTTATTAATCACTTGATGTTAACCTGAGTTGTCGGTCGGTGAGGTTTATTGTGTGGATCCTAATTTATTCATAAAAGCTGATGGATTTGATAATATGAGGGTTGAAAAGTACATTGAATTATATCTATTTAGTATCAACATTGAGGCAGATTCTACAGCTGAATGCACTTCATCACCCCCTCTCTGTTTTTTTGGGGTGAGACGGGCCCTCGGGAGCCTCATCCCAGGTCAGATGGTCAGGCGGATTTACAGCCCACCGCAGGGGGCGTCACCTGTTTGTGCGGCTAAGTCTTGTGTGTGGCTGCAGGTGTAACTCCAGACCTGATAGATAATGACAGGCTCAGACCGTCACGCCGCATGTGTGTGTGAGCATGTGCGTGTGTGTGTGTGTGTGTGTGGTCAGGCCCCAGCCTGGACACGCCGGACAGAGCGCCGCCCGTGGCGCGAGCGATACACAAGCAATCAAGGAGGTGACCACAGAGAGCAGACAAGTCCCACTAAGTGGCATTTGTGAGCCCCGTGGCTTTGAAATAATTGGCAGGAAGAGGAAGCAGAGGAATCCTTACGTTGATGCCCTGCGGACTGTACATCTGGTTGGCTGTGAGAGCTTCACTGTATCCGCCTGTCTGACTGATAACATGGCGAAGGGTATCCACCTGAAACAGCCGCAAACAAAGAGAGGTCAGAGTGGACACCAGAGAGCCGGAAGACAGCAGTGATGCAGCACAGGAGGGTTTGAGAGGAAGGAGAAAAATCATATTTATTGATGGTTTTAATAGTTGATTTTTAAGCTTTGGTATCATAAGGTGCTGATCCCTGTCACCTGAATGAGTCTGGATTGATGCACTAAATATTAAAATATATTATAGTAAATCTGTATTTTATTATTATTATTATGTTTCGATGCCTCATTTATTACAATTACTACTTGGGTTGAAATGCGAGGGACACCCTGGACAGGTCACCAGTCCATCACAGGGCATCACAGACCACCACTCAAACCTACACTAACATGTACAGAAAAATCTAAAATGAATACAAAAAAATCTTGTATGACAGTCGAACTAGAGTGTCTGAAAATAAAAAAATATGATGATAATTATATTAAAATATTATGTCGCCTTATGCAGGATTCAAACTTACAACCTTATTTCATGCAGCTCCATTGTATGTTGTTTATTAGATATATTTAATGTATGATTTTCCCCTTTTTACACTCAACACTAGCAATAATTAAAATAAAGAGATTTCATGCATCATCGCCCCCTACTGGCCACTTACACTGGTTACTACCTTTTGTCTTCCTGTTTTGACTGACTTCAATTTGATGTTAACTTTATCGCAAAAAAAGTAATAGGTGCAATGTTTTTTTGGTAGTTATCTTTCCTGATGAAATTATGCATAGAATTAAATATAATTTTAAAACATGTGGTCAATTGATATACATATATATATTCTTTATTTGAGTTTATATATTATATTTAATATATGACTGTTCTCAAGTAGCTGTTGACTATTACATTTTCAGTAGTAAAAGGTCAACAACAAAAAAGCAGTCACTGTAACTCTAATTTTAAAATACACTAATTATTTTGGGGAAAAAGGATTTCCTTGTGTTTGCAGAATTGTTGAAGGATTTTCAAAATAAGAGCGTGAGAAAGAAACGAGGATGCTGTAGATGGCAGGTCAAGTTTTGGACCAAAGTCTGTTTCAAATAATTCATGATGTTGAGCAAGTTTTAAATTGTTGTCAAAGGGATATCTTATCTTGTCTTATCTTAACACGATTTTTGATCTGATGGATCTTTGATGATAAAAGAACAATGGACAGCTTGACTTCCACACTTCACTGCAGCATCCTCGGTACAGCTCTTATTTTGAAACACTCATATCAGCCCAGAAAAGGATTCTGCATCCAAACTTAAATGTAAGTATTGGAGAGAAGACAGTTGGACCATGAGGGTGATCAATGAGGCAGCGTCAGGGGATTCAATATCTGTGTTTGTGTTAGTTGCAGGGACGTAGAAGCGGAGAATGATGAGGTGTTGAGTGAGGAAAAAGTTTCAGATTCGAGGAAGAGTCTGGATTTAGAGAAAGTAAAAAAAAGAAAAAGTGTGAAGGTGTTTTTGCAGCTGCAGGTTTTATCTTGAGAGGAGCAGCCGAGCTTTAACTAATGGCTTCAGCAAAAGCTCTTTTTCTGTTTCAAACGTGGCCTCAGGACAGAGCGGAGACGCGGCCAACACAAACGGCAGGAAGTGGGCCAGGACTTCACACCTGTGTTTTTCTTTAGTCTGGACTGTCAACATGTCAGAATCTCTGCTGCCGTCCCGTCTGCTCGCCTCACCTGTGACTGCACGTTGGCTCCCACCTGAGCCCCCTGGTACGAGTCTCCATTGAGAGACTGCACGCTCATGAACAAGTCGCCGGAGTTTGACATGCTAAAAGAGCCGGCAGAACCTGGAAGAAGAGAGGGAGCAGTGGCATCACAGAGAGCAAGCTAGGAGGTCAAGAAAGATGGTTCTGGTACGCCATGCACAGTTAGCGGCAGCGTAGCGGGCTAGCTTAGCTTAGCCAGGAACGCCCGGGGATTCATATCATTATTGTGTTATCAGCAACATACAGTTAGAAGAACAGGAAAGGTTAGTTTAAAATATGTTATTTTTAAGAGTAGCCCAACTTCATAGACAACACAGTTGCTAGCTTAGCAGACGTATGTTAGCCTTGTCAGCTTAGAAAAGGACTTCTATCTTAAACATACTTTTGTTAGGATTGAAGGGTGTCTGCGGGTCAGATTTTTTGACATTATCATCCTCCTGTTAACTTTTTGACGGATGGTCGACAGGATAAAAGAAATAACAATAGCATGACTTTTTAAAGCCTGGTAAAAAAAATGTTAGTTCCCAGCTCATGAGGCCAAGACTTATTACATTGAAATAAAGTTTAAATAAGTTTGTATTAGATAGAAATGTAATGTTTATAATACATGTTTCAATAGTGCACTGAAAACTTTACGCTTAATGTTTTTAAATATGGGGTTAATAAGTGAAAAAAATCCTGATCTACAGACACCCTGAGTCTTGTATGTCTATAACTTCCCAATCCAAGTCAACCATTTAGATCAACTGATCAAATTTGACAGAAAAGTATCCAGTTAGCATTTTGGTGCTAAAAGGATTAGCTCTTTCAAAAATCATGAATGTCTGACCAACAGCACTTTTTTTTTAGCTGTTTTTTGAGGAAATATGTCATCAAATGAGTTCAAATAATACCTTTACAGGCAAATTGTGTCTGTTTACAAATCAACTCTTCTTCAAGGCTCTGTAGCAGTTTGTGAAAATGCATGGTATCTATTTAAAATGTGGCTAAAATGGTGGATGATACTGGAAAGTTCTAGATAGTTTAATTATTTTGTTTATATGTATCATAACATTTAGATGTACATATTAAAGAACATTTTAATATTGTTATATTTATAGTAACACCATGGTTGACTGACATTGGGGAGTGAGAGACATGTATTAATATAAGGGTTGTTATTCCTTACTCATAAATACAGACTTAAACATTCACCCAAAAATGTAAGGACTGCGTTAAAAGATAAGCTCGATGATGTGACGACATTCTTGAAGTCAACGTGAGATCATCGGGGGGGGCGTTGACTTCGAGAATGAACGACCACATTATCGGACTCATCTCGGCCATATCAGTGCAGAAGAGGTAGAGAACAAATGAAGAAACATGAGATGGAGGCAGAAGGACAGTAAGCAATATGGAGACTTGGCATGGGGCTCAGGTTGACTCATGTCTGACACAGCTTTGCTACAGCGGCCCGTCCTCCGTGTCGTACTAGTGGACCGGCTACCTGGCCGTTTCTAAGCCCTTTTTCTCTCCTGACAATTCACAGAACTGACTACGCGGAAGTGGGTGTTGGATCGCAGTAATGCACAGAGAGGAGTGTCTAATAGCGGGGGGGAAGCAGAGCCAGGGACTTCCTGTCTCACCTGCAGAGTTTGGAGTTGAGGGTGAATTTGCTTGGCTCCCATGTGAGGATGCATTAGCCGCATTCACGGCAGTTCTCGCAGCGTACATGTTGGCTTCTTCTTGGAACTTACCAATGTTTTTCTTGTATCTGATTCTTTTATTCCCAAACCAGTTGGAAACCTGAGCAGACAAACAAGAGAAAGTAGTTTAGTGCTCGTGGAATCGCTCAGAAATAGCAGGGTAATGATCAGCCTGCTTGGCTTTAATGGCATGTGTACGACTGCGGAGCGCCGGCGTGAGTGGTTGGAGCTACACAGACGGGTGCTGTGAATCTGCATTAGTGCCAGAATGGAATGATTGCCAATAACAGTCTCATTATGTCACCGTGGCTGCAGCTATCATCAGAACTCACGCATGCACCGATCAGTCAACATTCTCTAACACCCATTACAGCTAATGGACTCCCAGATGAAGCCAAGGGGGTAATCCCAGCGCTAATGATAAACAACATTAAAATGAAAACCAAATCAATCTCGCAAAGTTTCCCATACACGCGGTAGGTAAACATTCCCCTTTATTATGTCCGAGAAGCGGCTGCTCCACAAATCATTGGGCGGCGGAGCGGCTTCCAGCATCAGCCACAGATGCATCCTCAAATCATTTGGTATCAACTAATGAAACCAGTTGAGAAAACAATCCGTTCCCAGATGATGAATTCAAAACACACGGGGATGTTTACTCGCTGTTGTCACTGCAAACCTATTACGGTTGCTAACAGGAGGGAGCGGCCAGAGAATGCTGAGATGGAAACACACCGCACTCTTGGTGTTAACACCTTCAATACGTCATGAAGTGGTAAAATTACTTTTGTGTCTTCATGACCACGGCCATCGAGAATGACACCTCGGTGTCCTACAATGTCCGCACTTGGAAATGCTTTAAAAATAGTACATCCAGGAATTAATTTAGCTGTTAAATGATCATAAAACCGCAATAAATTCGATGTTTATATTTGTAAAGTAAACATTGGGAAATAAATAACAGACAGAAACTGCTAACAATTACTCAGAAATTTGGGTTTTTGCCACTGTTGCCATTAACCTTCACTTAAACTGTCTTGCTCAAGAGCTAGTGGCGACTTCCACAGACAAACTGATACAAGTTTTTCTGACCGATAACTTGACAATCTAGGATAATCTGACACTGTATTACTTCACCTCACAGGGGAACATTTCATATTTGACTTTTAGAAAAAATACGTTAGCTATACAGTTATTATCATTTATATGTACTTTTTATCTGAAATACCTGAAGAAATAAAACTCAAAGTAACACATGCTTACGCTTGAGTTTTACAAATGACCAAAATACGTTCTTCTTTGTCGTCATTTTAAGAAACTTCTTAAAATTTCTTGAAATGTTTTTGAGAATTCACTGTAACTCATTGGCCAGGATGTCCACTTGCAGTTATAATCGGCTAATAAATCTACAATCTGTCATTTATCTTTAAAAAAAAAGCCACTAGAAATGTGCAGTCACTTCTAAACATCTGTGTTCATGAACGACGACAGAGACTCTGATGCACAATTTAGTCTGGAACAGTAAAGACGGATTCAAATCTTGATTAGGATCAATCAGCTGTTAAACACAGATTTGTTTCCATTGAAGTAATTCTGTCACAAGAGCTCTGACAGATGCGTCCAAAATAGCTTTGTCATCAAGACAACACGGAGTTCTGAAGGACGACAAACCGCCGACACCACTTATTTATGTGAGAGTGGTTTACAGTCGCGGTGACGGGAAACTGCTCTGAGATCAGAAGAGCCGTCTGCAGTCCTGACAGTCGGGATTGTGTATTTTTGGGTTACTTGCCGGTGACGTTGGCAGCAGCTGCTTCACATGTTCACATTCACTATCTGCTCAGCGGGTGTGTACAGTAGCGTGGTGTACCTGGGCCACTGTGATGGCACACTTCTTCGCCAGCTCCTCTTTGGCCTCCTCGCTGGGGTACGGGTTACTGAGGTGCGAGTAGAAGTACTCGTTCAGTATCTCTGTCGCTTGTTTGTTGAAGTTTCGCCTTTTTCGTCTGCGAAATGAAAAGGTAACAAGATTGTGTGAATGTACGTCGACGTCAGAGTCTGAGTTAAGTGTGACGGAGACGAAAATGAAGCATGTTTGGTTTTGACCTATTGGGATATTATTGATAACAAAAAAAACATGTGGTTTGACAACAAATGTGTTCTGACTCTGATGGAGTCTCCGGTGAGACTGGCAAACAAACACATTAGCAGTAAACAATAGCACAAGCAGGCAATATCTACTGCTTTGTTGCTGTTTTGGGGAAAGAGTTTAGCAGTAGTAGATTAAAACTAAGGTAAGAATAAAACAAACAGTTGGATTTGAATGGTTGGAGAGTGAGTTGTAGATGATCCTCCCATGACTCACACGAGCAGATGAAAACAAACAGAGGTGGATCGTTCGGTTGTTCATTTTCAATGTCGTTCTCAGGTGTCAAAATTATTTTATTTTGAGAAAATCATCCGACAGGCCAAATAAATGACTTGACGGATACATTTGTATCCTGTCAATAACAGCGTAAATTAAACACACGTACAACTGAATTCAATACTAACTCGAAGCACACGAAAAACTTGATGGCTTCCGAAATACTTTGGCCATAAACAGGCTGTAGCAAATAAAGATTATTTTCACATTTAATACTGTCTGCCACAAATTAACCTCCAAAAATGAAAAGTGAGAAGGTTATGAGGTTAAATGCTCAATAACTTTTAAAGAATTTCAGTTACACATTGATATAAATTGGCCCACACTGAAATTGTCATTAATTTTTTATTGCATTTCCACTATTGGTTATTACAGCCTAAGATGTGTTTTAGTTTTAAGTATCAATAGCTTGAGACTCTTGACAAGTCAAGACTCTTGTGTCAAGTTTGCTAAAATCATTTCCTTTTTTGCCGATTATGCGGTTTCATATTTGCTGTTTTAATCTGAAGGCTATTCTCTGAAAAAAGTGTAGACATAAGCTGATGGCAAAAATGGCAGGGCAGCCATGTTTTATTCCCTTTTTACAATTTTGTTTGATGATTGGTTTTATTTATTTTGACTCACAGATTAAAACTCTAACTAGTAACTACGTATATTTGCCTGGGCAACTCGCCTTGGTCACAAAACTTTACAACAGTGCATCAGTGATGGCTGTTGCATTCATTTTCCATCTTAGCTGAAGTAGCGAGATGAAAGTACTGAGCAAAAAGTCAACACAAAAAGATACTATCTCTTATTTTGTAAAGAAAAGATGTGAAATCATACATATATCAATATAGATATGAATGTGGCTTAGGTTTTAAAGACATTGCAATTACACTGATCTAACAGTAGAGGGAGCCACTAACAAAATGTTTCAATCTTGCTGCGTGGATGCCATTTGACAGTATTTGTAGTTTAATTGCAATAAATAGTGTTTTTTACAATGCTGTGATGAGCCCTTGAATGGACTTGATCCAAGTCAGGCCCAAGGAAGTTATTTTTCCCCAAAGTAAAGTTTGCTGCGGTGCAATAGAAGGAATCTTGCAGTCACCGGCTTTTGACACCGAGGTGCACAGACTCTGCCCTCTGCTTCTCACTTTCAAGAAAAGGCTTTGCATGTATCTACCGCTCGCATTCCACGGGCGGCTGCCGGAGAATATGTAGATGTGCTCAGCGTGAGCTCAGGCAGCCAGTAGATTAATCAGAGCCGAGCGTGGCAGCGCCTCCCGACCAGTAAAAGCTTTCCTCCTTCCCCTCGCCGCGCCGCCACCATCATTTGCAGGAGAATAGATAGGCGGCTTTGTGCGCCGGCACATGCCTCATTTAAATGTTATGCCTCCGACTCCCGACTTTGAGTGAGATTTATCCTCGGAAGAAATGTATGCAAATCCTGAGAACGCATCAAAGAGAACAAGCGATTACATTAAAATAGGGAAACGGTTAACATGGCGGCGACACACGCGGGGAAGCCTCATTGGCCGGCGTCAGCGGAGACGCCGGTCCAAATGGCAGCCGTTGTGTGTGGTAAGTAGCAAAAGTGCTGCTGCTTGTTTATAGCTGGCGGGCCTCCTACGTCGAGCATTCTCATGCATATGAGAGATGATGAGCTTCCTGTCGTGCGGTGAAAGTGGGAGGTTGTGTGGAAGTGTGTAGTTCCGGGGAAAAAGGCTCTAGAGACACACACACCTGGCGTCGAGGAAGCGCGAGCGCAGGATCATGACGGCCTCGCAGGTGCTCTGCTTCAGCTGCATCTGGATGGAGCTGAACTTGCGGTGGATGATGTTGACCATGCGCTCGATCTCTTTGGGGGAGATGGGGCGCGTGCGCGACTGCTCGCGCAGCAGGTTCATCACGTGCGTGGTGAACTCGTTGCACGCCTGCGGAAAGAACTGAAAGTGAGGAAAGTTGGCAAGTTTTTTTAAGAGAATCCACAACAGACACACAAGACGTAATATAGTTTGAAGGCAGGTTTTTTTTTTTTTGCCGGCGGAGCCGTTGGGGTTATAATTCCTATTAAACAAAAAGTGCGTTGAGAAGGAGCCAATGACAGCTGCTCCCTCCTCACACTCGCAGCCACTGCCGCCCCGAGACGGCAGCTCGCTCCACGTTTCATCCCCCGGTGTGACAACAGGCGCGAGTCTGCCTCAGTATTACACCCCGACTCCGTCTCTTACTGTCTCCTCTCCTTTATTTCTGCTCCACGCCGTCGATCTCTCTCTGGATACAGCCGTGTCAGCCTTTGTCTGTGTCTGTCTCTCTGCCTGTTCATCTGTCTCACTCATCTGAGAGGGAAGTGATTGTGATGAATGCAGCCGCTACAGGAACCAGGGGAAGACCCCCCCCCCCCCCACACCCCCACACCCACCACCCCTCTATCTGTGACTGTATTTGGGGAATTGTTGGAGAACAATGATGAGTCTAGAACTATGACGACGACTTCACACAATGTGCATCTGTGGCAACTCCTGAGACAGTCGGTCCGGATCTTTAAAATAACTGTCTGTATTTTAAAAAAGTCATAAAAATGTAGGAGCGTAAGAAAAAGAAACCATACACTTTTATATTGCAGTACTACTTTTTCACAATATTATATTGATATTTAGGGAGCTTTGGAAATCATGGTAAAATACATTTCATTGACACATGTCCGAGCCTTTGTAGATATTCAACAGCACTAAATCGATCAAATTTTCTTTTTTCTTTTTCTTTGCTTTTAAATTTCATTTTCATCATAGTTCTTTTAAAGTTTATATGTCAATAAAGTGTTAATAAAATAAAATATAAATTACATTTATTTTAATTATGCAAATCTTCACAGCGTTCATTTTAGTGTTGCAATTAATCTTCCTAGAAGTCATTCGTCCTCCACAGGTAAAAGGAACAATTAAATCCTGTGAGATCTCTGCGATAACTGAGGACGAGAGGATACAGTCGTCTCCAGTGGGATTTTAAGCTGATGTTTAAACATACTTGGGTTTCAAAACAAATGAAAGTAGTTACGACTTGGTCAGGAGTGATGTGGTCTGCAACACCAGAGTACTCGTAGAATACTACAAATATATATTTATTCCTAGAGTATCGCAATATATCGTATCGTTGCCCTGTATCATGATACATCACCAGATTCTTTCTTATAAAACTGCTTGTAAAATAGTGTGAATCTTTTCGAGTTTGAATTGTTATTGTTTTTCGTCAAGAGTCATGTGGTCTGTAAATTTGCGGTAAGTTCGTCTATAAAAACACAATCCTCAGACTATTCTTTAAATATGTTTATCTTTCCTACAGTATTGCAATATATCGTATTGTGATACGTGTCGTATCGGCAGATTCTTTCCAGTACCCACCCAAAGAGTTTCAATAGTCTGGTCTCACCTGCTCATACTTCTCCAGCTCCGTGTGGTAGATCTGTCTGATCTGCGTCAGCTTGGCTCTGTAGTCCGAGTGCTCGGCCGAGTTGTCCGGGCCGACTCCCCCCGATGCCGCCGCCGCCGCAGCCGCCGCCGCCGACCCGCCGCCCTTCTCCGGACCGGACACGCCCTCGGCCAGCAGCATGTTGTCCAGCCTCATCAGCTGCGGATCCGGGGGCTCCTCTTCCTGCGCGCCGCGGATGCTCAGGACTGCAATGACAGGCAGAGGTCAGAGGTGAGTGATGAGGGGTCACACCTAGAGTGGCGTGATGCACCGTAACAAGATGTCAGCTGCACGGGTGATGCCGCTTAGCTGCACACACACACACACACACACACACACACACACACACACACACACACACACACACACACACACACACACACACACACACACACACACACACACACACACACACACACACACACACACACACACACACACACACACACACGTGAGACCCTGTCAAGGACACACTTCACACACTTCAGCTTCAAGTCCAGAAGCAAGACCTGACACTGTCGCGTCTGAAACACGGCAGAGACGCAACAACTTGGTGTCTACTCATGCTCCAACAATTCTACAAACACAACTGGTGTGACCAACAATGAAGATGTTATTATTTTTAATGTTATTTTGTCATGTCTGCAGCTGGTTATGTTAGAAAGGCATCAGAAAACAATGATGGAGAATCTTAAACCTATAGCTTAACTTGTCTAACTGAAAACACAGGAAAAACTATTAAATAAATAAATAATAATGAAAATACAATAAAATATATAAAAAACATCTGAATTAAAATAAAATAAAAATATTAAACGATAAGGTGAGTGGAGAGAGTTTGACCAAATGATATATGCCCCGACAACATAAGCCTTACAGTGTTAATTCAAAATAATAAATACAAATTTGCAATTTTTTTGGAAGAAATTTCTGTGTTACCACTTTTTTATGCTTTTTTTCTAATTCCAAAAGACACATTATCTTTGGGCTTTGAACTGAAAGCTTGGATGAATCAAGTGATGAAAAATAGAAGAATTTGTGTTGTTCTAACAAATTATTTGTCACTACTTATCTAAATTGTTGCTTTTTGTTTGAGAATACTATAAAAAAAACAACTCTGACTTGAATAAAAAATAAAAGTGATATTTATTTCATTTCAAGTGGTGAAAGTACTGGTAGCACCAATCTGAATATTTCCGTGGTAGTTATTTAGGTTCAACTTCTGTGTGGACCACTGGGCGGTTATCTGTTCCACTGCCCACCGCTAGAGGGCTCCCTCACCTTTCTGTCAGAGCTCTTGTCCCAGCTTCCATTTTCTGAGGTGAAAACACTTCAGCGATCTGACGCTTCTTCTTAAGAAGGCATCCATTTCAGTCCGAGACCCTCTCGTGGGTGGACCCTGCGCGGACACCGTCGTCTGCACCTCCATTCAGGTGTGACTCCAGTCATTGTCATTTGTCAGTGACCGGAGAGGACAGGCGGGCAGCACTTCATTAATTCAGAGACAATAGAAGTGCTCGCTGCATTAACCCCAGACTGCTGTCCGGGGTGCGGGCCTGAGCAGGGGGTCACAGGGATGAGAATGAGGCCTGCTGTACAAGAAGTGGAAGAGGAGGAGGGCTGCCTATTTTTTGCCCCCCTCAACACCCCCTCTTTTGGCTTTAAGTAGACTAGAAATGCAAATATGGGAAGTGATGGCGGTGGAAGGTCAGAGGTTCAGACCTCGGGCTCAGCGGGAGGTAGATTGAGACGGAGGGGAAGACGTGTGCGTCTCGGGGGGGAAGACGGTGAGAATGTGTGGAGTGAAATCTAGCATCATAGCACAGAGTGACCTGATCGAACCCGTCTGAAACTGTCTGCTTTAGTTTAGGGTACATTAACAGAGACCCCCCCCACACACCACCCACTCCCTTCCTGCTATTCCTGAAACACTCACCTGCCCCGAGCTCCTCTTCAAGTAACTGCCCCATAAATATCTCCGTAAAGTAAGTGTTAAAATGAGAGCGCGCCATAGTATCCTGCAGTATACGACGAGCCGCGCTCTCTGGAAGCAATTTTCAGATGGAAAACAAGTCAGCACTTCGTACCCGAAGAGAGGAAGCTAACAATTTTGAGGCACTAGCATGTCTCTGGCGAATTAAGAACACGCATGCAAAAAAAACCTGGTTGTTTTAAAGCTGATTCATATAATGAGAATTATAGACTTAACTACTTCATGACTGTATTTATGTGGCCCTCATCAGGTCAAAGATCATGTAGGAATGAAAAATGTTATTCTGTATTTATTTCCAATTTCCTAACCTTATTCCGTTTGTTTTTGTCAATATTAATTGCACCTCAAAATGAGTTATATGAATATGTTAAAATATTTGGTTTTATATCAGCTTTTCCTTGATTATCTGGAACTCCTGTTATGTTATCAGTTTTATCTTGCCCTTCAAAGTATATACTTTATTGAATATTGTTTTGATTGTTTAAGCGCTTTGTGACCCTGGTCTGGAAAAGCGCTATACAAATAAAAATTACTTATTTACTTACTTACTTTTTCTTCAATAAAGGTTTTATGAAATACAATAAATTAATTATTTTAAACTTGATTTAATGACTTGATTTCAAACTTTTCATTCCTTTATTTTGCCCGATGGCCCCTCACATCAGCTACTGTATAAACGGTGGCCCCTGAGACAAAGTAGTCGCCCACCACCGACTCTAAATGATAGATTATAAAGTTCATGCATTCATATTAAAGAGTGAACGCTCCTCTGTCGGGAAATCAGGTCCAGTGCCTCAACGCCCAGGACTTGATGTGGCATCGATAACAATGAAATTCAGCAGGATTACAGAGTACACCGGGGAGTTGGAGAGGAGGTGAGTTGTGAGGGGCTTGAAGGCTGAAGATACAGAGTTTAAATAGTCTCTCTCAGGAGCCAATCAGAGCTCAGGGAAAACATCACACAAAAACCTGTTGACTCCACATGTGCTACAGGTCTAGGGGCGAAAGAACACATTTTATCGCTAGTTTTAAATTGTAAAATTTAATATTTAGAGGCTGCAGACAGTTCTCACCATCCTTTTTGCACCAGGGACCATTAAAATGTAGACATACTTTTAACAAAATTCAGACAAATAAACAACAAAATAACTGGCACTAAAAACAGTTACAATGGGGGCATGAAACAACATAATGCTAAAGCAGCAACAGCCCTCGAATGGTTTCTCTGCAACAACATTTTAACTATTTAACATGATTATATTTGGAGTAAACTTGACCAAAACAAGCGTCTTGACGTGTTAAGAGTAACAGGCTGGAGAAAATCTGTTCTTCTTCAAGTAATAGTAATACAGTAATAATCAATGCAACAGGGATTAACCCGGGAAGCATTCCTTTTTTTTTTGGTTGACATTATTAGATTGTACTGTGTTTTTGTATATTATTGTGTTTTTGCTTTATTTGTATGTGATTTATTGTGTAAACTGTCTGCATCTTTGTTGAGGACAACAGATGAAAAGTAGCATTGTGCTAAATCTGGTGCAACCATCTTTTTAATGGAACTGTACATTGTCCTTTTAAATAAACTGAAATTGAAATTGAAACCGCGGTTGTAAACGACCTACCCATGATGCAACATGAGCCCATGAACCTACCTTGTAAAAAGGTCTGGATTTGGATTGAAAATGTCCCAAAGATACTATTGTTCGTCTCGCCTAAGACGAGGCTGCATTTCTTATTCAACGTCCCGACCCCTCGATTTGAAAATGGAGCATGAAAATTCCTGCGACCGATTCAATCCCAAACTCTGCCAAGTCGCAGTTCAACATTCACGAGGAGTTTATTTTAGTTGGCGTCCGGCCCCTAAACATCAGTCCTATACGAAGTGCTTTTGCAGAGAAGGTCACTTCTGCTGAGATCTCTTGGAAGGAGAAGAGCAGTTTTTTTTTTTTCTCAGACGATGGAAAAAAAAAGGTCACCGGGCGAATGGAAAGCAAATGATTCCACTCAACTAGCTGCATTTTTCCCCAGAAGATTCCGCTCTAAATCAATAGATAAACACATGATACTGACAATTAAAGGAAGCCCGCCCTCGCTAATCATTTGCACATCCCTGCTCGGGTAGTAGTGTGGCGTGTGGATCGTAGCCGCCTTTCCTCGCTGCTGATCCAGCTGTCTTGGAGAGCATCTGTCAGGAGGGACCCAGGAAAGAACAATGCATTACGCCATGTTGCCTGTGTACTGTCATCCCTCATTGACAGCACATTGTCACACTTACACAGTGTCCTCTGAGCGGGGAACAAGCTAAGGAGCTGCCACCCATAACATCAGCTCCTCCCGCCTCCGCCGATCGAACCGAGAGAGGCGGCGCCTGCCCTTTATAATTACGGCGACCAAATGAACGCGCTTAATTGCCATCGAATGTCACGATCTCGACATGGATAACGTGGTCTTTATATGTGGACTGGATCCAATTGAAGGAAGTCAAGGGAGAATCCTTGGAAGCACATTATAGACGGAGTACAACTTTAAATAGCCAGAGTTCAGAAGAAATCTACCATAATGGTTGAAAAAAATGAACGTAAGGTCTAGAAGTGATCGAACACATCACCAAAAAACATTGGATTTGACTTTTGCAACAAGACGCTCTCATATAGAGTTAGCATTTCACTCATTTTCACTAGTTTATAGGATTATTTTTTGAGTAAAGTTGGGTCAAGAGTCGCCTAATGTTACTAAAATCAGTTTTTTGTTTCCAAATAAAACAACGATTAGACGAGAGCTGTGCTGGTATTAATTAAATATCATAAATAAAGTTTAGCTAGCACCTCTAAGATAAAGCATACGAAGGTGATTACGAAGATAACTAGCAACAAAAAGAACTGAGAACTCTCCCAGATATCAGCGAGCTCGTCGGACACACAGTTTCCCGTCAGCAGTCGTCTCGTGGTTGAAACAACAGAGCCACACTGTTCCCAATCCAAGCAAACACTGATTTATTTATTCACTGAACCTTAATCACATAATTAAAACCATGCAGGGATTATCCCAAACAAATAAAATTCAAACAGAAAGGGATAATGTGGCTCCATAAAATTGGCTTTGCTGTGGGTCATAATTACACGACTCAGCGAGGGCCACTTCATCGGCTAATGGCAGCATAATTGATTCGTACTAATGTTTTTTTTTCTTTTTTCCGAGCCTCGGCCCTGCTGCGCGATGCCCGTCCATCGGCTCTGGTGAACTCACTTAGCCACCCGCGGAATACCGCTGGAAGTTCTTCCAGGGATACGCAATTATCTGTTGCGTGATTGAGGCCGGAGCTTCGTTCCTGGTCCAACACGAGGAAACCCTTTTTTTCCTAATGGCCATCATTTTTAAGTGATCAACTTAAAAACAGATGTTGACTTAAGACTAACTCTGCCACGGAGAATACGTTCAATATCAGTTGAATGACAAGTTGAAACAATATAACAAAAAAAAGAAGATTTAATTAATTAAATGATACTAAATTTAATGCTGTTAATTAATGGTTTTCAATCATGATAATAATAAAAAATGCTCAGAATTATTGAAAAAAAGACGAGACATGAATAATGACATGATGAATATGAGAATTAAATAGTAATTTTCGCTATTGTTTGTACTGTTGTCTAAATAAGTCGATTGATATATTAATATAACCACTGGATGAAAAAAACGAGTATAAATATCAGACCCTATAAAATGTAGACTTCATATAGAAGTTTAATATAAAATAAACTACAGAATATAATGTATTTTTGTTTATATTAATCCAAAGTAGTTATTATTAAGGGAAAACATACTAAAAAGACACAGTTAATATTGGAATCAAATTCTTATTAGAAATAATAATAATAACAACAATGAAACCCACCATTTTTATGTGAACTCATTACCAACTTGTTCTTACAGAATATTTCTAAAATAAGGGAAATCAAATGTAAAATCTGCAATAATATGAACCAGGACTAAGTCATAAACCAAAAGACGATATGAGACTTACACACACACACACACACACACACAAGCATCACTGTCAAAAGTGGAATTAGAAGTGGTTGACATTTACTTGACTTCAACATCTGGCCTTTTGCAAATCAAATCAATATTTAATAAAGACTCTGGCCGTGCTTTTAGAAAGGTGGAGGTTTGGCCGTCTGCTTGTTGATCTGGGATTATTCATGTGGACTGTAAACGAAGGCAAAGATGTGATTTAAAAGGGTCTTTTTTTTGGGGTGGGAGGAGTTTACCTTTATTAATCTGGCAAACGTGCAACACAGTGTTTCCATTCATAAGTCAATGTGAAGGCCTGGAATGAATATTCACATGCAACAGTTCCGAGTCTGACTGGAGCAGACGTGGTCACCACTCTGAGGGGGAGATGAACACAACAACACGTATTTTATCACCGGTCGGCTCTAGATAGCTGCCATCTTGTCAGCCGTGACCGACACACCAGTGAGGACGATTGGAATTGACAGGTGAATTTGGAGCAAGATCTGGATCCAAAAATACAAAGTCAGAAACATTTTTTGGGATTGTATGAAAGGCCTGTCAGAGGATTAAGATTTCTCCAGGACGCTGCTCACATCTTCAATGAGTCTGTTCCTTTTTTTTTCTTTTTTTTACTGCATAACAATATTGGACTGAAAGAGCTCCGGCTCACCATGCTCCACCGTCCAGATATCTTATCCTATCAGATTAACGGAGGAAAATGGCAGCCTGTCAAAAACCATTACCATACGTAATCCCTTTCTAGATTTGGAAGGCATGTTGACAGGGACTGTCAGCGTGCAGGCTGTCATGGCGATAGGGTGATCGGGGGGGAAAGCCTGATGTTTAATTAATGACGTCGGGCTACTCTATCATGGTTAGAGCGCTAGACGGTCAGACGTGAAGACCTCTGACAGAGATTCGGTGCCGGAGTCAAAACAGGTCGTCACCTTCTCGGTCCCTCGTCTCCACAGACAGATGCTGAATCTGCTCCGTGGAGACGACCGGCGCCGATAACTGTCAGGTGACTACGTAAACAACAGGTGTGCGACATCACCTGCGCGGATCAAAATGGGTTTATTCATTAAACACTTTCTCTCAATAGGGGTCAACATTTTAAAAGGTTAGCATTAGGTTTCATTATGTAATAATTACCATTTTTAATCTGTTAATTAAAGTTTAATAGTAAAAGTTTGCGAGAATATGCATAGAAAAATCAAATCACGGTGTGTTTTTAATTGATGAAATCCATGACTTTAGAGTTGAAAGTGATGGGAAATTTCCGGAAACATGGCTAACCAGGCAATTGGCGAGTCCAAAAAGATAGTGTGTGAATCGATTTGATTAAAAGATATTTTACCAACTCACAGATAAAGCTATAACTTAGATCGTTAAAGGGATTCAAATGAATATTCGACTCGCTCTAGATGTTTTGAGGGAGTTTTGTCGAAAATACTGTCAGAGATTTATGGCTTGTGTACTTGATCTACCTGATATTTTTGATATACTAAGACATGTTTTCTACGTCATCAGTATTGTTGTATAGAGATGATGATGTGAACCCAGTAATTCGGGTTCAACGGCCGCCAAAACAGAAACTACGTCACTGACGCCGAATGTTTGGCGCAGATACCGGCATAAAAGTCTCAAGAAAACACCACACTGAAACACAAATTAATAACTTGCATCAATTGGCGCAAATCGCAATCTAGTTTTGGCGATCAGCTGGTTATAATCAGCATTAAAAAGTAGTAGAAGAAGAAGCTGTCGAGGGGAGTGTGTAGCGGCAGTGTTTGTTTTGAGACAGTACTACCCTGTCCACATTTGAGTACTGTCTTACAGTGTACTGTAAACCAGTGCACTCGGAGAAGTGCGCGATTTGGGACGAGCAATGGTCTTGTCGTCATGTCGCGAGCTAGCATTAGCTTCCCCTCAAACCGCTTCCTTAATTTGTTTTCCCAGGAACACTGTCACATGTGAGTATCTGTCACGAGCTGTGAAAGAACGAACGCACAAATAAAGTGACTCAGTCGGCAGTTACAGGCGATCGGCTAGCTTGTGGCGAGCTAGTGCTATAAATCCACAAAAACAAACAGTTTGTCTGCACTTTGAGTGGATATTCTGCCGCTTTAATTCATCGAACAACGCTAAATGATTCCGCCGTACTTGCCTGATAACATTCATCCATTCATTCATCTGAAATAAGTAGCTGCCAAATTGGTAAGAGAACAAATGCAACATGTTTCACGCGTACGTTTGTGTTATAAATAGCCGTTAAAACCTTCCACCAGACCGACTTGAGTCCTGAATCATTCCCCCCTCCTTAAAGACGGTCCAGCGTGTCTCCGCCGGAGCGCTTTTGAATAATTAACCCTTTCCTGGTCCGGCCGCGGTCGACGTGTCCGTTCGAATCTGCCTTGACATCTCTGGCCCTATTTGTTTGCGTCGGTGCTTCAGTGGGCACACTTCATGGTGGCTTCAGCAGTTAATAAATCACAGTGGAAGCCCCCTCTCTCGCCTGTGCGGCGGTGGTCCTGTCACCAGGCGGGCGCCCGAGCCGAAGCGACAGCGACATGCTAATTCAACATCGGCATAATTCATTATACAGTCGCAAGTGTAGTGGAATGGAAAGAGAACCAACATACACCAGGAGGAGGAAGACAGGGATCAAGCCGTTAAATACAAAGCCCCATTAAATCCCTCTTGTTTGCTTTTTTTGTCGCGTCTTTAAATGCACCAACATCAAACCACTTCTTTTTTCTTTTTTTTTCCCAGGCGCGAACCTCCAAGTGTGGTTACTCATTCATTCCGAGTGTAAAAGGTTAACAGACGATTACAATAAGGTTAACAGGTAATTAAAACAATCACTCTGAACCTTTCTTTCCCTTCATGAAATATGGTAATCCATAGCACCGCCACTTCCTGTAAGTCGCGACGGAAGCCAACCCAGGACTGA
The DNA here is from genome assembly GCF_982586985.1 of Callionymus lyra. Taxonomy (NCBI): domain Eukaryota; kingdom Metazoa; phylum Chordata; class Actinopteri; order Syngnathiformes; family Callionymidae; genus Callionymus; species Callionymus lyra. Next base: position 29,766,026 of record NC_141819.1, on the reverse strand, counting down.
CACATCAAAAGGTGTAACGGCCGCTTTCACGCTCTAAAGGGGAAATTAACAGGAAGATAAAAGAGTCAATTAAAGCAATAAGGGCGCCGAGCTCTTCGGGAGGTGAGCGCCGAGGCGGGCGCAGATGACAGGCTTCACATTAAAGCTCTCGCTGGCGTCTCATCCCTCTCTGCCCCCTGCCTTTTGTTTCTTCGCCACTTCAGATCCCAAACACACGGCTGTCGCTTTGTTCCTGGATCTAGATCGCTCCATCGGCGGAGAGCGTTAATGACGCTAATTACTGGAAACACTGGAGCGTCTGGTCCTCCAACTCTAGGCCTGTTTCTGGGACGTATAGAGTGGTCTCTCGCTATATCGTGGATCTAAATGTATTGTACGTCAGTCAGGAATCCTTCAAACAGGTGACCTATTGAAACAGAAAATTTTGCGATTTGTGACCCTGGTCTGGAAAAGTTCTATATAAATTCAAATTACTTACTTACTTACTTACTTACTACAGAATGTATTGGGACACACTAATCGCTGCACCCACCTTACTTATGGTGTCAGCAAAACAGTGAACCCCCCCATGATGCCTTTCTACAATCCACTGTATTTAGTGACGGGTGATTAGTCTGTAACAATACTTGATTCAAATTCTACGTCAAAGTTGCTATGTCAAAAGAGATCGACCGCTGTGATTTGGTGGCTGGGCGGCAAAGCATTATGGAGGCTATCCAGGTTACCATTGCTGAGAGGGGTGGCACCTCACATCCGAGGTTGACTTAGCAAGTTCCCATTTGCGGGTCATAACCCCTTCAATAAACAGGGGGCAACTTTATAACTGACAGACATGCTACACATTCACCACAAAATGCTTCATCTTGATCTATGAAACAGTTGTTTTAACTTGTAACCAACATGTTATTTAGCGTGATCAAAAATACTCAACAAGAATGAGTTAAATATGCTGTCAATACTTCCTAAGATCCTTAGCACTCAGTTCAGTGACGGCGTACCTTCAGCATAAACGGCCATACATGGTTAATGTTTACATTCCGTTAGCGCCGCTGCTACATCGTTTGAAGCTCATCTAATAACGAATGGATTCGTCTGACGATGTTGTCGTCGCTTTCTTAGCAACTCTGAAAATATTTATGCAGCGTCCGGGGCCTCGTGATTAAGTCCAGAATAGATTTAAAGAGACAATGTGTCACGAGTGTGTCAAGCAACATAATGTAAAACACAATTCTGGAACCTGCTGGTGAGATCAGAGCGGAGTGTTAAACAGGCCCTGACACCGTGTTGCTGTGGGGGCTCTTGGACAGTGTCTTCTCCGGGCCCCACAGGTTCAATGCCATTGAATATATATGATATCTGTGGATCTATTATATTATTATATTATATTACATATACTATTATATCTGGGGTTTTTTTTTAAACAAAACGTTATTAATAAGAACATATAATTTTAATCAAAGCATTTTATTTTGGTCACTTTTATTTACATTCATCTTTTATACATACTTTTAAAAACTTTTTGGAAACCCTATTTAATACATTGATGCAAAACTAGAAACATTTTTGGCTAATGAGGTGTTTTCTATCTTTAAAAAAAGGGACATTTCTATCGATCAAAATACAAATCTTCTGTTATTACAAGGGTTGTGTATTGGCAAGGTACGATACGTATCACAATACAGCAACAATACATTGTGATACTTCAGGGACAACAATAAATGGAGTTTCTTTCAAAGAATCCTATTGTAGGAAAACTGTCGTAGCAAAGTAAACACACAAGTGAAATCAAGGGAAGATTTGGATGTTAATGTGAAAAACTCGATACAGTGTTGATACTCGTTTTTGTGAAAAGAAACTGCGATATTTAATTGAATCAATGATTTCTTATACCCCTGATTATTTCCCTCTGCAATCCTCTACTTTAGATTTTTATTTTTTAAACTTACTAAATGTTACACCCATTGTTTATGACTACATTGCTTTGTACATACTCGGAATAGTACATTTATGTCAAAACATAGGTTTGTTTTTTCCCCCAAACTCATATTTACTCACTAAAACATTCTACTTTCTCTTTATGTGACGATCAGTTTGCACCAAGACGAGTACTTTAGTTTTTTCAATTGGCCATTTTGATACATTAACTCCCAAACTCTGCCTTTAAATGGAAGATAAATGTTACTAATAATAATGTAGGTTTAATGAAGAAATAGTTGATGTTTTGTTTGATTAAGATGACAGTTCGCTAGTATTTGCCTGATCGAAAATATTTTGCGTTGTGATGTAAGAAAGTTTTAGTGGCTGCAAATTCGATGAATCTGGAAACTGAGAGAAACATCTCGGCATCACTAGGCAGTTTCTTATCTGGATCGAGCTTCTCACTGAAGCCTTCACAGAAGATGGGTGACAGTCATGGAGCTTCCACACCAGCGTCCTGCACGTCCGACTGGACGCAGGGAGCGTCCGGCAGCGTGCACCAGACTGAGGCCATCGATGGCCGGAGGGTGAAGGGGTGGCGGGGGGGGGGGTTTGTGTTGACTGCCATGTCATTAACAGTCGCCTTGATCTGCTCAACCTTATTAAAGCCATTCCTTCAGGAGAGCAGACGAGCATGTCACAGTGTGAAACCAGGCCAGGGAGGGAAGGTGACCACACTGCCACCCTCAGCCCGTGCAGGGGGGGCGAGGGCGAGGGTGGTGGGGGGCAGCACCGTCCTCCACGCTTTGTTGTCAGCCCGGTCCTCGGACCCCCCGATGTCCCTGTGATTCTCTTGTCAGTCCGTGTTAACAGAAGCCGCGTCAGCGATGCTCCTGTGCGGTCTTGACTCTCCGGTGACCATCGCTTCTTTTTTTTTTTAACCGTAGCCCTCAGCGCATTGGATTAAAGAAGATCTTTTATTTTAAGACAGATTAGTCCTGATTCATCCATCTCGCACACGCCTGCTGTACGCTCCCTCCTACTGGCAACCAGTTTATGTAAAAGTGATTAACAATAATTAATCCTTAATCACCATGATTAGCTGAGTCGCAGTGAATTACGACACATCTGGAGCAAACAAGTGTTCTTGAGTGGCAGCGGAGACACGTGTCGTCATGTAACCGTCCGCAGGCTGGAGAGTTGCAGAAGGATTCATCAGAAAAAAGTGAATTTAACATATTATTCTATTAGTTATCCCCCCAAAAATAGAACCATGTGATAGTAATTGAATTTTCCAAATTATATACTGAGATTGTTTTGGAAGGGCTGCCAAACAAACGATCTTACGAAGGAAAAAAAAGCCTTAAATTATGGGAAAACTAAAAAATAAATAAACATACAAAAGGTTATTAAGACAAAACTACAAGTCACAGTTCAATTGTTAATAATTTATTCTGTTGTGTCAAACATACTAAGAATCTAAATCAGAAAATAACTATACACGTGCCAGTATGATAAAAACTAAAGGCTCTTTTTTTCTCTTTTTCATTTTGACTAAAATGAGAAGAATTATAAAACAAAATAAAAGGTTACCAAATTATATTTAGAGGTTAAATAGTCAAAAATGTATAATTAATAAAAATCCATATTAATACAGTGAAACTTTCTCAAAGTGATACTTTGCCCCAGTACTATCCGGCCAAGTATGTAAACTAATTCCCTGGACATGTTTTCATTATAGAGCTAAAAAAAAATGTTTTAAAGAGTTCACAAAATGTTCAACTATTTACTCCAATTATCGTGGATTACGATTGTTAAAAAAAAGGAATATTTGACATTGTAGTGCACGTGTGAGTGTACATAGCATTAACGCGCTGCTCGTAGGCGTTCTGGATGCGGAGCTGCTGCTCTGAAGTATTTCTGGTGGATAAATGATGCAGGAGAACTGGTCGCGAGCTTCAAAAAACTGGCTCCATCGCAGCGGGCGAGCGCCGCTGCTTCTAGCCTAACGTTTCTCTTGTACCCCCCTGGAGAGCTTCCTCCTCGCGCCCCAGTCTCTCCCTGTTACACAGCTCCAGATTAATTACACACTTTAATGAGCTGAATTATTAATGGCGCTCTTACTTGGCAGTTTAAGGAAATACAGAGGAGAAGACGGAGCTAAGCTCTGGGATTCAGAGCTCTCATTAAAACATCACACGGCACCTTCGGGAACCGCGTTATTCAGCCCGAGAAATAATAGGATGTGTGTTTTTTTTTTCATAGCAGGAAGCGGAATGAAGGAGGCGAGGAGCGTCGAGCGCCACGTTATGTCATTATGTTCGCAGACACCAAGACAGTGTGAGTATCTAGTACTAGAAAACACTTTGTTGACAAGAGGTGAAGAACAGGAAATATTGGAGACTTTTGTGACACGTACATCAGGGTGTTTATGAAAGGTAGAAAGATTAGTCACTTGATATAACACCGGCTGATAAGAGACAATCCTGACTGTGGAGAGACAGGAAATGAAACCAGGAAGCATGTTTTTAAGAGCTAAATTTAAACCTGAAGGTTAAACCTATTCAGCCTTTTTTAACTCAGGAAAATACTAGATTATTTGGCTTTATCTTTTTGGTTTAAATGTTCATAAGAATTCCATTTCTGTTACCCGTTATATATCTTTCCTTACAGCTGTTTATTTTGGGATTATTAAGACATTAAATGGAAATTTCTGTTCCAGTTTGAGTCATTTTCAAGTCAACTTTTGCTCAAGAAAACAATGTTTACGAATCAAGTAGTAACTCCTGTGACCAACAGACAGAAAGGAAAACATGGAACGTCCAAAAGAACAGTATTTGTCAGTACAATGTCACAACCTTTGATGTACGAACTTTGGTTTATTATTATGAAGGTAAATGACTTGATCCCAGCTCTTAAGGTGTTTATTATCATTGTATCTGTCCAAACAATTGTAGCATTAGTTGTAGCAGAAAATCAAAAAAGGTTTAATAATGATTTTTTTTCCCATCTGTACGGCAAACGTCTGTGAAGCTTCTTGGCTTCACATGTCATCGATCATCTCGCGTGTCTGGCTGAAACCACGTTAGGACAAGACAGCGATCACGATTAGCAATCAGCACTAAGCGTAATCAAATGACCTAGAATGACCAGCGAGCGTCTTCATGTGACCGTGACTGTGGGCAGCCCCTGCAGCTCCAGACAAACCCACCACCACCCCCCCACCCCACGCCTCCCTCACCCCCCCCCGGGACACATCTAACAAAAAACACAGCCAAACACCCCTCCCTTGTATCATCAACCACACACAAGTTCCATCTCAAGAATATAAAAAAAAAAAAAAATAGCCGAGTGGCTCATTAGGTGGGTCCTATTTGGGTCAGGGAGCAGATGCAAATGTAGGTCAAAAAGGAACCCCTGTTGTCAATCAAGTGAGGGCGGAGTAATGGAAGAAGATAAAGATCGAGCCTGCTGCTCTTCACAGCCCGTCCCCAAGGACGAAGGGTATCAAATCATGGCGGCGAAGGAGGAGTGGCGCTCAGCTTCATTGAGGAAACTTAATTAGACTCACGCTCGTGAGGTTAATCTGAGATAACTGACTCCAGCGAAATAAAAATGAAACGTCCTGCAAGCTCTCCACGTTTGTGACCCTCACACGCCGCAGAACCTTACAGTCCGGGAATCTAAAATGCGTCACCTTGAAGCGCCGCACCTTCTTCTTCTTTTTTTTTTTTTTTCTTTCAGTGAACTCGAGTGTCTTCACTTCATCTCACACTTTTGAGCCAATTTCATCTGTGAAAATCCTCCAGCAGCAGCAGCGGTGACAATGTAGCACTTCATTTCACCTCACACCGAGCTCAGATGCAGCGCTAACTGCCTGCAGCCTGACACTTGTCTGAATAATGTTATGCTAATGCTCGACTCTACCTGTATTTACCCCTAAGTGCACACGGCAATCTGTTGATTGCGAGAAAGCAATTTTCCTGAAAAGGGAGCGAGGAGAGGAGGAGAAGGAGGACTGAATGAGAGGGTAACAAGAGATCTTCTTTAAGCTGCAGCAGAAGCAATTTACGGAGGACGACAATTTTCTCCGGCAGTGAAAGGAGCGCTTTCTCTAATTGTGCCTCCGCTGAGCCATCAAGACCGACATACAGAAAATAGCAGAGGAGGAGCAGATGCATCCCACAGCATCTACATACGAGCAGCAGCAGCCATAAAACAGCTCCCTGTTATTGAGTTTGGACTGTTATTATAGACACTGAGAATCTGCCAGATACAAGGAATAGAATAGTTAGCTGTTGTAGCGGGTGAACGCTAGCAGCTGCTAATATAATAAGGGTGACTTAGAAGGGGTGTGTATTGACAAGAATCTGGAGATACATGCCACGATACAGGGACAATGATATGATATATTAGATAGATTAGATATTTGTAGTAAAAAATATATTTTCATTGTCCGAGTACATGACTCTGGTGTTGCAGAATTTAAACACCACATGACTCTTGATGAAGTTATGTGTTATTGTTCCCAAACATCAGCTTTAAAACTTGCTGGAGTTGACTGTATCCTCTCGTCCTCAGTCACAGCCAGGATTTCATTCTCCCTTTAGCTGCGAAGGACATAATGAATGGCCAGAAGTTTAATGAAAACACAAAAATGAACATATGCAGTGAATATTTGTGTATATATATATATATATTACGATTAGCAATCGGCACTAAGCTGATATAATAAAGTGAAAGGTCCACATCAGTACTTAATTATAGTAATGATTATAGTCATCAATAAATCTACCATTGTTATCTTAAAAACATTATTATCAATAAAATAGCTACTCCTGTGTGAATCATGTGATTAACATACAAAAACTAATCATGGAAAATGTAAGCTCTTTAATTCAGCTAATATGATATATTTGTCTTCGTATTGATATATATTTGCAAACAAATGTAGCTTCAGTTGGCATTAAAATGAATAAGAAACTAAAGAGAACACATGTTATAATCATATTTGGTTCGTCCTTGTTCTTCCGTCAGCGGTTCTGATATGAGACAAGGCCGTTTTGGTGTATATTCAGGGAGCAGGGGTTGAGAAGACCTCTAAAAAGAAAGCTCAGGACCCGAGTGTGTTTGTCTGTGTGGAGCCGGATCAGACTCAGCGCTGTTCTCACTCCTCTCTGGCTGCACTTCCATGCGCCCCTGTGATAAAGCTGCTAACAGGCCTTTATCGGGGAGCAAGAGGAAATATGCTGCTGCCAGATTAGACTCCAGACTCTGCCAAGGTTATAAACAGCCTGTTATCTGCGGCCCAAACAGAGTAATCCTCACTCTATCAGCACCCAAACATATGGGCCACACAGAGCACAGATAGCCTCTGATGGACACTTGCTTTTAATTGCAGCGAGAGCCAGTGGAGAGAGGAAGGACGTAAAAAAAGGAAAAGGTGTGTAATTGTCGCGGGCTGTGACCCGTGTGAAGCAGGCCGACATTCACAGAAACCAACCTCGACCTTTCCGCACCTGCTTCTGCCATGGATGCAGCGTCCGACATCTCTGCCACGGTTGCAGGTTCTATTGAAGCCCACTATTTGTTTCCTGCTCAAATGAATACTCCACCCTTTTCATCTCCCAGAATCCACTTCACTGTGCTCACGTGCTAAATTAGATCTCGGCCAAAGCAAGTGTACATTAATTCGATTAGGAGCTAATGGGCTATATTGGTTCTCAACACATGCTATTCTCCAGACCTTCACAATAGCCCTCAGATGTGTCGCTTTAATCGATGACAAACTTCTCCAGCCGCAGTCTTCGTGGACAATGAGTGCCGAGACATGCTGCCTTGAGAGTTAAACCCACACCCTCGGTGAGGGTGAAGTCAGGACAGCAGATGTACCCTGAAATAGTTCCTGCATGTGTGTCCTCATAGAAAGAGCCTCTAGTTAATAGAAGTGTGTAAAGTGAGCACGATTCCCTCGCAGGGTTTATGAGGCTCGGACAGTAAAACCAGCACATGTTCAACAGCTCACAGGGACAATTCCCTTCATATCCACTTCAGTCCATTAGAGATCATAATCTTCATTTGAATCTTCTTTAAACCAGGACTAACAGCTGCACTCACTGCTTCCTCACAAATAGTAGATACTAGGTAGCGTGCATGCTACTGGTGGCTCATGTACTTCCGGGCCAAAGTACATTCAAAACTAATTTTTTGGCTGAAGGAAATCAAAACCAAAATCATTCCTTTATATAAAATAAAACAAAAAGCTTTGCAACGACTCTCCTTGTCCACACAATACTTGAGATGAAACTAGCAAGATAGCTCAAAAATGAGTGTTTCCATTCAACACATCATGGGTGTCAAATTTAAGGCCCAAAAAGTGCACCAAAAACATCATCTAATTCATCTTAATATTGACCAACGTATAATACAGCATCATCTTTTAATGAGATGATTTAATTAAGCAGATATCATGAATGCCAGAGGTTACAAACACATATTAATGCCACAACAGATTAAATGTTTATTTGTGCTTCCAGGAGAGAGTGCGTCAATAATTTATTATAAGTTAACTCATTCAATTTCTGCTGTATATTTCCCTGTATAGCCCAGCTAGTTAGGACAAGAGGCAGGGGAACTCCCAAACACACAGACAATTTAGAGTAATAAAACACCCTCTTTATGTTTTTGGACTGTGGGAGGAAACTGGAGTATTCAGAGAAAACCCACACAAACATGGGGACAACATACACATTCAATTCACTGGAATTGAACCTGCAACATGCTTACCTGCATCATGAAAAGTCAAAATTGAAAGTATCCTGCCAGGCCTGTTCTATTAATAGATTGTTTGGAAGTGATACTATTTTAATGTATGACGTCCTGTTTCTTATCAGATTAAATCATCGTTAGTTATTGTAAACTGACCAGTAATGTGTCTGTGATCTACTTCATTTTCATATTATCCAGATGGTTGGTGACCCCTGCTGTAAACACTAGTTTAGTTTGGTGTGTTTAAAAAGATTCAAGAAAAAAAAAAAAAATAAAGTGCCTTTCATCTGTCATCAAGAGTCATTTTTTACTATTTTAACTACCATGAAATGAAGGACCTTCAAATAATGTGTGTCAAATAAAAATGCTCAAGACAACATAAAGTTACATGAACTAATCATATGTGTTGTTTATCCAAGTGCTATAATTTCAGCGCAAATGTCAACATTATATCAGAATTTGGAATAACAAGTTTATTGTGTTGTATTGCACTTTCTGGTAGTAGTATTAAAATGAAGAGAAATGTTGGTGGGGGTTTTTTGCAGGTAAAAATAAAGTCAAAGTTTCACGTTTTCTGCTCTTGAATTTGTAATTTAAAGGGTAGCTAATGTGAAAACCCAACTCTCCTGACTCACTCACATGTCTCAAATGTTGAAGTCTTCCTCTCCAACATGCAGTAAGTCCCTCATCATGACCATGTTTTGAAGTTAGTACAAGGTAGTAGATAGTAATAACCCATCAGAAATCGCAGCAAACAAAAGGTTACAAGAGAGTCCATTATGACGTAATAATGGTCTTCAGTCCGACTACAGCCAGCTGTAATCACGCCCCGCTTTGTTTATACAACTAGTCCCATGGAGGTGGAGACTCCTGGGATTGATGATCTGCTGTGACAAACCTCGATGTACAATCACAATAGTGGGTGTGGTTATGGTAAACAAGGTTATTCTCCATAAAAACAAAGAGTTTTCAGAGGGCGGGGCTTAAGAACATTTTCTAATGTAAATATTTCAATGAAAAGAGAGTTTTGTACAAACAGACACATACTGATGATACAATGGAGTCCAACATCTATTTAAGGCACACTTAAATCACCACATTAGTTGACCTTTAAATTATAGCTAAAAAAGATTGTTGGTATATTAAACATTAACAGGACACATTACTTTGGCATCTACAACAAAAATAGTAGGAGTCAAAACAAACGTTGCACCATGACGCAATGATATGAATCTTTCGTTCTGTCATGACACACTGTTCAAGATTACAGCCGTTACAGTTTTGATGAGTTTACTATGATTCTACAGAAATTAAGCTTCCCCAGTCAACATGTGGGTGCAGTTGTCAACAACAACACCTCCGAACATTAAAAAAAAAACAGCTTCGAAACTCATGGAATCAACCGCCAAAGGGTATTTATTTGCACCTGCAAGACAGCGGAGCAAACAGCGCCGACTCTCACCTGAAGATAAAGCGAGCCGCGTTAATGAGGGCGGAGGTAACCGTGGCAGCCATTCAGACCCTCTACTACTCTCTGTCTCCTCGTATAAACAGCCGGCTGCTCTTCCTGTCGGCGGAGCTGTGATCTGAATACTTCTGCCTTCATAAAAGATTCAGGACTTATTGACTCTCGACTTGAGTTTCCCCGCAGAGCCCACCTCCACGGCTGCTTTTAAAGTCTGCCTCTGTATATTAAACTCCTGTCTTTCACTAACCAGACAACAGGAACCATCGCTGGAGGACAAACAAACAAACCGCTTTAATAACCAGCGTCAAAATTAGCCGTCGGTTGTTATAGTGGCTCCATTCTGGAATTATTGACATTATAAAACGTTGTATCACATCTGTGCTGCTAAATATTGATATATCTTCTGCTTTTTATTCCAACATCTGTTAGCGGCTTTTTTATCGCTCGCCATCATTACCGACGGCGTGCTGCATTAAAACCACACAACCTGCACTCATCTGTCTGTCCATACCATATTTCAAACACAACCCATACAAAGGGCACCACGTGTAATAAACCCCCCCCACTCGTTTTATATACTGGCCACAGATTTCTGAGTCTAATAAAGTTTTAAATGTCAGGAAGGACCTATAACGTTGACAGTGTGAACCGGAGCCAAGAAAACCATACAGCACTCGCCTGTCTTTTTATCCAATAAAGTTTTATATCTTTGAATTGTCTATAAAATGCTTTACAAACTGCCAACAAGGGAATAATTGGTAGATTTTATTGTTATGATGATATGTCCCGAAAGGCACTTTCTGCCAAGGGTGGATGAGAAAACTGAATCAAAACATAAGTGGATGTTCCAATTAGATAACATGATGTGTACAATAAGTAAAAATAGATATGATTTTAGTCAGTGTGGATTTACGTGAAAGTTCTGTACCCTTGGATCAATGGGTTTCATTAACAGCTATATTTATTGTTTCTACAACGATATAGCATTTAGTTCCATTGAAAAAGACTGATATATATAAATCGTACAAACGTTTCATACAACCTGGAAAATGCTTTATCGAGTTTTGGCGGGAAGAATGTGGTGATGAAGTTTATATTGATTTGATGGCGGCAAATACTTGGATTTCCTGCCTGCTAAAATGCTGCTAAAATAGAAGCCAATTCTATTTTAGCAGCTAAACGAAGTGCACACGGATCAGTTTCCCCACTTTCCCGGTGAGTTCTCCGATTGACTGGCATAGTTTTACTTTCCACACGGCAAAATATCTCCACGCTGACCGCTGACTTGGCGTGAGTTAGGGGTTCCTGTTAACTAGAGGTCCATTTTGGGTTTGGTTTTTGTTCTGTTGCGCGGTTTTTTTTCTGTTGATTTTGGGCAGAATCTATAAATCCTTCTTAAAAGGAGAGTTTCAGACTGTGCTCTCCTCCTGTTTCAGAATCTTAACTGCAGCTCCTTCCGTTATTCCGTCACGTTAACATAAACTCTGGCTAGAGCTTGAAAAAATAAAACCCTTTTTCGTATAACAGGAGGCCGAAATGCATGTGAATATAATGGTTCTTCTCCTTCTAACAACAAGTAAGTTGTTATTTGCATGGTGGGTTAGAAACACAAGCTGTTGTTTTTGCTGTTTGTTTGCATAAACAAATGAAGTTTACTCATCTTTTATAATAATACTAATCCCTCTGGTTATATTCTTTTAAAATCTTCACACCACTTATGTATTTGTTGACTAACCCGATAACAGTTTCCTGGACACACTTAACGCTCTAAAAAAAATGTTAAACGCTGGTGCTCGGTGCTTGTTTTAATGGTCACCATGTTTGTCACCTCACACCGCTGACCCTCCGTGGAGGAAGCTAAAGACGCAGCCACACAGAAGCTGACCAGCACTTCCAAGCCGCTGCGTTTCACACTCGGGTAGAGGCGGAAGACGTGGCCTTTTAATGACACACACAGTCCCCACAGTCACCTAGAATGAACGTGCAGGACTGGAAATAGACCGGAAACTCTGCCTCCATGTCCACAACAAACCCAGTGATGCCTGTTTTGCTGCCAAACATATCTAGTGGCTGCAGAAATAGACACGATCGCTTCGAGACTCCGTTGTGGATTCATGTGGAGAGTTGTTATTTCGAACACCAATGTTAATGGAAGCGCTTAATCCCAGGTTTTATATAAACTTCTTTGATATCTTCTTAAGATATCACATTCGATAAGTCTAAATCACGTCCTCAGACTGTTAGAGCAGAACATATTTTCTCCAAATGCTACTTATATTCACGCTGCTCTATACACTTCTATTAGATGCTCAGTATTCAATTTCGTCTCCCGAAATGGATTCTTTCCCTCTGGCCTGGGATCAGCAGCAAGTCTGCTTGCAGGAAGGACGTTGAAGGCAGCGACTTGGGTTTAGGTTCCAATCTCCTAACGAGCCTCTCTGTTCCAGTATGTTGCATAAAACCATTACCTCCCCGCACATTACCTCATTCATTTCTTACATGTGGATAGCTTCCCTCTCCCATGAGCATGGCATTCGAGAGCAGATTGTCGTTAGCCTCACACACACACACACACACACACACACACACACACACACACACACACACACACACACACACACACACACACACACACACACACACACCAGAAGACTCTCTCAGTCAGAGTCTATAATGTTTCTATTTCACACAGCCACCGGGCTGACCCTGAGATCCCGGGCAAAACACTGAGGGGGGAGAAAAAAAGAAACTCTCCTGGCAGGAGATCTATTATCCCGGGAGGAGACAAAGAGGAAAAACAGGAAGAGAGAAGGCGAGAAAATGTATCCCCTCGCAATGGCATTATCTTGGTATGTGGCAACAATTGCTGTGTAGGATGAAAGACACAGGTGGTATTGAGCCGCATTTTGCCTCCAGATATTCCGCTGATACAACCCAGAGTACTGCAGACACTCCGGGATCACACTGCAGATCATGAAATAAAAGCAAACATTGAAGAGATGTGAAGTCACACAATCTTATTTTAACTGCAGGAAACTACTTTTTTTATGGCAACACTGCGCCTGGTTCTACTGAAGTATTTAAGTCTATTATTTTGAAATACACAGAAGTAATATGTTAACAATATAAGTCACTGGATAATCTTTTTGTTATGTAAAACAATACAGCACTTAAATAAAATGCGACATGTTGCGTTCAATTTAAGACATAAAAGACAGACTTGGATGAAACTTGATTTGAAATGAGTTTGAAATGAAGTATGTATGATTTTAAATTGATATTGATACACAAGTTGAAGCACCGATGTTACAGTCAAAACGCACTTGCATGTATAGAAGTGGAAGTAGAAACATGGATTTTTGTCTCATGAATAAAGTCCATAGACTTTTAAAACTGCGCTAATGTTATTGGTGTTAAGCTGGCATCTCCAGAGAAAATAGGAACGTAGTTGGAGACAGAAAAATGAAATTGAATTTGTCAATATATATTTTATTTTCAAAAGCACTATTGTTGTGACTTTTAACACTACATTGTTCATCTTCTTTGACAGAATCAAAACTTTATTTGTCATTGACACTGACAGCCCTGAAGTAGTGGATGTAACTATCAACCTTCCTAAGTAGCGAATATAAAGTTAAAGAGGTGTTTCTACCGACTAGTTACCCATGTGGACTACTAAATGTGGTCTTAACTCTCTTGGCGCAGTTTACTCAGAGCACAGCAGAGATTAGAATTCTCAGAAACCTGGACCTTAATTGTAAGTCGCTGTCAGAACCCTTTTCTCTGTCACCATAAATCAACAAGCTCCATTTTTCAGAGGCAGCGAACTGAGCCGGCAGACTGTGGCCTCGGAGTGAAACACTCAATATGGCTGCAGCGTTTATTCAGATATCAATATTTAATCAGAGTTAAAGTCACCACAGATCCACAGAGTTAGACTTGTTTGGAGGAGACAAATAAAAATCTGATTCTCGCTTCCCGATAAACGAACTTTCCACATCTCGAGTGACGATAAAAAACAAACGTCCTCTTCGGTCTGATGTCCCACTTCTGCGGGGGAACCGGCGCCGAGGACGCTGACGTCTGCCGGTGATGCAATCGTCGGGCCGGATGAGTCAATAAGTCACGTTTCAATCCCGGCAATTTGGACTTTGTTAAAGCCATCCCTACCCCGAACCACAGGCCTCACACATCAATCAAAGGGAACTCTGAGAGCAAATGTGTCCCTCGTTTTAATTGGCTGCAGCCCTTATTTTCTATCGCACTCTGACAGCGTACGCCGAGCTGAGAGGCTGTAATGTAACTCTGTGAATCATCGTATGCGTCTGCGATATTAAAACCATATGAAGCAAAAAGACCAGCTACAAAAATAGGATATTTTAATTCTTTACTCCATCTCTGACGTTAGCAAAAAAATACCTTTAGTAGTAACATATTATAACGGATTCATCCACTAACAGTATGTCTTCCTTGCCTACTGCCTCTTCCCAGGGACCCCCGCCTGGTCTTAGGGTGCTGGAACTAATCTTAGCTGCTTCCCTTGAGCACATGTTAAAAGGAAAAAAGGCACAAAAAAAAGTAGGATAAAAAAAGTAAAGCTACTCGGAATGACAGCGACATTGGGTAGTTCTAAGTATAGATGTGTCACCAGGATTCAAACCCAAAACTTCCTGATTACATTTTGCTATTGGATTCTAAGACTTCTTGCGATGATACTACAGTGCTTGCAGCCGTGCATTACTTTCTTACTCTCAAGTTTTATTTAGCAGAGATGTTGTAGAAAGAAAGAACACAGATTTTTGTCTCATGAATTTCTCTCAAAGCTAACGTCGCTGAAGTCAATACACTTTAAATACTGCGCTAATGTTAGCCTGGTAAAGCTAGCATCTCCCGAGTAAGTAGAAACTTGGAGACAGAAAAATATCCATATTTGGACTTTGGTTATTTTTCACAATCACAATATATTTCTTAAGATTTTAAACAGGACTCGGTTCATCTTCTTTGACCGGTTAGCTTACTGAAGTTTGAAGTGACAGCATCAAAATTTAATTTTTGTTGTTGTTTTTGAATGTAACAAGAAAGAAAAACTTCCTGCTGTCTTTCCCTATTGGACACAGAAGACTTCTAGCGAAAATACTTCTTCCTGACTACATTTTCCCAAGATACCCATAGCGCTCGTATAGAAAGACCAAAAAGAAAGATTTATATTATACTACATTGTATCAATAGAGTGTCTAATGGATGACAATACACATTCATATGAAGCGTGTCTCGTACAATTCAAATTGAAACTACTTTCCAAAACCACTTTCCCTTTATAATATAAGTCTACAAAAATGTTGAGTTTTTCTTTCTTTCCCAGGAAGAAAACAAACAGAATTTTTTTATTCCCATCTCTTTGGCTGCTCTCCCCTCCATGAAAACACAGCATCAAATAGCTTAAATAATTGAAGGAGAGGCTGCAGGGTACTCTGCTCAGGCCTTCTTGATGCGAAGAGTCCTTAAAAGATGCATGGATGCCTCCCCAGAGGGAGATGGAAGGGCTTCTCGGAGCCCAGGCTCGCTACATTTAAAGATTATGTGTGCATCCACTAAAGTAAGATGACCAGAAAAATGCTCAGAGGACCATTATTTTCAACAGAGAGGTTTGAAGGATGGGCACCAACTTGATACCACCCTATCAATATTCATGCCTCTGAATCAATTATATCTCCATGCATTTCAAATGCAAATCATTTAGCCAGCGAGACGTTTCCAGAGTGACTCTGCAGACCGCTATAATTGAATACAGGATATACAAAGCCTGGTAAACAAGCACTTAGACTCGGGACTGAGCTTCAGATGAGGTTTCCAGTAAACATAAATGTGTCAGCTGTTTACTGCAAACACATTCACTGCTTTCTATTTAACTGGAGGAGGAGAGCGGACCTGCGCCTTTAAGACGTGATCTCTGACTCAGATGTATCACTTTCTCTTCGCGCCGCCATTAAGGCTGGGGCCTAAATTATTGATCCCCTCGCCTTCATCAGCATAGCGGTCACGTCCGAGAGCCGGGGATCTAACTCCGTCCCTGCGCTCCAGCCACTGAAATAATTAGGAGAGCTTCTCATTAAGGGAGAATGAAAGGTTGCGAAAAGGAAGAATGGGGGTGCAGCCCTGGAGGGGGTGGTGGGGGGGACTCTGGGTGTTTTAATGTCTTCCCCTGGGTCTGAAACCATTTCTGATCAAATCCTGAAGCTGTGTGAAGACAGAGATCCTGCTGGAGTAATCGGCGCCTGGACACACAAATAATACATCAAGACATCAGGAGAGGGATGCGAATTAATGATAAAGCGTCGCAAATAAAATTACGGGGATTTGGACAAAACCTCAAAGAAATACAGCTGCAATTTTGGTTTCGTTTGTCCACATAAAAGCTTCTGAGCCCTGAGGTTAAAAATATGTTGAAGGAAACTTCAACTGTCAAAGTTGCCTGAAATAATCGACGTCTACCATTTGGCTCAGGTGCTATAGTGGGTTGGCTTTTGGCCTGACAGGTTGCTGGTTCAATCCCAGCTTCAGATGAGACAGTGGTGTTAATGGAGACACTTAACCCTGTTTGCTCGTGGTGGTTGAGCTGGCGTGCTGCGTTGCAGCCTACTCCCATCAGCGAATAATTGTGTGAGTGAAAGGGTGAAGTAATAGTCATATACCATTTGTTGGTATGCTTGACTGAAGTTTTCAAAAGGGAGAGTCTACTGAAAACAAAACTATCAACCATGAGGGAAATGAGACCATGGAATGAATAAGGACGTATAATCCAAAAACTGTTCTTCAACATGAACATCAGCAGCAGACACAGTTGTGTAAATTAAACAACGTAATGTCATTTTGTTTCCTACTTACACACTGTTGTTACTATCCAAGCCCCCCCCCCCCAAAAAAAGCTACTTCAATCAACTAAAATTTCCTGGGGGCCTCATTCACGGAAAGGATGTCCAGCATATGGGCCCCTCTACTACTATTTCCTGTTGAACGTTAGGCAAACATATACACATAATGTGATGAATCATTTATTATTTGATGTATTTAAACAGTAACATTCAAACATCTATTTTTGAGTCTCTTCATTGTTCAATTTTATGTATTCCATGTGAACTTTATGTCACTTTGAGAGGGCCATGTTGCAATATCTAAACGGGAGCTTCTTAGCTTAGCTCAAAACCACAGAGAAACTAGTTTACACATTTAACACGTTCATTATTAATGGAGTGCTGGCCTGACCAAATTGCTTGAAATTGCTCTTCTTCTACTCACCCTCATATCGACTAAGGTTTGGGATTATTTTCAGAGTTATATGTTAATTTTTATGTTAAAAGCAAAAAATATGTCCATTTTAATGTAGGGATTCAACCTCAGTTGTCTTTGTCTTCATCTTCATCCAAAAAGTCACACTTCAAAACATCCATATGACACCATGGTGCTCGTCTCTAACGTCTATCTTTTATTAAATCCTCATGTAATTGTTCTTAACAACTTAAACAAGTCTTTAAAACAGAACATTAAATAATAACATGAGACACACACAGGAAGCACTCTGGGTAAATATTGCAAGTGCGTCCAGAGGGCAAAGTTTACCGTTCACTCTAAGCGCTCAGTTGCTACATTAAAATGAACAAACATTTTTTGTTTATAACTCTAAAAAGGAACAGATTACTCTGAAATGTATCCCAACCCTTAGTCGACATGAGGACGAGTAGAAAACGAGTGAAGTTTTGGGCGAACCATCCCTTTAAGAGACGACCCAACACGAACCCACCCAGAGTGATCGCCATTAATGAGATCAGATATAGTGTAGAGGACATAATCTGACAAAGACACCAGCGTGAACAAGAAAAGCAGCTTAGATTTCAGTCATCCAGCACTAAAGAAGAGCAGCCACATGGAAACACCCTCATCCATTTTTCAAGATAAAAGCTACGTTACAAAGAAAGTGCATTTTTCAATTTTCACCAAACGAAAAACCAATGGAAACAATCGCATGCCAGGAGCTTTCGCCGTGAACCGGTTGAGGTCCGTGAACGTCGTCACGTGGCCCTCGCGCCGCGGCTCCTGAGTTCTCTAAGTAGCTCGGCGTGGAGGCCACACCCCTCGTTAGCGGGGAGGGATCATTATGCAAACGATCCTGCTGGAGCGCTATCAACGAGGCGCACGCTCCGTTATCATCCTCCGCCGCCGGGGCTCTTCTTCTCCCCGATCGCTCATACGGAATCATGGCCTAATAGCATCCCATTAACATAATTGCCAGCACAACTAGTGTTGCGTGTCTCGGAGCCACTCTGCTGCTCTGCCAGCCGAAAAAGAGAGAAGACGTTTGGTGGGGATGAGTTAAGGGGGTACGGCGGGGGGGGGGGGGGGGTGATGTAATTAAGCAAACACTTTGGCCACACCCCTCTCGCACTAAATGTCTTTACTTTCAGAAAGGACAACATTGAGAAGACGCTCCAGACTCCCCCGGCTCCCGAGGTGCTCAATATTCCGCTGATGAGCTCACAACAGATGCCAGAACGGCGTCCAAACACAGTCTGCCAGGCAAAATAAAGCCCCCATTATTTTTAAATTAATCCTTAATTAAAATATATTACAGCGCAGATTCCGCAAATCTCTCTTAATGCGAAAGATGCAGCTCATTCCGGCGCATTTTTACACGTCTTTAATTAATGTATTCTTTTCGCTCTAACAAGCCCGGGGAGTTGTCGAGGTGGTCCGAGTCCGACTGTGACACCCCGGGAAGACCACGGATTACCAACTGAGCTCTTCAGAAAAAGGGGGCGCCGTGTCGTCGGGGCTATTAAGTCGCTGCGGCATCAGCGACAAACAGTGCGGGCGAAGGACTTGCGGCGGGGAGTCATAATCATGTGCTGCGCTCCTCCTGCACGCCGCCATTACCACGCCTCCCGCTCGCCTCGCCGCACAGCCACCCGTGTCGCTCTGATGAATTGATTGACACCATTTTCCATCTTCCAGGGCTGTCAGAGGGAAGCGAGGGGAGGCCCTGCGACGCCGACACCCAGCAGCAGTGGTCACTTCTCGGCTCTCTCTCCGCTTGTATTATTAAACAGCGGCGGCCTCGCTTAACCCCAATATCCAGCCAGTGTTATTGTGAAGCGGAGCAAACATGGGAAGTTCCCGCTCGCATTAGACGTTTTAATGAAAAAATGATGAGATTCCAAACTACGACATCATTCACACGCACGAAAAAAAAAAGGCTTCGGCAAACAGATGAATACATGGGAGAGAATCTGCAACAATCTCGTAGCAACCTCGCAGCTCAATAACACGTCTGGCCTCGTTACGCTTCCTGCCGATGACAAGTAAATAAGCACAATTAGCCGCCGCTGTCCTCACGACGCACCAGGAGTGGGTTAGTTTAGTAGTTTCTAGCAGGAGT
Organism: Callionymus lyra; assembly: GCF_982586985.1. Taxonomy (NCBI): domain Eukaryota; kingdom Metazoa; phylum Chordata; class Actinopteri; order Syngnathiformes; family Callionymidae; genus Callionymus; species Callionymus lyra. The sequence continues at coordinate 29,746,443 of NC_141819.1, read as the reverse complement.
GGGTTAGTTTAGTAGTTTCTAGCAGGAGTGGGTTAGTTTAGTAGTTTTTGGTAGGAGTGGGTTAGTTTAGTAGTCTAGTAGGAGTGGAAGAAAACAATGATACACTTAAATATCCATACTTTTATTTTCTTCGGTATTCAACAGCACTGTATCTTTAAACGTATTAATCTAAAAAAAGGTCTAGTTTCGTTTTTATGAATGTTTTATATTTTAATACAGTGTGTATAAGATAGAATATATGTTTTTTATTTATAGTAACCATAAAAATATTTAACGCGTTGTGTCGCAATTAAACTTCCAGCCACGAGATCGTCGTTTGCAACTAAAGGAACGAGGATATCCCGGGAAATCCCGCCGATGACTGAGGATGAGAGGATACATTCGACTTCAGCTATGTTCTGAGATATTTTGGTTTTAAAACACGTCTTTTCACGGTACAGTATCAATATTTAACAGCGCACTATCGATATAATTTTGCTTTTAGATCACGTTTTTTATTTTATCATACTTCTTTTATGGTTTGTATTTCAATTAAGTGGGTATTAAATACAATTGTTAGATTTTTTTTTTTTACAATTTAGATATGCAAATATTACATTCAAATATTCACAGCATTCGTTCAAGTTTGTGTTGCAATTAAACCTCAGGCCGTCTGTATCAAAAGGAAAAATTAAATCCTGCGATTTTCCGGCAATGCTGAGGACAAGAGGATACAAATTACTCTATAACCTTTTAAAGCTGATGTTTGGGCATAATTTGGTTTCAAAATAATTGGAAGGATTTACGACTTCGTCAAGAGTCATGCGGTCTGTTAATACTGCAACAATATCGTAAAAATATAGTAAGCGTTACCCCTTTATCGCGATAGATATCGTATCGCCAAATCAATACACACCCCAAGCCTTAAGTGATGGATATAAATATAGGATATTTATTTTATAATGTATATTAAATGTAAAAAAAAGTGTCGTTAATGTCAGTCAAAATGTCTTCTACATGAGTCCCATAAACATGATAAATAATGCAAGAGAGGAGCATGAAACAAACACACTGAGCGTTACTTCCCCTCTGATTTCTGCGGCTGTTTTAATTTGACACCTTGAGCTGGGGTAACTAGGTGGGGAGCGAGCGGCCACAGAGGAATTCATTAGGCCCGCGACTGCAGGGTCCTGGCTCACGGCGTTAATGACATTGGAGGGAAGGGAAACGAGACAGGCCAGACGCAAAATGAAATAAACATGAGCACTGTCAGTTCTGACAGCACCAGCGAAAGGGGACAGACTCTTCTTGGACCAAAGACCTTCAACCCGTCGACCAAAACAACATCGAAGCGGCGTCATCGCCGCCGCGACTCTCTGTGAGTTCGCATTGTCACCCGTCACTAAAATAAAATCCGTCACTCGGCGCTCGCCCGCGTACAGAAGAGCAATTCAATTATTAATGTCACATCTTCCTAAACTCCATCAACGTTCTATTTCAGGCTCCTCTGTTCACGTGGATGAACGCATCCATAGAGAGTGTGACGACCGTTCAAACATCACAGTTACTGCACATTAAGGATTCAACTGTTAACCTTCGTTCAAGAGTTGCTTCATATCTCCACCGGCAGCCTCGGCTCTCCTCTGCTCAAGTATTGATGACCACGTTAGACTGCAGTGCAGCAAATCTATCTGCTCCACTGAAGCCGGGATGTGCCGCTAACTAGAGAGAGCGACTCGACTTTTTAATTTTTCACCACAAATTGAAATGAGGCGAGCACGCGACCATGAGAGAGGTCCTCCACTGTATCCTGCTTTTTGATGATTAAAGCATCAGGAAATATCATTAAAGATGACGAGTTTGACTTGTCTTGGGAGTGGTGTGTATTGACAAGAATCTGGCAAATACAATCTGTATCACGTTACTGTAGGAATGAATATATATATATTTGTGGTATTGTCCAAGTACTTGACTCTGGTGTTGCAGAATTAACAGACCACATGACTATTTCTTTACTTTTTTCTTTTTTTTTAAACCGAAATGTCTTAACATCAGCTTTAAAAGCTGCTTGTATCCTCTTGTCCTCAGCCATCAGCCAGGATCTCGCAGGATTTTAATTGTTCCTTTAGTTGCGGAGGAAGTAAAGACTGGTATCATCTAGCGGAAAAAATGAAATGTAAGGCCTTGAATATTCGCTAGTTAATGTTAACTGTACATTTTGAAAATCTAATTGTTTCATTTCATACCTACTTTTTTGAAATATAAACTATAAATGAACTATGGTAAAAAATAAAATCTGATTTTTAAGCGAAAGATATAATTGCAATGTTAAGTGTATCGATATTTCCTTACAGCCCTATTGTCTTGTGGGTAAATTCTTAGATTAACTGAATAAATAAGTGCAGGTTTATAGGGGTTATATATGTTGATTATTGATTATTCTGTTTTTGATTTGATTGGGATTTATATACATATATACGGGCTCAGGACACAGAGATAGGTGGCATGATTTTAATTTCTGATTAAAAACACAAAATGAAAGAAAAATTACAAAAACCTCTGGTAAATGTTCCATGATCTAACAAAAGTAAGTACACATTTGTTCTATTCGCTTGATGGATCTACTGGCTCCTCTAAGAAACATCTTAAGACGTTTTTATCTGTTCAGGCTTTTCCTTGATTTTCTGGAACTCCTGTTGTGTTATCAGTTTTATCTTGATCTTTAAAGTATATACTTTATTGAATATTGTTTTGATTGTTTAAGCGCTTTGTGACCCTGGTCTAGAAAAGCACTATACAATAAAAATGACTTACTTACTTACTACCTGTATTTCCTGTGGATAATATGCAGTAACTGCATACATTTACTGTTGGTACCCATGTGACCCAAACCCCGAAACACATGTGGCAATCAGACCAAACAAATGGAAACCAGAACGACGTGTAGAACATGTTTTTTTTTGTTCCGGTCTCAAAATAGTCTGTTGTTGCTCCGATATATACAACAACACATTCGTGTGTCTGCAGCACGTGTAGGTTGAAAGTCCGTGCGGTGCTAAGACCACCGAGTCCTCCATTAGAAGAAAGTGTTGTGAAAGCGGCTAACAACTATCCTCGCTGAAAAACAACATCCTCCCGAGTCCTTGGGGCTGACGCTTTGTAGCCTCAATATAACAAGTTCCATTCCACGATGGCTGCTCATGTACAATTAGAAAAAGAGTGCTGTCAGCTAGAAGACGTCAACTCCATTCAAAGAAACAACAATACGTACAAAGGATTTTGCAATTCTGCCCAAACACGAGCATCGTCTCCATTTGTGAGGGCTCCTTCGTTTCTCCCGGGACACAATGAAGCTGTCAGTCAGCGTGTCACTCAGAAGAGGGCCGGTTCTTTGAGGCTCCTGGACTTGGGGAGGGCCACTTTCTGGTGGAGGCAACGTATGTGACATGAGTGCCCCTCACACGCTGACAACCGTGATCGGGGGTCCGAGGTGACCCCGCGCTCGCAGATGTGGGTCTGGAGTCGCCGGCATCTGCTGGACGAGGGCGTGCTGTCACCTGTCGCTCTGAAGACCAGTTGGCGACGTGGGAGCGACATACATGACAGGAGTGACCCCGACACCGAGACTCCTGCTCTCATCGTTGACCCCAAAGCTGAGACCACTACAGTCCACTGTGGAAAACCGGAGCCGCGTTAGATTCCTCTATCTGTTCTTAATAGTCCGCCGAAAAGACCCAGAACGCTCTTCTCTGTTCTCAATCTGTTCCATTATGTCATTCCCGAGCTCCACCCGAGAGCAGATGCCTCCTAATTGCCACCCGGATCTGTGTTAAGACACAGTGCGCTCATCTGCTTTGAGAAAAACTCTCCCACAGCTGATGGGACTTATAAATAAGCTGCACATCCAGCACATTAAACGTAGCCGGGTTGGGCCCGGGATGAGGACACTTGCTCTTTGACCAGGCTCTGAACAGTCTGACAAATTGGCCCACTTTTACTTTTAATTAATCATTGGCTTAGTGACAGCTACCTGTACCACACATCATCATTAGTGCAGGGAGAGGAAGCCCCCGTCACATGAGATAATAACAGAGGAGGCCTCAGCTCATTAACTGGTTTTACTCCATTTCATTTTAAGGTAACACTGAGGGAGTCTTGGAATGGGATTTAATGCAAGAAAAAATAAACTCAATATGGAGATTTGTCTGTAAGTCCATCATGGATTCTTATAATAGGACAGATCTTTCCAAATGAATTCTTATTAACTAACTCAAGATTTTATTAGTAATTAAAAAGTGTATGCTCACTCAAACACAGTATATGAGGTGTTTGTGTGTCATTATCCTAGGTAGTATTTTCATGCTAGAAAAGTATCTTTGTGTTTCCCTTTTATCGTGGTTTGTCACTTCCTGTTTTTCCTTTCCATGGGCTTGACGCATGTTCTTTCTACCAACTGCCTGACAAAAAGTTTTTTCACGGTTGGTTGTGATTTTCCTCTTGTGTTTTAATTGGACTTTGTATTTTGCCTCATGTTCAGGTGCCTGTGTATTTACATTAATGTTTGCAAAGCCGATCTTGTTCTTCAGATCCACCATGAAGGTTTTTGTTTCCTGTTTTTTTATCAGAGTTGGTGGACTTTTAGTTTTTTTGGTCATTGCGTGTGATATGTTGAACTCTTGTTTTTGCCTGAGATTTTGGACTCTTTTTTTTATAGACTCATTGAGGTATTGTGGGCTGTATATTGGGAATTTGTTGTTTTATTAAATTGTATATTTATTGTGCTGTTCATGAGTTCTGCTTTAGACTTTTACAGGCATTTGGTGTTTTTGCAAATGTTTACTGTATCTCTTTGAAATAACTCAAAAGCCTTTAAGTGGTTTTACAAGAAAATGTTATGAATTGTCGATAGTGGAGCGTGGACCACCTGTTGGCCAATATATTCATTACCATCTGGATCCATAAATCATTTAAAGATTCATCATTCTTAGGGGTGCTAAAAGTAAAGCCATTCTTCTCACAAGCTGTGTGTTGTGCAAGAGAGTACTGGAATGCAACTGAGCTCAATTCCATCAATGAAATTTCCAATGCTAAAAAATGCATCACAACATATAATAAAAATAACCATAAGTGACTGAATAGCTTTGTATAATAAAACATACTCTTTTCGTCTCACAACATAGAAGGGAATTGTCATTGAACCACTGCGTCGATTAACTTTAACTATCTTTTTTTTTTATGTCCTCAATTCCCTTCCTCTCGACTTCCATGTCGTCATTGCTGCGCAGAAAAGGACACATTTAATTAAAGAGCGAAACAATGTCCTCAGAATAGCCCGGAGAGATGGCGCACCACAATAAAAGCCATTGTTCTGCTCTTCTGCCGGGATGATTGACAGCTCCATCTTTACAGAGCCCATCCAGCGAAAAAAGGCGGAAAAGCAAGAGGCCATCTCCGCCCACGGATCAGACGACACCCGCAGACCCAAAGATAAAAGCTCGGCGCCTTTTGCAACTCTCGTTTAATCCTCGGCAGCTTAATTTGAACCAGTCGAGGCAGGAGACATTCTAGCACCTCACTATTGCTCTTTAAAAAGCCCAGTGTTGCTTTCATCTCGCCATAAAGACATAATTACTCGCCAGATGAATACACTATAAACACCTTGCTACTATTTTAGGACGTTTAAGTGGCTTTGACTGGGAGATTCCAGCTAAATCACCATCAACCGCTGCCCAACAAAAGGCTGCACACTCTGTGCTGACAAAGTTAAAATGAAGAGAAATGTGGCAATAAAAAATTCTCTACAAGCTGTTAATATTTCATGAGTAGCCGTTCTGACGCTGTCAGTGGATCTCTAATTTATATGGGAGGCGAGAAGGAGGGAAAAAAGCGAAGGAGTCGAAACAATAAAAAAAAAAAAGGGAAAAAGAAGATCGAAGGTGGAAGAAACAGGAAAATATAAAGGTGTCGACACAAAGTCGGCGAGCGACAGGCGGGCTGACAGGGATTTTTTTGGAAGTCAGCATGGTACAAAGAACATCTGAAATGGCCCATTTAACAGCACTGTACTCCACTCCGAGGCGACGCCACCATTTGCATACTTCCGATCAGATGAAGATGGATGGAGCAAATCACTGTCACTGAGACGAGCGTTTTATCAAGGTTACACAATCCCGAAAACTGCTAAAACCTCTTTATCTCATCTCAGTTGTCGGAATATTAACTTATCAACACATTTCCGCGCGGTGTCCGTCAGGATTTGTCAGCGAGATGAAGAGCGGGGGGGCAGCAGCACCGTTGCTCTTCTCGTTCTGCGTTAAAATCACAAAAACAATCTTTTGATTGACAAACCTCTTAGCATGAGGCTAGTGACTTGTTGAGCTAGCTGCTACAAGCCATCCTTTTAAAAATGAAAATAATGAAAAAGACACTGTTAGCATATGCTAGCTTGCCTCTTTTTATTTTGATGTTGTGAGGTTAGCATACATTTAAGCATGCTAGCACAACTTAGCATTTATTCTACAGTCACATGTGCTTTATTACAGCAGGTTACCTGAAAAAAAAATACATACTATAGAGAAGATATCAAAGATTAAAAATGATGTCTGTGGACTGAATCTAACGTATAATTTGGTTAAAAAAAAAAAATCTGAATTCATATATTAATACTAGCCGAAAATATCTGGCATTGCCCGGGTTAGTCAGATGCATTAGTTCACTTTCGCAAAGGTTTCTTTAGAAAAGTAAAAATGAAGAAATTAGTTAAATAAAAACATGAACCTGACAAGTAATAATTTTAACACAATATAACCCAAAGCACTCTGAAGAGAAAGAGGAAGTTACAGGTGGATAATGAGAATTAATATTTCCCAAAAGGAGCTGAAATTAAGAATATCCTTACTTAATATGTTATAAACATGGTGAGAATCTAATGAGAATTGGGGAAATTTGAATTTCATGGGGGTTTGTGCCCCCTTTCTGTTTGTCTCATGGAGTTGCCCTCCAATATTCATTCACATCTTTGATATATTTCAGTTCAATTTCAATTGTATTTAAAGTGTAATTTCATAACAAAGTTAACTCAAGTCTACAGTTTAAGTAAGACTATATTGGAGATTAAAAAAACAGTTTTCAGTGAATCAACAATGAGTGTATCCAAGCGTGACAGTGGCGATAAAAACCTTCTTTTTAGAAGGCAGAGACCTCGTGCAAAACCAGACTCAGTGTTGACGGCCTCCTGCTGTGACCGGATGGGGGGGGTAGTAGATGGAGAAGAGAGTGAAGGGAAAAGAGGGAGTATAGAGTAGAATAGTCTAGGCAGCAACCAGGGAGTTGAAACATGTTTAAACTTCCAGTCCATTCGTGTCTAATGATGTCAGATGAACTCCATGTTGGAACCTGGATGCATTTGTCCACTTCTGCTCACAGATCCGCCTGCAAGGATCCACTTGTCTGCACGATTAGCTCGTGGTCCCTCATTACGGAGGTGAAACTGAACCTCTATTTCAAGCCTGCCTGACTTCAGACCACCAGTCATAAAAGCGTCACGGCAGCACTAGAGCGCTCGTGTCCTGCACTCAGATCGGACAGGAAATCGCAAACCAACCGAGCAGGAGTCTTTTTGCTCATGACCTTCGCCGCACTCGACCCCTGCGACCTCCAGACTCGAAAGTGACTTCGACCAAGTCTCTCCTGCTGCGATGCAGCTCCAAGGAGAGAGAAATGACAGACCATTTATAAAACAGGAAAAAGCACAGAAGCTATTTCTGGCAGAGGATGTCTGCGAATAACAAAGAGCTGTCAAACTCTAACAGGTCCATATGGAAATAGACTCACTTTAAAAATAAGTAACGCAGCACTTTAGAGGAACTCCAAGATTTACATCTGCGTTCCCACCTGCTGTGACCTCCGCCGCTGACGCACCATCACACGCTTTCCCGGTCTCGTGGATGGGAACCAATCCAAACCCTCAGTAGACTTCTGCCGGGGAACATTTGTTTCTTTCCGCAGGACACATGGCCCCGACATGCGGCGACATTTCCCCGTGCTGCCACATCGCATGACAGTTTATTTTGGGCGGCTCAGGGTTGGCACCTGAGACACGAGGCTGACAAAGCACTCTGCGTCACTTGGATGAGGCCACTGGGTGCCATGACAATGCCTCTGGCCATGCACTCCTGCAAGATGGACAAACGCCGGGGCCTCGCTTCTTGGCACAGCGGGAAGCAGGTATTCGCTGCTTGCTTTTACAACTTGTTTTGGATGGGAATGACAAATAAAAACGGCGACGACAAGATGCTGATGCAGCAGAGAATCCAACTTTTAAAATTATTCTCAAAACTACATTCTATTAATATTTTTAAAATATAAAAACATTGGCCATAGTTCAACTTGAAGTAGAAAATGCAAAAAAAAGGACTAAATATAAACCAAAAAAATAAAATCAACAATTACAACAAAACACAAGTAAAACATGTTATTTATTGTTTACTTTTTCAGTGTTTTATTTCCCATAAGATTCTCAAAGAATTAAGAACTGCAACAATGGACAGAACATCATATTTGTAGTAATATTTCTATTCAAGACAGAATCTTTTGACAGATGAGGTCCCAATATTACAATATTGACTTCAATATGAAACACGTGACACTGTATTCTTCTGATTTATAATCCACCAAAAACACATTAAATAAAATGAAATTAGTAACTTAATTATTGCTGTTTTTTTTTTTACCTCCTCACTGTACTTGAGAGAAAAGCCTGCAAGTGTGACTCCATTTGAATAAAAAGCTGAAATGTGAAGCAAGCGCCCCCCTGAGTGAGGTGTAATCAGAGCAGGTGGACTGACAAAGAGACGAGCGGCAGCTGCAGCGCAGACGTCTGACTTTAAAACTGCCAGTCTTGGGAGGATTCGCGCTCCGTGCCGCTAGTTTTATCTGACAAATATATGATTTATTGGAACGAGCTGGAGTGAGTTTGTTGCTCACTTGATTGTTGTAAGTGATGACTGAGGAGAAGTGTGACATAGAAGTAGTTCACACCGAGCATTATTTTACATCAGGGAGGCTGGAGCTGGTCTCAATATTAAGACTAGGCATGATAAATATTAAACACATCATCTACTTTGGCTTCATGTCTTGAAGCTCTGAGCCGATATGAATTTTGGATCCTTGAAAACAAACATTTAATCTGATATCACTGAAGTGTAAGAAAATAAACCAAGTAAACAAAAATAATTGGATGTTAAGAGATAATGATACAAAGTTACCAGCTTTGTATTAGTTTAGAAATCATTGGAGGCAAATATTGTAATATCTTGACATCAGATACATTCAGATGCTACTAGTTTACAGGAATTGTGTAACTTCCTGTTACACAGAATCTCTGTATCAAACACTATCACTCAGTTTATGCAAAAGGAATTCAACATCCTGTATGTTAAACATAAGATCTCTAACTTGCAAAACGCACTATTTGATGAGTAGGTTTTAAGGAGTGCAAGAAATTCCGTCTTATGAAGTAAGAAGTTAGAATAAAGAATAGCAATAATCACATCAAACGTCATCATTTATAGGGCTATAAGAAAATATCTATTCAAATTCAACGTCACTGTATCGATTCCTTAATTTACAATTGACACGTAAATATTCACAGTGTTTGTTCATTTTTGTGTTGCAATTGAAGTCATTACGTCATCTGTAGTTTAAGGAACAATGAAATCCCGCAAGATCCAGGCGGTGACTGAGTACGAGAGGATACAGTCCCCTCCGGCAGCTTTTAAATTTATGTTTGGACATATTCTAAATAAAAGTAGTAACGACTTCATAAAGAGTCATGCAGTCTGTAAATTCTGCAACACCAGAATCAAGTACTTGGGCAATACTACAAGTATATACTTGTTCCTAGAGTATCACAATATAGCGCAGTATATTGTATCGTTGCCCCTGTGTCGTGATAGATATCGTGTCTTGCCAAAACACCTAATCATTTATATAGTTTTGATTATATCGTGAATATTATCTTTGTATAAATCATTATGTTGGACAGAAGTGGCTAAAATTTTGGGTGAAAATATAAAACATCAAAATGCCTGCGTATGATTGTAATGGTTTATTTTTTATCTGGGGGGGGGCGTGCCTACCTAAGAGTCACTGAAAACAGTACTAAAGTGTCCTAAATTGAACATCGACCAACCCGTTCAGAACCAGAATCACACACGTGCACACACACATGCACACACACACACATGCACACATGGACAGCGTGTACAGTGAAGTGACAGAGCAACTGCTTTGCTACGTTAAGTATCAGATGCAAATGAAAAGAGAAAATCTATCATGACTCTAATGTGGCCTGATAGGAGGGGGGCGCTCTCCCCTCCGAGGAGCGTCTCGGTGTGAGGAGGGTGATGTATGGAGGAGCTGGATGAGAGGTGAAAAGCGTAGCGAGACGGACGGAGGGAGGGGTGGATGGCTGGGAGGGAAGAAGGGTGTGTGTGTGTGTGTGTGTGTGTGTGCGATGGTGGTGTGTGTGTGTGTGTTGGGGGGGGTGCAGTCCTGCCAGACTCCTGAGAGCCGGGGGCAAAAGTGGAATAAATGTTGATTAGTGTTGATTTTGTCCAACGAGCACCCGGCGACTGACAGTGGGACTAAGCTGCAGCGAAAGGCAACCATTAATCTTGGTCTGGTTTAAGTAGTGTATATTAATTTGTGTCATTTCCACTAGGTGCTGAGGCCTTTCTCTCCCTGGCTCCTTCTTTCTTTGGCCCGCCGTGTGTTTGTGTGCAGGGCGAGCGTACCGTGGCAAGCCTGGAGGTGGCGTCGGCACCAGCAGCAGGGGAGAGTGCAGGAAATGAGATTCCAAACACTACATTATTGAAAATGAACCCCGCCGAGGGTTGGTATGGCAACCGCATTCAAATGTGCCGTCGCATGTTCAATTTAACATGTTACACGTTTTCAGACTCGATTAAATTCCTGGCTTTTTAAAGGGAAGTCGGAGGAAAAGGCGAAACTGGAAGGAAAGCGACTGCACAGAGAGATGTGAGTGAAGCGAACAAGTCATTGCAGGTCAAATCTGCTCAGTCTTTCTTCAAGGAATTTATTTTCCTCTATAGAAGCAAAATAATATCAGGAAGAGGAAGCTTAAGAATTACTGAATGTATAAAACTGTGTAGAAGAATACATTATAAAATATATAACGTGGGAAATTAAAAGCTTCAATGTTCTAGAAAAGAACAAATTCTGATTAAAAAAAGTTATTTCAAGAGAAAACTATTTGAGGAAAACTTTAAGACATAATAGGAAATACTTTATTTCTAACAAATTGTAAGAAAAAAAAACATAAAACCATTAACCCTTGGTTGTCTCTGGGTCAAGGTGACCTGAACACATTTGTTTTCAGGCCCCCGGGTCATCTTGACCCAGAGACAACACAAGGGTTAATAAAAAATAATGTGACAAAAACTGTTAATATCGATGTAAAACAAGACTTTCCTCAATATATGTACACGATTTGTTTTATATTTTAAAATATGTGCCAGAAATGTTATTAAACATTAGTATGTATTTAATAGAATAAGATATATTAAAAAATATATAAATAAACAATTTCCCGAAGGAGACCTCCTGAGGGATCAATAAAGTTCTATCTATATTAATATATTTTGAAAAAAAGAGTAAACAATGGTGAAGCAACTTAGTATAACCTTAGTTTCTAAGAATGTTAATGTATTTTTTCAGACACGTTATGATCTCCTATCTTTTTATTTATGCTTCATCCACAGCTCTGCTGCTCGCTCTTAACATCGGACAGGAGACTGTTGAAGTGACTTGTGTGTAAAAATGGATGACATTCCTGATGATGTCAGCGTTAATTAGCGAAGCGCAGCACAGTAAGATTCTTATAATTAAGCTTCTTAATTTGATTAACATGTATCAATTAGTGCTCTGATAATTTGCATAATGTCTAATGTAAGCACTTTGTTCTATAGTGTAACGGTATCAGGAGCCGTTTAGACGCCTGTCACTCCCACGATGACCCACTTTCTCCTCGGATGAGAGCACAGAAGGAAAGAAGTAGGTTTTATGTCACTTGATGATGAAAATAACTTCCACATGTTCCTGAAGATGAAGTCGGGTGGCAGTATTTGAAGATAATTTTCCACTACAGGTGTGTAGGGAGATACACAAACACGGGCAACAATACGATATATAGTTATACTGTAGGAACAAGGATATATTCGTAGTATTGTCCGAGTACTTGTCTGAGGTATGTGCGGGTAAGTTTCCGCTAGTGGTATGTATTGGCAATAATGTGGCAATACAATAGATATCGCGGTACACAGGCAACAATACGATATATTGCGATACTGTAAGAACAAGATATATTTGTAGAATTGTCCAAGTAATTGTCTGGGGTCTGCAGCATGTGAAGGTAAGTTTCCACTAGGGGTGTGTATTGGCAAGAATCTGATGATACGATACATATATTGCGATACAGTGGTAAATATACGGTATATTGTGATACTATAGGAACAAGGATATATTTGTAGTATTGCCCGAGTACTTGACTCTGGTGTTGCAGAATTTACAGACCACATGACGCCTGATGAAGTCGTAACTACTTTGATTTGTGTGGAAACAGAAATATGTCCAAACATTAGCTTTAAAGGTTTCTGGAGTCGACTGTATCCTCTCGTCCCCAGTCATCGCAGAGATTTTATTGTTTCTTTGGCTGCCGAGGACTTAAATAAATGCTGCCATCCATCGTGTAGAGGATTAATTGCAACAGAAAGATGAGCAGTAAATATTTGCAAGTTAATTAAAAAATATATAGTATTTACCACAAATTATTAAAATATAAACCATAAAAATCACTATGATTAAAAAATAAAAGATAATTTCAAGGACAAAAACAACAAATAGATACAGTGCTCTTAAATATCTATACAGTATCATTGAAAATATTGCTAAATATATTGGTGCGTCCAGACATTTTAATCTATCGAGAAGGAGAGAGATTCAGTAAATCTCTACAGAGCTACGTGGCTAACAAGCTAACCATAATAAGCCAGTTTGAAATTGAACTATATGCTTACTTTAAATCAATTAAGTGCATCAACAACTCAAATAACAAGAAGACATTTCCATTTAAAAACTTTAAAAGTATCGTTCTAAGAATATGTATATATTTAGAAGAAAGTAATATAGTTTTCACCCCTGACCGCACAATGATAGCCAATCACACAATATGGTCATTGATGGCGTCACGGAGCAGGTCGTGTATACACAGCGCGCTGGCGGTCGCTGCAGTTCACGAAGACCTGTGGCTCATTTGGTCTGTCAAACATGGCTCTGTAAAACAGCCTATTTTCACCCTTCAAGAAACAACATTACATCACTGGGCCAGTCACTCATAAACGGAGGATCCCCCAGGCTTGAAACCCAACACTAGGCAAACACGAGCCGCAAGAAAGACGTTCTTTTGTTGAGGTTGAGAGGGAGTAAGAAAATAAACACGCAGTCAGAGCCCAACATTTACCGAGCGACTCAGTCAAGGAGCGTTTTTTTTTTTTGTTTGACACGGCCAGAGATTTATGATGTTGCTGAAGTGTTCACAGAGGTCAAGGTGGCTCATTTTCCAAATCAGTTTGTCAAGCATTTGCTTATCTAAAGAGGCCTTTTCATCAATCACACCAGTGAGACGCTGAAAAGCGCCCGAAGAGCTTAAATAAAGAATTGTTGGAGATTGATGTGCAGATAGAAAGTGAAGCGTTGTCAGATTATTTCATATCAAGATCTTTATACGCCTGTGAAGTTTAGCAGCTCATTAAGAGGAAGAATAAGATTCAATGGCAGCGTTCTCTGTGTACACTGTGTCTCTAGGATATCCTTAGAAAACAAAAACAATATTTTAGAATCATTTTCAAAAATCTGAAGAAAGCATGACACTGTACATGTACATGTGTTTCATCAGAGATGCAACACAAGTCAAAGCCAAAATCACTTTAAAATTAAGATAGCGTCAACTCATTTTTTTTTTCTTCTTCTTAATGTCCATGTATTGTTGGTTGCTTTTGTTATGACAAAGCCAGCTCTGTTTGGACACAGATGTAGGTTCTATTATAGCATAACAATACATTAAAACACTAAAAACAAATAACTTAAAACCTCATTTAAGTGTTTAACTAAGATTGTAACCGTTTGCTTAATTAAAAAATGTTATAAACCAAAATATGCCCAAATATCAGCTGGAGTCGAATGTATCCTCTTGTCCTCAGTCATCGCCGGGATTTAATTGTTCCTCTAGCTGCTGCCGTCTAACATCAAAAATAATGTCATGTTCATTTTTAATTTAAAATATATACAGTATATTTCTTATTTTACACACACTATTAAATATAAACCATAAAATAACTATGATAAAAAATAAAATGTGATTTCATAGACCAAACATCACAGAGGTAAATAGATATATATACAGTGTTCTTGAATATCGATACAGTATTGTATGGTATTTCTCAAATGTTTTAATTATTTTATTCAACTTTTTTTTTGTTGTTTGTTCTTATCACAGGTCTAAAATGTTTTTCTTTTAAATGGATATTATTAAAGAAAAATTGTACTTAAATTACAATATTAATTATAATATGCTTATAAGTCTATAAGCATGAAAGAAAAAGTTTTATGAACCACAAACTTCATGTAACTTTTTCCATATTCATGATGTCGACCTGCACTATAAGTTAAGGCACAAACTCAGACATACACACACACACACACACACACACACACACACACACACATACACACACACACACACAGACACACACACACACACACAGACACACACACTGTCTGGAAGTAACGCACTAAATCCAGTCTGTCAGGAGAAGAAAGAGAATAAAGTTCCTCCTTCTTCTTCTCTCTCTGGCCTTTTGTGCTTGTTTATGCTGCGAAATATTTCTGTTGGTCGTCCCCCACGTCATCGCAGTAAAAATACACGGCGAGAAGGTCACAAGTTCAAACGCTAGATCAACACAGGCTTTGTGTCCTGCAGGTGCTGTCAGCTGCTCGCAGAACGACGGAAACACAAACGAGAGCAGCAGCAGCTCAGCAGGGCGGGACACACTCCACGGCTCGTCCAGACAAAGTGAAAGCATCGCAGGACTCGGAGGCTGGAACTGTTATCGCGGCGTTAACATGTACCATGAGACACCGGGCGAAATGAATGAATTCATGAGCGGATCTGTGCTCCGGGAACAAAGAGCCACTTCAAAGTCAACCTTTATTTAAACATCAAAGTTGCAACAACTTCTGGCGACTGCTTTAACTGTCTGACAAATGTACTTGTGAGCTTCTGTTTTGGTCCTAATGGTGATTTAAATAGAACGTCATGGCGACTCGTAAACTACAAGTGTGTTGAAAAGTCTTTTGGACATGAAATCATTGAGTGGAAAATGCCCGTTAGCTATTTTTAAATATAAAATTAAATAGAATAATAGTTAAATAATTGTTGTATTTACTGTTTTTGGAGAAAATTATAATCAATAGATATTTTTTTCCCAACGATTTATAAGCAAAACCACCTAGAAAATGTTTAATTTATGAAAATGACATGAAATTTTTCTTACATATCATTGTTTACTTAAGTTATGTACGTAGAAACTAAACCTTCTATTCATTTATTGTTATAAATATCATTTTACAGTCACAATGTACAGATGTTCTTGTTTGTTTAAAGTATTTTAATATTCTGACTCTTGAAAATATACAAAAATAAAAAGATAAATATTTATCAAAGCTAAATGTTTTACAAAGACGACACAAAGATTAATTCTTCTGGATTTCTAGCACCTTAAACCTCTTTTCTGAACTTGTAAAAGTACAGAAATAAAAAGTAACATTTTAAATTCACAACTTCATTACTTATATCTGAAGATAGTTTAGTGGTTTTCAATATATTTTCCTGTAAAATGATGCTAAGAACATTAAGCTACAAATGTTAATAACTTTTTTGTTGATTCCGAATGTAACACTAATAGATATGTTTTGTCTAAAACACGTATAAATACTGCATTTTTATGGTTTAAACCCTACTATCACTACATGTGGATCCTTCCTATCTGTCATTATTGATAATTAAGATTATTTACTAACTAACTAAAACAAAGCACTGATTTGTAGTTTTAAGAAAATTTAAAAACTGAATTATCATCTTGAAAATGTGTTTTTTTCTAGTGAGTCACTGCAGACTTCCACCTGAATTACACTGAAGGAAATAACTGGATTTCCGCCAGTTTAATCCTGTGAAAGCTCGGCAGCGAAGTGGAGGAGACAAGCAGCATCACGTTATTGTGAAAACTTCATAAGCAAGTGTTTATGGATGAGCTGCTGAATGGGTGTGCAGGCAGGAAGAGGTCCAAGTTACTTTGTACTCTCAGCAGAGACGAACTTTGGATGAACTCCTGAAAGCGCCGGGGAGTAAAGGACTATGCATAACTGTGCTACTCCCCTCCTGAAAACCAGCTAGACAACAAGCGAGATGAAGCAGCCAGCAGGCTTCAAACACACCCGTTCTCCCCGGTCCATTTAAGATAAACTGCCTTGTTTCAGTGGAGTGGGGGGGGGGGGGTGAGGTGAACTTCTGTGAAAACATCCATGAAAGCATCAGAGGAAGGTCGGCGGTCGTCGTCAGAGCCAAAGTCAAGTGCGGACGAGAGCAGACAATGAAAACAATATCTTCTTCATCCTCCATCACACCAGTTGGATTTCATGCACTAATGAGTGTGAAACACACAGAAGGAGCCGCCTCTCGCTGCAAAACAAAAACTCAATAAAATCCCAAGAACTTCTGCAGAGCCAGACAAGCACACCGGCAACAAAAGCCGAGACGCGCGGCGAATCCTATCTGTTGTAATTTTTGAAAAATGTCAGCGGCAAAATGATTTGGAAACACGACTCACGCCTCCGACGTTATAGCAATTATTGTGCTGACACGGCGCATCACTGCTGCTTTAATAGAGAGACACACAACAGGATGGAGAGAGACGTTCTCAGCAGACATGACAGTTAGCTCACGAGGGGAGACGTCAACACGCCGGTGACAATCCAAATCAAAACGCCACATTATCGAAGGATAACACCAGAGGAGACGCTCATTTGTATTTTGACACAATAATTGGGGATGAAGAGAACTCTGATTGGGTCCCTTGTAGAGGGGCTAAGTAAAGAACATGCATCTGACAGTTGAGCGAAAGTGAAAAAAAATAAATGTACTAGTGAAGAGTTCATTTTTAAATCTGATCTTATTTTTATCTACACAGGTGAAATGTGGTGTAGCAACAGCACATATAATTCATCTCTTGACAGCCAAGAAAAATTACAACTCACCTGTTTTTTCTTTGATTTCGCACAGAACGTTAAAAAGCGCTGGTTTCATTCTGTGACAGTTCAGAGCGTGTTTCCTGAAACACAACAATGGCACCATGAGATAAACAGAAAAATGCATGCATTAAAGAGTTAATTCTATCTGTCACGAGGTAAATGCTTTATATAGCGTTTTTTATTTCTAAAAAAAATTGCTGTTTAACACATGCATTTTTTATATGTGAAAAAAATTAATTAGGGGGAATTAATGATGCGTATATTACTACATTATTAAATCGTTTTTAATTATGAAATACAAACATAATAGTATTAATCACATGGATGTTAAATGTAATAAATGCTTTAAAATATTTATGAATTTGACCAGCAAATAAATAAATAATTAACAAACTATTTTATTTAATGCCATACACCAACAATGACATTATGTTTATTATACTTCTCTAAGGAAATTGTCCATTAAATTAAAAACATTTTCTGAGATATGCATAAATACTTAATGTCAAGCTATTTTAGTCACTTGCTAAGTAAATGTATAACATATTACTGTATTTTAATTACAGAATTAAAATAATTTGTGCTATTTATATATAAGGTCATAATAACCAGCATATTTTACTTTTCTTTTTTTTAAAGGCGTGAGCAGTTTCAGCAGGATGATTTAACAAAATAAAAGCCCGGGAGTTCTACATATAACGCGACTGTATTATTGTGTAGATCAAATTGATGTAAAATATATAAATTAATAATATATGTTGATTTTAGTACATACGTTGATCCATTGACTGTGAATAGAAAATAAAATCCCCATTTAGCGTCATTAAAACGATGTGAATGCTTTTATTTTGTCAATTTCTGAATTAGACTTTTTGGTCAATTATCATTTTTGTTGTAAAGCAGGAAAAAGTTGTATCTAAAAATCCAACCATACGCTATGAAAGCACGTTTTGTTGCCGCCGTGTCAAGTCCGGTGTTTTTTTTTTTTTTACCTGGCTTGCGCTTCGTCCAGACTTTGGTCAGTAATGGTCATAATTTGCTGTAAAATGTCCCCAATGTCCTGTTTCCGGCCGTCGGCGTCGCTGGCTCCGTTGCCCTCCGTCATGTGCTGCGACAGCCCGGGGTGTCCCGCCATGCTCACCCCCGTGTGAGAGTGCATCAACCTCGGCTGCTCGTCCATGTCTTCCCGCCTCTATCTACTCGCTGCTGCTGCCGAGCTCCTGCACAAATGCATAAAAGACAACGAGAGGAAGGCGGACTGAAGAATCCCGCTGCTGTCTTTGAGCTCCTTTAATTTCTTTTTCTTTCTTTCTTTCTTTTTTTTTTTTTTTTTTTGTTGCAGAAGGAGACGCTCCTGGTTCTGTCTGTGGTCGGAGCTGGAATCTGAGCTGTGACTGGAGTGAAGAAGATTCACTTTCACTTGCAGTACTCCAGGAAAAAAAATAAACCCGATTCGCGGTGGAAAGAGCAGGAAAAAAACGAGGAGAGAAACAAGAGTGATTATTCCACTCTCTCCATCCTCCTGCTTTTGTCATGTACAGTAGAGAGGCGACGGCAGCGCAGCGGCATGAGAGCCAGACTCCGCCTCCACCACACCATAGGAAGACCAGTTAGCCCCACCTGGAGGTGTCTCTCGTGAAGCCCGCCTGGAGGAGGCTGGAGATGCTGCCTCTGAGGAGCTGGTGACACAGAAATACAACACTGGGTTCACTAAATGAAAGCTTTCTCATACGTCTCTCTTTACATGACTGTTGGATGTGCTTCAAATGAGAAGGTCTACAGCAGTGGCCCCCAACCTTTGACCAACTCAGGGCCCACTTTTAAGTCTCAAAAACCTTTGGGGCCCCATAAATGCGAAGGAATTATAATGTGTTCTCCTTATTCCTTTGTCACATGTATAATACTCGAAGGAAAAACAACATAATGAAAATAATATTTGAAAAATGTTTAATATCCTTTTAAACTTAACGAGTTTAAACATTTAAAAACATTATTATGTGTATTTTTATTTTTGTATAATTACATCCAATTTCAATTCAATTCAATTCAATTGTATTTAAAGTGTCGTATCATAACAAAGTTATCTCAAGACACTATACAGTTGAAGTAAGACTATGGTTGATTAAGGAAAAATAGACCCCAGCAATTCAACAAAGAGCAAAAAAATAATACTATTTTGGAAACGATTTTTGCGGCCCACTTGCAACCCACAGGTTGGGTCACTGGTCTACAGGTAATGGTCGCGTAGAAGTTCTCACCAAACTCTACTTTAAAGGCTAGAAATGGAAGGAATCCGTGGAAAATCAAGGATTTCAGTTTCTTAGGATTCATATTTCACTCACCATCATGACATAATTAGGGTAGAGATTATTCAGTATTAATCCCTTTCCAAAATCGTTGTCAAAAAGACATAATTGTTGTCAAACCTCGACAAGCCGAATTGTTCCGGAAAAACTTAAACAAGTCAATGTTTTAAGCTTGTATGTAGCAGAAGCTTAAAGGCTAACATGCTATAGCAACAGGAGGTACTCTCGGTAGACAGTAGACCGGAAGCGCTTGCGATATTACCCGGAGTACTACTTGTTGCTGTAGCATAGCAATATTTTAAGCAATTAGGACTGTACTGTGGCCAATTAACCACTCAATTATGAATGCGTCATCAAAGAGCCGCTAACACGGTTGATTTGCCGCAACATTCTGCTCCGCTTTTCTTCAAAACCCGCATTTTACGGTAAGCTGTGAAGCTCTAGTTGAGTTCATGCAACTACGAACTGACAATAAAAGGTATTTCCACATGCATTTTGTGTTACAGTGTCTGCAGCATCTTAGTCCTACCCCTTCATTAACCCCTTGAAAAGGAGTGTCAAGAGCAAGGGGTGGAAAATGGGTTGAGATTATTTTCAGAGTAATTTGTTACTTTTTGGAGTTATAGCCAAAAACGTAAATTTAATGCAGCGACTATTTCTAAAAATCGCTTCCAAAAAGTCACACCTCGACAAGACGAATTGTTCCGAAGAAACTTAAACAAGTTAATACAACAAGATGCATAAAGGCTAACGTGGGACAAGAAGTAATTTGAATGAATATGGCAAGCACTTCCAGTACACACTAGTAGACACTAGACTGGAAGCGCTTGCGATATCTACACACAGCACTTCCTGTTGCTGTACCATGGCCGAATTTCAAGCAATTTGGACTGTCCCGTGGCCCATTAACCACTCAAATAATGAATGAGCCATCAAAAATCAGCTAAAACTACTAAAAGCAACATTTTGCGCCGCTATTCTGGAAAAGGCCGCGTTTCATGGTAAGCCGTGAAGCACCAGTTGAGATGATGCAACATGACCCACTCAAAGTGTCGCAAAGTGGACCCCGATTACACAAGATTGGACAAAAAAATGTATTCCAATGTGCTTTTCTCTGTTACGATGTCTGCGGCGTAAACAAGAAGTTCTTTTTCTACGTCTTAGCCCTTCCCCTTCAAGGTCTAGGGGTAGATGTATGTGACTAAGAATTTGGACAGTTATGATACTTCACAGGCTGGACGTCGTTTCTAGAATCTTCAAGAAAATTAAAGTCAAAAAGCCCTTCTCTACATGAACCCTATACCTTCAGGAACACCAGTATTTCCTTGTAAACCTGTTGGTGGTCATCGCTTACCCACTGTTTAACCACCATTTCCTCTATGCCTCAATGAAGATTCCATTTAATGTTTAGTTTTGGGAGGACAGTCTAAAAAAATACTGTGTCCGTCCATGCAGTAAGGGTATAAAGTGGGGTTCGCACCACTTTACCGTCAACTTAGCGGTGAGTTATCAGAACCCAGACTAAACGGTGATGTACAGTACAGGCCAACCTTTTCGGACTCATGTTCATTCAATGTGTTTCCTTTCATTTCATGACTATTGAAATTGTAGATTATCACTGAAGGCATCAGAACTATGATTCAATGCATGTGGAACACATTTGAAATAACTGAAAACATGTCTTGTAGTCGTGTTTCTTCAAAGTTCCACCTTTTATAAAATGACTGCTTTGTAGACATTTAGCTTTTTCTTGATGAATTCAACCACAGTTTTCACTTCACAGGTGCGTCTTGTCTGGGTTACTGTGGAATTTCTTAACTTTTTAAATGGAGTTTCTTCATCGGTTGTGTTTTGCAAGTCAGGTTAAAAACAACTGACAGCCTTATTGGACAACTGTCCAAATGCATATCATGACAAGAACCAATCAGTTACATTAAGAGGAAACTAGTGACTGTCATTACTTTAAGAAACGAGGTTGGAAAATTGGAGTAAAGTTTGAATGAGCGTGACACAATAAGATGTGTCCAAAATGTATGTGCCTGTATGAGCAGAGGGAACATTCGACATAGAGGATAAACTGAAAGGTTTTTTTTTTATTTCCCAAAATGTCTGTTCAATCAGGACAGAAAACAGTTGAGTGAGTTTTTACATTATTTTCCTCGGATGTTAGAATTAACATGATCCTTTATGCTAATTAGTGCAGTTTGAAGTTACTTCGGGAAATACTAAAGTTTCTAAATTTTAAAAACTAGTTTAAAGACTATTCAATTGTCATAATGAGGTAATATCCACTAGTTGGTTGTCGTAAGTACACGGTGAAAATGCTGTATGCAGTAGACGGATAATGTGAGGGTAACAAAAAACATACAAACAGTAAGAGGAACATTTTAGTCGGGCAATGCATGGTAGTTATGTAAATATCCAACTATCTAACTAAATAAATTTAATATCCATATTTTCCACTTTTATCATGTTTTTTTTTTCCAATTATATATGATATGACTCAATATAGACTCAAGGACTCATTCATTCCTTCTTTGTATCCTTTGTCTTTGTTGTTTTTCTTTGATCTATGTTCTTTGTCTTTATCTTTAGACTTAGATTGTGTAATTGTGTTCTTTCTCTTTATTTCTCTTGTTCTTATTTATTTTGATTGATTTATTTGGAATTTTTTTTATAAAGAAATTGCTGTATGTATTGGCTATTGGAAAAAAACAATTTCCCGAAGGAGACCTCCTGATGGATCAATAAAGTTTTACCTTACCTTACCTTACCTTACCTTACCTTATATTGATTCATTTCATTGAACTTAAAATAATCTATAAACTCGGATGATAGTTGTTTCATGTCACACCCTGCAGAGTCCGGTGATTGTGTGTCAGCAGACGGGAATAGAGTGTTGGAGAAGTTGGCAGACGTTCCCGCTCAGTGATGGATAGATGCTGAACCCGTAGATAAATAACAGTGGCTGGCGTAAAAAAGAAGTGCCTCGAGTCCCCTCTGACTTCAGAACAAGCCTCCACCGGCTCCACAAGGTGATCCCTTCATCCGAGCCAATGAGCCGCACTAATTAAAACATCCTCCTTCGTTACGGCGTCACAATTTACGAGGAGCAGGAAGTCCGCTACATAAATATTTGGACAACGTGGCTTCGCCGGCGACGCACTGCTACATGATTGTTTTTGCATTGGCCCGTGTTTGTTCATCTCCAGGTACGCGGCGGCGCTGCACTCCACTGACTCTGGCAGGGTCCTCCTCGTGTTAGCCGGTGACCCATGTTGTGCAGCCGAGCAGCAAGGCCTTAGTGTGTGTGTCCAGGCTGAAAAGTGCCCTTCAGGCCCAGAGCTGCCTCACCGCCGCCTCTCACAGGGAGACGACGAGGAGGGGAGGCGGGGCTACACGTGTGAAAGTCAGCAGCTACAATCTTTAACTATATTTGTTAAGATTTATACGTTTAAAAAGTCATAAATATTTGTTTCAATTCGACTCGACTGGGTCAGAATAGCAGGACATATTCCTATCAACGATGATTATTTTCATGGTCATTTCTGACATTTAGGCTTTTCATTGATTTTCTGAGACTCCTGTGTTGTTCTCTATGGTATCTTGGTCTTTTAAGTATATATTTTATTGAGTATTGTTTTGACTGTTTAAGCG
Organism: Callionymus lyra; assembly: GCF_982586985.1. NCBI lineage: Eukaryota > Metazoa > Chordata > Actinopteri > Syngnathiformes > Callionymidae > Callionymus > Callionymus lyra. Next base: position 29,723,116 of record NC_141819.1, on the reverse strand, counting down.
CTTTGTGACCCTGGTCTGGAAATGCGCTCTACAAATATAAATTACTTACTTACGAACTTTTATGTAAAACTCAGATTTTGTGACAGAACATAGAGCATTAGGAGTGTGTTTTGGCACACATCTGGCGATACAATATACTGTGTTGTGTTGTAATACTGTAGTAACAAGGGTATATTTGTAGTGTTGTCCGAGTACTTGACTCTAGTGTTGCAGAATTGACCTCTTGACGAAGTCGAAACAGCTTTCATTTGTTTTGAAAACAAAACATATCCAAACATCAGCTTTAAAAGTTGCTGTGGTGACTGTATCCTCTCGTCCTCAGTCAGAGGTCATTACGTATTCTCATTGGTCCTTTTCCTGTTACATTAATTGCAACACAAATTGTACAAATGCTGTATATATACGCATGTTAATTCTACTTTAAAAAACATTTTGTTTTTATAAACACTTTATTGAAATATAAACCATAAAAGAAATATGATAAAAAAAATATACAGAGGAGACCACCAGAGGAGAGAATCATTCCAGACTTTTGCCCCTAAGCTTTGCAATGATCTTCCTCTCTCTCTGTGTTTGATGATCTACTGACTCCTTTAAGAAACATCTTAAGACATTTTTATTTGTGCAGACTTTTTCCTAATCTTCTGGGACTCCTGTGTTGGTCTCCTGTGTATGTCTTGACCTTTTAAGTATATATTTTATTGGGTATTGTTTTAATTGTTTAAATGCTTTGTGACCCTGGTCTAGAAAAGCGCTCTACAAATATTACTTACTCACTCACAGAATGGCTTGTGCTCAGTTCCTAGAAAGAATCCTATGTTGTGTTTACAACATCGTAACAACAATAACAGTTTCTGATTTTCTTTCTGATTCTGAAAGCCCCTCCCAAAAAAAAGCATTTTAAGAAGAGAGTTTTACATATTGATACAGTACTGTTGAATAATTTAAACGGTACAGTGAAAAACAAGTATTGCGATAATTAAGTGTATCGATGTTTACTAAGCACCTCTATAGAACAAGGCTCTTCGACATATGGCCAGATCAGGCCCTTTTAGTTATTTGTACCGATCCGTGGCCCATTTATTCATAAATAACAAATGCTTTAAAAAGCAGATAAAACTGTAGTTTTTATCGATCTTCTGTGTCGATCTTCATCCAAGGTCGTGTTTGACGGTGAGCCGAGGACACCCTCAAAGCTACATAAAGTTGACTAGAAGATTTAACAACAAATGGACGGGTAAATATCTACACAAAGCACAAATCAACAAGATATTCCAATGTGTCTTTTGTGTCAGGATGTCTGTGCCGTCAACAGCTCACAGGAAACAGTAGTCGAGGGGTTGACTGTCCCAGAGGCTGGACATCCTTCCGAAACTCCTGGCCCTCAGGAAATGTTCTCGCATCGCCCTGCCATAGATCCTTGTTCTCTTCGACCATAAAACATTTCTTAATTGACGAAAAACGGAAGAATGAAGAATTCTACCCCGGCTTGAATCTTCCCCACCGGAATTCCGCTACACAACCATTAGCATATTTGATTTTGAAGTGCAGCAGCGGTGACATCTCCGACTGTCTCCAGGAGCCTCAGGTGGAGACGTGGCAGCGTCCTGGAGCCCGACGCTCTTCCCGGCGGAGCTCCGGCGAAGCCGCCGCTATGTAAATTGGGAGCAGAATATGTATGATGGATAATGCTAAGTGTGCTAAGTTTTCCCCGCCATCTGCTCAGTGGTAGAATAATGAGTGTACCTGAGGGGAGCTCCGCTACACCAACATCCACACGACTCACCAACATCTGCTTAGTTATGTTAGCGCTTCGTTTAGAAAGCTAAATATACGCTCCTTCTCCCCGGCACGGCAGCAAAGTCAAACACATCGCACACCTCTGTTCTTTTGATGTGCGATTAATAGGACACGCTTGTGGTCCAAAAATGCTACATTAGCCATTTATACGGAAGCCTGGGTGTGTAGCGGTGACAATGTAGCGATGGGAGTACACACAAGCGAGGCAGTTATTAAAAGTATAAGACTGCAGTGGGAAATATAACAACCAGGTAAGAAGCAAATAACCTGAAAGTGGAACATGCTCTCTCCAAAACCAGGCTTATTAATCAATCAACGAAAAAACAGCTCGTCCACTTTAACCCTTATGAAGTCACATGATAACACCAACCAAACTAACTTCATATCGAATTGTGTTTTTTGTTTTTATTCCATAAAGATTTTTATTTAATGATTAGTTAATGATGTATTAAATGTACATTTTTTAGAAGCGGTAAGATTCCGGTGATGATTTCTTCTTAAAACTAACAAATATGTGTCATAAAATGGTCAATTAACCACTCAATTATGAATGTGTCATCAAAAAGCCGCTAACACGGTAGATTTGCCGCAATATTTTGCTCCACTTTTCCGCAAAACCCGCATTTTACAGTAAGCTGAGAAGCTGTAGTTGAGTTAATGCAACTACAAACGGACAATAAAAGGTATTTCCACATGCATTTTGTGTTACAGTGTCTGTAGCATCTTAGTCCTACCCCTCCGTCTACCCCTTGAAAAGGAGTGTCAAGAGCCAGGGGTGGAATATGGGTTGAGATTATTTTCAGAGCAATTTGTTACTTTTTGGACTTATAGCCAAAAACATAAATTTAATGCAGCAACTATTTCTCAAAATCTCTTCCAAAAAGTCAAGACGAATTATCGACACAAAGTTTAACATCATCAAAGCTTTGAACACTTGAGAACACAACTGACCTCACGGTTGTTTAGTTGTTAAGATTCACCGTCAGTAAACCTTTTGGAGCAACAGAAGTCTTGATTCTAATTTGAATTTAATACCTTCTAGTTTAATCACAGTGTTTTGTATTTAGAGAAATATTTTCATGACATCATTTTATCTGCTGTTAAGATAAAAAAAACAACAACATTAATATCTTTATCCCAAATAATATATTTTTAATTTATCCATCTATTAATTTAATTTAGAGCTCTTACATTAAACGTACTTTTATGTTTAGCAATATATACCAGTATACCTGATTAATCCATTATAAAAGAGCATAATCTGTGTTATTGAGTCTGAAGATTAAATCAAGGATAAAACCCCCTCAAGATATTTATCTTTTATATCATATCATAATGTTTGATGTTGAGCCAAACTGTGCCAGACTTACTGATTCAAAATTTGCAAGCATTTTTTTTTTCATCCATCCATCCTTCCACTCACCCTTATATATATGAATTCATCCTTTAAACCACTCATCAATCTATATATTCATCCATCCATCCATCCTTCCACTCACCAATATATCTATCAATTCATCCATCCATCCACTCATCCATCTATCAATTCATCCATCCTTCAATCCACTTATCCGTCTATCTATTCATCCATCCATCCAGCCATCCTTCCACTCACCCATATATATATCAATCAATCCATTTATCCTTCCATCAACTCATTCATCCATCCATCCATCAATCCTTCCATCCACTCATCCATCTATCTATTCATCCATCAATCCATCCACTCATCCATCTATCTATTCATCCTTCCATCCACCATTTCATCCATTCATCTATCTATCCACCCATCCATCCACTCATCCATCTATCTATTCATCCATCAATCCATCCACTCATCCATCTATCTATTCATCCTTCCATCCACCATTTCATCCATTCATCTATCTATCCACCCATCCATCCACCCATCCTTCCATCCACTCATCCATCTATCTATTCATCCACCAATCCATCCACTCATCCATCTATCTATTCATCCTTCCATCCACCCTTTCATCCATTCATCTATCTATCCATCAACCCATCCATCTACTCACCCGCACATCCACAAATCTATCTATTTGTCCATCCTTCCATCCACTGAGCCACACACCCATCTACCCATAAATCCATCCATCAATCTATCTACCCCTCTATTCCAATATTTAATTTGATATTGACTCAATACAGTTGTTTTGATTGAAATGGATGAACAAATATCTTGTCAAGGTAGACAAAGTAGCTACATGTCAATCAAAAATGCTTCATCTCAGACCAGGACAAACTTGGTCCGATTTTATTCATGCAACCATCATGAGGCTGGTGTAAAACTATACAGGTAATAAAGATTGTCTCCTACGAGTAACAAAAAAACACTAAATGTGCGCCATTAGACTTTAAATATGAAATACTAAAACTTAATCTTTACAGGAATATAATCAGACCTAATATTTTTAAATATAACAAACATTTTTATCAATGCATGAATATTAATAATGTAATCATTTAATTCATATTCATCTAAACAGGTCCGTATAAAAATATTATTATATATATGTTAAAATATGTAATTCAATGTTTAAATTATGAAATTTAATGCAAACTTCGATCACATTTATATCCGTACATTTAGTTCCTTCCCTACAATCCCAGTATATCATGATGTTCCTTTTTTATCATTGCAACAACAAATGTGCAATAATGGTCATAGTTTTAGAAAAAGAGTAGATGTGATGTGTTTTAAACACGTCTCACTATGTGCCGTGATTTGTATGTAAACTCACTATTTAACTCACTTTCCTTTCAGTGGTTAAATCTTACGTCGCACTGACCTTTGGACAGAGGAGCGAAACTATCCGCCAGTGAAAGGCAGGCGTGAGGGTTAGTTAGTTATCTGCTCAGGGAACGACACAGAGGGCGACTAAAGGACATCAGAAAAAGGTGGGCTGGTTTCCATGGCACCTGAGAGATGGACCTCTCTCCTCAGCAGGACACATGTGTGATGACAGGAACAAATAAATCCAGAGAGGAGGCAGCAGAATGAAGCACATGGACACTGTGGAATTGTAACTAAGAAAAACACACTTTTTTAAATTTAATTTAAATTAATTAATGATCCTCCTCAAGTCTTTGAATCCCTTCGTGTCGTCCTGGCTGCTTATTTTTCTGAGTGACCCGGCGATGCTGGAGTCTGAGCCACGCGAACTCGCCCGGTTGACACACACAATAGATGGTTACACTGTGAGGAATTCTGTGGCGGCAGTGTCACGGAGCATTAAAATAGAGGACACCGGCAGGTTGCGGCGGCGACAGAGTTCATTCAGGAGGCGGCGTGCACGGATCGATACATCACAGAACAAAGAGGAAGTGTGCATCAGCAGGGGCCCCAGAACAAGACAGGCCCATTGCTCAAGCAATGTCATAGCGCTGGATCGCAGACATCTCGCATGCGGCTGATAGAGCGGGGCAGGAATGCTGGGTAAACCAGGGAAACCTGGGACGCCGCGAACAGGTAGATTTACTATCCGTCAACGGCAGTGTCATTAGAAGAAGTCCAAGTAAAGTATATGATCATTGATGTGACAGATGCTCGTTACAGAATAATCAGACATGTTGTTTCATTATTTTCATCCTGAAGCTCCGTGAAAAGTTTTCCAGGAACTGCGTCACTGCTCCCATTCTTAAGCACAATAAAGACTGTGTTGGTGAAACTCATCTGTGTAAGTGCTGGAGGCCAGGAAGAGACATGGAGACATGAAGATGCTGTGGCTGTAGAAGCTCTGAATATTGATTTCATTTGATTTAGATTATCTTTAACAGAGTCTAACAATGTGATCAATAGACGACAAACATAACTTGTTATTCAACCAGTGAAATGTACCAAAGTATGAATATTGCACTTAAACATGAATTTAAACATACATAAGACTTTCTTGTGGAGTTTCTTTTCAGATACTCGTATCATTGTGTCATCAGAAGATGGTGATAGTAATGTCATGTATTCTTACATTAGATTGAAATCTATTAATTATTACACATGTACTTTTGTTAAGAGATCTCTGTCCATCCATCCATCCATCCATCCATCCATCCATCCATCCATCCATCCATCCATCCATTCATCCATCCTATATTTATATTTATATTTATAGAAATTCATCTATCTATTTATCCATTCATCTACATATCTATCCATCCATCCATCCATCCATCCATCCATCCATCCATCCATCCATCCATCCATCCATCCATCCATCCATCCATCCATCCATCCATCCATCCATCCATCCATCCATCCATCCATCCATCCATCCATCCATCCATCCATCCATCCATCCATCCATCCATCTATCCATCCATCCATCCATCCATCCATCCATCCATCCATCCTATATTTATATTTATATTTATATTTATATTTATATTTATATTTATATTTATATTTATATTTATATTTATATTTATATTTATATTTTATTTATATTTATATTTATTCATCGATCTATTTATCCATTCATCTACATATCTATCTATCCATCCATCTATCCACCCATCCACAAAACCATACACCCACAAATCCATCTATAAATCCATCCACTGAGCCATAAACCCAACGACAAATCCAATCATCAATCCATGCATACATACATCCATCCACAAATACATCCATCTAACTATCCATCCACTCACCTATCTACCCACAATCCATCCATCCATCAATCTATCTATCCATCCCCCCATCGATACACCCACAATCCCATCCATCCACTTACCGTCCATCCATTCAGAAGTTAATCTATCTAATCATCCATCCACAATTCCATCCATCCATACCTCCATCTTTCCATCGATTCACCATTTCATCCATCAATCTATATATGCATCTGGTCATTTATCCATCTATTATAAAATTATAATTTTCAATGAGTTTAAGTACCTCTGCCAAGTAGTGACTACTGTTATGTTTTTTCACTACTGGTTAGTTTCTTTATATCTCAAGTTAAGAATAGACTTTTGAGAATACCATTAGAAAACTTTGCTGGTGTGGTTTACGGTTAAGAAGGTTTTTTTTAATTGACTTGTAAAGTTTACACTAAACAATCACATTACAAAATAAATCTGATATAACAGTATGGTTACAAAATTAGTAGTCATTTTTTCAACAACAAGTCTATTTAGGTAGTTTTGTCATTCAAGTTGTTTAATTGATTGAATCGCATGAAGTGTAGTCAAACAAATCTGTCACTTGGTTAATGTTATTATCAATTAAAGTGTCAATAATTTAAAACCAAAAGGTCACTTCTTGTTCTTCAGTGTGATCTGAGCAGGTTTATTAAAACCTCCCCTCATTCCTCTACATGCAAACCGTTACATTTCCATCCTGCTGAGTCTGTGGGGAATGAACTGACGCTATAATCAAACACCAAAGATAAATTAAGCGCCAAGTGTTGTTGACTCAGCGTTTTGTTGCCCCTGCGATCCATTGACCCCGAGGGCCAGCATCGAGAAAATTGAGAAATGGTTGTTTTAATGCCTATCCAATATATACAGCATCCTCCTGGAGATGGGGCTGTGCAATCAACCACTAATCCATTAGACAGAGATGTTTTTCAAAGAGTGACGCGTTATTGTGCTGCTGTCTGCACTGGCTCACGTTCAAGGTTAACCTTTTAGAGACGCCTGATTGTTGCGAGAAGGTTAAACAACACATTAACATGCATTAAAATATTAAATTATGGCTCCATTTACTATATGAGAGAAAAACAACAACATAAAAAAGGCTTTTAAAATTATGAAGGCAATTGATGAAGAGGGTGGTGAGCAGAGGCGTTCTGCACTTCGCAGGAGGCGGGAGAGGAGGAGGCGAGGCGGTTCTTAAGCAGCAGGTGGAGTCCAGACCGAGGGAGGGCAATTACATTTCTTCATGGGCCACGTTATATGCTGTGACTGTTGTGAGGGGCCGTCAGATCGTAAGAGAGGAGCGACAAATTGTGATGTGATGAAAAACTTTGAAAAAAAACTATGAAAGAAATCCATTAAAAAACCTTTTCTTTTCTTTTCCTCTTTCTAATTATGATCTCCATATTCACTCAAATTATTTTGAGCGACCATTAATATTCTCAGAAAGGACAAAGTAAGAAAAAAGCAAGTTTAATTTAGAGTAAATACAAAATAAAACCTGTAGTTAGAATTTTCTACATGGATCTGTTCTACCTTGACCTGACTAGGGCCGTTTAAATACATTCAAAAGGATTATGTTTGCACTTGTCTGGGACAGACTGAGGTTTCTTTGTATCTCCAGGTTAAAGTGATAGTTTAAAAATTCAAACCTCTCTTTTTTTCATTTTCTACTCACCCTAAATATATATGCTGAATTTCAACACTTACTTGTTTTTACTATTTTATTCTTTACTCTTGATGTTATCCAACTGTTTTTTTTGTCGTGGCATATATGCAACGTTATTTCATTCTACAGTGAATGACAGTAAAATAATTTGAATCTAAATCTGAATGTCGACTAAGGGTTGGGATTATTTTCAGAGTAATCTGTTCATTTTTCATAGGTCATAGTAAAATAGGTAAAAATCCATGTTCATTTTAATGTAGCGACTGGAGCTCCGTTTTCTTCATATTCCTCTAAAATGAAAAAATTTAAAACATCCAAAACTTCCATGGTGTTCATCTGTAATGTTCATCTTATAATGGAGCCTCACCATGAGGAGTTTTTCCAGGAAAAAAAGTTTGTAGCGGAATTTATCTTCCCTCATTTAAGTACATTGCAAGTGTCAGTGCGCAAGATTTAGGCTGCTAACCTAGTAACGTCTTCTCAAACAAGTTTAAACTATACAGATTAGTTTTTTTTTACCCAGAAAAAATCCTCAGGTCAAGGCTTCAATACAAGATGGACGTTACAGACGAGCAGTATGGAGGTATTTGGATGTTTTTAAGTGTCTTTTTTGGATGAAGATGAAGCTGGGTTAGCATTTAGCCTAGCAGCTAGCCTAGCAACGTCCACTTAAAACAAACTTAAAATACAGACTGGTTTATTTTTGGGGGGAACAATTCCTCTTGTCGAGGCTTCAATACAAGATGGACGTTACAGACGAGCATTATGGAGGTATTTTAATGTTTTTAAGTGTCTTTTTTGGACGAAGATGAAGCTGGGTTAGCATTTAGCCTAGCAGCTAGCAGAGTCCGCTAAAAACAAACTTAAAATACTGACTGGTTTATTTTTGGGGGGAACAATTCCTCTTGTCGAGGCTTCAATACAAGATGGACGTTACAGACGAGCATTATGGAGGTATTTTAATGTTTTTAAGTGTCTTTTTTGGACGAAGATGAAGCTGGGTTAGCATTTAGCCTAGCAGCTAGCAGAGTCCGCTAAAAACAAACTTAAAATACTGACTGGTTTATTTTTGGGGGGAACAATTCCTCTTGTCGAGGCTTCAATACAAGATGGACGTTACAGACGAGCATGCATGTTGCAAGTGTGTGGTTTTGGAGGAAGATGAACGTAATCTCCAGTCGCTACATTAAAATGAACAAACATTTTTGCCTATAACTCTAAAAAGTAACACATTACTCTGAACATAATCCCAACCCTTAGTCGAAAATTAATATATAAAATAAATCTTAATTTATTTCCAATGATCTTTTTTTGCATGCAGGAAGAAACAAGAACAAGAAGTCCTCTCTTCCTGTTGACATTTGTTCCTCTCAGCAGTGGCTCGGTGTTTGCTGGTTCCGCTCGCAGCACATCTACCTGCCAGCAGGAGATAACACAGTCTGTAGGAGCCTCTCCTTGATGCTACGCGGTATTGACAGAGCGAGGACATTGGATAAGAGACGTCTCCTGTCGGCTTGAGTGAAATACAACCTCCACCTTCTCGCTGAGGATGACCATTAACTCATCCCGGCGCTACAGTAGAACACCGGCGCTCCTTCCCCATCTCGTCCATTTAGGTAATTGAAGGATTGGAGGATGCCCTCCCGCTTAAAACATCATAAGAGCGCCATCCCATCATGCACGTCTCCAACGCTCCTCCCGACTCTAACTGAGGCGCCTTGTTTTTTTTCCTCTCTCGCCGAGCAGCAGGCGACATTTATTTTGTGCCAATATAGTAGCCAAAAGTGGGAGAAGCAAAGGTTGAGGAGGAAGGTAAACAGGAGCGCGGGGGGGGATGGGAGGACATGCAGGGATGGAAATGCTGGAAAGAGGCAAAGGACGGACAGAAAGACACACAGAGGGAAGGAGAGGGACACGGAGAGAGACCCTGTCACCGACCATCACCGTCACAGAGCAGGTGAAGAGAGATAAATGTCAAAGGACTCTCGGCGAAATAAAACAACAACTCGTCTGCAGTCATCCAGGCAAACACGAGTCACGGTTCTTCAGTGTGTGTGAGCTCGCGACACACACACACACACACACACACACACACATCAAAAAATGTCTGGCTTACTTTTGAATATCCAACTTCATAATTTCATTAAGATGCTATAAATATAACATGGTGGTCATAGGACGTCTATAAAGCAGTGTGAGAACATCTGCCAAGTTCAGATATATCCAGCTTTATCTGATAAAAAGAAGTTTCATTCTGATAATTCCCAGGTGCAAAACAAATAGACTCAAGGACTCATTCATTCCTCTGGCTATTAAATTGTACAATTCTGAGTTCGGGGGAAGGAGTGGAGTGAAAGTATCTTGATGTTCTGTTCTATGTTAGTCTTTGTATCCTTTGTCTTTGTTGTTTTTCTTTGATCTATGTTCTTTATCTTTAGACTTAGATTGTGTAATCTTGTCTTTATTTCTCTTTGTATTTCTTCTTATTTTATTTTGATTTATTTTTTATGAAAAATTGCTGTATTTTCTGTGGCTATTGGAAAAAAACAATTTCAATCGACTTAAAAGTTTTACCTTATCTTAACTTACCTTATCATGACTATCTTTATATTGTCTCACTTATAGCTCATGTGTCTCACACTTTATGAAGGTTCTCATTACATGAAAAAGGGGAATAAAGGTGGAACAAAATTCTAAAATCAGTTTCTAAATCATCTAAATATTATATTTAAATTCTCTGGCAGTTCTATGAAAGTTGTCTGGCCCTCAGCTTGTATTACAGAGGCCCTCAAGAGGGTAAATATAATTATAATTTTCAATCTTATCCATTCATTCCTGTATATAATGTTGCCATTTCTATGTAAGTACACAACACATAGAGGACAATAGGTGAGGTGAAACCTAAATAAAATCCCTAGATGAGGGCCAAGTGTCAGTCACATCTGCAGAGTGACAGCCCCCCCCATCGCCCCCCCCCCCCCCTCTCTCTGCAATAGCTCCCAAAATAAATAAATATCTCTAAAAGCACAAAACAACACAGAGTGGAGCCAGAACTCTGGTGCCAAGTGGCTGTTGCTGGAATTTTTCAGGCTCAATTTGCATGAATAAAGATGCTGTTCCTTGTCGGAATGTGTTTTATCCGGCTCAGAAAAAAAAAAAAATCCCTGGGCGATTCCTCTCCGCAGAGCACTGGGAGAATCCGACTGTCAGAGCCGACAAGACAAATGAATCCCGGTGTCAGCGCGGAGTGGCTCGGCGCTGACAGATTGAGAAGAACTGTCCCTCAGTCGACAGGCATGCTTCATTTTCAAATTAATAAATCTGAATAAAATATTTTAGCCTTCATTATGAGTGCTGCCGTCGTGACAGCTCGCTCAACAGGGCCGGGATGAGAATTGAGTTGGGGGGGGGAGTGGGATGTGTGGGGGGGGCTCGGCTGCTGAGAACAGCTTGCACCAAATCCACCTGGGCTTATGCTGTGTTTAGGATGTTTGCATGCTCCTGCCTTTGCATTGTGTGTTGTTTTTACGCACACGAGCTTCTGCATATTCCACTGATCTCCTGCTCAACATGCTCCCCGAAGTCTCCCATGTTCCTTTCAAGCGCAGGGAACAGACAGAAGCCACCGGTGACACCGGTACAATCTCAACACATCATCTTCTAACACCTGTACACGAGACACGCCGCGACAAAAATAACTCTTCCACGGCTCCCGGGCGCAAACATTCAGAAGTAGACGCGCGTGGAAACAACAGTTTAGCGACACAACGAACGGCAAGTTTGCTCGGACACGCAGAAGTTGTAGATTCTTTCGCTGTATTCCTCATGAGTGTAGAGTTTAAACGTTATCCGGTCTTTGACTGGAGGAAATAGGGGTTGACCTGAGGTCAAAGTTCATCAAATTTGACTGTAATGGTAACGGTAAAATCAATAAGTAAGTAAGTAAGTAAGTAAGTAATATTTATTTATATAGCGCTTTTCAAGACCAGGGTCACAAAGCGCTTAAACAATCAAAACAATATTCAATAAAGTATATACTTTAAAGGTCAAGATAAAACTCATAACACAACAGGAGTTCCAGAAAATCAAGGAAAAGCCTGAACAAATAAAAACGTCTTAAGTTTGTTTTAAAATAATCTGTATTTCTTTCATTTGTTTTTAATGTTGTTGATGCCTCAGCGTGCATTTTAAAACATAAAACGTGTTTTTTGAACCATATACATTAAGTTTTATTACTGTATTTCAATATGTGTTGCACAATGCGCTTTTCTTACTTTTCATCCTTTGACAATCTTTTGTATTTTTCGGGAGAAACGATCAGAACGTTTATCAGTGTTCTTTTGTGATTAAATATAATACTTGTTTTATTATGGTTTCCTCTTCCTTTGATAACTCAGGAAGAATAATGTCTTTGTCACAATGACGTTTTGTATTTTAACCCTTGTGTTATCTGAGGGTCAAGGTGACCCGATTCCCAAAAACAAATGTGGTTGTTGTATCCCTTGTGTTGTCTGTGGGTCAAGGGATACAACAAACACATTTGTTTTCGGGCCTCCTTCAAGTCCTCCTTGACACTGGGATAACACAAGGGTTAAATTAACTAACTAAAGTGCTCCTCTGTGATCTGAGAACAATAAAAAATAAAAGTGATATTAGCGTAACCTTAAATTATATACAGTATAAATGTAGTTTTCTATTAAGTGCTGGGATTTCTGTGAACACGTATAAAGTCAATAATCTTAAATGGAATCAGACATACAGCCATTCCTTCTATTACTTTTAAATGAATGTAATATGATCTTTTTCTTCTTTCTCACGTTTAACATGGAAGTGTCAACAACACCTCAGAGCGCGACACAAGGGGCTCACTCACACATTTATTATTCAAACAACAACGTTGTTAACACTGTAACTAGGACCTTGTCCTGGTGTTGTGTTGCTCTGCCTCATGAAACCTGAATAAACATCTCATTTAGATTTGCATGGTTAATCATTCGTTTGTAACCCTCTTAATATTTTCCAAATATATCTCTGTATATATGGAATTCATATTTAATTCATATTCCCATATTATCTTTCCGTGCAGGAGGACATTTGAATTAACTGAAAACATAATTCCAAAATCCCAGTTTCAAGACTATGGAATGGAAGGTGGTTCGTGAGTTACCAGTAACATCTGCTCTGAGTGTCGGGCGACGACGTCATGGTTTCCGTGACTAACTTCCATTGGATCGTCTGCACCGAATCAGGCAGAAAACCCCCCAAAATATCTATGTAAATGCGAGTCAATCAGAGGATGTTTTGCTGCAAGAGAACAAACAACTCTCCTGGCAAAAGAACGCACAAGATATAAGTGGATTTTGAGTGACAGATTGATGGGCTCAAAGAATTAATTGCGTGAGATAAAGGGTGGTGGAAAGTGGGGATGTATAAATATAACACACAGGACTCGTAATCCTGCTACATTAGCGGCCCCGGGGCACCGGCAGACAGCATGAAGGAGCGCGGTGGGTTGCTGCCAGTCACTCATCTTGCATGTTAAATTAATATGCAACAGCAAACACTAATATGTCCTTTGAGTAGACTCGGCATATTGTGCGAGACTTTAAGTTCCTGGAGTCGCCCCGGGGCAAACTCCTCGGAATAACATAAAATACAATATCATGCTGTGTAAATTGAGTACACTTGTTGGCACTGATGTCTGGTACCACCCCTGCTTCTCTCGAGGCTTCAAAATAGAAAGTTACAGACAAAAGCTCGGATGGCAAATTAATATATGTGGAACTGGAGGAGTTTGATTGGTGGAACTTTCTGGGTAACGATCAAAAAACCCTCAAAAATGAAAGTATGCAGTGACTTAATAATAGACTGCAACAAAGTGTGCTTTACCTTAGCTGAAGAGGAAAATAAACATGAAACAATGAAGCTTAACAAACATGAAATGAAAGTTATTATGTTGGTGTGAGATGATAAAAACACATTTTAAAATGTAAAACTGCAATTTCTAGACAAACATAAAATGCACATTTTCAGGCTGATTTCAATAATAGAAGTAAGATACATTCTGGAATGTTATTCTTGGTGAGAACTTGATCATGCCAGGGGCCAACATTTCAATTTCAGTCCAAGTCACAGGCCAAAAAATTAAATAAAGTGCTGTTTATGTAACTTCTTGTATCCTTATTTTATTTTTTAAAACTTCCTGATGATCCCACTTGTTTTCTCCAGCAACAGGCGCCAGATTTTAATCGTCAATTCCTTCTATATTTCTTTCTGATTACATTTTATCTGGATCGTTTTCCTGTTTTCCTATTGCTGGTGCCTACTTATTGTTGCATTAATCAGTGTGTGTGTGTTTTTTCTAATGGCCGCTTCCAATCGCTCTTTGTTTTTTCAGTCTTCTTGAGTTATGGGACTCTGATATGGACACTTGAGATCCTGGATGCTACTGATGGGTTGACATGGCCTCGTAAAACATCTTTGTAGTGAAGACTCTGTAGCACGATACAGTGTATTGATTTTGAAAGGCTACTAGGTGGCACTATAAGTTTGAAAATGATGCCAGGTTTCATTTAGGCAAGTAGAATAGAGCTAAAGAGTACCATCTAGTGGCCATTCAAAATGAATACACTGTATCATGATACTACAAAATTGTTTTTGTATTTACCCTTTAATTAAGAAAGTGTCATTTATTTCAAGAAGTCATTTAAACGGCATGTGAGGATGATTTATTGTATAAATTGGATTTTTATTCATTAATTATTTTATTATTTAACTAGTCGATTTGTACAAGTTGTTGTGATCAGTTGAATCGCTTTGTGACCCTGGTCTGGAAAAGCGCTATACAAATAAAAATTACTTACTTACTTACTTACCTTATTTATTTAATCTTATTTGTCCTTATTTATATGTATTTACTTCTTATCTTTACTGTCAACACAACACAAAGTATTGACAGTTTTGTGTTTACATTAATGACAATAAAAAAGAGTTCTGATATTGATCATCATAGATGGTGATCTTTGCTGAATGTTACACTTATTTTAAAAAATATCCTAAATGTTGACATTGTGAAACAGTTAAGAAAAAGGAAAATAATAAGAAAATACACTGATTGATTTTGTTTGGCGATATCTGTCGCTCCAGATCAAATTCACGCTGTTAATTCCAGTGAAAACGAAAGTGACGTGATCAGTTCCATGTTCTGCTCTCGCACCAAACAAGGGGAAACCATGCAGACGGCAGCAGCATGACTTTAATCAGCAACACAAAAGTGCAATCCAGCCAATTAATTTACAGCAGACGACGCACGTGTGACGGTGACAGGCAGCACAAAGGAGCTCCTCGTTATGTCGCCCTTCAATATTTAAACATGTGTACGTGTTGTCGGCGAGGCCGCGGCGAGGCGTGTCACTGAAAACTTCTTAGGTGTCAGCCTCCTCTCTCTGAACGTGGCGTCATCAAAGATGACATTTCATCAAGTGGCTCGGTAAATAATAGAACACAGCGCTCGCCATCTCAACCTCTGCTGACAGCATCTGAGGGAAAATTCTCATCCGGCAATTTGTTTTCTTATGTTGTCTGTCGCCTCGTGTTAAAGTCATCACCTGAGACGTCGAGTGGTCAAATTAGTTCCAATGTAAAAGACACTGACACGAATCTGTTGAAATCTGAGATAAATGACTATAAATATACATTATGTTCTCCCAGGAATAATAATAAGATTGTTAGAATCGAAAAAATATCTGATCTTTAAACCCTAATCGAGCGTTGAACGCACAAACTTGCATCATAGATGGATCCAGGAGGCTCGCGGCAGAAACATGACGCCTCTAATGTCTTACAGCGACTCGGGTGATAAGACAATTTTTCATGTAGGGTCAGCTGCAATAAGAGGCTTTTTCAACACCAGAGAGATGAATCGTACCTGACTGCCCTGATCAAACTGGCAAAGCACACACACACGCGCACACACACACGTGCACACACACACATAGAATCCATAAAGAATGCCGGGCCTCACAAGTGAAGGAGTGTGTGTGTGTGTGTGTGTGTGTGTAACCAGCTCGTGCGTGGAGCTGAAGACCCGCTGACATGACGTGACAAGCATGCGTGGATGTTTCTCATGCTCAACTACATTATGGTTATCATATGATCACATGACAAATATAATGTTCACGTGACACATACATGAAAGATAAAATTAAAGATAGAATTATATAACATTGATAATAAATAAATGAAATTAAATAGATTTCAATACGAGGTAAATATTGGTGTTTAGTAAAATTAAAAAGTATGGATAACAGGCAGGAATTATAATAATAATTAACAATAATACTTTTTTTTATTTATAAGGTGCCTTTCAGAAAACACAGGGACACCATACTGACTGGATGTTTTATAGATATGAAAGAAAAAAAAAGGTTTTTAAAGGGAACTATAGAACAAGGGAATTATAAAACAAGTGTTACAGTGGATAAGCAAGTTTAAAAAGATGATGTTTAAATAAATAATAATTGTTCTCTCCTTGACTACCTCACAAAACATCCTATTTAATCTGCTAAATAGTTTTATCACAGTCAATATTTACAGAAAATAACGGATAAATAAAAGTAAAGTTTTTGTGATTACACGGGAATTTTCCAGTGTTATCTAGTTGTATACAAAACTCAAATTGTGTGTGAATATAAAAAGGTAAATGTACACAACTTATATACTGAAATGAATGCAAAGGTCAAGATGAGAATATAATAAATATATTAACAATGTAAATACAGTGAATGCTACTCCTCATATCCACCTAGTAATTACACAAATGACACACATGAACCTGCAGCAATAAAACTATACAAATAAAGTTGTGTCTGGACAAGAACTACATGTCTAGATCTCTGACTACACAAAACAAAAAAGGTTGGATGACAGTTGGAATCGACGATTGTTGTACACGTAAAAAACAGTGAAGGTGAAAGCATTTAGACTTGACTGTCTTAGTCACTTTGTCTGCACTGACACTAGCTTGGCACTTCTCCAGAGGAGTCACAACTAGAACCACATCAACCTTCAAATCACAAAACAATGTTGAACCAACAATAACAACTTGCGTTGCTACCACACCCACAAGAAAGTTGATTCACTTTTAGTGATTCGATTGCTTTCGCTCAATCGGAACGAAGCAAAAGCCAAACAAGTCAATGTCGAAACCTTCCGACCTTTACAACCAACTACACCAAAATCTCGTCACCTGTTCCGTTAAAAAACACTTCATAGCTGTGTAGCATGTTTGCTAAGATTGAGAAGCAATTCTCATATTCTCTTATTTTCGTGAAGCAGAAATGTACATTTATACATCTAAAAATGTGATCTATGGAACAATTGCATGTAGATTTTGCCTCTTAATTATAAATATCGCAATTATTATCCTTGTTCTCAAACATAACCTCCATCAACACTTGCTGACTTTACCTCATGTTTCAGGTGTTATGTTTAGTTTCCATGATTCATTTTTAATTCTACTCACAACTCAACAACAAGGTCAACAGTATCATCAGTTAGAAAAGCAAACATAGTTACAGCGGAGCAATTTCAACCTTGAAAGCGAGGTATAATTACATGTGTGATAACTTCAATATATCCTGATTAAAGAATCCTGCTGCGTCTTCTTCTTCTTCGTCAAACCATTATTCCAAGATCAGTTCTGGGTCAGTGGTTTCTGAAGAACACAATATTTAAAAGGCTTTCATGTTGCAAACGATCGTCCTCTTGTAATGCATCACTCTGACTTAGATAATCCCGGACGTTTAACTTCTGTCTCGTCAGTCGTGAAAAAACACCTTCTCTGCCGGTCTGACTGATACGACCTCTTGACAGGGATGCCTTTGCGTGAATGTTGAAAGTGAGTTTAGTATTCAGGAGGAGAGGCGCCTCAGACGCTTCCATCATCCTGCATGTTGTTATGATAGTCGAGGAGGTTGGGATTGGAGAGCGTTAACGCTCACATGCTGCCATGTTGCTCTCCTGCTGTGTGGACAACGATGCAGCTAAACACGAGACACTGATGCGGCAAACAAGCTGGGAAATCACTGCTGCGGGTTTGAAAGACTGAGGATGTGAATCGATGCTGAGTCTCTTGTAAAAAAAAGAATGCATGAATTTTTATATTGGACATTAGATTAGACCACTGTTGCGAGAGGCCCTTAAGACAAAACACATTGGATGAGGAAAACAAGTATGATGAGAAAAGTTCTTAAGAGACAAGGAACCACATTGAAAGTAGCATATTGACTATTATGACGACGCTATTATTGTGAACTAAAAACATAATAAAATAAGGATATATATTATTTAAATATATATATATATATTTTATATATTTTTAAAGCATTTTTTTGTCGTGATTATTATTATTTCTTATCTATTATTTCGAAATAATTTATTTCATTTTATTTACATGTATTTCATTCTTTTATTTCATACTCTGATAGCCACAAAAAAAAAATCAGTGTTGTGTTGTGGCAATAAACTTGTTTGAGATGTTCTCAAAAACCTTTATTTTTCAGAAACAAGGGGTAAAAACATTCACCAGAAAGATACAATTAAATATATAATAATGACATCTCCTAAATAAACGTTTAAAAATTGCTGTTGAAAGCAAAAAACATGGTCACAAAACTGGGAAAAACTTTATTTTAGAAATTAAATAGTTGTGATTTACCATGATTTGACTAGATTTACAATTTAGAGATATTCTAAATATAATTTTACTTTGGTATCATGTGGATCACAAAAAAAAAACAAAAAAAACATGCTCCCCATTTTGGCAGTCAGCACTTTGTCCAGTTTTGTAGTAGCATATTGTTCAAACTATATGCAGCAGACTCCTTTAATACTCTCAAAACTGAACAATGCCTTATATATTAATATTGGTTGTACTTGAACCTCATCCCATGTGGTACATGGTTCTCAAAAATAGTATTTCTCCACCAGGCTTCATAATATCGCTAGAAGATGTTTTTAATGCGCTTTATAATCTGATATGAATATAAACTTGTTCATTGGTATAGTGCCTTAGAACCATGTGCACCTTATAGTCCAAAAACATATTGCCAGATTGTTGAAGTGCGTCTGTGGACAGATAATTGATTTAAGGCCAAATAAGAGTAAAAACTTCAAAGAAAAAGAGAGACTTCAGAGGTGACCTCCTGCTCCTCGGGTATCTCCACAGCCCAGGATTCTTATTCAGCGTCAAACTGACAGTGTTTTTAATCTTTTCTTCGCCTCTCTCTTGGAGATTGGGGAAACAAAAATCAATACGTTGTGGCAGGCGATCTGGGAGCCGGTGAGTTACAAGACCTGGGGATGGGCGAGCGGAGCCTTGAGCCCGGGGACCGCGGGAGCATCATCAGAGAGCGAGGAGGGGTCAGCGGTTCAGGTCAGGGTCACAGACAGAGAGGCCGGGGCGTTTATTCTTATTTACTCTGAAAATGAGAAATAAGTTGCAGACGGCACCTGGGGAGCCTCCAATCTTCTCTCTTCATTTTTCTCCGGCTGCAAGTATTTCTGGGCTCTCCCCTCGCACCGCTCCGCCGACTCCCCCGGATGATATAGTGAGCCTCTGATAATGCCCACGCTACAAATCTGAGCGCAGAACATATTGACACTCGGGTCTGTCATTATTCGTTAATCACGCCGTTGACGTACGTTTCAATCCCGGCTTCCTGGCAGCCGTCCAGGCTCCGTGAACGACCTCGGATAAATCCATGAAGGTGCGGAGCACACGCTTCCATCAAGGCCAGACACCAGATTTTCAGCTCATTCGGCTCGTTCTGACCATCAAAGGTCCGCAACGGACGAGCATGTCCGACATCCTTCATCCTGTTCTCAGTCCAAATGGAATTCTTTCTCCAGGTGCGAGAGTTTAAGGGTCATGGGGGTTTTGTTCACGAGTGAAGGGAGGTAAGGGCGTGAGAATGATTGTTTTAAGAACTTCCTTATGTCTGGTCCTTACCATAGACCAGTTATGGGCAAAATGGACTGGGGGTTGTTTGTGGCCCTTTAGCAGAATTTTTGGGGCTCGTGGTGGACGTTATACAGTGTAATTCAAACAGAGAACATAAAATACACAACATATTTAACCGTATAAATTAAACGTAACAAACGTCACACAAGTTTCCACTAGTCTGGTGAGCTAAAGATGCTAAAGGTTAATGCTAATTTCTAAACACAAACAAATATATGTTTGTGTTGAACAGGTTGTAAGTATATGTGCTTTTATTTTGGAGTTCCTTATTAGACTTTGGGCAGTGGTCACTGTTATCACCCGCTAGTTTTCATATCATCAAATATGTCCCTCCTCAATAAAATGTTGAGACACCCCTACCGTAGGCTGTATCAACTCTGGACCTCGGCCATCTTGGAAAAATGTGGTCTATCGGTTTAACTAGACTTTAGTCAAGAGATGAAGTTCGTACCAGTTTAACTTGAGCAATACTTAGTTGCCAGTCAAGTAAATCACGCCTTATTTTTTACAAATTCGGGTTAAACTGATGGATGTGTCCTGTCTTATCTCATGAATTTATTTTGTATATTTTTATGTTTCTTGAGTGCCACAGCGCCTGTTGCTCTCACGTCAGCTGCAGCTCGTCAAACAATCAACACCTCAGCAGCAGAGCTTAATGGCACCTCTCCTTCAGCAACAGGCGCCGGATTATAATCGTCGCTGCCTTGCTTGTACGTTCTCTATTCTCTCTTCTTGGATCACATTTCTCCCCTTTCGTTGTGTTATGGTCCTCCTAGTGCCTCAGCTTTCTTTTTGTAGCTTTATTCAGGGCGTTTTTTTTTATTTTTACTAATCAGTGATTAGTCTCCTTGAGTTTTCTCCGTCCGACTTTTGGTGTGCTTTGAGTTTCCTTTGGAATGTGCTATAGACACTTCGTAACTAATGTGATTAAACATTTTTCGATTGCATTGTTGTAACATCTGCACTTGGGTCCGGCTCTGGTCCAGACTTCTTAGAATGGGAACATAATTAAGACGAGGCTTAAAATAATTGCTTAAGTGCGGTAAACGTCTGTTTTGTTTTATTTGTCCTGGGCTGACCTGTAATCTTTTTGCAGCCAGCCTCAAGTGGACACTTAAGGAACTGCATCTGTTTGCAATTCTTTGTGTTGCAACTCGGTTATAATTATTCACTGATTTCTTGATTTAGATTTTTTTTTAACAGAAAACCAAATTGACCACAATAAGTGCCCGATTCATTTCATCTTGGGAGTCGATCAATTCATCGACCTGCCAATCCTGGACTGACAGAGCGGTTTGTCTCGCCGCAAAGGGTTAACGAAGTCACTCGGGCAATAATCTGCAAACACAAATTAGCGGCGCTCCGCGTCTGAGCCGTGCAGTCTGTTCAGAAATGTGAATTCCTTCCAAGAGTTCTATAAATATTCTCCACCGGCTGATTGTTGCCGGCGGATCAAACGCGGACAAACAATGTGCTTTCTAAACAGTTTGTTCCGAGAGATTTATGACAGAAGGAAATGACAGCTCTTGATGAACAGCAACATCCAAAGATCAGACAAGTTTTTATTGCATCAAGAATTAATTCTAAAAATGATACTTCAGTCCGCGGCGTATTAAAAGCGTTCAGCTGAGCGATTGAAGAATTCCTGATTTCCCTGACAACGGAGTCTAATTAGACCGAACCCGTCTTTGTTTGTCTGTCGGATATAACTCAATTATAGAAACTCCAAACATCTGGCTGCACACTCGCAGAATTGATTAGAACCAATTCCGCTGAAGTGATTAAATAAGTCGGTAATCACTTCAGAGTCAGCTCCGTCTCTATTAAAGTGAGTCCGAGTCAAAAGACAGGAAACCTCCGTTAATCTCATCAGTGAACCCACACGCTCATTAGGTGTCCAACACACGTGATGACAAATAATCAAACACAACTCCGGCAGGAGAATGGATTCATGTCAACCGTCGCAGGCTCTTCTTCCTCAGAAGCCCTTTCTAGAAAATCGACGTTGAGATTAACTGCATTTCTGGATAATTCAAGAAAATATTTGTCTATTGATTGAACACGTTTTTCCATTTATACCTTTGCTTCACCATGTGTGAGAAAAAAATACTTTTTTGATGTAACATTGAAGTCATTGTGTGCCAAACTCAAGGGTCGTTTAGTACCAATTATCACTTTATATGTATATATACGTAAGAAACAAGTTGGTTGTTAAATTCATGTTTATGTCGGTATTGTGACCTACAGAGAGTCTGATGTTTAAAGAAAGATAAAAAACAAATCATAAAAGTCAACAATTACATGGAAATATTTGAAGACAAGAATCTGCGCGAAAATATACCAATCATAGGTAGAAATTGTTCCATTAAAGGCTCTAACAGTTTTGAATAAATATTGCTTATGGATCCCCCTTCTGCCAGAATAGTGTAATTGCAATGTCGTTTTTTGTGTGTTTTTTCGTGGTGCAGGGTAGACTCTTACTTTGATCCCTCAGGTTTACCTCCCTCGGGAGTTCAAAAGTCTCTCAGTGTTTCATATAAAAATACTGTCGCTGACCTACTGCTGAAAAGCAGTTTGGTCACATGACACTTTCAAACTTTCAGAAAAAGTGACATAGTGAAGAGCATTGTTAAAAATTATAGCTAAAGAGTTCAACTAAATAAGATCTGATGCTTCAAATTGAATCCAATCTCTACAGAAATTAAATGAAATTGAAATTTCAAAATGTCACATATTGTTGATTTAATTGCGTTATTCGGTGAATTCCATCTACACTGTTTTTTCCAGGTTCCCTGTAGAAATTCCAGTGTTTGCTCAACTCTCGATCTGTGTGAAGGATGTATTCCAGTGCCAGGGGGTTACAGGTAATGTCCATGGTGTACCAGGAAGATCTACTGATGGAGTGAGGACAGGGGCAGAAGATGAGTAGACATGTGACCACACCAGGTTTAGGAAAATGTCTTTACTCTTGAGTCTCTGAATGACTGAAGAACATAAAAATGCAGAGTTAAGAGACATCATATTTATTGTTGGTTTGGGGCTTTTAAAAAACTATGTGCGCGATGTGAAAACCCAACTCTCCTGACTCACTCACATGTTTGTTCGTCTTCCTCTTCAAGATGAAGTAAGTCTCTCCTCATGACCATGTTTTGAAGTTATTACTCTAAAAGTTCTACCCCGTCTGAAATCTCAGCAAACAAGAGGTTACGAGAGCAGAGTCAATTATGACGTAATAATGGCTTCACTCCTCCTCCAGCCAGCTGTAATCAAGCCACGCTTTGTATATACAACAAGTCCCTTGGAGGTAGAGACTTCCGGGATTGATGACACGCAGTGAAAAACCTCGATGCTTGACCAATCGCAGGAGAGTGAATCTGGTTTTGTTAAACAACATTTCATCTCCCCCCAAAAGAACGAAACGTGTTTTCAGTGGGCGGGGCTCAAGCATGATTTTGTAACAAACTGAGTACAATAGAGTCCAAGATCTATTTAAGACACACTTAAACCAACACATTAGTTGATCTTTAAATTCAAGCAGCTTGTAGACATAAATATTACATTTGTTTTGAATTTGAGGATGCAAATTTGATATAAAATGTTAAGGTAAATGGAATCATAGAGTTGAGTCTTAAATATATTAATATATAATGATCTGCGATTGAACACGAGGACCCGACACGCGCTACAATATGGTGCAGCTACCACAAGCGTATTTAAGAATAGCCTCAGCCTTGTTACCGCGGCTGTGCAGCCATCATCCCATTAGCCGTAACTGTCTGAGCGGAGGAGGACAGAGACGAAGACACTGTAGCCTTTTCAATCCCAGAAAAAGATGGGAAAACCTAATTGAAACTTTCTCTCGATGATTTGCTACTTGATTTGAAGCCGGACTAAACCATTGTCACAAAATCGATAAAGGCAAGACAGGCAGGCCCTAACTGGAAAAGGCTTTTGGCTTCTTGTGGCCAGTGGAGGCGAGAGAGAGTGTCAGGGTTAAGTGATGTGTTTCTGGCTCTGAGTGGGTCTGGGACACCACATTTGCTCTCGGGCCCTCTGGAACAAGAAGGCTTAATTGTGGGTCCAATCATCAGTGTGTGCTGGTGGGTGTGTGTGTATTTGTGTGTGCGCTGGTGGGTGTGTTTGTGTGTGAGTGCATGTGTGTTTGGGGGGGATTATGGTTGACTCAAGTGTAGCTGTGTGTGAGTGTTCTGTAGTACATTCCATCATCCACTAATTGAATGACAATGAAAATCTTCGCCCACCTTAGCAAAAACACTTTCATTTCATCTTCTACATTTGTCCGATATCGTTTGTTAACAACAACGTACATCAGCTGCTCATGAAGTCACAACAGGGTCATTACAGGATCTAACATTTGTGTCATATTACGTGAAAACAGGAGTACATTTATAAACTGTACACATTATTACTTTCCCTCCATACCATTGACTAAACATCATGATCTGTTGTCAGGGTTTTATGAAACACTGTTGTCATTTTTAGACCACATTAGGTGGTGCTGTATCGTGAGATTTAGTTGTATTATTATGATCAGACTTTGTTTCATGAAACCTTGTCAACCAATTACTACTAGTTACTAGTGATGGGTTGATGAGGCCTCATGATACAGCTGTGTAATGAAGACATTGTATCATGATACAGCTGTGTAATGAAGACACTGTATTATGATACAGCTGTGTAATGAAGACACTGTATCATGATACAGCTGTGTAATGAAGACACTGTATCATGATACAGCTGAGTAATGAAGACACTGTATCATGATACAGCTGTGTAATGAAGACATTGTATCATGATACAGCTGTGTAATGAAGACACTGTATCATGATACAGCTGTGTAATGAAGTCACTGTATCATGATACAGCTGTGTAATGAATACACTGTATCATGATACAGCTGTGTAATGAAGACACTGTATCATGATACAGCTGTGTAATGAAGACACTGTATCATGATACAGCTGTGTAATGAACGCACTGTATCATGATACAGCTGTGAAATGAAGACACTGTATCATGATACAGCTGTGTAATGAAGACACTATATCATGATACAGCTGTGTAATGAATACACTGTACTATGATACAGCTGTGTAATGAAGACACTGTCTCATGATACAGTTGTGTAATGAATACACTGTATCATGATACAGCTGCGTCGAAAGGGCACTAGATACTAGTGCCATCTAGTGGCCTTACAAAATGAAGACACTGAATCATGATGCAGTGTATTGACTGTACAGCTGCTTCACGAAGCCTCATCAATCCATCACTGGTTCAGAGCCAAAGAATATACAGCAGAGAGTGCCATCTTGTGGCCTTTCAGAAATAAGCGGACACTGTATTATGAAACCTTGGACACTTTTTCATGAAACCTCAAAAACCAATTACTACTATTTATTTATGAACTATGACTAGGATTGTCTCTGTACTCACCTCTCATTTATCCTTCCCATTGAAAGTGATCTAAAGAAGCCGGTATTCTTACCTAAAGGGGACATTTTTTCATTCACTTTTGTTTCTTCTTCACTCACGAGCCAAGATCGTAACGCTAGAGTATTCTTTTGAGAGAATGTTTCCAACCATAAACTGAAATTTAGCACCAAAGAAAATGGTTTTACGAGTCTTTCTGAGGAACTGGAGCCTTATGTGTCCGCTCTATTTCAAAAATGTGTCAAAATGCATTGAAACAAAGCCAAACTCAAACTTAAGGTTTGTATCTGAAGTGGAAAAAATATTTGCAGGTTTTACTGTACGTACCTTTTAAAAATCTTCCAAGTGAAAAAATGCAAAGATAGATTTGAACTCATCCTCTCAACTTTGGGTTATTTCATACAACAAAAGCATGTGTTTTTATATCTTTGTAGAGGGTATTATTTTTTTAATGTATAAAAAAAAAGGTATGTCACTATATATAAGCCTGAGGAACTGAAATTAGCAGGTGGTGACAAATAGTGAACCTGTTCTGAACCAGGAGTGCGAATCCCTAGGAGGCCGGCATAAATGCTCTTAGGCAAATAGCTAAGGCCGCCGCCATTTGGGTAAGTAGGGTGCAATTACAGACACTGGTGATTTAGGAGGATGCTGTCACCGTGGGGAGCAGCCAGGACCTCTCTAGATGAAATGAAAATGGTCCGGTATAATGGCAGAGGCGAAAAACGCGGCCACTTTGGATGGAGCGACTATTACGGGACGTCAACACGGCCAAGAAAAAGAGCAAAACTATGAGGACGGCAATTAGAGTACATAAGACAAAATGGCTCGGGGAGTGGCGTCGGCGAAGGAGGAAGCCGCGGCGAAGGACTTCAGGATCAGGAGTTAATGCGGTGATTTATAGAACTTTGTCATCACAGACATGTATGTTGTAAATTCCCTCCGCGCAGTAATAGAGATAATGAGGTCACCAACTGTACGGCATCATCTCAGCACTTTAGGGCTGAGCCCCGGCGGTAGAGGGTCACCTGACCCGGCGCTCTGAATCATTAGGAGACGGCATCAGTCACCAGACATTACCCTGATGCAGATCTGTCTGACTTTGGGCCTGTCTGGCGATAGTGCTCTTGGACTCAGACTAGACGATTACAGAGAAGAGGTTAAAAATCCCCAGAAATGATGATCATCATTATCCAACGGATCCTGCGTGGAATTATGTAAATACACGGTGTGGTTGCAGTGGGGGGGGGGGGGCAGCAGGACCAGCCTTCCATCGGCATCTGCATGTTTCATTTTTTTTTCCCGGGAATGCTCTGCTGCAATTAACACCGGATTAATTGGCATCTTTATCTCATTAGAGCCAATCTGATCAGGGCATGATGAGGTTTTGGCGCGCTCCCATTTGTTTAAGCGGATTGTTGTAATTGCTGTCATTATTATGGGCTCTTTAGCATCATGCGCGGGGCCTCGTCTCCCAGCCTGGACCTCATAAAGCCCAGCCATGTGTCACGGCTCAGTTTAGTTAACCCCTGGAATGAGCCCAGTGGTGCTGGCGTGTGGTTAATCGTCGGGCTGTGATTAGCGCTCAACCCATTAACACGCCGCCCTCCTCTCAAACTGCCTTTGTGTTCGCCCCTAATCGCTGTCCTACCTCCCCAAACATGCTCGCACAGTGTGGAGTCGGGGAAGGCTCGGGTTCACAACGCGCTCCAGTGTTTCACGAAGCCCCCCGGGTGTCGTTCGTCAATCCTGCAGCGAAGCACAGCAGCACACACATCCAATAAAACACATCACTTTGGAGACAATAAGATGGAATTATAGCTTTTGAACATACTGATAATAGAATTGTGCTGTTTGGGACCCGGAGGGTGATTTCCATCTTATTTCCTTAATCCCAGTATATATTTTACAAGAATCTCGCCGTAATAAATATCGTTGCTTCCAAGCACGCCGCATCTCAAGACAATATTTTTCCGAGAGAGGCAGCGATTACTTCAATATTAACTCATATATATACAACCCACCGGAGAGAGGTTAGAGAGACCAAAATTGAGATTTAGTGTACAACAGAAGAAGGGAACCATTGATCCCTGCAGAGTGTGAACTTGACTTGCCGCTTACTTGTCTGAAGGGGGCGATCAAATTTTATACGCTCGTAACAACTTCACCCCTTCAAATGTTAACAGTGCACTCGTGATTTGGTCGGGCCGATCCAACCCAGTGATTAACCCCTTTTTAACACATCAGAACTCTGTTTTTTTAAACAAGATTTTTAATAGACTATCAGACCGACGCATTAAAAATCTCAATGTTTTTGCAAAGATACAAAAGCCATAATCATAACTGAATAATATTGGTTAACTTAAAAAAACGATCCAGAAGTTTTGTCAAATGCACATGAATCCTCGTTGAAGAAGTGACAGTGAGATTCAAGTTTAGGTCTGGATTAAAGCAGGGATCGTTTTTTAGGTAACAGAGGAGTCTCCATTGAGAATGATGTTTGCTGATGATATAGTGATCCTTAGGAGGAAATGTTGTTCTCTAAACGTAAAAAGCGACCGAATGGCTGACTGTCAAAATGTCTGTGTTCACTTAGTAAACGTGAGTTTCCGTACCAACGGAGCAGTTTTCCCGTTGAAATATCTTCTTTCATGTATTTTTGTCCTCCCTGTTAAGATGATCAGTATGTGTATAGATCAGTGTTCAAGATATACTACATTATGTTGTGATGGTTAGCTGTATGTGACTCACATTTTCAGCTAAAGCTTTATAAACCAATCAGTCATTATTTGTTTCTTGTTTTTTTCTGCAGGATATACATTTATAAGAAAATGTGATTTTCTTTCTGTCCTGATCGAATGTATATTTATCTATTTAAAGTTTTATAATAAATTAGTTAACATAAGAAAAAGTGTTTGAAACACATGTTTGAAACACTTATATCTTTAAAAACTTTACGTTTTCCTTCAATGATTTCTGGCCTCTGGACAAATGCACTTGGTGAACTTTGACCTATGATGTAGAGACAGGAAATCATGTGTGAGATGTGACGATGCTGCGGTTTCACTGGGAGTGAATGACAAGATCAGACAGATAAGTGAAGTAGACAAACAATGAGGTCACAGATGCAGGAAACGAAAGACCATTGAGGTAAAAACTCTTGTCTTCAAAGCTTTTATTCTTTTAATTTACAATAGATGACGTTCTGATGATCAGAAAATGTTTCTCATACATTCATATATTTAATCCGTTAAGAAAAAGCAAGTACAAACGTTAACAAAAGACCAGCGGGAAATGGTTGAGCCTGTTTTAAAAAAGAAATAATGAGCTTGAACAACAATATCTTGAGTTGCAAAAAGATGAAAGAAAACTGTCTTTAAAGTCAGCTCAAGTCTCATGGAGGCTCTGAGGGTGATCACGAGGGTGAGGCTGAGGGTGAGGGTGGGGGAGTTATGGTGTTTCGCTCTGATAATTTATTGAAAGAAGCGGCCGAACCAAGCGTGACAATGCTGCAACCTGACTTTGGATGGCAGCACAAAGTATTGAAAAGAACAGCGTTGAGTCGATACAGCAGCCGTGAAATGATGTGAAAATAAGTGATAATACCATGAAATCCACGTCGGCCTTTGAAAACGCTCAAAAATACGAATTCCGCTTTTCTCAACCTTGATTTGCTTCGACACCCTTTCAAGAAGCCACTTATTCCCGTTTACACAGAGACAGCTTTAAACTGTAGAGTTAAAAGAGGTTTGAAAAGCAGTTAAACTAGGATTCTTCTTGAGACTGAAACCAAATATTGTCAAAATTAGACGAACCACCCGCTCCGTCAGAGACCTGACAGTTCCTCAGCCTCAGTACCCACTCACCTGTGCCTCTGAGCACAACAAAGCTTTGATTCTCGCAAAAAAATCCCAAACAGAACCCCCTCATCACCGGCACCACCTCCTCCTCCGACAACACTCCTGCTTCTGCTCATCCTCTCTAACACAATCTGAGAAGTGGCGTTGCCATCTGTACCTCCGGGGAACCTTCCTCCTCTTCAAAGAGCAACATGATCAACATTACAGCTTCTGAAAGACTCTCCATGACTGCAGAGAGGAATCACTCACACGGAGGAAGACAGCAGACACACTCAGAGAGAAGCCTGTCACACTCCCACAATAACGCTCCGAGCACACAGTCTTGTTTGAGCGTTTCATAAATCATTTCAGGCCAAATATCAGCTTATAAAGTTAAGTGTGTCATTAGCCTGTGAAGTGTTGTTCGGGAAGATTTCACACTCGCTTAAAACGAATGTTGTTACAAAGATTTTTCCCTTTTTTTTTGAAGTGCTATTTGCAGACGGTCCCTGTGGCTCTAACGGTGACTTCAATGTCAATTGTGGCTCTTATCCTTTATTTTTTCAGGCCCATAGGCTCATAGGGGTCAATGTGTTTATTCAATTTTCTATTGTAATACATTATTGTCTGTTTGTACAAAACTCTCGTTTTATTGAAATATTTACATTAGAAAATGATCTTAAGCCCCGCCCACTGCAAACTCTGTTTTTCAGGAGCCAAATCTTGTTTTCCCATAACCACACCCACTCTGCTTTGATTGGTCAAACATCAAGGTTTGTTACCACTTCCAAGGGGCTTGTTGTTTAAACAAAGCGGGGCATTTATTTATAATCATAAATATATATAATCAGGATAGTTACCCATCTACCGGATCTGATATTTTATGTGATTTTTACTCGTTCATAATTTCTCTTTTTTTGGTTCATCCATCTTTGCTTCGGTTTGATGGCCCCTCACACCAGTAACCGTAACATCAACACTGACTAATCAATGTTCACCATCATCATCATCAGCAAAGTAAGTACAAGAGAAGATAATGAACGACTTCAATATGACATTAAAAGGCTGGATGAATGAGTATCAAGCTGACATGGTTGAATAGACTACAAAGGACGTGACATATTTGCTATTGACTTCCAGCTGAGAAAATGTTATCTGAAGAGGTCTGGTGACGGAGGGGCCAACAAATGAGGAGTAACAGATGAATCAATACACAGCGGTGGATCTCAATACATGAAAGATTATCCACAAATATGTTAAGAATAATTCAGCACAACAGAAAAATGTGTTTTCTTTTCTTTCTCGTGAGAATTATGCCAGTAGTCTAACAGATATGAAGATACTTTTAGCTGCAAATCCTTGTAACGTGTTTCTATTCAGTCTGGAAATAGACTTTCCTTACGATAAGACGATTCCTTTTCGTCAGCACAGGCTCCGAACTCAGCCGGCAAAAGAATGGCAGGCGATAACGGAGCCAATATTGTAGTCAATAAAGTTTGCGGGGAGCTCGGGGGGGATCATGTGCTCAATTACGACTGGAACCCTGTGAGCTGCGAGGCATGAGCAGCAAACGTCTCTGATGCAGCAGAAATATTCATGTCAGTAGTTCCATGCAGAAGCCAGTAGGCCTGCTTGCCTTTGAGGAGATGAATAATAAAAAAAAAGAGGAGGAGGGGTCCAACATGAGAGGGTTTAACATTGGAAAAAAGGAAAAAGAAAGGAAGGCGGTCGGCGGTCTTCAGGAGGTGAAGACGAAAGCAGCCTCCACACATTCTTCTGAAGTGTTTCTTACAGCAGACACTGGTACACAAAAGCCCTCATCCCCTCTTCTCTGCCTCATTCTATTGCATCCCCCTCTTTTCGTCTCCTCCCCATCCCTTTATCTTCACCCTCTGTATGCTCCAGGGACCCTTCCTGTCCCCAAGTAGTTACCACTTGTTTGCCGCCCATGCTTTGATATCTGCTCTCGGAGAGATCAACAGCATACTTTGGATCCGTTTCTCCGGCTTTAGTAACAGCAACAAAGCCAGGGCTTCGCTCCGCGCCGGCTCACATCTATTTGGTATTCATAGCTCAGTATCATCTCCCCAAAGCACTGAAACATATGCATGTGGAGCTGACTTCATGAATCCTCAAAACATGAAAAGAAAGCTTGCACTGTGAGGGTCTCTGTAGAGCCGGGGAGCTGCTCAGACTGAACAGTAGGAGATGGTAAACTATGAACTCTGACACGGAACTGAGACAACATTCAGGGATGCTAATATACACATCACATATATTTAAATGAAACATTCTACTTTTGTGAAATGAACCTTGTAATGTTATCTTTGGCGTTTACATAAAACTGTAGGAACATTTTGCACGTTCCGGTTTAAGCAAGTACATGAATTTGTTAATGAGAAACTAATGTTAAAACCCAACTCTCCTGACTCACTCACATTTTTCAAATGTTGAAGTCTTCCTCTCCAAGATGCAGTCCATCATCATGACCATGTTTTGAAGTTATTACTTTAAAAAGTTCTCCCCCGTCTGAAATCTCGGTGAACGAGAGGTTATGAGAGCAGAGTCCATAATGATGTAATAATGGTCTTCACTCGTCCTCCAGCCAGCTGTAATCCACCCCCGTGTTGACTTCCAGGATTGACGACGTGCAATGACAAACCTTGATGTTTGACCAATCACAGCAGAGTGGGTGTGGTTATGGTAAACAAGAGTGTTAACTGTAAATGTTAGGTCCAGTTCTGAGTGGATCGATCAATCCCTTGAGACTCGTTGAGACTCACACCACATCTGGATCCTGCATTAGGTTGACTCACTCCAGAGCATGAGGGTCTAGTCATCAAATAAAACTTGTGTCTTCTGTCACACAAAATTGGCAACTCTGGACCTCTAAAATGAATTTCTAGATGTACAACCCAAATTACTTTCACTTGACAGCAGCATGATCCAAAACTAATAACATTTTATTTGCAGCATCCAAAGCATATTTGGTGTAACCCAGTACTTACACAAAAAGCTTATTCCATGATCTCTGCGTTGCACTGTGCCTCTAAATTACAATTGTTTTTTTATTTCATTGACACTGCGACATGATTAAGTTGTTTAGGCAGGAAATTAGTAATAAAAGTAATCTTGAAAACACCAAATCAGTGCCATCTATGGGATTCTGATGACAGCAGCAGTAGCTACAAACTAGCTACTAACTTAACACCACAACACATACTATCAAAGTATATATAAAACAGCAACACATATTTAATAAATGATTGTCTTAAAACAAGAAACAGACATGGACTCCATTGGTGGAGGCACATAAACATCTACAATACAGGTTCGGAATAAAAGGATTATTTTCATTATTGTTATAGTGCTTCGAAAGAATGAAGAGCTTCTCTTCCTCCTTTAGTTCGGCTTCCTCGCGCACAAACACGGCCTGGTTCAGTCTCAGTAAAGGTTCTGGGAGCCTCCAGGCCAGCCATCATACCAGACATGAATCATGGAAATGTCAAGAGCAAAGTCTGCCAAAGAAGCACTGAAGAGCCTCCCAACTGGAAGACACCAATCCCTGCACAGAAAAGCACCATTCTTGAGAGACAGTGTCATTAGTGCAGCGCTGATATGTAGAAATAGTTTGGGCTGAAATAGAATTACACTGCCGTCTGGGATAATGTCCTCCCATAAATTAATGAAATAAAATCCTCGCTCTTGTCCAGGTTTTCCCCCGTAAAGGGAGTAAAACCTCCCAGTGTAAACACGAGAGCGAGAGGGAAAAGGAGGAAATCTGGAGCCGAAAATAGACGGCAGACGATAGAGGTCAACAGGAACGTCAAGAACTTCTTCAATTACTACAACACAACTTGTGCAAAGACCATTTAATTGATCAGCAAAGGCGATGACAAGGATGTTTTAGTGTCAAACTGACTGGAAGTCACACCCTGCACATATTTTCTCATTTGTTTACTACTTTCACATTTATTTTTATTGAAGCATGAATGACGAACATTTCTGTTACTTGTGATGCTGCGACATACGGTTCCTGTGCATTTTAATGTGGCAACAGTGTTTGAAATGATCTGAAAGAGACAGTAAAACGTGTATGTACACATTTAATATTTAATAGAATTGACTATTCTTGCATTATCTTCCATGTTTGTTACATATAAATATATCAAAATATAATTCACATTTATAATGATATAACACAAAGCTTGAAAGAGTAAATTATTGTGGCAAACTGTATATTCTTTATCTTTTATCAAAAGTGTTGCTGAATTTGCAGGAAGCAAATAAACTGACTATCACGATAAGTGACAGAATAGATTGATAACTGTGACCTGATCGCAAAAGTGGGGCTTAATTTGGAACGTGAGAAAAAACACGACTTTAGTGCTCGATATACAGTACATACCAACAACAACACATGGCTGGTTTCATAAGTAACATTTTAACTAGGAATAATGTCTGATATTGAGAAAGATTGTATGGGATTCCATTTTAAGATAAGTACTAGGGAGGAATATGAGCTTGTACGAGAATATACAGTCATGGATAATGGTATTTTTGCAATTACAACTATTCATATAAGAACCAGATAAAGAACTATTATCAAAAAATCATGGAAAATGTCAAGTTATCAAAAAATATGAGTTTAAATTTAAATTAAACTCCTATGAGATATTTCTTCTCATCATCAAATCAACAAAAAATTGATGAAAACAAGATGCTTATTTACGAAATGTCTGTAGAATTAGATACAGTAGTAAAAACATCCCACAATAATAGTTGTAAAATAAGTCTTTGTGTGAAACTGATCTTGCCCCCTGAATACATCAGTCTTGGCTGAGCCTGTCCTGCACAGCTACACAATCTTTCTCCTGGTGAAATCTGTTGCCTCCGATCCATCCCAGCCAGGATTAATGGGCTCATGTGCCGCAAAGGTTGTTCACTTAATAAAAACCTGTTGATTAAATCTGAGACGATGAAATCGAAGGTGATACAGTGTCTCCTTCTGCGGCCGAGGACACGCTGCACTCGCCTTCAGGGTGCATCAGTCTGCAGGCCAGATGATTGTACGGAGCTATTTTAAACACTGCTTTTCTTTCCTTGTTCGCCTCGTCTTTAATGAGAGTTGGACCTGTTTACTTTCACTCCAGCTTTCAGGGAATCTTCGTTGAGGGATGGAGATTGAATTCATGTCGACCCATCCATCCATTTTCTCCTCCTAAAAGGTTTAGGAAGTTAGAAGACTGGCACCCTGTGGTCCACCTAATTCAACACCTCAGCTGCGGTGGCATAATGGGTGAGTGCCAAAATGGCAGAACCTTCACAAGGAAGGAAATGATCTTCCTGCAGTTCTACTGGTGCCTCAGTGTTCCGCCGTAATGGAAGAATCAGCAGGTAACACTCCGTCCTGGCGAAAATGAAGTTCAGACAAAAGATAAAGCTACGGATTCACTGTTCTTACTCTGGTCACCAGTGCAGCAGACAAAAGAGGCTCTGCCATTACGCCAGACATTTTTGCTAACAACTAATAATAAATAGTTACGTTACCTCACAATAGCTGTGTAGCACTAACACATATTCAGCATATAGACGACAAGATACTTACTTTGGATTCTGAAAAAACATCCTCAACATCTATTTTCTATTTTCTCTGTCCAGACTAGAGAAAGAGATTCTTCTCCCTGACAAACTAGTTAAAGTATCTGGGGTTCTTGCTCATGATTGAGGAAAAGATGGAGTGTAAGTTCTCTGTATTGTTCAGTGGAGGTGAAGAAACAGCTGAGCCAAAAGACAAACAGCTCAATTTACTGGTCGATTTACAGTATGTTCCTACTCAAATCTAAGTTCATGAACTTTTTGTAGGGACAGAAAGAACAAAAATGTTGTGGAGAATTTTGTCTTCATGATTTTTTGACAGTTGGTCAGAAAGGGATGAAGAGCTCAGTCTTTCAGGAGAGACTCAAAGTAGAACTCATGCTCCTCCACATTCTTCACAAGAAAAAAAAAACCCTGGACTTCTCCCTTAAAGTGATAGTTCACCCAAAATCACTCGTCTCTTACTCTACTCTGCCTCATGTCGACTAAGAGTTGAGATTATTTTCAGAGTAATGTTGTTGTTTTTTTGTTATAGACAAACATTTAAGTTCAATTAATGTAGGACTGGAGCTCAGTTGTGTTCATGGTCGTCCAAAAAGACACTTAAATACATCCAAATACCTCCATACTGCTCGTCTGTAACATCCATCTTGTATTGAAGCTTCGACATGAGGAATTGTTCTGAAAAAATCAAACAAGTCTATATTTTAATGTTATTTTTAGTGAAAGAGTCAAGGCTTCAATACAAGAAGGACGTTACAGACGAGCAGTATGGAGGTATTTGAATGTGTCTTTTTGGATGAATATGAAGACGACAACTGAGCTCCAGTCGCTACATTAAAATGAACAAACATTTTTATCTATAACTCTAAAAAGGAACAGATTACTCTGAAAATAATCCCAACCCTTAGTCGACATGAGGACGAGTAGAAAATGATTGACGTTTGGGAAGAGACTCAAAGTGGACCCCAGTGGAGAGACTACTGTCGACCTGAAGTACTGGTTTCCAGGGATTGGCTGCTGGCCCTCTGTCGCAAAATTGTAAAAGCTTTGGGATAAAAAATGAAAATAGAAGTGGATGACAAATAAGACTGTAGGAATTAAAGATCAATGTGTGAATTGGAAAGACGCATTAAAAGATTAAAACTCGTAAACTATGCTGGACTACGTTCAATCTTTAGATGAATCCAGATAATCAGGATTTTTGCTAACTTTGTCAAACAAATGAAACACTGAAGCTACTCTGAATTCTTTCACTCCCTCTCAACTTTTTTTTATTTCTGCCAATAAAACCATGAACCATCAAATTCTGAACACTAACAGATTGCCGGCAACTGCAGCAGGTACAACTTTGCCATATATGAGTGCTCCTCCAACAGATGGATCAAAGATGTGCACTGCACAGCAAATCTGGAACTCTTAATAATTCAGCAACTTCTTGTGTGACATTGACTGCAGTTTAGTTTTACTCTGAAACTGGGCACAGATGGAAAGACAGACGCGTCTCTTACAGCAAGCAATGCGCTAACAGGAGAAGTCCCCGAAGAGCGCCGGGAAGAAGTGGAATAGGTAAAGACGGACAGACTGCTGCAGCGGCCCCCCGAGACCCGGGGAGACTGCTCGTCAGCTGCGCCCGCTCAGCTGCTAACAGCTTGAGCTGCTGCGCCACATGCTGCCGAAGACACCTCCTCCTGTTCACCGGTTTAATTGTGCTGAAATCAGAGCGCGGCCGAAGTATTCCTGGTTCAACCTACAAACCAAATACTACAATTTAAATGTAAAAAACTTTTATATTGTGTTCTTAACCCTTGTGTTGTCTCTGGGTTAAGGGGAACCTCCTCCCTTGCTTCCATAGATACATATGCAGTGGTGGAGGTGGTTCACCTTGACTCAGAGACAACACAAGGGATATCACAAAGACATTTGTTTTCAGGCTTTCGTGTCAACTTGACCCTGAGACAACACAAGCGATACAACAAACACATTTGTTTTCAGGCCTTTGTGTCACCTTGACCCAGAGACAACAAAGGGGATACCAAAAACACATTTGTTTCCAGGCCTTCTTGTCACTTTGACCCTGAGACAACACAAGGGATACAACAAAAGCATTTGTTTTCAGGCCTTCGTGTCACCTTTGACACAGAGACAACACAAGGGGTACCACTAACACATTTGTTTTCAGGCCTTCGGGTCATCTTGACCCTGAGACAACACAATGGATACAACTAACACATTTGTTTTCAGGCCTTTGTGTCATCTTGACCCAGAGACAACACAATGGATACAACTAACACATTTGTTTTCAGGCCTTTGTGTCATCTTGACCCAGAGACAACACAAGGGATACAACTAGCACATTTGTTTTCAGGCCTTTGTGTCATCTTAACCCAGAGACAACACAAGGGATACAACTAGCACATTTGTTTTCAGGCCTTCGGGTCATCTTGACCCTGAGACAACAGAAGGGACACAACAAACAAATTTGTTTTCAGGCCTTCGGGTCACCTTGTCATTTACATACTTTTACAGACCATTTATGACAGTTATAGGGAGATTCGTCAGATACATGAATATATTGTGTCTAAAACCAACGTTGTTCTTCTCTTGTCCTAGTTCAGTTTATTTCTGGATATTCAGAATGGTTGTTTGACTGAGTTAGTTCATAAAAAAATGTTGTTCTCCTTTTGGGGATTCATTATATGGTTACTGTGATGTTAGTCGTCCCTAAGCTAAGCAGAGAAAAATCATTGTATCTGCTATTTTTGGACAGTTTTAATAACTTTGAGAAATCCCCAGATCCAACCAATAACATTTCCTCACTCATGCCGTCTCTCAACCGCTCTTGACACGCTGTGTGGCAACACTTCTCATGTTCTTCCTGGTCAATTGTTCCGTCGCATTAGAAGTAACTAGCGAAACGTTCCTCCTCCAGGCCGTCATTAATCCAACTAGCCATCTGATAGTTTCGAGGCGTTCTTATGAATCAAGGTTTCAAATGACGCAGCTGAGACACAGCTTTCCATCGATGATTGAACACTCAATGTTCCCTTTGTAACATCAATTGAAGGTCAAGTTTTATTCCACAGTTACTAAGCTACAGCCGTCATCAATATTTGTGTCTGGACTCTCCCACCTCTGCATAGCAGCTCTGTGCAAAGCGCCGTCAACAACTTCCTGTGTAACGCACGAGGTCCATCATCTGATACGAACCTCCTGACCATTGGCCACTTCACCTCGGGGATGAGTGTCACTGGTCAGTTTTGGGACGCTGTTGTCACTTTGCTGGATGACAGGGGGCAGTTTGACGCTCAGTGTTCCACTGCTGACTTCAACTGATATGTACTGGTGACATGTTGCACCGCCGTGTGACTGTGGAGGCTTTTGTGCTGCAGCGTCTCCGACCGACACCAGAAGAAAAGAAATACAGGTGCTGGAAATATATGATCTTTTCACAAACATTGAGAAGAGGAGCCTTTAACTAAACTGGAATGAGGGAATAGCCTGGAATAGCCGAAATTAATAATTATATATCTATACATGCGTCTATTCATCTATCTATGAATCTATACATCGATCTATAAATCTCTATTCTAAATATTTATTTATGAATTCATACATCTATATATACATCTATAAATCTATGTATACATCTATAAATCTATGTATACATCTAGAAATATATATATATATATATATATATATATATATATATATAGAACTCTATGTATACATCTACAAATATATATATATATCCATCAATAAATCTATGTATACATCTAGAAATATATATATACATCTACAAATCTATACATACATCTACAAATCTATGTATACATCTAGAAATATATATTTACATCTATAAATCTAAGTTTGCATCTTGAAATATATATTCACATCTAGAAATCTATGTATACATCTAGAAATATATATTCACATCTAGAAATCTATGTATACATCTAGAAATATATATTCACATCTAGAAATCTATGTATACATCTAGAAATATATATTTACATATATAAATCCAAGTATACATCTAGAAATATATATTTACATATATAAATCTAAGTATGCATCTAGAAATATATATTTACATATATAAATCTATGTATATATCTAGAAATATATATTCACATATATAAATGTATGCATACATCTAGAAATATATATTTACATATATAAATCCAAGTATACATCTAGAAATATATATTTACATATATAAATCTAAGTATACATCTAGAAATATATAATTACATATATAAATCTATGTATATATCTAGAAATATATATTCACATATATAAATCTATGTATACATCTAAAAATCTATTTAAACATCTATACATCCATAAATCTATGTATACATATATTAATCTATGTATACATCTATAAATATATATATACATCTAAAAATCTATTTAAACATCTATACATCCATAAATCTGTGTATACATCGAGAAATATATATATATACTGTATATATATACACAAATCTATATATACATCTATGAATCTATTTATACATCCCTCCCCTCCATTCCTCGCCATCAAGAAATGCTTCTTTTTTTTAAATTGTTAATTGACACAATGGTAGCTATGATCTGACTTCTCCTTTAACAGCAGTTAGAAATGATATTTACAGGAATGAAAACAATCTGAATGTGTCCGGATGTCAATGACAGCGACACGTCTTCCTCTGCCGCTGACTCAGGAGTGCGATCTCGGAGAAGTGTCTAATGACATTAAGGCAATAACAGAGATTACAAAGAGCTGCCAGCAATAATGATAATGTGCAGTTCACAGCGCCCTTCGTCCCCAATATTGCGGAGTCGCCTCAACATCCCGCGCTTGCCAACATTTTAATCACTCGCAGAGATTATACAGGAGACCCTGATCAATTCAGGCACAAGCCTAGTTTTAAATCGTTGAAGTGACGACTCATGGAGACGAATGTGCTGATATGTACATTATTTGTCTTTAAATAATTAATTTTAATATTAATAATTTATATTTACATTGGTTGTTGCACTAAATGTCTCCTTTTGACCACTAAACTGTAAATATAAACTATATAGCGTCCACTCACACTCAAACAATGCGTTGAAAACAACTTTATTCAATATAAAAACATTTTATTATGATTTTTATTAACTTTTCAAATGACTGATTTAAGTTATCTGTAACAAACCTCCTGACAAAGCATGCATGCCATTAATCTTCAATGATAACATCCATTGAAACTTCCCCCACAGTGATGACATCATTTCAAACACTAGCTGTACAGTTCTGTGAGCAGCTTCCTTTTTTATTGTCAAGAATAAATCAATATATGCAGAAATTAAGAGATATGAAAGCACAGGTTTGGATTAGCATGTGCTGTGGCTCCAGATATGTCAAGGGCCGTGCAACAGACGGAGTTTTCTGTTCCGTGTTTATCTTTATTTTGGGTCGACACGCCTTTCAATTATGTGTCTGCGTTTGCTGCGTCCAGATCATCATGTGGGATGGCAGCTCGCCCGAAGTTGTGACTCACATCAGTTGGCAACAGAAAGGTTTCTGTGTGGTTTTGTGCTTTCAGTGACGAAGCCAAACCTAAAAAAAACACATCCTTAATCAACTTTATATTGAACAACAATTCAACAATGTTGGCCATTTTCTTTTCATTCAAGGTCATAAAACATGTTGACAGCATTAGCTTATCCTGAATTTTAAAAGAGAAGATCATTGGATTTCAAATGAAATGCTGTAAAATAACACTAATAAAAAGCGTTATATACATTCTGAAGTGCAGTACATTTGTCGAATCTAAACTTATCAATGGTTGAATTTAACATAATTTTGAATGTTTATAAAATATGGTTAAATGGTTAATTATTTATTTATTTCGGATTTATATATATATATATATATATATATATATATATATATATATATATATATATATATATATATATATATATATATTGATTTTAAATGTTTAAAGAATGTACCGATTAAAAATTTCGACATTTATTGAATTCAAGTCTTGAAAAGATAATTTAATGCTAAAAAAAAAAGAGTTTCAACCATTTAATATTCTGATGCAACTGATGAACCTCTATACTTATCCAAAGAGACAAATTTTACCCTATTTTCGCAGATTTTTGTCCATAAAACGACAAAGAAAATGAAACGTGATGTTACTGTAAGATAAACATTACTGTTTGATTAAAGACACAGAATATTGTAAAAGGATTTTCATTTTATCTGAAACGTATTCAATATAAATCAATAAACATGTATCAATAATACCAAT
The DNA here is from genome assembly GCF_982586985.1 of Callionymus lyra. Taxonomy (NCBI): domain Eukaryota; kingdom Metazoa; phylum Chordata; class Actinopteri; order Syngnathiformes; family Callionymidae; genus Callionymus; species Callionymus lyra. The sequence goes on along the minus strand of NC_141819.1, from coordinate 29,681,782 downwards.
ACTATTTATATACAATGGGGCTCAATGCAAATTGCAAAAATTGATATTTAGGATATAACAGTTAAAGGTAAAGTGACATTTTAAAAAAGCCCAAATCTTTGCAACAAACACATGCCCATGTTAGGTCAGTATACATGTGATGTTGTCACGGGCTGGTCATACCGATACAGACGCGTCACATGCCTACATAACAACATGAATGAATGATTCGTCGCGGTGCCCAAATGTTTTGTGTTTGACTGCAGGCTGACGGCTCACAGCCTGTTGGCAACGAGAGAAACTTCCACACAACTTGGCACACTTCCTGCAAAGACCTCTAACACCCCATGGCGGTTCCTGACTCACACACACACACACACACACACACACACACGTTCAACTTCCACTTCAGCTGGTTAGGTGGACAGCCTGGTCTCTGGTTCTCTCTTGCACTGCTTTTCCCCTCATTTCACTCTTTCTTTTTCTCACCGCCTCTCATGGACGTCCCCGGGGCACCAGTAGTTGTTAGTGTCTTGTAGTGGAGGTGGCGATGAAGGGGTGTGGGGGGTGGGGGGGGGGACAGCGCCATCGTCTCATTACCTCCACACGCTCACCCCGCAGTGGGGGGGGCGGTGACGAGGGGTGGTGGAGGACGCTTGATTCGTTGTGATGTTGTGCACATAACAAGGCTTTCGCTAGTGTTACTCCTCTTCTCCCAGTGGAGCCCGAGGGACCAGGAGCCGCATACGCCGCATGAACGCCTCGCCGACGCGTCCCCAGCAACCCTCGCAAAGGTCAGAGAGTAATGTCTGCTGAATCTCCGTGTCCTCTGGGCTTTTCTCATTAGCGAGCCGGAGTGGGTGGACCCCTTATGTCAATCAGGAAATACTGCGAGGATCTCCCGGGTCGGATGAAGAGCGAAATCCCAGACGCACTTCCTAAAACAAATAAACTAGACACGATCCAGTGGAGCTCTCATGTCCGAGCCACAATTATTTCTCATCTACTACTTTATCTCGAGAACGTTGAGCTCATGCCATCAGGGATCATGAGAAACATCCCAGTTTTAAAACGGCAAATAATCCCTGATTGCCGGTCAGTTCCAGCTCCGAGGGTCGGACCGTGGAAGTCACGCCTGAGATGTTTTTTCGGCCTAATATTTACGCTCCGGAGCAACAAGGATGAAGCTGTGTGTGAACGCCAGATGACTGTCCGCTGAGTTATGAAGTCATGACCGCCTGCACAAGTATTTGCCATGAAGTCAGCAGATAAATGCACCTAATGATGTTCATCGGGTCGAGAAAGGATATGACAGGTAAAATACAGGAGGGACAGAAATCCAATGAGAGGTTCTTAAAAACAAAACATTCCTTCCTCACTTTTTAACTAAATGTGTGGTGAACGAATAGACTAATATTCCACGTAAAGACTTCTATAAATACCTACAGATAAACTTTATTAGGACCAATCAATTGTAAATTAAGAATCCTGCACTGTCACCCTTAGAGGAAATAAAAGATAAATATCCATTTAAAAAAGGAATCATTTCATACACTAAATTCTTTCTTCATAGAGTCGTCAGAGGCTAAATTAAAAGCATTGAACGCAGATTTGCAGGAGGAAATATCAACAGAGATTTGGTGAAAAGCATAAGAGAAAGATCACAAACCTTGAGCTAATAATAATGAAATACATGCAATATAAGTGGCTCATGAGAATATACATTACACCAGATGAAAAAAGATACATTTAACCCAAATATACCAGGTTTCTGCTACATGTGTCAAGAAGAAAAGGGATCAATCATTCATTGCATTTTGGGGATTTGCAAAATTACTTCAATTCTGGAAAAATGGGTTGGAAATCGAAAAGATCAAAATAAAAATGTGAACCAAAACTTTCCCATTAAATCACAAATACAAAAAAGTGAGGTTTATTTTCAGAACTTGAACTTGACCAAGCCTTGTTCAATGCCTGCCAGGACTGACTGACCTCTAACCATTGGAAAAGAAATCACTTGTGTGTAGACTTTTAAAAAATATGGAGTCCATTCCTAAAGTATATGGAGGGGAATTTATAGTTTTGAATGAAAATGTGACTGTGTGAAATGTGGACGCGACTAACCTTATTCATATTGCAAGTGTACATTATATATATATATATATATATATATATATATATATATATATATATATATATATATATATAATTTTTTTAATTATTATTATTTTGGTTTTCTTTTCACTTCACTGTCTCTATTTCTTTGTCTTTCTAATTTATTATGTTTACTTTTTTGTACCCTTTTCGTGATACCTATGTAAGAAAATTAAATAAAAACATGTTTTAAATAATAAAATTGGGGTTCAATCAGCACTGCTTATCTATTGTGTTGGTTGCTTATTTTTAATGTGTAACAAATATAAATAAAGATTTGATTGTTGTAAAACTGAATAACGGTACTTTCAAAAGAATAGATTAGAGATTAGAGAATGAATTAAATCCGTGTCTTCCTCTCACTCTCCCTCACGTTAAAGTCAGTGCCATCATTTTAGACAGCAACCGTCAATGAAATATATATGACCTGAGGCGTTATTTTATTGTGGCCCATATAAAAGGTCTCCAGTAAAAAAAACACTCCCATTACTCATAGTGACAATCACTATATTTCTGGGTTGTATAAAATGACTTGTTTTAGTACAGACTGACACTCCTTGACTGCAGTGTTGTTTTTTTTAACTAGAAATGATATAAACTTCTATTTTCCTCCCCTTCGAAGATGTTTGCAAGTAAAAATCACTCCCCAAACACAATCCTCCCATAAGGCACTGCAACCATTGACTGTGTAAGATATGGTCGTAGCATCTGTGGCGTTGCTAGTCTGTCACTTAACCACTGTTACGAAGCCAATCCACGGCGGCGGCCATCTTGGAAATGCAGTCTTCTGTACCACTTCCTAACGTCTTTTAAAAATCGTTTTAATGACTGAATGAAGCTTCAACTGAACGACTTGTACCACACATACATTTTTTTTTCAATAAAAACATAGTTTTTTTTCAGTTATATAAGCAAGCGGTGATTTTGTCACTTCCTGGTGTGACAACACACATGACTTCCACCCCAACGGATTTCTGGGCTACATGTGATGAAGTCACTGATTTGCTTAAACATGAATCATGTCACACTGCACCTGGTACTGTACAATACAAGCAAACATTTCAGTGAGTAACAAAGATTAGCTTATTGAATTTATTGATCACGCGTAAGTTTGTGATATAGTTCGGCCAATCAGAAGCCTTGTCACATGTAGCCAGGTATGTTGGTGTGAAATGTCATCTGTTCATATAAATATTTTGTGTTTCGTAAAACGTGTCTTGCAACAGTCCAGTAGAGTTTTCGTTCATTCATATATAAAAGAAAAAACGTTTAAAAAGTAGACAAAATGGTACTTGGTGGAGTTTGGGATGTCTGAAATATGATTGGTCAATGAAACTACACAGATATCGTTGAGGCTACAGCGGCTAATATTGGTCAAGCAAACTACACAGAGTATTATGCAAATTCAGGAAAAGTGATTTACTACAATGTGTGTTAAAAGTGGGAAACGTGTTTAAGCTCCAACCTGGTTATTGAGACAGTAAATGTGATATTAATGCTGTAAAAGTCAGTGTTTTCTGTGACTTCCAGCCTCAAGTGGATGAACTGGATGTTTCCACTTGACTACAACAGTTGAAGCTCCTATTATGGTTTAATCTATAATGAGAATAATGTGAGTCAGTGAGTCTGTCTTTTGATAGAACCCAGTTCTCTTTGACCCTGGTGAGCCCAATGATGCGGAAGATAAATAATGAACATTTGATTTTGTCAACGCGAGTAATACTACCTCAGAAAATCAGTACTTTGAAGATTTGGTTTGACTCTATTCAAAAAAATTGTGAAGACATGAGGGAGTTCTGGTTCTCGGTCTCCAGGATTTCTGTGCATCATGGCTCACAAATGTGCTTTGGGAATGCTGGTCTGTTTTCCCTTACACCAGAGAAGGAGATGGGGATCAGAGGGTGAAAAGTCAGAGGGAGGACAGCTTGACAGATAGAGTCAGGGTGGTGGAAGGGTCAGTGCTGGGAGGGCCGTTTCCTCGCTGATTGTTATCTGTCTATTAACACAATGCACCACCTGGCCGCCGTAAACACACATGAAAAAGACCGAAGTCGGTCAAACAATCGCGAGAAAACATTCAAAAGTTAAATCATACACAGAAAAGTGGCGGCGAAACAGGCGCTCTCACCCGAACTCCATTAGCAAAGCCACACATTAATCAAAAGTAACTTTGATGACAAACTGTGAAGGTAACTCTTTTGTCCCCGGCAAGCGTCGCTTTGATTGCATTTTCCTTTTATTCTCCCACGTAATCTGAGGAGCCTTTTCTATGGAGAATTCAATTACTGCTCACATCTGAACACACAATGCTCTGGACCTCATTTAGCAGCAGGTCATTGTTGCTTTAAGCATCAGCGTCTCTAATAGGAAATATCGATTTAAACTTCTCTCGCCTTCTCTCGGCGCCCTGTGTTCTATTCTAAGGGCTGAACCCAGTCAAATCAGAAGTGGGTGTTTATTTCATTCGCCTGTATTTCCCCAAAGACACGGAGCACCTCGCTGCCTTCATGACTCGGATTATCGTCCTGATGAGCAATTAGCGTCTAATTTGTTTAATCCTCCATCTTTGAGAGGAAAAACCACAGCAGAGAATGGAAAATCTCACTAAAAACATTTTTGTATCCATTAAGATCATTTCAATACACCCCCAGAATATATATATAGTTTCATCTAGTGCATAAAATATTTGGAAACAATGAGGTTATTTTCACATTAATACATTAATTACTGTCTTATTTTTGGTTATAATTCTTAGTATTTTGATTTTATGATTATTTTCATAAAATGTAGGTTTATCAGTGACATTAGAATATTGAACGGCTGGTTATTTTGAATAATTTAATTCAATGATTTGCATATAAACAGGTTCAACTTGTTTATTCTTTTAAATAATGAATGAATTAAAACATATTTCCAAAATGAATTCATATTCAATTTTAAACTTTTGGTTTGATATTCAAATTACAATAATTGAAAAATGCTTGTTCATTGATTTGTGTTTTCTGTTGTTTAGACATGGCTTTTTGTTTATGTTTCTTATTTTTAGACATTTATTTTTCTTTTAAATCAAAAAGCAACAAAAAACAGATTATGCAAACAACAACAAAACAACAACAGTTAACACAAAAAACATTCGGGTTGGGTTGATGTTTCCTACAAACCAATATTTAACACAGTCAGAGTTCGAGTTATTTGCTCTTCATTTGTGGTATAATTGTGTATCATTTGTTCACTTCTACTATTCTATATATTTGTTTTTCTTTTGTGGAGTGATTATTAATAGATTGATGTTGATCCGACTCGTTGTTCTGATTTATTTTTATTCTACATATGTGATAAACAATCAAAGAAAATGTTCTATTAAAAGTAATACAGCGATCAAAGCTAAAATAACACATGCTAAGCCGTGTTGTCGTCTGTAAAACGATCTTCTTCCCACGTCTAAGGTTGAAGGTTTAAGACTGACATAAAGAAAGAGTTATGGCTCATATAGTGAAGAGCGAGACTTTTGTTTAACCATTTCTGTGCCATATCTATGGCTGTAATATTTCTAATAGGCAGGAGCAGATGCTAATGAGATGAAATATAAAAAGCACTTCATGTAAATAGAGGTTCTACCCTGGTTTTAATTCACCATTTGTCATTTGATTCCTACTTAATGTGCCTTTTAATCTTAATTTAATGTTGTTTTTCTTAAGCTTAAATTCCAATTGTATGCTTTTTTACCTTGATTCATGAGAAAATTGCGTCAGAATTGACAATTAAATCAATCCATTGAAACACATTCATCAAAGTATTAGTAGCTCGTGGACACAAGGTAGAGCGACGGTACCAACAGCCACAGCACAGTCTTTGTGTTGTTATATCTGTGGTACTATAATTAACCGTATCGCTGCAACCAAGCACCAACATAAGTCATCAACCAATCCATCTGTCATTCATAAAGAAACGTGCCGTATGGCACCAAGGTCTATTAAGACGGAAAACAAGTGCATTTTCAGGATGCAATCAATTTGCGATCCAGCGGTCCAGCCAAGTGGAGTATATTCATCATGTACGGGTCTGGAGCGAACCGTGTCTACAAACGACTTCTGCACAGATCACTTCATAAATCTACCAAAGCGCACTTAATGAAGGTCTGTGATCCCCACGCCGGAGATTTACATACAAGTTATGACAGTGCGGATGACTCCGGGTCCGCGCTGTTATCTACTTTCATTTGGATCTGGTCGGTGAGCGGGGCACTCTGATCCAGGAACACGCCAAGTCCATCAATTTCATAACGCAGACGGAAGGTTGTCTTGAAAGACACGCCACGGAGAGGCTTCGGCGGGTGTCGCAATTCAAGCTGTTTCACAACAACTCCATTTACAATATATACAACTGATACTATTGAAAAGAAGAACGCTTTTAAAAGTTGATCTGTTTGGGACACGCTTACATTTTTGTTCAATGGAAGAACAGTTGAAACATGCAGTCGCCTTGAGTGTCAACACGATACTAGATATTCATACTTTCAGTTGCAAACACAATTAAACTTTCTTTTATTTATTTCTAACTGGGAACTGAATTCCATTTTAGTTAAGCTGCCATACATGTCTGTAGTTTATTGTTTGAATCTGTTATCTGGATTTTGACGACTCAAATGACAGTGTCCAGAGGAAACTGGACAATTGTGAAACTAATAATGGTGAGTACCAATACATTTGAAGAGACAACCATATTTAAAAAACACACCAGCGGATCAACACATCTTCTATTTTTAGATGTTGCTGCTCAAATAAGGCCTAGCTTGAGTTAAGACTTGAGTTAAGACTATGGTAACTCTGGCAGATTGCAGGAGTCACTCTTATCTGATTGAGGATTCACTCGGTGAAATGTGAGTAATAATGTTGACTTTTCATTTCGTCATTTTCGGAAAAGAAAAGACATCCTACTTTCTAATGTTAATATAGTTACTCATCTTATTTAATAAATGACACTAAATGACAGACGTCTCCAACCTTTCTTTCACTGCTGACCGGTTTAACGTCCGTGTTATATTCGTGGACCAACTTTCAGTTAAAAACAGTGAAAATAAATCAAATAGAGTTTGTGTTTCACTCATTTTCACTAGTTTACAGGTTTATTTTATGAGTACACTTGACTGAAACATCTTTATGTGTCAAGAGTCACAGAATAATGTTACAAAAAACAAACACCTTTTATCATTTATATGCACTTTTTATTGTAATGTCTAATGTTTTATTTTTTAATTACGGTATCTAGTTTTATTCATCTATTTTTATTTTATTCGTATCATTTCATTTTTATATATTTTAATTCCGCCACAACAAGTTCCAGTGTTGTGTTTACAACACTAGCAATAAAGGTTTTCTGATTTAGAATCTTTCAGACAGTAATAATCAATAGAAAATAAATAACATAAATCCTTTTTTTCTTCCTCTGCAGCTCAAATGCCTCACAAACATGTCCCACGACCAGGGTTTAAGAACCAATGCTTTATGAAGTAAAAATAATAATAATTAAGAATTAATAACAAATATCTGTCTATACATTTGGAGAGATTAATATTGGTTGTTTACATTAAGGTATATGAATATATATATATATATATATATATATATATATATTTATATATATTTATAGAATTAGGCTGTGTCCTGTTAATCGCCAATATTCCTTAAATTAGTTTCCTCATGCTTAAAGTCAGAGCTCAGTAGCTTCCTAACTTTTGAAAGTATCTGGCTACGAATGTAAGTGTTTTTTTGTGTTAATAAAAACACTCAGTTGTCTTAGTTTAATGTCTAGATTACATACCTCTTTACATACCTAGCTTAATTTTTCTTATTTTTCACCCTCTTTAGCCGGGTGCAGATGATTACCTCGACGATTACGAGTTAATTAAATTAGAAAATAAATAAATAGAGAAAAGTGTCTACATTCAAAATGTAATTGTCCTTTTCTTAACAGTTGTAGGTGTAATTATAACAACTACACAATAAAAATGAAATAGAGATGTTAATTAAATATTCTCTCTCTGTTAATTGTCCCTAAGTGTGAGTTTTCTTTTGTCTTAATGTGTGCACTGCTCCTTAACCGGACCAGCTCTTTTAAGAGAATACATGATTTAACTTTAAATAACTGTAACTTAAACTTGAATATACATTTTATTTTATTGCAAGATGGTTGTTTGAACGGCTCCCTCTAACATTATTACCATATTCTCTGTAAAGCGATATTCAATCAGACGTTAATTATTTTCATCGTCTGTGTTACATCTGCATTAGTCGCCACTAGTGTGTGTGTGTGTGTGTGTGTGTGTGTGTGTGTGTGTGTGTGTGTGTGTGTGTGTGTGTGTGTGTGTGTGTGTGTGTGTGTGTGTGTGTGTGTGTGTGTGTGTGTGTGTGTGTGTGTGTGTGTGTGTGTGTGTGTGTGTGTGATATCTACCTGCCTCCTGAACCCAGAGCAGTGGGAGGGAGGAATCTGTGATCTCCTATCAAGAGCTCAGGAGAGCGCAGCCAGCCAAGATTGATGACACCCTCCGGAAGAAACAAAAGATGTGCCGCCTGCGAGCAGCAGCTTATGAGACCTGATAGACTCGTCTCTTAATAAACATCACTGATATGTCAGCCCCAGCATGTTTCACCCACTGCCGCATGGTGAAGGGTGCAGTCAGCGACTACTACTCACACTCCTCTCGCTGAGAAATACTCGGCTGCTCCACAATAGACGCCGGGAATGAAGATTTATCCCGGAGATTCTGTCAGTTCTGACCTGCGAGGTTTGTCTCTTGATCACGTTCTGGATTCATAACATAGAGATTTTAATGACAGAAACAATGATCTGGGGCAGGATAGCTGCTGCTGGGTGAGACATGTTGACCCATAATGACTTTCTTAGACTTCATCGACAAATCTAGAGGTTCTTAACCACTTCAACAAGGCAGGTGTGTGAGAAGAAACTCTTCTCTGTAGGCCTGGAATGGTTTTAGAACTTATATAAGAAGAAACTTGTTTGGCTAATGATACAAATTAAGTTAAATGATAGTAATACATAAAATGTATAATCACTAAATGACCATCAATGACAGTTGATCTACAACCAGTGAAGTTTTTTACCTCTGCCAACATACCTTGAAGTTATTCGGCACAATTGGAGTTCCTATAAAAAAGGAAGTGGTCGATATACAGAGCTTTGACAGAAGATTAAAACATATATATATATAATCCTGAATCTGGAGGTCGCAGGTTCACTTCCAGCTTGAGGTAGTCTTTTTGAACGAAGTTTCCTTCCTGTGTTTGCTAAGTTCACTAGTCCAAAACATTTTTTTTTTTTGTTACCCTAACCCAGGGGTACCCCAACCTTTTATGTACCACGGAACGGTTAAACGTCAGGATTATATTCACGGACCAACGTTGAGATAGAAAAAGCTACAAATACAATAGTATGACCTTCAAAAAATCTACTATTAAGTGCATTAAAAAAAACATATCACCATAACGCTGAACCAGCAAGAGCTCTGGACTGGTTACAACCAGATGTTTGTGTATTTTCGTCTGAATATGTTTGATTGTATGCTGATGATGTTGTTCTGTATGTGTATGTCTCTTAGTGTTTAGACTTTGTGCTAATGTGTGAGTTTGTGTTCTAATGTGTGAGTTTGTGTTCAAGCACTATTTATATGGCTATTGTTTTGTTTCTAGATTTTGTGTTTTACTCATATTCACTATAAGGTCTGCAACACTTTCATGGACCGATACCGGCCCCTGCAGTTGGGGTCCACTGCCCTGGATCACATGGCCCTCGAAGTCATTCTATGTGGCCCACCGGATGGTCGGCTCAAATCAAAGAAGATTAATGTGAAATTGTGTTTAAAAATAGTAGGTTTCTCTTGGAATTTTCTGTCAAATATTTCAAGACGATGTTCCATTCAATATTAACATTTTTCAGGAACCTGACCTCACTCAAATGCTCAGGGTTTCACATCCACGACTTTCTATGATTCTGTAGAGAAAATGTTTCAATATCCAAGCGTGTTCACGAAGAGTGACGCAACCCTGATGCCGCCGCAGCCTCGGAGTGACGGATTGTGACGCGGACATCGTTCCCACGGGCGAGCCGAGAGTGAATGACATCCATACACGCATGAGACGCTCGCCTCTCTGAACTCTGCCACATTGATACACTCTTCTATTTATAAAATTATGTATTTTGGCCATAAAAAATGTTGTATCTGTCACAATTCTATCTCGCAGACCTTCCCTCGGTGCTGTATAATGCCTTGTTAAAGTCAGCCGTGTGTGAAATGGCGTTTTTAAAATAAATGAAACCGAGCGGGAAAGCGAGGGGAAGGGGAATATTGCCGTGTCAGGCTGACAGACAGCCAGTGGAAATATAACAAGAGCTATCATCTTAAGGAAAAGCGGATTAAATAAGACGGCCTCCCGTCCGTGGCTGCATCTCCAGCCATGATATTGACATGTCACCGGCGAGGGCCATTTTTCATTGTCTCATCAAGACAAAGCATTATGGGAGATCAATCTCCCCTCCTGCACCAGAGAGTCGCTTCCAGTTTAATGTGCTCGCTGCTGGTTTTATTATTCCGGGTAATCCGCTGAATGCTTTGTGACACCGGAGCCGGAGCCGCGGTGAGGAGCTTCGCTCCGGCATCAGCGGACATCAGCTGTCAACACGCCGACTCGACTCCATCTCCATCAGCGGAACGCTGATCAATTACTCCGTGGACAAGTGAGGTCAGATCGCTTGAATCTATTCACATCACAGAGCATTTCTGTACTCGCTCATGTACATGTAGACACCAGATAACACCGGCGTGGGCAGTTCACTTTCATAGAGAGCCACAATACTTACTTACTTACAATATATACTAGTATTATATGCTGGGGTCATCAAAAGAAAGATAAGATATCCCTTTAACTGTTACTACAGCCGCAAGTTCACAGTGGGGAAAATAATAATAATAATAATAATAACAATGAACAATAAAGAAAACATATATTTATAATAATTATATCATTATAATTATTATAATAGTTATTTCCTTTTCTTTGTGTTAATTCTAAGGTCTTTATATTTGCACATTGTCGTCCTTTGCACTTTGTTCTTTTTATTGCGCTTTGTTCTTGCTTTTATGAAACTACCGTCTACTAGTAATAGTAGATGATAGAAATAAGGTTTTAATAAAACATTTAAAAAAAATAATAACTTGATTCAAATTGAAGGAATTGAACAAATTCAAATGACAATGATAACCATCATTAAATAATCATTATATACTTTATTTCAACAAGAAATGGAACCACTCTTATTTTGAGTCAAACCCAAAATAAATTATATTTTCTAATAAAATATTTTGAATGTGAACACATGAAGGAAACATACATACTGTCAGGAGGTATTAATAAAGTGACCATGTTCTTCTTTATTAGTATTATATGGACTATTAACAAGGGTGGTGTCAGATTCTCACTATAATACTTCATCACTAATTTAAATTAAATGTGACATAACTTCTGGCAAGAGTCATTTCAAAAGCAGCTCAGCAGGAGGAAAAATACATTTCTCTAACATATAGTAAAGATGGAGCTACTGTGCGAGAGTTAGACGTACAGGACAGTTACTTTCAATTAGACCAGTCGTGTCAAAGTCAATCGTGCACGGGGTCAACACTTTCAACACAGAGTCGCCATCAGAACCAAATATTTTTCTTATGTAATATTATTCATATTGAGACAGGAAACAAGAGTTTTGCTATTGCAACTTGATTACGAACACTTATTTTAGATTACAGTTAAACAAAAATATCTGTACTCTCACCGCGTCCTCTGCCTCAAAACGTTTGAATAATAATTTAATTTGATTTAATTGTTGCTGTGTAACATACGTCAGTTTTAAATGATTTTCAAAGTTTTTATTTAAAGCTCTTCCAGTCCATATGAAATGACTTGGCAGGCTGTATTTGGCCCGTGTGCCTTGACATGTGAATTTTTAACTTTTTTGACATAGAATTTAGATAAATAGCAGTGATTTAATCATTTTCTTGGACTGTGAGAGGACAATGAGAATAATTGAAAAATTATACTTTATTGTGAAAGATGCAACGATGACTTGGTTAAATTTGTGACACTTGCTTGTCTAGTTTGCTCAGCAATAACCATTCAGCTTGCGTTCCTCAGTTATTTGTAGGATTATCTGTTATCCTCCCTCAAATTAGTACAAATCTCCTCTCACTGATATCTGGTTACAAAATTAAAACATATGTTTTTGCCACGGCCTGATCTATAGAATGATCAGGGATCGCTCACAATAACATTGTCTTTCTTTATACATTTACTTTTTACACGTATTTTTCATTCAACTTTGTGAGCTAGCTTTGGATGGAAGCAACTGTTAAATGATTAACTTGTCGTAATATTGTTTAATAAATAATATTGTAAAACTTCGTGGAAGTGATTTCAAGTGGGGAGGTGAGGAAATGTTGAGTTCTCGTCATTTTTCACTGATCTGTGCACAATTCTTGGACCCAAACGAGAGGATAAAAGCTGCAATCGTATATACGACTATAGTTACGAGGGCACCTTTAGAAGACACTAGAAATCCCGGGAAAAGACTCTACATCTTGACTCTGGGCGCAGGAGGCTTGTATATATCATTTATGGGCCGTTAATTTTAAAAGTCAGCCATTAACCTGCAGAGAACCACGGAGGTTCGACTCCAGACTCTATAAAAACAAACACGAGGAACCAGAACACAGACGAGGTTAATGTGGCGCAGCAGAGGCTACGCTCAGGAAAATGCTCACCTTGTTGGATTAACTGCAACTCACTTCTGATTCTGCTTTAATTTTCAATCACGATCCATAATCCAGGAAGTATTCCAGGGATTTTTCTTTATGCTGCAAACGTTAAAGGAATATTTCTTCCATTTCCCTCATTTGTTGTAAAGTTTCTAGACAAGGTTTTTAACATATGTGATTATACTATGTTATTGCATATATAATAACATTTTTAAAAATAGATATGTATGTTTGCTAATGTGCAGGTGACCCTGTTTCATAATATTTCTAATGTATTGTTATTGTTATTAGTAGTAGTAGTAGTATTACTTTCGTAATGGTGTACAGTATATATATAAAATATATAATTTAAATTTTAAAATGGATGATTATTTCTTTTACTTTTAAAAACTACTTTTTTGTGTATATATGTAAGTATAATCTTTTATCAATAGATGTTTCTACTTTTAATTTACTCTACTATTAGAAAAAATATCTTATCTTATAACCCAATACCAGAAAAACTTTAAATAAATTTGGATTTCACAAAAACACATTATAGAAAATCAAGATAATACTTTATAAACAGGTAACTTAGTTAGTTGTTGATTTAAAACGATAAATAAAGCTTATAAGAGATAGTGTTCAACATTAAACGTACATTTAGATCCTTAATCTTTATGTCAGATATCAATATGATCAAATGTGTTTTTTTGTATGATTTTGTCTTCACTGGAACCTACAGTCTTAGTGTCGTTTTTTTTATCAAGATTAGTTTAGTTTCTGATTTCCCCCACCATCTTTTCTCAATAAAGAGTCCATGAAGGTCCTTCCCGTCACATGACTGGACTCAGGACTCAAAAGAAAACAGACTGTGCGCTCAGACTGGAGTTGGTTTTACCTTTATGGCCCCACAGGGAGTGAGCTATGAAGCTCCGAGTTCAGCCGCTGATTGCACTTTGACCGATCATTTCCTTGAAGTGCTCCAGAATGTCACATACAAAAAGCATTCTTCATCCCCGCACCCCCAACCTGTGGGGATCGTAGACTCACACTATTTAACTCAAACGGCTGCATTTGAATTCCATAAGAATTTCTTAAATCATTCCATCTCGAGTCTTCAAACAGCGGCAATAGGAGTGGACGTGTCCTCCCACAGCCATGTTTGTGAGGATTAAGATGTTTGACGACCAGGGCCCCCTGACCGAGGCAGTTTCTCGGCCACAAATAAACATCATCCTCGGCGGGTCCCAGTGCTCGGGCCTCTGCACGGTCAGCAACAGGAGCACATCAATCACAGCTGGAGTGGGGGCTCCCCAAGGCGGGTGCAGGGGAGAAAAGCCTCAGCCAGCTGCTGCCCCGACCCTTCACTCACACAGGCCCGACCAAAACACAAGCCTATACTCACACACATATCTCACTGCTCCACGTTACTTTGACGGACTCGCTGTGGCTCAGAAACTGACGCTGAACAAAGAGCAGACAAGTATTACGCAATTATACATTATTTTGTATTGAGTTTTCATTTTATTTAAATTTTTTAAGAAAATGCTCGTAATATTTAACAATATCCTCACTATGATGCAAAATAAAATGTATGATATAAATTGACATATATATATATATAATATAGAATAATTATAAAGAATAATTATTTTATTATACAATTACTCGTACATGGGGTGATAACTATTATAGCCGCTACGTGATGAGCATGTTTTAACTAAAAACAACATGGCGTCTGAAATGTTAACCAGGAACCTGACAAACCTGCTAGTCTCACATACTTGACCGTTAAATTACTTGTGTTTTTTATGACGTAATAGAAGTATCCTTATAAAATAAAATAGTCCCATCATGTGTGTTTTAAAAGGTGATTTGTGAATCAATTACTAAGAGATTATTTTAACTTAAAAATGTCCTTTTAAAGACATTCACTGTAAGTATGTAAGTTATTTGTATTTATATAGCGCTTTTCCAGACCAGGGTCACAAAGCGCTTAAACAATCAAAACAATATTCAATAAAATATTTACTTTAAAGGTCAAGATAAAATAATTGCACATACACATCAAGAAATGTAGTCCTATGCAATATATATCAGCAAGTTCATATGTGAATTAAGTGATACTATTTGGAATTATTTAATGTATAACTCATTAAGTTATTGGAAGGTTTATTCGATTTATTTGCTTAATGAAATTAAATACAATTTCACTAATAACTATTTTATTCTTTTGTCGACAATGATATGCTAAATTTCATGATGGATAATAATCTGAAAAAATGTACTTGTGTGTTGTTTTTTGTAACACGGACTATTGTTCAAGAAACGAGGTGTAGGATTTTCACAGTATAAATATATTTTTACTTTAAAATGAATAATATGACGTTGCTTGGACACAAATATTGAACGAGTATAAATCACAATTCATCTCTGTCTATTTTGTTGTATGAATAGACCTTGATTCTAATTCCAGGCGAATCTTTTGTCAGTTGAATGTCCACGTCCTCAGCTGGCTCATACTGCCCCCTGTCGGTAGGAAGGAACCTGACTTTGACCCTTAAGAAAGGATCCGAGTGTTGACGAGAGAAAATCTCTCATTGTCTGTCAACACATCGACCTTCACCGCTTCCGCTGAACTAACTAGAAAAAGGGATATTTTAAGTCTCTTCTAAATAATATAATGAATATAGACTATTTGAGAATATTTAATTGTTTTAGGAATAATTAAAATTAATACTGAATTATTAAAAGTCACTGTTTAACAAGTGTATGTAAATTCATAAGTTTTAGATAGAATTAAGTTTAATTTATGCACCATGTAGATGCGTATAGATTTTTTTATGTTAGTTGTTTATTACATCGACCCATTCTTGACATGTAATATGATATTTTAAAAAGATGGCTGGAGGCCAACACGTCCACATGAGTCTGTTATTTCTTTTCTTTTTTTTAAAGACGAAAAATGATTTATCCATTAAATCATTTGTTTTTTAATTACTTTCAGCCAGAAGGTTATGCTTTTGCCTTTGTTGATTTTTGTGTCTAAAATAAAATAATGAAATCATATTTTCCAGAAATGTCAAAACATACTTAAGATAAGGAACAGATTGCATTACATCTGGATCCAAGTAGGGTTTGAAGGATTCATGACTGACTTCTCTGGAACAGAAACTATGACTTAATAAAAAACAAAATATCACTAAATCAATAACACAAATGTATCACGTTTTTTAATTATTTAATGGAAAGTTGTGAGAGGTTTCCTGACTGAGGCACCTGAGATGTTCCGGCACCTCCTGAATGGTTGATCTCAGATGATTTTGTTGGTTGGAACATGGCAGGAACATCATCTGCTTCTCACAACCTCAACAGAGTCCAACACCCTGTCAAGAATAAGCTTTAAATCTGGGACAACAATATTTCATGGTCTGTTCTTCCTGTGCTTTTAAATAAAGTTTTTAAAAATGAACGCCTGAGCTGAGCGTCACCAACAAGGCTCATATGTTTATAATTTCCCAGGATGCTGTGCAAGCTTATTCAAAAAGTTGACCTCCGTACCTGTGTTGATATATGTGTCAAAAGTGCAACCACAGCCATGTATTGAGCAACATTTAAACCTCAGATGATGGTGCCGGAGCACATTTGAAGCCTGGTTACATTAAAGTATCATTATGGGTTTGTTTTATGTGTTTGCAACAGTGAATGTGGCACTAATTCACCAAAAGGCAGGTTTTCTGTGATAAAAGTCTGAACAAAGGCGACGGATCCTGACCTAGATGTGTGTTAGCGCGTGATTTGTGTGATAATTGAAAGCTGGTTAGGGATGCAATAATTAGTCAAGGGTTCTTTCCTCCTCCGCTATTTCCTGCCGTTCGGAACATTTGCCTGCACAAAGCGCTCCCTGTAATTGATATTGTGAACAAAGATCATAAAAATGTACCTAAATCAAATAAAAAAAACTCTTAATTGGTCGACTTATTACATCCCAGAGTCCATTATGAAGAATTATACTCTTGTTCCTTTTCTCTGGGTGGTAATTGAATTTCTAATAGAACATTTGGTTTCTGAAATGACCTTTTTCAATTAAAGCTCTTTAATTGAAACTATATCTTCTTCAATCACTACATGTCATTTAATTAAACGCTTTCAGAGATATATAGGACACGCCGAGTCTCAACTTTTTGTCTACTTTACTCTAATGAAATACTATTATACTGTCGATGTTAAGCATGACCTTTAATCCTGGTACAACTTTTACTTCATGTCCATGTGTTTTAAAGGGCTTTTGTCGTGATATGCTGTGAGAAATATTGTATTTAATTATTAACAGTTGACATTTTGTGTTTTGTTTCCATTATTTACATGTTAAAACTGGAGAAAACTAAACAAAGCTATATATCTCATTTTTAACCCAATTCATTTTTGCGAATTGCAGTTTAGTTTAAACAATATGTTTTGGGTGATCAACCGATCAGGTCTATCAAATGAGAAATGGATCTTACTAAAACAAAAAACATGTTTAGTTCCCTGTTTAATTTTGGCGGATTCCTCATTAGAACCCAACTGCCGTAACCAGTTATATCATGCAAACAAAAACGTTTTTCAAGTGTCTTTTCAAATGTTTTTTTATTCCAAGCATACTATAAATAATCAAAATCTATTCCCCTTTTCACATTGTTGTCATTTTCATCTATTAACAGGCGTAACCTGCTTTACGCTTGG
Organism: Callionymus lyra; assembly: GCF_982586985.1. Classification (NCBI taxonomy): domain Eukaryota; kingdom Metazoa; phylum Chordata; class Actinopteri; order Syngnathiformes; family Callionymidae; genus Callionymus; species Callionymus lyra. The sequence continues at coordinate 29,664,123 of NC_141819.1, read as the reverse complement.
TCAACAAAAAAAGGCGAGGGACACCCTGGAAAGAGAGACATTTAGACTGAATAGTTGTTGCTGTAATGAAAATATGATAATATAAAAATGTTATTATTATCTATTTTGATTATAATGTGGTATGTGTTTCTTCAAATTTCTTGATACCTTCATGTCAACAAATGGAAACATTAATTTAATGTTTCCACTTTTATGTACGTGTTTCTTGTTTTGTTTTATTAATCTCATTTTATTTATGGTAATAATGTATGGTAAGGTAATATTTTTAATGATCATTATTTTCTGTCAAATTGGATTGAGATGAAGGTGTATTGTTTCGTATTTTTTTAAATACATTATTTCCAATGATTCACAGTTGCTGCATGAATCAAGGACAGTCGATGTAGAAAGTCTGTCTGCAGCTGTTAGAAATCCATCATCACAACAATGTCTGACAAACAAGGCGCACAATTTGTCCCATTCTATTGTTTTCCACAAATGTTTTGTTTCTTTTTTTTCTCACCTTTTGGCATCTCTCTGATGTCAAACGTGCCTTTCTGATCTTTTCATGCAGCAGCTTCTCACCCCCCATTTTCCTCCACCCCCCCCCCTCAATATCACCTTTTCTTTTCAAATCAACATCTGGGCAAGAGAGCGGGCCTCGAAAACCGCTTTTGTTCTCCGTGTCAGAACACATTTTAGACAGACTGAGGAGCCATTTTGGGCAGCTGCGGTAAATCAGTGCAGCTGATGGACAGCTTCTTTCTCTGCATTTGGAATTTCGCTCCAATTTTTGGGTGTTAAAGCAGTGGCACGCCAACCTCCCGTGCAAAACGAAAAAAAAAAACCCTCCTTATTAAAGCATTCCTGTCCACGCCGCTCTGACAAACTGGATGACAATCTGGTCGCAGAAGATCTGACAGCATAAGATTTTTTAATGATATCAGCGTGGACACTGTAATCCAGCGGCATATAGTCTGGCTGTGGAGCGCCACTGCAGGACCCACGGAGGATTATGTCGAGCTGAGACCCGAGCACGGCGGCGAGGGGGCGCGCGGATCCGTGACAGTATCTGACCAAAAGGGACTAATAACTGCGGGGAGAGGCAACATCGGGGAGCAGAGCAGCGATTGTTTGTATCCAATATGTATCGCCCCTCGGTACATAAGACGTGGGTACATGCGAAGTGACAAGGCTTCTTCTATTCTTAACTTCTGCGTCTGGCGGGGCAGAGGGAGGGCAGCGGGCGAGGCTGGCAGAGGGGCGTCTTGAGCTACACAACTGTGTGCCTGCAAGACAGCACGGCCATCTGCTGGAAACACCCCCCTTCCTCCCCTCTTCCTCCCCCCTTCCTCCCCCCTTCCTCTCCATCATCAACCTCCTCAGCATCAGCACCGCATCCCAGACCCCCTGCCCCCCCCCCCCCCCCCCACGCCCGGATGCTGCTTCACCCACTGACAACAAGCTAATTAGTAGTCTGTTAATTACACATGCACAGAAGTGTTGCCGCAGATTTCCGTTCGGAACCGTGCGCACGATTTCCCCCTCGATTAAAGGCAAATGTAGCATGTAAAGCTGTGCGATTGTCTCTTACACCCCTGCGCCGTGACGCTGATCCGGGCCGACACCCGACAGACAGCTGGAATGGCTGAGGGCCACCTGACTTCTGAGGGCGGTCGGAAAGCGCCGAGCTCCGAGCCACTTGGAAGCGAAGTGAGAGATGACTTGTGCGGCGCCGAGGGGACGTTACACTGGAGATAACACCCACAATTCACCACATTCTGGCTCCTATCTCTGTGTCAATTAACGGACGAGCGGCAGGACCACTACAAAGACAACAGCGACGCGCTGACAGTCGGGGGGTGATTCCCACCCAACACGCCCAGCAGAAAGCGAGGTTCTGCTCAGTTGAAAGAAAACACTGCTTGTTATTTTGAGGAGCAAAAAAACTTGAACTGATGCGTCGTCAATTAAGATAAGATATTCAGCGTCCGAGAGAAAACCTCACAATCCAAAGCCGGCATTCA